>NC_090347.1:41641018-42241018 GCF_035084215.1 Heptranchias perlo
TTAATGGCTCCACAATCAAAGACACCAAATTGAATTTTTTTGAATGGATTTATGTTCAGAAAATACAAATCATCCTTTGGTGTCGAGTTTGCATTTTAGAAATGTCCAGAGCCCATTCAAAACCAGAAATAAAAATATAAAGTGCTGGAAGTACAGTTCCAATGGCATCAGAAAAAAAAAGCAGGTTGGAGACAACAGCGACTATCGACATAGCACCCTTAACAGAGTGAAACATCCCCAAACGCTTCATAAAAGGGAGAGGGGATAATGGGCACTGAACGGGAACTGAGAGAAGGAAGTTGGGGAGGAGACCAAAGACATTGCAAAAGAGGTAGCTTTTAAATGAGATTTTTGAAGGTGGGCAGGGATGTAGCAAAGGGGACAGGTTTAAGAGGAGAATTACAGTGCAGGGCCACAGTGGATGAAGGCTCTGCTATCGATAGTGGAGATGAGGCTAAATGCACAGACATCCAGTCACAGAAGAGCTAAGAATCTGAGCTGGAACATAGGGGTAGAGGAGTTTGTAGAGGTAGAGAGGAAAAAGGCTATGGAGGAGAATTTGAAATTTAATGTACTGGAATGGGAAGTCAGTGGAGGTCAACAAGAGCAGGGATGCTAGGTGAGCTGGACTCAACATGTGGGTGTTGCAGTTCTGGATGAGTTGGAGTTTGTGTAGGGTGGAACTTGGGAGGCTGGCTGGGATGGGGGGAAACGCAAAGTCCCTCTACCCAAAGCATTAATCGATTTCTTCTATTTTCAGATGCTATTGGGCCTGTTATGCATTTCCAGCATTTTATGCTTTTATTTCCGTTCCTGTGTTTACCCATTGCCCAAAAACTGGACTGTCCAATACTACACCGGACAGAGTGCTGCCCAAATTGGAAACAATAGGGAGTAATTACAAGACTGTAATGTAATCTTTGGGCTCAGCTGAGGTGAATGAGCTGTGATCTGAACCCAAAGAGCGAGATTACAGGCTCATAATCACTCCCTGCTCTCCGTTATCCAATTGGTACTGTACAAAGAGAGCACAACACAGTGACCTTTGCAACTTGTGAACATACAAACTTCCCTTACCTTCATAGTTTCTAACAGAGCCTGAGGATCAACCTCCGAAATCTCCGACTCCTACACAAAGAAAAAAAAATAGTACAAGTCCTGTATACAATACTCAGCACCGCTCCCTGCAATTTAACATTAGTGCAACTATTCCACTGTAACCGGGAGTTCAGCCACTTTGCTCCTAATTTGTAAATATACATTTGTATTAAAGGCCTTCTGCAGGTCAATCATACCAGGTAGGGAGAGAAGGGGGTGGCAGGGGAGGTGGGGGAGGGGGGGTGGTGAGAACAGGTGGATTTCATATTTCAACTTCCTTAAGAGGATGGATCTCACAGATTCATGATTAGTGAAATCCATCCTCACGACATCAGTGAACTGGGGAGATGATTCTCGGATGCAAGGCAGTTTAATAAATAAAATGCTTCCCAAAATTGGGATTCCAGACAGATCAGTTAAAGTCGAGACAGACTTGAAAGTATTCTAATAGTCGCCACATACAAGTAGCACGGACAATCTGCTAAAATTATCTCTGAAACGCACTCTCCAACCTGACTGCTGTTCTCTATCTTGTCTTTTTCATCCCCACGTCTCCTGAAGGTGCTGACTTATGTTGGTGTATAGTCCCCTGGGGGTCGTCAGTGCTCCGGTACCTCGATTGTGGAGACTACATTGAATTTAATAGAAATCACGTCATGGAAATAGGCCATTCGGCCCATCCAGTCCATGATGGCGCATATCCTCCATGTGAGCAGTAGCCCTAATTCCAAGTGCCCACCCGATTCATCAAGCTGAACCCAATCCTGTTCTCAATCGGTGCATTCATGCACTTTCCAGCGGGAGGTAACTGGATAGCGATCAGCAACAAGGAACCTGATTGATTTTTTTGTTCCCTCCCTAGCCAGGAGTGCTGGGGCCGTTGTAATACCCAAATTACTGCCCTGGCTGAAATCAGCTAACCTGGATCAAATTGGAAAATGAACCTGGATTTTTTGGGGTCTGTGGCTTAGCGTTGCACCAAGCTTAATCCGGTAGGCCATAAATAAATGACACACACTCACCTCATTGTCCTTGTTGGCCTCCTGCGCCAATTTATTGAAAAAGTCGTCATCCAGCAATGATCTGAAGAGGAGAAATAGAGACCTCAGTACATTCGCTGCATTAATCTCTACCTATTACAAAGACCCCAATGGACTTTCTGCATTAATCTCTATACGTCACGGGAGACCCGAGTTCACTCACTGCATTAATCTCTACACAGATGATACCTCTGGATACTTGCTGCATTAAGCTCTACTCATCCGGGGCGACCTCGGTGCAATCAGTTACAATACACATTTTTACCGTTACGAAACTAAAAATTACATTTGTTGTTACTGTTTCTGTATGAATACATTCCATTTCAAGCTGAAAGCTGAAATTAAGCTTCCAAACCACATTAAATCAAATCCCTGCCTGCACACTACAAATATTCAAAAAGCATGCTCATTGTTCCTACAGTCAGAGTCGGTCTGCTAACTTGCGTACTTTTTGCTGGCTCTTGATAGCGTCGTAACTGATCTCCCAAGGACTCTTCCTGTATGTGTAGTTGGGAAAGCAGACTTGCTGGGAGATCCATCTGCAAAACAAGGCGACAGAAATAAACATAGAAAATAGGAGCAGGAGTAGGCCATTCGGCCCTTTGAGCCTGCTCTGCCATTCAATACGATCATGGCAGATCCTCTTTCTCAATACCATATTCCCGCTCTCTCCCCATACCCCTTAATGCCTTTTGTGTCTAGAAATCTATCTAGCTCCATCTTAAATATATTCAGTGAATATATTCAGTAAAACTATTAGCACACCCTCAGCTCTTCAAGCCACAGGTTTAACACAATATTTAGTTTTCTCTTTAATCCATTTTGGTTTGCCACCCACTTGTTGAAGCTTCAGACAATGCAGTGGAGATGCACACAGATCAGAGAGTTCACAATCACTTGCTGTGAGTAGCCAGAATCAGCAATAAGTTAAGCAGTGATGTAAATAATTGTTTACTGTTCATGTGAAAGGTGCCAGTTTTATTTTTAAACCCAATTGGCAGATTGAGGCAGTGTCACTAGGATAGCATAACTAACCGACAACCTACATTCTTGTCTCAATTTTATTGATGTTAGTATTTTCAATGGTCCCTAAAATTTCTGCTTTCGTTCCCCTTCTAGTTCAAATACACCGCCCTCTATACTCTTCCTAAACCAATTCCCTAACAAGGGGGGTCCTGGCTGTGTCATCAGTAAGCTGCACGGTTTTACCGTGTTAAACTACAGCAGTACCCCTGTGCACATTTGGGACATAGACAGGTTACTGGAATGAGCAGACAGATACAGGACAGAAAAGGCATTAAAGCCACAGAGAGCATTCAGCATAGATTCACCAAAATCGCACCGGGGATGGGAAACTATAGTTATGAGGAGATACTTGAAATACTGGAACTAGTTCCACTGGAGCAGAGGAGGTTAAGAGGAGTTTTAATAGAGGTTTAAAAAATGAAGGATTTTGATAAGGTGAATAGAGAAAGTTAATATCCTCTGGTTGGGGAGTCAGTGACAAGGGGTCGAGATTAAAAATTATCACAGAGTAGGGAGAGCGTTTAGGAGAAATTTCTTTATGCAGAGAGTTGTTGGCGCACGGAATGATTTGCCACGGAGGGTAGATGAGGCAGAGACCATTACATCTGTTAAGGGAAAAGTGGATACATATTTAAAACAAATGGTGATATAGGCCTATGGAAATCAAGCAGCGCAGTGGGATTAGTTTTGGATTGTTCCAGCACAGACCCGAGGTGCAGAATTCGCGCCAGACAAGTGCCAGGCAATGACCATCTCCAACAAGAGAGAGTCTAACCACCTCCTCTTGACATTCAACGGCATTACCATCGCCAAATCCCCCACCATCAACATCCTGAGGGTCACCATTGACCAGAAACTTAAATGGACCAGACACATAAATACTGTGGCTACAAGAGCAGGTCAGAGGCTGGTTATTCTGCAGCAAGTGACTCACCTCCTGACTCCCCAAAGCCTTTCCACCATCTAAAGGCACAAGTCAGGAGTGTAATGGAATAGTCTCCACTTGCCTGGATGAGTGCAGCTCCAACAACACTCAAGAAGCTTAACACTATCCAAGACAAAGTGGCACCCCATCCACCACCCTAAACATTCACTCCCTGCACCACTGGCACACTGTGGCTGCAGTGTGTACCATCTACAGTATGCACTGCAGCAACTCACCAAGGCTTCTTCGACAGCACCTCCCAAACCTGCAACCTCTATCACCTAGAAGGATAAGGGCAGCAGGCACATGGGAACAACACCACCTGCACGTTCCCCTACAAGTCACACACCATCCCGACTTGGAAATATATCGCTGTTCCTTCATCGTCGCTGGGTCAAAATCCTGGAACTCCCTTTCTAACAGCACTGTGGGAGAACCGTCACCACACTGACTGTAGCGGTTCAAGAAGGCGGCTCACCACCACCTTCTCAAGGGCAATTAGGGATGGGCAATAAAAGCTGGCCTTACTAATAAAAAAAAGCCTCCTTCTGTAAACATCTATGCTTCTAAATCTTGGCTCTGCCAACCTGTGCCTAAGCTCTCTGGGACTTGAGGTAAGTGAGGTGTGTCCCTATGAGGAAAGTGTGTGGATCGGGCAAACAGAAATTCTACAGGTATAGGTTGCTGGGTAGTCTGGTTCGGAACTCTTTAACATGGCAATAGGTTTCCTCACATGGCAGATATATGACTGATCAAGTAAAATAAAACTAAAATACACAATTTTTCTCCTCCCTGCATCATCAGCATGTTGAAATTGGAACTCACTGCACTGTCTCCTGCTCATTCTTTCCCAGGTCCTCAAAACTGGACGTTTTTACCTCCAATACTCTTCCTTTCTTCCTAAAATCTTCAGGATGTTAAAGCCAAAACTGGCATCAATTTCCCATTACTATCTGATTTAACTTGTCTTCACTGCTACTCTTTTTACCCTTGGTGTTGTCCTACACTCTGAGCCTTAGCCCTTCACCTTGGGTTTCTCAGTTAAAACAATCAGAATTACTGCAATTGGGTCTCTGTGACATAGACTATGTTCACAATCCTGTGATTAAGCAGCTAGACTAATCCGTCGGTTATGGATTACCAAAAGGATAAAGTTAGCAAATATACGTGTAATGAATCTAGCTAGCTCAACTTACCATCTTCCCCGAGGAGGTCATCCAGTACGTCATCAATCGACTCTGAAACAGAACACAAACACATTAATATCTGAGAATGATGTATTTTCACTCCCAACATACTGTGCAATGAAGTCATAGAATCATACAGCACAGAAGGTGCCTATCCAGCCCATCGTGCCTGTGCCAGCTCTGTGAAAGAGTGATCCAAATAGTCCCATTCCCCCACTCTTTCCCCATAGCCCTGCAAATTTTTTACTTTTACGAACATACGAATTAAGAACAGGAGTGGGCCATTCGGCCCTTCGAGCCTGCTCCACCATTCAATATGATCATGGCTGATCCTCTATCTCAATACCATATTCCCGCTCTATCCCCATACCCCTTGATGTCTTTTTTTTTTATTCGTTCACGGGATGTGGGCGTCGCTGGCAAGGCCGGCATTTATTGCCCATCCCTAATTGCCCTTGAGAAGGTGGTGGTGAGCCGCCTTCTTGAACCGCTGCAGTCCGTGTGGTGACGGTTCTCCCACAGTGCTGTTAGGAAGGGAGTTCCAGGATTTTGACCCAGCGACAATGAAGGAACGGCGATATATTTCCAAGTCGGGATGGTGTGTGACTTGGAGGGGAACATGCAGGTGGTGTTGTTCCCATGCGCCTGCTGCCCTTGTCCTTCTAGGTGGTAGAGGTCGCGGGTTTGGGAGGTGCTGTCGAAGAAGCCTTGGCGCGTTGCTGCAGTGCATCCTGTGGATGGTGCACACTGCAGCCACAGTGCGCCGGTGGTGAAGGGAGTGAATGTTTAGGGTGGTGGATGGGGTGCCAATCAAGCGGGCTGCTTTATCTTGGATGGTGTCGAGCTTCTTGAGTGTTGTTGGAGCTGCACTCATCCAGGCAAGTGGAGAGTATTCCATCACACTCCTGACTTGTGCCTTGTAGATGGTGGAAAGGCTTTGGGGAGTCAGGAGGTGAGTCACTCGCCGCAGAATACCCAGCCTCTGACCTGCTCTCATAGCCACAGTATTTATATGGCTGGTCCAGTTAAGTTTCTGGTCAATGGTGACCCCCAGGATGTTGATGGTGGGGGATTCGGCGATGGTAATGCCGTTGAATGTCAAGGGGAGGTGGTTAGACTCTCTCTTGTTGGAGATGGTCATTGCCTGGCACTTATCTGACGCGAATGTTACTTGCCACTTATCAGCCCAAGCCTGGATGTTGTCCAGGTCTTGCTGCATGCGGGCACGGACTGCTTCATTATCTGAGGGGTTGCGAATGGAACTGAACACTGTGCAGTCATCAGCAAACATCCCCATTTCTGACCTTATGATGGAGGGAAGGTCATTTGTGTCCAGAAGTCTATCTAGCTCCTTCTTAAATATATTCAATGACTTGGCCTCCACAGCCTCCTGTGGTAGAGAATTCCACAGTTCACCAGCCTCTGAGTGAAGAAATTTCTCCTCATCGCAGTCCTAAATGTCCTACCCCGTATCCTGAGACTGTGACCCCTCATTCTGGACCCCCCAGCCAGGAGAAACATCTTCCCTGCATCCAGTCTGTCTAGCCCTGTTTCAATGACTCCCTTGTTAATCAGAAATCTATCTAACTCAGCCTTAAAAATATTCAATGACCCTGCCTCCACCGTTCTCTGGGGAAGGGAGTTCCACAGACTCACGACCCTCTGAGGGAAAAAATTTCTCCTCATCTCCGTCTTAAATGGGAGACCCTTTATTTTTAAACTGTGGCCCCTAGTCAAGTATTTATCCAGAAGAACATAAGAATATAAGAAATAGGAGCAGGAGTAGGCTATATGGCCCCTCGAGCCTGATCCCCCATTCAATAAGATCATGGCTGATCTTCTACCTCAAATCCACTTTCCCACCCTATCAACATATCCCTTGATTTCCTTAGTGTCCAAAAATCTATCGATCTCAGTTTTGAATATACTCAATAACTGAGCATCCACAGCCCTCTGGGGTAGAGAATTCCAAAGATTCACAACCCTCTGAGTGAATAAATTTTTCCTCATCTCCATCCTACATGGCCGACCCCTTGCTGCACCTGCACGTTAACCTTCTGTGATTCATGTTCAAGGTCACCCAAATCACTTGTGTTGGGATATCTGGCAAGTTCACAATGGGACAGACACCAAATGGAGACTAAGCCTTTTCTCACAGGGATACAGGGCCTGCTGTTGCAGGTACTGGGAAGCAGCATTCCCTGGTGTTTCAGCCAAGTATCTCCAACATCAGAGCTCTGGAATCCCAGCATGAGGGTCAGAATTTATCTCAGACTTAACATGAGTTGCCCCAGTTTTCAGAATGGATGGCGCCACTAAAGGAGACCACCTTCAGTATCAGGAAGACACCTGCAAACATGGAATGCTCCACATCTACTCTTCAGGCCAAAGAAGCATGGGAAAGCCAGCGCCTAGACTCAAGGAGGGCATGTGGAGAAATCTGCGGGCCAGACCGCCAAACATTTCCATTAAAATTAAGCAGACAGCACTGTGAGGGGGGAGAGGGATGGAAGGCAGAGCACATCTCCCAGTTCCCCACTAGTGTCCTATTCCATTTTTTAAACAGTTGCTAAACATTGTGTTACAAGTGAGAAAATAGTTTTTATTTGGAAAGTTGCCAAGCACTTTCAGTGCTGGAAGAGCCAACGTGCTGATTCCCCCTTTTTTAATGCCAGTAGCTTGTCTACCCAGGGAGGCTCTAGGTTCACTTCTATAGTGGTTCAAAGTTGATGCTGTAACTGCAATCAGTGTAGTCGCTCCAAGACACACTGGGCTCCTCCTGGTCAGTGACGTTACCAGAATGGCCTGGAGGCAAAGAGACCCAATGTGGCAGGTCTCCACTTTTTAAAAAATTTTAATGGATATTTTAATACATTTTTTAAAAACGTAAAATGCCCACCCTTCACTTAATAATACCAGAAGCAACTCAATGAAATGGGGAGGCATACAAGTTACTCACCTCGAAAAACTTTCTTCTGTTTTGATCCCTGAAACACAAAACAATTTTGTTCATCTGAACTTTATATTTTCAAAGCTGTTTGTTGAAAGCAATAAAAAAAACTTCTAAAAATAATTAGGATGGAAAAATTCCAAAATTTTAAACCCATGGCAACTTTAAAAGATATAACATCTGGCACTCACAAGTATTAAATTAGATTAAAGATGTCCCTGAACTGAACCATTGAGTATTCCCAGGTTATAGACAGCAAGGACTATGTTGTGTTTTGGGGTCTTTTCTGCCCTTCTTACTATAGATATTTTGGGCATCATTTTAGCACCCGCTATTGGGTGCGTTCCTGGCGGGAGGGCTCCGAAAATCGGAGAATCCTGGAGCGGGTTCGGAGCCTGGCTCCAACCTGCCCACTTCCGGGTTCCCCACTGACGCGCCAGTGTGCGCTCGCAGCCCCCGCTGGTGGGAATCCCGCAGGCAATTAAAGCCAGCGGGGTTCCACTTGAAAGTAATTATTTTGCTTGTTCAGGTCATTAACTGACCTGATTAAGGGATACTGGAGGAAACACTCCCAGTTCAAATGGACCTGTTGCAGCTGCAAAGGTCTATTTGACAGTGGGGAGGGGGGGGGGGGGGCGGAGACCCTCACTCATTGCAGGAGGCCACTCTGTCACTTGGGACAAAGTTTGGCCTCCACCACCCTCCTCCTGACAATCAAAGTCACCAACTTGCACACTTACCCCGGGGTCCAGAGACATGTACCTACCTTGCGGACCCCCTCAGATGTACATCTTCCGGATGGGGGCCGCCATAGCTGCAGTCATGACCTCCTTGGAGGGCAAACAGCATCACCAGCCTCACCAGCCTCACCATCCACCTCTGACACGTGGAGCTCCACAACACAGTGCTGTGACACATCCACCTGTACAGCAGGAGGGAGGGCTACTGCAGAGAGAGATGCGTCACAGAGGGCACTACCCTCGCCACAGGGTCCACAGACCGAGGCTCAGCTTCCTGGATCTCTCTGAGCAGCAGTGCACACGGAGGTTCAGAGTCACTCGACATGTAGTCGTGGACATCTGCAGCCTCCTTCATGCCAAGCTGCTCCCGGCTGGCCCGAGCACCATCTTCTTACTTGTCGCTGTCAAAGTCACCACTGCCCTCAACAACTTCTCCGCATCCTTCCAGGGTGCCACCAGGGACATCGCCAACGTCTCTCAGCCATTTGCACAAAAGAGCCCTGCAAATACACCTACACCCACTCTGCAGTGACACAATGGCATCAGTTGTGGGTCTTCATAGTGATCCTCAGGAAAGGGCATTATTGCACAAACCAGACAAGATTCGCAAAGACGTGACAGTAGTGGTGACAATATAATATGTAATGTGAGTTGGTCAGAAATTCAATATAAGTAACAACCATGACAAACCCTCAAACACCTTTGTACATCCCCTTCATGCTCACGACACGCTTGCCTTACGCTGCCTACTGCACATATGTGATGCATGCCCTGTGGCTGCAGCACAGGTAGTGGCAGGTTGAGTGAGGCTGACCGTGAAAGAGATGCATGAGAGGGTGAGTATGAGATAGAGCCATGAGATTGTATGAGGATTGGGTTGAGTGGTAGTGGCGGGATGAGTACTGGCGAGGTGAGTAAGTGCAGGTAAGATGAGGATGAGGTTTGAGTGGGTATGAGGGGTGATGTGACAGAGTAGTGTTGGCAGTGCAGAAGGAGATGTGGGGTGGGGGTGGTGATGTGGCAGACGGAGTGTAGGGGAATGAGTAAGTGTACTCACTTTGGCTGACCTACTGAGGTCATTGGAGCGCCTCCTGCACTGTATGCAGGTGGGAGATATGTTGGTGGTGCAGGTGACTTCCTCTGCCACCTCGAGCCAGGCCTTCCTGGTGGCAGAGGCAGGTCGCTTCCTCCCGCCCGCCGGGGGGGAAGATCTCTGTCCTCCCCCTCCTCCTCACCCCATCTATTGATACCTGGAGTGAGGCATCATTAAACTGGGAGCAGCCTTCCCCCTGGGCTGCTCCATGCTGTAATTTTTTCTATTTGTTGCAGCATCGGTCAGTGGAGGACTGCCCCTTTAAACAGAGCTCCTCCAGCTGACAGATCTTACTGCGCATGCGCAGCCCGCCCGACGTGCAGATCAGTAGTGGGGAACCCGGAAGACCAGGTAAGTGGATCCAATTGGGCTGCGATCGCACGGGTGGCTGACTCATTTCACCAGGCGCGTTACCCACGTGCCCAATAGCCCCCCCGCCGCGAACCCGCAGCCCTGGTAACATCGAGCCCTTTGACTTCTGTATTTTTAGATTACTTCAATAGGCAAGACTTAGCTCCCGACAGCCATGAGTGGTTCAGATATCTAGGTAAGTTTTAAAAGTGTGTCCAAGATAATATAGAGAAAACTTTTCTTTATATTTCTACTGGATCTATCCTGTCTCCCCACCGGATTCTCCTAATCTTTGAGAGCAGCAACACTAACAACAGACCTTGTACTTAGAAAACAAATTTATTGATCAGTAAATGAGGAAGTCAATAAATCACAGTGGTTAATTGTATATATTATATATATATATATGGCTCACAATCTCTAATACTAAACTGTATTTTATAATTAACTTTATATAGTTATTCTTTTTTTATATTCCTACCTGTCTTTGAAAGTTCCAGGTTGACTGTCTCCAATCAAAACAGTCCAAGCTAATTAGATAGCCAAAACAGTTGTCAGAGCTTTGTGAATATGTCTACTAAATCCAAACAGGAGCTAGCAGCGGTGCATATAACTGAAACAATCATGGTACATTTGCATGATTGGTTCCTTCCTCAAGCCAGTCTCAGAGACAAGCAAAGAGATCCTAGCAACATTTGCATTAAGTTAATCTGAGGACATGTTTCTGAATGCAGGTGGTTTTTAAGCTCCTTATGCATAGTACCGAGCTAAAACTAGACAAAATGCTCCATTTTTGTCATAAATTAAACTAGATTCAAATTCCCCTATATTGCTCCATTAAGCATTCTCAGGCACAGAAAGGGTTAAGTTAAAGTTCTCCTACAACACCTGAGGGCCTCAACTATTGTATTTATTAACAACTTAGTTGATGGGATAGAGAGCCACATATCCAAGTTTGTCGATGGCACAAAGGTAGGCAGCAGTGTAAGCAGTGTAGATTACATTAAGCATTAAATTACAGAGAGATATTAATAGATTAAGTGAATGGGCAAAACTGTGGCAAATGGATTTCAATGTAGGCAAGTGTGAGGTCACCCACTTTGGACCTAAAAAGGATAGATCAGAGTACATTCTAAATGGTGAAAAGCTCGAAACAGTGGAGGTCCAAAGAGACTATGGGGTCCATGTACGTAGATCATTAAAATGTCATGGACAGGTACAGAAAATAATCAAAAAGGCTAATGGAATGCTGGCCTTTAAATCTAGAGGACTAGAATAGAAGGGGGTAGAAGTTACGCTACTGAGTTCAGTTCTGGGCACCGCACCTTAGGCAGGATATATTGGCCTTGGAGGGAGTGCTCCAAGGGTTAAATTACGAGGAGAGATTACACAATCTGGGGTTGTGTTCCCTGGAATTTAGAAGATTAAGGGGTGCTTTGATCGAAGTTTTCAAGATATTAAGGGGAACTGACAGAATCATAGAAAATTTACGGCACAGAAGGAGGCCATTCAGCCCATCATGTCTACGCCGGCTGAAAATGAGCCACCCAGCCTAATCCCACTTTCCAGCACTTGGTCCGTAGCCTTGTAGGTTACGGCACTTCAAGTGCATATCCAAGTACTTTTTAAATGTGATGAGGGTTTCTGTCTCTACCACCCTTTCAGGCAGTGAGTTCCAGACCCCCACCACCCTCTGGGTGAAAAACATTTTCCTCAGCTCCCCTCTAATCCTTCTACCAATCACTTTAAATCCATTCCCCCAGGTTATTGACCTCTCTGCTAAGGGAAATAGGTCCTTCCTATCCAATCTATCTAGACCTCTCATAATTTTGTACACCTCAATTAAATCACCCCCCAGCCTCCTCTGTTCCAAAGAAAACAGCCCCAGCTTATCCAATCTTTCCTCATAACTAAAATTCTCCAGTCCTGGCAACGTCCTCATAAATCTCCTCTGCACCCTCTCTAGTGCAATTACATCCTTCCTGTAATGTGGTGACCAGAACTGTACGCAGTACTCAAGCTGTGGCCTAACTAGTGTTTTATACAGTTCCAGCATAACCTCCCTGCTTTTATATTCTATGCCTCGGCTAATAAAGGAAAGTATACTGTATGCCTTCTTAACCACCTTACCTACCTGTCCTGCTACCTTCAGAGATCTGTGGACATACACTCCACTCCCTCACTTCCTCTACACATCTTAGTATCCTCCCATTTATAGTGTATTCCCTTGCCTTGTTTGACCTCCCCAAATGCATTACCTCACACTTCTTCGGATTGAATTCCATTTGCCACTTTTCTGCCCACCTGACCAGTCCATTGATATCTTCCTGCAGTCTACAGCTTTCCTCCTCACTATCAACCACATGGCCAATTTTTGTATCATCTGAAAACTTCTTAATCATGCCCCCTACATTTAAGTCCAAATCATTGATATATACCACAAAAAGCAAGGGTCCTAGTATTGAGCCCTGCACAACGCCATAGGAAACAGCCTTCCAGTCACAAAAACACCCATTGACCATTGACCCTTTGCTTCCTGCCACTGAGCCAATTTTGGATCCAACTAGCCACTTTCCCTTGGATCCCATGGGCTTGTACTTTTTTGACCAGTCTGCCATGTGGGACTTTGTGAAAAGCCTTGCTAATATCCATGTAGACTACATCAAACGCACTACCCTCATCGACCCCCCCCTTGTTGCCTCCTCAAAAAATTCAATCAAGTTAGTCAGACACGACCTTCCCTCAACAAATCCATGTTGACTATCCTTGATTAATCCGTGCCTTTCTAAATAGCGGTTTATGCTGTCCCTCAGAATCGATTCCAATAATTTGCCCACCACCGAGGTTAGACTGACTGGCCTGTAATTACTCGGTCTATCCCTCGCTCCCTTTTTAAACAATGGTACAACGTTAGCAGTCCTCCAATCCTCCAGCACCACGCCTGTATCCAGGGAGGATTGGAAAATGATAGTCAGAACCTCCGCCATTTCCTCCCTTGCTTCTTTTAACAGCCAAGGATACATTTCATCCGGCCCTGGTGATGTATCTACTTTCAAAGATTCTAAACCCCTTAATACTTCCTCTCTATGTTTATCCCATCCAATATTTCACACTCCTCCTCCTTAACTACAATATCTGCATCGTCCCTCTCTTTTGTGAAGACAAGCAAAGTATACATTAAGAACCATACCAACATCTTCTGCCTCCACACATAGGTTACCTTTTTGGTCTCTAATAGGCCCTACTCTTTCCTTAGTTATCCTCTTGCTCTTAATATATTTATAAAACATCTTTGGGTTTTCCTTGATTTTACTTGCCAATATTTTTTCATGCCCTCTCTTTGCTTTCCTAATTTCCTTTTTAATTTCACCCCTGCACTTTCTATACTTCTCTAGGCTTTCTGTAGCATTGAGCTCTCTGTGTCTGACATAAACTTTCCTTTTCTGCCTTACCTTACCCTGTATGCTCCTTGTCATCCAGGGGGCTCTAGATTTGGCAGCCCCACCCTTTTTCTTTGTGGGAACATGTTTACTCTGAACCCCTTGGATCTCCCCGTTTAATGCCTCCCACTACTCTGACACTGATTTACCTTTAAGTAGCTGTTTCGAGTCCATTTTTGCTAAATCACTTCTCAGCTTAGTAAAATTAGCCTTTCCCCAATTGAGAACTTTAACTCCTGTTCTATCTTTGTCCTTTTCCCTAACTATGTTAAATCTAACTGAATTATGATCACTACCATCAAAATGCTCTCCCACTGATACTCCTTCCATCTGCCCAGCTTCATGTCCTAAAACTAAATCCAGAACTGCCCCCTCTCTTGTGGGCTTGCTATGTACTGGCTAAAAAAGTTCTCCTGAATGCAATTTAAGAATTTTGCACCCTCTATAACCTTCACACTGTTTGTATCCCAGTTAACGTGGTCTACATGGACTTCAGCAAAGCATTTGACAAGGTACCGCATGGTAGGTTGTTACATAAGGTTAAATCTCATGGGATCCAAGGTGAGGTAGCCAATTGAATACAACATTGGCTTGACGACAGAAGACAGAGGGTGGTTGTCGAGGGTTGTTTTTCAAACTGGATGCCTGTGTCCAGCGGTGTGCCTCAGGGATCGGTGCTGGGTCCGCTGTTATTTGTTATTTATATTAATGATTTGGATGAGAATTTAGGAGGCATGGTTAGTAAGTTTGCAGATGACACCAAGATTGGTGGCATTGTGGACAGTGAAGAAGGTTATCTAGGATTGCAACGGGATCTTGATAAATTGGGCCAGTGGGCCGATGAATGGCAGATGGAGTTTAATTTAGATAAATGTGAGGTGATGCATTTTGGTAGATCGAATCGGGCCAGGACCTACTCCGTTAATGGTAGGGCGTTGGGGAGAGTTATAGAACAAAGAGATCTAGGAGTACAGATTCATAGCTCCTTGAAAGTGGAGTCACAGGTGGATAGGGTGGTGAAGAAGGCATTCAGCATGCTTGGTTTCATTGGTCAGAACATTGAATGCAGGAGTTGGGATGTCTTGTTGAAGTTGTACAGGGCATTGGTGAGGCCACACTTGGAGTACTGTGTACAGTTCTGGTCACCCTATTATAGAAAGGATATTATTAAACTAGAAAGAGTGCAGAAAAGATTTACTAGGATGCTACCGGGACTTGATGGTTTGACTTACAGGGAGAGGTTAGACAGACTGGGACTTTATTCCCTGGAGAGTAGGAGGTTAAGGGGTGATCTTATAGAAGTCTATAAAATAATGAGGGGCATAGATAAGGTCGATAGTCAAAATCTTTTCCCAAAGGTAGGGGAGTCTATAACGAGGGGGCACAGATTTAAGGTGAGAGGGGAGAGATACAAAAGGATCCAGAGGGGCAATTTTTTCACTCAAAGGGTGGTGAGTGTCTGGAACGAGCTGCCAGAGGCAGTAGTAGAGGCGGGTACAATTTTGTCTTTTAAAAAGCATTTGGACAGTTACATGGGGAAGATGGGTATCGAGGGATATGGGCCAAGTGCAGGCAATTGGGACTAGCTTAGTGGTATAAACTGGGCGACATGGACATGTTGGGCCGAAGGGCCTGTTTCCATGTTGTAACTTCTATGATTCTATGATTCTATGAATATTAGGATAGTTGAAATCCCCCACTATTACTGCCCTATTGTTTTTGCACTTCTCAGAGATTTGCCTACATATTTGCTCTTCTATCTCCCTCTGACTGTTTGGGGGTCTATAGTACACTCCCAGTATTGTGACTGCCCCTTTTTTGTTCCTTAGCTCAACCCATCTGGCCTCATTTGATGATCCTTCGAACATATCATCCCTCCTCAGAGCTGTAATTGTTTCTTTAACCAAAATTGCCACCCCCTCCTTTTTTATCCCCCTCTCTATCCTGCCTGAAAACCCTGTAACCAGGAATGTTGAGCTGCCATTCCTGCCCCTCTTTATGCCATGTTTTTGTGCCCTCAGCTCATCTTTCTTGTTCAGTACACTCCTTGCATTGATGTATATACCTTTATGCACTGCCAAACTCCTTTGTTGTTTATTTTCTAACTTTTGTATCCTCTGCCTTTCAAACTCACTTACTAATTTTCTGCCTTCCATTTCCAGCTCTGCTTCTCTCCCATCTGAATCTACACTCAGGTTTGCACCTCCCTGCCAAGCTAGTTTAAACCCTCCCCAACAGCACTAGCAAACCTCCCAGCAAGGATATTGGTCACGACTGGGTAGATAGGGTAGATAGAGAGAAACTATTTCCACTGGGGAGTCTAGAACTAGCGGACAAAGCCTAAAAATTAGAGCCAGGACTTTCAGGAGTGAAGTTAGGGAACACTTCAACACACAAAGGGTGGTAGAAGTTTGGAACTCTCTTCTGCATACGGCAGTTGATGCTAGCTCAATTGTTCATTCTAAATCTGAGATTGATAGATTTTTGTTAACCAAAGGTATTAAAGGATACGGGGCTTAGGCAGGTATATGGAGTTAGGTCACGGATCAGCCATGATCTCATTGAATGGCGGAACAGGTTCGAGGGACTAAATGGCCTACTCCTGTTCCTATGAAGTACCCCAGATCATCTACAGCAGAAGACAGCTGCAGTGAAAAGGTGCCTCCACTCTATCCCAACAATATGCCCAATCACCAAACCCCTAAGACCAGTTCCTATTAAACTACGGACATTTCCATTTTGCACACCGGGGCTCGATATTGCCAGGGCTGCGGGTTCGCGGTGGGGGGGCTATTGGGCACGTGGGTAACGCGCCCGGTAAAATCAGTCTGTCCCGCGCGCGATCGCAGCCTAATTGGATCCACTTACCTGTTCTTCCGGGTTCCCCGCTGCTGATCTGCACGTCGGGCGGACTGCGCATGCACAGTGAGGTCTGTCAGCTGGAGGAGCCCTATTTAAAGGGGCAGTCTTCCACTGACTGATGCTGCAAGAAATAGGAAAAAGTACAGCATGGAGCAGCCCAGGGGAAAGGCTGCTCCCAGGTTTAATGATGCCTCACTCCAGGTATCATTAAATGGGGTGAGGAGGAGAGGGAGGACCAAGATCTTCCCCCCGGCGGGCGGGAGGAAGTGGCCTGCCTCTGCCACCAGGAAGGCCTGGCTCAAGGTGGCAGAGGAGGTCACCTGCACCACCAACATATCGTCCACCTGCATACAGTGCAGGAGGCGCTGCAATGCCCTAAGTAGGTCAGCCAAAGTGAGTACACTTACTCATTCCCCTACACTCCGTCTGCCACATCACCGCCCCCACCCCACATCTCCTTCTGCACTGCCAACACTGCTCTGTCACATCACCCTTCACACCCACTCAAACCTCATCCTCATCTTACCTGCACTTACTCACCTCGCCAGTACTCATCCCGCCACTACCACTCAACCCAATCCTCATACAATCTCATGGCTCTATCTCATACTCACCCTCTCATGCATCTCTTTCATGGTCAGCCTCACTCAACCTGCCACTACCTGTGCTGCAGCCACAGGGCATGCATCACATATGTGCAGTAGGCAGCATAAGGCAAACGTGTCGTGAGCATGAAGGGGATGCACAAGGGTGTTTGAGGGTTTGTCATGGTTTTTACTGCTATTTAATTTCTGATCAACTCACATCACATATTATATTGGCACCACTACTGCCACGTCTTTGCGAATCTTGTCTGGTTTGTGCAATAATGCCCTTTCCTGAGGATCACAATGAAGACCCACACCTGATGCCACCCATTGTGTCACTGCAAAGTGGGTGTAGGTGTATTTGCAGGGCTCTTTTGTGCAGACGACTGAGAGACGTCGGCGATGTCCCCGGTGGCATCCTGGAAGGATGCAGAGGAGAAGTTGTTGAGGGCAGTGGTGACTTTGACAGCGACAGGTAAGAAGATGCTGCTCGGGCCAGCCAGGAGCAGCTCGGCATGAAGGAGGCTGCAGATGTCCATGACTACATGTCGAGTGACTCTGAGCCTCCGTGTGCACTGCTGCTCAGAGAGGTCCAGGAAGCTGAGCCTCGGTCTCACTACCTGTGGCGAGGGTAGTGCCCTCTGCCACGCATCTCTCTCTGCGGTTGCCCACTCTCCTGCTGTACAGGTGGATGTGTCACAGCACTGTGTTGTGGAGCTCCACGTGTCAGAGGTGGATGGCTTGGCCGGCGAGGCTGTTCGCACTCCAAGGGGTTCATGACTGCAGCTACAGCGGCCCCCATCCGGAAGATGTACATCTGAGGGGGTCCGCAAGGTAGGTACATGTCTCTGGACCCCGGGGTAAGTGTGCAAGTTGGTGAATTTGATTGTCAGGAGGGTGGTGGAGGCCAAACTTTGTCCCAAGTGGCCTCCTGCAATGAGTGAGGGTCTCCCCCGCCACCTGTCAAATGGATCTTTGCAGCTGCCACAGGCTGATAGCTGCAACACGTCCATTACAACTGGGAGTGTTTCCCCCAGTATGGGAAACAGTCCCAGTTGTTTCTAAAATCCCACCCCTCCTGAAATATTCCCTTAATCAGGTCTGATAATGACCTGAAATAGCAAGGCAAATACTCTTAAGTGGCACCCCGCCGGCTCTAATTGCCTGCGGGAGTCCCACATGCGGGGGCGGCGCGTCTGTGGGGAACCCGGAAGTGGGCGGGTTGGAGCCGGGCTCCCGACCTGCTCCGGGATTCCCTGATTTTCGGAGCCCCCCCGCCAGGAACGCACCCGATCGTGGGTGCTAAAATAGAGCCCCAGGTGTCCTTGTGGCCTCTCTGAGCAAGACTGCTAATTAATTGCTCTACCATCCTGCAGAATGACAGCCACAAGGACCCAAGTTGAGACTGGTCCAAAAATATTAAACTTAGGTCCATTATAATTTGATATGAGAAGAAACTGACAGCAGCAAAATATGGAGAACAGTAACGGCAGAGAATCCAGTAAAAGATTTTTTTTAGAAGGATTTAAATTATTTATCAACTGGACAGACAAATGGCAAAGGAAATTAACACTAATGGATGTAAAGTATTGCATATATGTGGGTCAAAAAACTGCATCATAAGCGCACAATCATTGGAATTGAATTAGTACACAGAGACTTAGAAGGGGACCTGATAGGTATATGCTGCCAGGGCATGCAGCCAGGACAGGACTGTACAGGTCTGCAGAGGTTACGTTGCAGCTTTATTGTACACTGGGCACACAACACCTGGAGTACTGCATTCAATTCTGGTCACCACATATGAATGCAAGGGAGAGGGTGTACAGGAGAACAGCAAAATTGATCCCGTGTCATGGGGAAGACTTAAGAGGAAAGATTAGACAAGCACAAGTTATACAATCTGGAAATAAGGTGGTTAAAGGAGGGACCTCGTTGAGATATATAAAATATTAAATGGCGGTGATAAGATAAACCCACAACATTACCGCAAAGTAAGTCAGGGGAGTAGGGGCCAAGGGCAGAAGTTTAAAATAAGTTAAAAGTACATTTAAAACTGACATATTAGGAAGAACAAGCTTCAAAGAACTCTGCGTCCCTCCAACTCTGGCCTCTTGTGCATCCCCGATTTCTTTCGCCCCACCATTGGCGGCTCTGCCTTCATCTCTGGAATTCCCTCCCTAAACCCCTCCGCCTCTCTACCTCTCTCTCCTCCTTTAAGACACTCTTTAAAACCTACCTCATTGACCAAGCTTTTGGTCACCTGTCTTAATATCTCCTTACGTGGCTCAGTGTCAATTTTTGGTTGATTACACTCCTGTGAAGCGGGTTGGGATGTTTTACTAAGTTAAAGGTGCTGCATAAATACAAGTTGTCACTGTTGTAGAACTTCTTTACTAAAAAGTGCTAAATGTTTGGAATAACTGCCGGGCAGGGCAGTGGACACAAAGTATTAGTGGTGTTTAAATGTAGCTAGGTGCTATAATGGCAGAGTTATCAATCAGGGGGATATGCTTCAGTAGGCTTGATGGCCTTTACTTGGGTACTGATGAGACATTCCTTTCGTCCAGGCCAGATCTGTACCTTGACCCTGCAGACCTGATGGAACAGTGTAAAGGCAACTAACTAATGTTGTACCCTGGAGTGCTTGGCGGGACAGCGTAATGGGAGCTTTATTCTCTATATAAGCCGTGCTATACCTGACCAAGCCGTGCATACCTAAAGGACTTATATTTCCCAGAATTTTTGATGGGCAAAAAATAATGCAAAAAAAAATCTAAAATTAAAGTTCCAGGAATGTATACTAAGGGACTGCCATGGTGTTTCAACCCTGATGGAATAATCGACACAAAGGACAGCTCCCCCACTTACCATCTCCGGTCTCTTTCACAGCCAGGCTGCAGTAAGCACAATCAGCATCTCTGCCTGTGAGTACGATTTGAAATATGCACCAATCTTGGCCGGAATCTAAGTTTTGTATTGCATTAGGTCACGGGAGATCAGCCACTCATCTCTTTAAAGAAGAAGACTGAAAGGAAAAGGAGGAAGTAAGGTACAGTTTCAACCAGTATAAAACAGTAGCTATCTGGGGAATGTTGAGTTACTTTGGTAATAG
The DNA here is from genome assembly GCF_035084215.1 of Heptranchias perlo. Classification (NCBI taxonomy): domain Eukaryota; kingdom Metazoa; phylum Chordata; class Chondrichthyes; order Hexanchiformes; family Hexanchidae; genus Heptranchias; species Heptranchias perlo. The sequence goes on from NC_090347.1 coordinate 41,661,433, forward strand.
TTACAAAGGCCAAGGCTCTACGATGGCCATATTTTCAAACATTTGTCTGTGAAACACATGCAATTGTTTTTTATAGAATAGAATCATAGAACGGTTACAGCACCGGAGGCCATTCGGCCCATTGAGCCCGTGCCAGCTCTCTGCAAGAGCAATCCAGCGAGTCCCACTCCCCCGTCCTTTCCCCTTAGCCCTGAAAAATTTTTTCCTTCAAGTACTTATCCAGTTCCCTTTTGAAAGCCATGATTGAATCTGCCTCCACCACCCCCTCGGGCAGTGCATTCCAGATCCTAACCAATCGCTGCGTAAAAAAGATTTCCTCATATCACCTTTGGTTCTTCTGCCAATTACCTTAAATCTGTGCCCTCTGGTTCTTCATCCTTCTGCCAATGGGAACAGTTTCTCTCTATCTACTCTGTCTAGACCCTTCATGATTTTGAATACCTCTATCAAATCTCCTCTCAACCTTCTCTGTTCCAAGGAGAACAATCCCAGCTTCTCCAGTCAATCCAAGTAACCGAAGTCCCTCATCCCTGAAACTATTCTAGTAAATCTTTTCTGCACCCTCTCTAAGGCCTTCACATCCTTCCTAAAGTGCAGTGCCCAGAATTGGACACAATACTCCAGTTGTGGCCGAACCAGTATTTTATAAAAGTTCACCATACCGTCCTTAAAATGATGAGTTTAAAAAAGAATGCAACATCATGCGGCTGCTAGATTTGTCACATTTCTGATGCTCTGTCACTAGGTCGCAAGCTCCTAGCTCCCCCTACCCTGGCTACTCATCGCATTTACCATGTAGGGGCTGGGGTCTTGGGAGTGAAGCTCAGTGGTGGTGCCTCATCATTCTATACCAAACGCTCAGAAATGTGACAAGGATATTGCAGCGCGAGGAGATCAGCCACAGAGTGATTGAGTTGCATTTTTTTTCCCCTGGTTGCATACTGGTGATAATTTTCAATCAAATCCATCTCGCTGCTGTGGGACATTCCTGCTGCTAAGAATGGCTGCTGTGATTGTCTCTCTAACACTGCACTTCAGAAATAATTAATTGTTTGAAGTACTCTGAGATGTTTCAACATGATAAGACACTATATCAAAGCAATATCAACATCACAAGGAAGAGATACAATGACATATTTTAGGTACAGCTTTAACTGACAATGACCTTTTGAAGAGTAGTCACTATTGTCCTATGGATAAACGCAGCAGCCAATTTGCACATAGCAAGGTCTCACAAGCAGCAAATGAGATGAATGACCAATTAATCTGTTTTTTGTTGATGATGGCTTAGGGCCAAATGATGGCCAGGACACTGGGAGAACTATCTGATCTCCCTCAAATACTACCGTGGGATCTTTAACATTCAGTTAAACAGGCAGAATGGACCTGAGTTTTACATCTCAACTGAAAGATGGCATCTCTGGCAATGCAGCACTCCTTCAGCACTGTACTGAATTGTCAGCCTAGGTTATGTATTCGAGTCCCGGAGAGCAGCTTGAATTAATGACGCTCTGACTCCATGGTGAGATTGATACCACTGAGCCAAGCTGACACTTATAACTTCATCTTACAAAGAATGTACAGCACAGAAACAGGCCATTCGGCCAACAGGTCCATGCCGGTCTTTATGCTCCATGTGAGCCTCCTCCCACCCTTCTTCATCTAACCCTATCAATATATCCTTCTACTCCCTTCTCCCTCATGTGATTATCTAGCTTTTCCTTAAATGCATCTATGTTAGTCGGCTAGTCACCTCAACTTGTGGTAGCGAGTTCCACATTCTTACCACTCTCTGGATGAAGAAGTTTCTCCTGAATATCTTATATTTACGGCCACTAGTTCTGGTCTCCCCCACAAGTGGAAACATCTTCCCTATGTCTACCCTATCAAACCCTTTCATAATCTTAAAGATCTCTATCAGGTCACCCCTCAGTCTTCTCTTTTCCAGAGAAAAGAGCCCCAGCCTATTCAATCTTTCCTGATAGGTATAACCTCTCATTTCTGGTATCATCCTAGTAAATCTTTTTTGCACCTTCTCCAGTGCCTCTATATCCTTTTTATAGTGTGGAGACCAGAACAGTTTGCAGTACTCCAAATGTGGTCTAACCAAGGTTCTGTAAAAGTTTAGCATAACTTCTCTGCTTTTCAATTCTACCCCTCCAGAAATTAACCCTAGAGCTTGATTTGCCTTTTTTTGTGGTCTTATTAACCTGCATTGCTACTTTTGGTGATTTGTACATCTGCACCCCTAAATCCCTCTGCTCCTCTACCCCATTAGACTATTTTCCAAGGTGTATGTGGCCTCCTTATTATTCCTACCAAAATGTACCACCTCACACTTCCCTATATTGAAATTCATTTGCCAAATACACGCCCATTCTACAAGTTAATTAATGTTCTCCTGTATTTTATCGCAGTCCTCCTCAGTATTAAATATATCTTGGGCTTCTAAAACATACAGCAAGTCACATCGTCAACCAATATCCGAGCACAGGGAATAGGCTGGTATTTTGATACTGGCTTATGTCACACGCAAAAAAAGTCAGCAGTAGCTCTGGAAAAAGAAGTTAACTTAGATCTCTGCCCTTATGTTTCTCTCTAATCTGTTCATATTCACGTTTGTGGGCCCTTGCTTGTGCACAAACTGGCTGCTGCGTTTGCCTACATAACAATGACCATACTCCAAATGTAATTCGTTGCTTGTGAAGCGCTTTGAGGATTTGAAAGATGCTCTTCTTCTTGATGGGCATCCAAAACTGCTCTATAGCAACCAGAAAGTGTCGGTATAAATTCAGCCTCAGATCTGCTGTTCCACAGCCCACCAGCACATTTTTTTACGAGCCTTAGCTCCGACAGTCACGTTGGGTGACAGCCGAGGCTCAATGGTCGTACTCTCGCCTCTGAGTCAGAAGGTCGTGGGTTCAAGTCCCACTCCAGAGATTGGAGCCCATGATCTGCACTCCAGTGCAGTACTGAGGGAGTGCTGCACTGTCGGAGGCGCCGTCCTTCGGATGAGACGTTAAACCGAGACCCCGACTATCCTCTCAGGTGGATATAAAAGATTCCCATGGGAAGAGGAGCAGGAGAGGTCTCCCCGGTGTCTGGGCCAATAGTCATCCCTCACCCAACAACACTACAACAGATTATCTGGTCATTATCACGTTGCTGTTTGGGGGATCTTGCTGTGGAAAAATTGGCTGCCGCATTTCCTACATTATAACAGTGATTACACTTCAAAAGTATTTCATTGGCTGTAAAGCGCTTTGGGACGTCCTGAGGTCGTGAAAGGAGCTGTATAAATGCAAGTTCTTTCGTTCTCTGAGGCCCCAGGTTACCAGGCAGCACTGGTGGATTATTAAACACCAAAGCCGCCTTGTGTCACACCTTAACCCAGAATGAGTGCTTTCCTCTCCCGCCGATCATCCTCAGGGGCCCACTCTCCGCCGGCGTCGCTCCGTCACTAACCGCCCCTTGACAACACTACCACATCCGGGGCACTCGCTGAACCTTGACCGCGCCCAAAAATCACGCCGTGCGCATGCGCTACCGCAGACGTTCGGGGTTGACCAGTTTAAAACATGTAAACGGACCCGGATCCTCCCCGGGTCAGTGCCTCCTCGGGTCAGTGCCTCCCCGCTCCAGTGCCTCCCCGGGTCAGTGCCTCCTCGGGTCAGTGCCTCCCAACTCGACTCGACTGGCAACCAGAAACTCCTCAGCTTGAAGTCACGGTGAGTTAATGCGAGAGTCTGGCAGTTGTCCCGGCCAACCTGGCCGCGTTACCATGGAGACGTTGTCACGCTGGAAGGTCCTGTCCCTAAAACAGCCTGTGTTACACCAGCAGAATTTTATGCTAAATACGAAACAAAAAAAATGAAATTCCAACAGCGAGCGATGATGGCGCCGTGAACTCGGATAAATCGGCTTAAAAACAAAGGTGCCTGTACATTTCCCAGGACGCACCGCTCTGGAGTACGTCCATATCCGCATGCGCGGAGCTGGTCTGTCACTAAGCATTGTGTGGAGATGCCGGTGATGGACTGGGGTTGACAATTGTAAACAATTTTACAACACCAAGTTATAGTCCAGCAATTTTATTTTAAATTCACAAGCTTTCGGAGATTTTCTCCTTCCTCAGGCAAATGTTTCAGGATCTCCTTGAAGCCTACGCATTTATACATATTGAACAATACATGGTGTTTACAGACTGCCCCTGCAACTGCCCGTTGCCAAGGCAATCACCGTGTTCAGACAGAGAGGTGTCACCTGCAGAACCCCCGAATACACATTCAACAAAAAAACAAACAGGGAAAAAAAACAGAGAAAAAAAAACACAGAGAGAGGCAGAAACATCCGGAAGGCAGAGAGAGCCAGCAAATGACCCATTATATTAAAAACAGATAACATTTGTTCGCTGGTGGGGTAACGTGTAGCGTGACATGAACCCAAGATCCCGGTTGAGGCCGTCCTCATGGGTGCGGAACTTGGCTATCAATTTCTGCTCGACGATTTTGCGTTGTCGTGTGTCTCGAAGGCCGCCTTGGAGTACGCTTACCCGAAGGTCGGTGGATGAATGTCCATGACTGCTGAAGTGTTCCCCGACTGGGAGGGAACCCTCTTGTTTGGCGATTGTTGCGCGGTGTCCGTTCATCCGTTGTCGCAGCGTCTGCATGGTCTCGCCAATGTACCATGCTCTGGGGCATCCTTTCCTGCAACGTATGAGGTAGACAACGTTGGCCGAGTCACAGGAATATGAACCATGCACCTGGTGGGTGGTGTCATCTCGTGTGATGGTGGTATCTGTGTCGATGATCTGGCATGTCTTGCAGAGGTTACCGTGGCAGGGTTGTGTGGCGTCGTGGACGCTGTTCTCTTGAAAGCTAGGTAGTTTGCTGCGAACGATGGTCTGTTTGAGGTTGGGTGGCTGTTTAAAGGCGAGTAGTGGAGGTGTGGGGATGGCCATAGCGAGGTGTTTGTCCTCATTGATGACATGTTGAAGGCTGCGGAGAACATGGCGTAGTTTCTCCGCTCCGGGGAAGTACTGGACGACAAAGGGTACTCTGTTGGTTGCGTCCCGTGTTAGTCTCCTGAGGAGGTCTATGCGATTTTTTGCTGTGGCCCGTCGGAACTGTCGATCGATGAGTCGAGCGTCATATCCCGTTCTTACTAGGGCGTCTTTCAGCGTCTGTAGGTGTCCATCGCGTTCCTCCTCGTCTGAGCAGACCCTGTGTATTCGCAGGGCCTGTCCATAGGGGATGGCCTCTTTGACGTGGTTAGGGTGGAAGCTGGAAAAGTGGAGCATCATGAGGTTGTCCGTGGGCTTGCGGTAGAGTGAGGTGCTGAGGTGCCCGTCTTTGATGGAGATTCGTGTGTCCAAGAAAGAAACTGATTCTGAGGAGTAGTCCATGGTGAGCTTGATGGTGGGATGGAACTTGTTGATGTTATCGTGTAGTCTCTTTAGTGATTCCTTGCCGTGGGTCCATAGAAAGAAAATGTCGTCGATGTATCTGGTGTATAGTGTTGGTTGGAGGTCTTGTGCAGTGAAGAAGTCCTGCTCGAACTTGTGCATGAAAATGTTGGCGTATTGGGGTGTGAATTTGGTCCCCATGGCTGTTCCGTGTGTTTGGGTAAAGAACTGGTTATCGAAGGTGAAGGCATTGTGGGGGTTGTAGTCCTTTTGTTGCTCTCTGTAGTGTCACTGGTAATGGCAGTAGGACATTCTTTGTAATGCCACCCACAGGATGTGGGAGGAGACTGCTCACCCAGGTTCTCTGGAATGTGTAACCTGATCGTTGCCAGGTGGGTTACAGAGTTACCCGCACCGTTTCCCAAAGACTTGGCTCTGGCTAACTCAACTCCAAGCCAGACCCACCACCCTCTGGTTAAGGAATCTGCTTGCAGCAGTCTTACCAGGAGATCAGTGTGTGTAACTGATCTGCCACAGACCAGTTCTGATCCCAATGGGTATGGGCGGGTGGGACACTTGGATTTCGTGCTTTGTAGAACCGTAGAACTTTACAGCACAGAAGGTGACCCATCACACCTATGCCAGCTCTCAGAAAGAGCTAGCCACTTAGTCCCATTCCAAAATGGAGAAAACGTTTCCATTGGTGGGTGGGTAACCAGAGGGCACAGATTTAAGATAATTGGCAAAAGAACCAGAGAGATGAGGAGAATTTTTTTTATGCAGTGAATTATGATCTGGAATGCACTGCTCGAAAGGGTGATGGATGCAGATTCAATAGTAACTTTCAAAACGGAATTTGACATATGCTTAAAAGGAGAAATTTACAGGGCCATGGGGGAAGTGGGGGAGTGGGACAAATTGGATAGCTCTTTCAAAGAGATGGCACAGGCACGATGATCTGAATGGCCTCCTTCTGTGCTGTATGATTCTATGAATGCCCTTTCCACTTTGGGCCAATCTCGCCTGTGCCAGCTCTTTGGTTTTGAATCAGGATGGCTGACCAGCAATTCCTGTACTTGAAAAGTGGATAACAAAACTTGCCAAAAAAAGGTGCATTCATTCACAAATACAATTCAAGCTCTGGACGTTATGCCAATGTGGTAATATTTTGTAGAATGCAAGTCTTGTCAAAACAAGATGGAGACCTAAAAAAAAATCATACCAGATCACCACTGGGCTACAGCTTCCTCCTTAAAAGTGCTAGCTTGGCTCAGTTGGTAGTACTCTTGCCTCCAAATCAGAAGGTTGTTGGTTTGGGTTCCACTGTGGCTTTGAGTATATAATCTGGGCTGATACTTTATTGCAGTACTGTGGGAATGCTGCGTTTTTGGAAGTGCTATTTATTTACCTGTTCAGGTAAATCTAAAATATTCCATGGCTCTATTCGAAGAAGAGCAGGGTGTTCTCCCGGTATCCTGGCCAACATTCCTCCCTCAACGACCCAGAAGTATAGGTTTCTCAGATGCCCTTACAATTTTGACGTAAGGACATCGTCTTTTTTTGCCGGTTTCCCACCCGACAGGCCGGCCTGATTGACAGGCTGGCTCTCAGTCAGACGGGAGAAGAGCCAGGAAGAGGACACGATCAGGTAAGTGTCAGATGAGCGGGGGGTCGGAGGTCATTGGGGGGGGCTGTCAATCAGCGATTGGGTGGGGGGGTCAGTCATCGGGGTCGGGGGCCATTGTGGGGTCAGAGATCATGGGGGGGGGGGAGCCGCTGCAGGTAAGCTTGTTGAGCCTGGGAGAAACACTCCTGCTCCTCTGGGTCCACAAATGCTATAAAGGCACTTACCTGCAGTTTCTGGCCTTCTCACCTCCTCTTCACATGGCGTTAAGTAGAAGGCCCGGGAATCCCAGCCCCCATGGGCTAAAATCAAAAAAGCTTTGAAAATGGAGGCCCGCAGCCTCCTTAAAAGCTTTTAATGCCCGACTCGCCTCCTGAGAGCGGGTTGTTTGCCTGCCCCTCATCCCACCCTCGTGAAAACTGGAAATAAGCGGGTTGGGAATGGGTTTTAGATTTTTGCAATTGTTACTGCCCGTGCCGTCTCCAACCCACCCATTTTTCCAGGCTAAAATCATGCCCATTATCTCATTTGCTGTTAGTGAGAGCTTGCTGTGTGCAAATTGGCTTCTACATTTGCTTACATAATAACAGTGGCTGCACTTTAAAAGTAATCCATTGGTTGTAAAGAGCTTTGGGATGTGATAAGGTGCTATATAAATTCAAGTTCTTCATTTCCTGTTGCAATCAAGAAAAAATAATCGAGTGCTGTTTCAGACAGTGCTGTTGTGACAGGTTGCGGTGGAGTCCAGTAGCACAGTCTGATCTGAGGGTACGATGCAGAGTGCAGCAAGGCCTTGGGGGCGGGGGGGAGGGGGATGAGGGACGAATATATGTGTTTACATTTGAGTATCCCTCAACTGTACTCACTGATGCACATATAGAGTAAACTGATGATATGACCTGTGTAGTGTTTTATGAAAACCAATAAAGAGAAAGATGCGCACTTATCTGTCACCTTATCACATCTCTCGGAAATATCTCAAATCGATTCACAGTCAGTGAATGCTATGAAGTGTAGGGAAACGTGGCATAGATATTGCACACAGCAAGATCCCATTAAAGGTAATGCAATAATCGTGGGGGACTTTAATTTTCATATAGACTGGACAAACCAAATTCGCAAAGGCAGTCCGGAGAACGAGTTCATGGAATGTATTTGAGACAATTTCCTAGAACAATACGACATGGAACCAACCAGGGAACAGGCTAATTTAAATATTGTAGTGTATAATGAGAACCTCCCGTTAATAGACCCAATGAGATCACAGTTACTTTTTAAGAAAGAAAGAAGCGCATTTCACAACCTCAGGACGTCCCAAAGCACTTTGTAACCAATGAAGTACTTTTTGAAGTGTAGTCACTGTTGTGACGTAGGAAACGTGGCAGCCAATTTGCACAGAGCAAGATCCCACAAACAGCAATGAGATAAATGACCAGATAATCTGTTTCAGTGATGTTGATTGAGGGATGAATGTTGACCAAGTCCCCCAATACTACTACTACTACTACAACTACAACAACAGCTTGCGTTTATATAGCGCCTTTACCATAGTGAAACGTCCATGTACCATGTAGCATCAAGGGCATAAAGTACTTGGAATCTCCGAAATGTCTCTTTATTTATGATGTCACAGTAGTTTCCTTGTGACGTGACAAAGCAGTTAAAATGTCCGCACTGTTTCCTTTCCACAGTCTGCAGCACAATATTTTGTACTTGGGTATATTGATTACTGATTCATGGGAGTACATTTTTATACGTGGCGCACAACATTTACAAACAGGGATAAAGTACTGTTTATATTCTCTTCTAACAACTTCCCAACTCCATCAAGTGCTTGCAGAGTGTCCTCACTATGGAGAAACTGAATGTCCATTTAAAAAAAAATTTGCTTATTTATATAAAGCAGATTTTGAGGTGACCCTAATAAGATGTTTTCAAAATTGTGAAGGGCAGTTGATAAAATCGATGCAAACAAACTGTTCATGCCGGCAATGGGTTCAAAAACTTTAAAGCATAACTTTAAAATGTGGAGTAATGAGGGAATCCAAACAGCTTTCACAATAAGGGTGAGAGGTGTATGGAATAAGTTACCAGTGAGGCCATTTAAATACATCATATCAATGGGTTCAGGGTTCAAGAGACAACTTTTGAAGAGCAAGAGGGGATTGAGGGGATATGATTAAACAGCAGGAAGGCTGGGTTAAGATCCAATGAAGAGAGGAGATGGCTTGTTGGGATAAATAGTTTTTTTACCTGTAACCAAAGGCCTAGAAATTCCGCTAACCCTTAAGAGGGGCAGAGATGCAGCGGAGTGAGCCATCCATCTGCTGCTGAGGCCTCACCAAGACTCCTTCTCAAATCTTGGGGATGGGATATGTTTAAATAAACAGGGCAGAAGACCCACATATAGAGGGGCAACAGAGAATTCTCATCCTTGTTTTCAAATCCCCCCATGGCCTTGCCCCTCCCTATCTCTCTGACCTCCTGCAGCCCTACAGCACTCCGAGATCTCTGCGCTCTCTTGCCTTGTGCAGCCTGAATCTCAAAACAACACCCAGGAGACCCAGACCCCCATCAGGCAGAAGGTGCTGGTAAGAAGATTAGTTTTTAAATTCTCCGCAGGGGACATTTACCCAGTCATTAGAAGGTAGTCGATCCTTCTGGGATCCCTTACAAAATTTCATCATGGAACCCGTGCCTACTCCTGGATGGAAGAGAGGCACAGTGAGGGGGGATCCCGAAAACAGCCCCTGAAACCCTCATCTATGCCTTTGTTACCTCTAAACTCGACTATTCCAATGCTCCCCAGCCTCCCACCTTGCACCCTCCATAAACATGAGCTCATCCAAAACTCCGCTGCCTGTATCCTAACTCGTACCAAGTCCCATTCACCCGTCTCCCCTGTGCTGATGACCCACATTGGCACCCGATCCGGCAATGCCTCGATTTTAAAATTCTCATCCTTGTTTTCAAATCCCCCCATGGCCTTGCCCTTCCCTATCTCTCTGACCTCCTCCAGCCCTACAGCACTCCGAGATCTCTGCGCTCTCTTGCCTTGTGCGCATCCCCGATTTTAATCGTTCCACCATTGACGGCCGTGCCTTCAGCTGCCTAGGCCCTAAGTTCTGGAATTCCCTCCCTAAACCTCTTCACCTCTCCTTTAAGACGCTCCTTAAAACCTACCTCTTTGACCACGCTTTTGGTCACCTGACCTAATGTCTCCTTATGTGGTTCGGTATCAGATCGGTGTCTGATTACGCTCCTTTGAAGCGACTCGGGATGTTTTACTATGTTGTTGTTGTTGAAACCCCAACAAAATGCTTCTGGTAAGTGAGACGAACAGAAGATGTGCCTGCACAAAAAGGGAGTATGAAAAGAAACTCGCAAGGAATATCAAAATCAACACATTTTTTACAATTATATTAGGAAAAAAGAGGGTGGTCATGAGCAATGTGGGCCCCTTAAAAACTGATAATGGTGAAATTGTAAATGAAAATAAGGAAATGGCGGACATGTTAAATAATTACTTTGGGTCAGTATTTACGGTAGAGGAAGAGGATAGCTTGTCGGACACCCCAAGGAAACTAATTTTGAATCAGAGACGGGGACTCACCATAATTAACGTAAGCAAATTAACAGTAATGAAGAAAATAATGGCACTAAAGAGTGACAAGTCCCCAGGACCAGACGTTTCCATCCCAAGGTTTTAAAGGAAATAGGTGAGAACATTGCAGATGCCCTAACTAGGAAGGCAAATGGCATGTTGGCCTTTATTGCAAGGGAGTTGGAGTACAGGAGTAAGGAAGTCTTACTACAATTGTATAGGGCCTTGGTGAGACCTCACCTGGAGTACTGTGTACAGTTTGGGTCTCCTTATATATTTGCCTTAGAAGCGGTGCAACGAAGGTTCATCAGATTGATTCCTGGGATGAGAGGTTTGTCCTGTGAGGAGAGGTTGAGTAGAATTGGCCTATACTCTCTGGAGTTTAGAAGAATGAGAGGTGATCTCACTGAAACATATAAGATTCTGAGGGGATATGACAGGGTAGATGCTGAGAGGCTGTATCCCATGGCTGGAGAGTCTAGAACGAGGGGTCATAGTCTCAGGACAAGGGGTTGGCCATTTAGGACTGAGATGAGGAGGAATTTCTTCACTCAGAGGGTTGTGAATATTTGGAATTCTCTATCCCAGTGGGCTGTGGATGCTGAGCCGTTGAGTGTATTCCAGGCTGAGATAGATAGATTTTTAGACTCAAGGGGAATCAAGGTATATGGGGATCGGGCGAGAAAGTGGAGTTGAGGTAGAAGATCAGCCATGATCTTATTGAATGGCGGAGCAGACTCGAGGGACTGTATGGCCTGCTCCTGCTCCTATTTCTGATGTTGTTATGTTCTTAACTATAATCTTCCAAAGTTCTCTCGTTTCAGGAACTGTTCCATTAGATTGGAAAATTGCACCTGTCACTCCGCTGTTTAAGAAAGCTGAGAGAGGGATTCCAGGGAATTATAGACCAGTTAGTCTAACATCTGTTGTCAGGAAATTACTAGAGTCTTATAATTAAAGATAGATTGACTGAACACCTTGAAAATTTTCAGCTGATCACAGAGAGCCAGGGTAGGTCACGCTAATGAACCTGATTGAAATTTTTGAAGAGGTGACTAAAGTAGTGGACAGGGGAATGTCTATGGATGTTGTTTATATGGACTTCCAGAAGGCATTTGATAAAGTCCCTCATAAGAGACTGTCAGCTAAAGTTGAAGCTCATGGAATTGAGGGCAAATTATTGACCTTATTTGGACATTGGCTGTGCAGTGGGAGACAGAGAGTAGGGATAATGGGCAGATAGTCAAATTGGCAGGATGTGACCAATGGTGTCCCACAGGGATCTGTGTTGTGGCTTCAACTACTCACTGTATTTATTAATGACTTAGATGACGGGATAGAGAGCCACATATCCAAGTTTGCCGATGACCCAAAGATAGGCAACATTGTAAGCAGTGTAGATGGAAGCGTAAAATTACACAGATATTAATAGATTAAGTGAATGGGCAAAACTGTGGCAAATGGATTTCAATGTAGGCAAGTGTGAGGTCACCCACTTTGGATCTAAAAAGGATAGATCAGAGTACATTCTAAATGGTGAAAAGCTCGAAACTGTAGACGTTCAAAGAGACTTAGGAGCCCATAAGAACATAAGAAATAGGAGCAGGAGTAGGCCAATCGGCCCCTCGAGCCTGCTTCGCCATTCAATAAGATCATGGCTGATCTGATCCTAACCTCAAATATAAATTCATGTCCAATTTCCTGCCCGCTCCCCGTAACTCCTAATTCCCTTTACTTCTAGGAAACTGTCTATTTCTGTTTTAAATTTATTTAATGATGTAGCTTCCACAGCTTCCTGGGGCAGCAAATTCCACAGACCTACCACCCTCTGAGTGAAGAAGTTTCTCCTCATCTCAGTTTTGAAAGAGCAGCCCCTTATTCTAAGATTATGCCCCCTAGTTCTAGTTTCACCCATCCTTGGGAACATCCTTACCACATCCACCCAATCAAGCCCCTTCACAATCTTATATGTTTCAATAAGATCGCCTCTCATTCTTCTGAACTCCAATGAGTAGAGTCCCAATCTACTCAACCTCTCCTCATATGTCCACCCCCTCATCCCCGGGATTAACCGAGTGAACCTTCTTTGTACTGCCTCGACAGCAAGTATGTCTTTTCTTAAGTATGGAGACCAAAACTGTATGCAGTATTCCAGGTGCGGTCTCACCAATACCTTATATAACTGCAGCAATACCTCCCTGTTTTTATATTCTATCCCCCGAGCAATAAAAGCCAACATTCCGTTGGCCTTCTTGATTATCTGCTGCACCTGCATACTAACTTTTTGATTTTCTTGCACTAGGACCCCCAGATCCCTTTGTACTGCAGTACTTTCCAGTTTCTTGCCATTAAGATAATAACTTGCCCTCTGATTTTTCCTGCCAAAATGCATAACCTCACATTTTCCAATATTGTATTGCATCTGCCAAATCTCCGCCCACTCACCCAGCCTGTCTATATCCCCTTGTAGGTTTTTTATGTCCTCCTCACTCTCTACTTTCCCTCCCATCTTTGTATCATCTGCAAACTTTGATATGTTACACTCGGTCCCCTCCTCCAAATCGTTAATATAGATTGTAAAGAGTTGGGGACCCAGCACCGACCCCTGCGGAACACCACTGGCTACAGGTTGCCAGTCCGAGAATGAACCATTTATCCCAACTCTCTGCTTCCTGTTAGATAACCAATCCTCCACCCATGCCAGAATATTACCCCCAATCCAGTGATTCTTTATCTTGAGCAATAATCTTTTATGTGGCACCTTGTCGAGTGCCTTCTGGAAGTCTAAATACACTACGTCCACTGGTTCCCCTTTATCCACCCTGTACGTTATGTCCTCAAAGAACTCAAGCAAATTTGTCAGACATGACTTCACCTTCGTAAAGCAATGCTGACTTTGTCCTATTAAATTATGTTTATCCAAATGTTCCGCTACTATCTCCTTAATAATAGACTCCAAAATTTTACCCACCACAGATGTTAGGCTAACTGGTCTATAATTTCCAGCCTTCTGCCTACTACCCTTTTTAAATAAGGGTGTTACATTAGCAGTTTTCCAATCTGCCGGGACCTTTGCCGAGTCCAGAGAATTTTGGAAAATTATTACCAAAGCATCCACAATCCCTACTGCCACTTCCCTCAAGACCCTCGGATGTAAGCCATCGGGTCCAGGGGATTTATCCGCCTTGAGCCCCATTAATTTACTGAGTACCAATTCCTTAGTGATTTTAATCGTATTTAGCTCCTCCCCCCCCAGAGCCCCCTGTTTGTCCAGTGTTGGGATATTCTTAGTGTCCTCTATCGTAAAGACTGAAACAAAATATTTGTTCAGCATTTTTGCCATCTCCATGTTTCCCACTATTAATTTCCCGGTCTCATCCTCTAAGGGACCTACGTTTGCCTTAGCCACCCTTTTTCTTTTTATATAACTGTAGAAACTCTTGCTATCTCTTTTTATATTTTTTGCTAATTTATTTTCATAATCTATCTTCCCTTTCTTAATCAATCCTTTCGTTACTTTTTGCTGTCTTTTGAAGACTTCCCAATCTTCTATCCTCCCACTAAGTTTGGCTACCTTATATGTCCTTGTTTTTAGTCGGATACTATCCTTAATTTCTTTACTTAGCCACAGATGGCTGTCATTTCTTTTACACCCTTTTTTCCTCAGTGGAATATATTTTTTTGGAAAGTTTTAAAATAACTCCTTGAATGAACACCACTGCTCATGTACCGTCTTACCCTTTAATCTATTTTCCCAGTCCACTTTAATCAATTCCGCTCTCATACCATCATAGTCTCCTTTATTCAAGCTCAGTATGCTTGTTTGAGAACCAACCTTCTCACCCTGTAATTGGATATGGAATGTAACCATGTTATGGTCACTCATTCCAAGGGGATCCTTAACTAGGACATTATTAATTAATCCTGGCTCATTACACAGGACCAGGTCCAAGGTTGCTTGCCCCCTTGTAGGATCAGTTACATACTGCTCAAGAAATCCATCCCTAATACACTCAATAAACTCTTCCTCTAGGCTGCCCTGCCCAATTTGATTTGTCCAGTTAATATGATAGTTAAAATCCCCCATAATTATAGCTGTTCCCTTATTACATGCCCCGACTATTTCCTGATTAACACTTCTTCCAGCAGAGTTGCAACTATTAGGAGGCCTATATACTACGCCCATGAGTGTTTTTTTCCCCTTATTATTCCTTAACTCTACCCAAACTGTTTCATTATCCTGATCCTTTGTCCCAATATCATTTCTCTGTATTACAGTGATTCCTTCCTTTATTAACATAGCCACCCCACCTCCCCTTCCTTCCTGCCTGTCCTTCCTGATTGTTAAATACCCTGGCATATTTAATTCCCAGTCATTGTCACCCTGCAGCCATGTTTCTGTAATGGCCACAAGATCATACCCATACGTCGTTATTTGTGCCGTTAACTCGTCCATTTTGTTACGAATGCTACGTGCATTCAGATAAAGAACTTTCAAATATGTGTTGTGACACTTAGTTCCTGCTTTTTCCTTTTTTAACACTTTACCTTTTACTCCATACCTCCTGTCCCTTCCTGACACGCTTTCCTCTGTCTCCCTGCTCAGGTCCCCTGCCACAGCTTTGATGCTGGGTTAATCGCCTTACGCCTTCTAGTTTTTATTTTATCTGTCGTGCCTAAAGTACACTTTCTTTCCGCTGCTCTACGCTTTTCCCTTTCACTTGTTCTTGAACAACTGTTTGTACTATTTGTATTGTAGATTTCACCTGGGTCTTCCCCTCTCTTGCTGCTCTCAACTTTATTCTCTTCTGACTCCCTGCTCAGGTTCCCATCCCCCTGCCACTCTAGTTTAAACCTTCCCCAACAGCACTAGCAAACACCCCCGCGAGGACATTGGTCCCGGTCCTGCTCGGGTGTAACCTGTCACGCTTGTACAGGTCCCACCTTCCCCAGAACCAGTCCCAGGAATCTAAATCCCTCCCTCCTACACCATCCCTGCAGCCACGCATTCATCCTGTCTATTCTCCTGTTCCTATACTCACTAGCACGTGGCACTGGTAGTAATCCTGAGATCACTACCTTTGAAGTCCTGCTTTTTAATTTATCTCCTAACTCCTTAAATTCACCTTGCAGGACCTCATCCCTTTTTTTTTACCTATGTCGTTGGTACCAATATGGACCACGACTACTGGCTGTTCACCCTCCCCCTCCAGAATGCCCTGCAGCCGCTCTGTGACATCCTTGACCCTAGCACCAGGGAGGCAACATACCATCCTGGAGTCACGTTTGCGGCTGCAGAAACGCCTACCTGTTCCCCTTACAATTGAATCCCCTATCACTATAGCCCTGCCACTCTTCTTCCTCCCCTCCTGTGCAGCAGAGTCACCCGTGGTGCCCCATACTTGGCTCTTGCTGCTTTCCCCAATAAACCATCTCCCCCAACAGTATCTAAAGCAGAATATCTGTTTGAGAGGGAGATGGCCCCAGAGGACTCCTGCTCTACCTGCCTAGTCCTTTTACTCTGCCTGGCGGTCACCCATTTCCTTTCTGCCTGCGTAATCTTTACCTGCGGTGTGACCACCTCACTGAACGTGCTATCCACGATAGTCTCAGCATCGCGGATGCTCCACAGTGAATCCACCCGCAGCTCCAGCTCCGAAAGATGGTTAGCCAGTAACTGCAGCTGGACACACTTCCTGCACACATGGTCGCCAGGGACACTGGTAGTGTCCATGACTTCCCACATAGTGCAGGAGGAGCATATCACGGGTGCGAGCTGTGCTGCCATGACTTGCCTTAGACTCTCAGACTCTCCTCCTGCTCTAGGTCTCTCCTTTTATACTGTGCTCACCTCTCGGACTCTCCTGCCTCACCTGTGACGTCGCACAGTAGTTGTCTCTTTTTGCAGGTCTGCTTGCTGCTTTTATTCCCCAATCTCAGTCTTCTACTCTCAGGTCCACCGCCGCTCTGGGGAAAAAGTTAGGAAAAGCAACGCAAAGCAGCACCTCCTTCCCCCACGTCACCGAACTCCCACACTTACCAAACTCTCCGTTCACACTGTGTTGTCCGCACACCGTCTGTACATAGATCATTAAAATGTCATGGACAGGTACAGAAAATAATCAAAAAGGCTTTTGGAATGCTGGCCTTTATATCTAGTGGACTAGAATACAAGGGGGTAGAAGTTATACTACAGCTATACAAAGCCCTGGTTAGACCACATCTGGAGAACTGTGTTCAGTTCAGGACACTGCACCTTAGAAAGGATATATTGGCCTTGGAGGGAGTGCAGGGTAGATTTACTAGAATGATACCTGGACTCCGAGGGCTATATTACGAGGTGAGATTACACAAACTAGGGTTGTATTCCCCGGAATTTAGAAGATTAAGGGGTGATTTGATCGAAGTTTTCAAGATATTAAGGTGATCTGATAGGGTAGATAGAGAGAAATTATATCTGCTGGTTGAGGAATCTAGGACTAGGGGACATAGCCTAAAAATTAGAGCCAGGACTTTCAGGAGTGAAGTCAGGAAACACTTCTACACGCAAAGGGTGGTAGAAGTTTGGAACTCTCTTACGCAGAACAGACTCGAGGGGCTAAATGGCCTATTCCTGTTCCTATATTCTATGTTCCCTCCCACCCCATTGGAATTTGTAGGGTAAGTTATTTGGGGCGGAACCCAGGGGATCTGGGTTCTGCCCCCCAGTGCCCTCCCCCCCCCCCCCCCCCCATTTTACAGCCAATGAAATACTTTTGAAATGTAGTCACTGTTGTAATGTAGGAAACACAACAGCCAATTTGCGCACAGCAAGGTCCCACAAACAGCAATGAGACAAATGACCAGATAATCTGTTTCAGGTGTTGGCTGAGGGATAAATATTGGCCAGGATACCCGGGAGAACTCCCCTGCTCATCTTCGAAATAGTGCCGTGGGATCTTTTACGTCCACCTGAGAGGGCAAATAGGGCCTCGGTTTAACATCTTATCCACAAAACCAGGAGTGCACATCAGGAATTGGCGAGTGGGGAGAAGGGGCAGAAAATCATTGGGAGTCTGTGATTTCCTGTTATGTGTTCCTGGCATGTGAGGATCTGTTGCACAAGCGGATATTAATAAAATTCAGCCTTCGGTATTTTCAATGCGGCCTCACAAGAAAGTGAGATATGGCACCAGGAGACCGCACACAGCCGTTCAATTTAATAGATTCAATTATTTACACTGCTTCTTGTATTGGCGCAAAAAAAATCCAATGTTATGTTTTGCAACTTTTTTCAAGTAAAGCTACTTTTATTTTAGATTCAAACATGTTGTAGCTTACACAGGCATTTGCATAATTATACAAACAAAATCAACATTTGTATTTCATTTCTTAAAAAGACTTGCTAGAAATAACTGAATTTCCCTCTTACAGTTTGAGTGAGACGTTGTGATAGAATTAAACCAGTTATGTGGTCCTAAAAACATAGGGTCCAAAATTGTTCAAGGAAATGATCACTGCACTTAAGATTTAAAGTTCCTTTGGAATGGAGCATATGATGGCTGACTCTTGCTGGAGTACAGTCCCACAGGCACCAGAAGCTCTCCTCCTGCACAGTAGGTGTCAGCGAGCTATTCGCCCATGGAGGGCAGCACTGCTGAGCTCACCAGTCGGCATTGGAAAATCAGCCTGCCGTTCCCTTCCAAAGCCCAATGGTCCTAAATGCAACTGTAGCTCCCTACTGCCTGAGGTCAGCACTGACTGGCGATCGAGCCTGGGGCCTTCTCAATCTGCATGGCTCAGAACCAGGCCAAGCAATGCGTTTATCTGTTGGGCAACTGCAGCATCACCAACTCTAGTTGCACACATTCCTGGAGGTTTCATCACAAGACCTCCCACCTCCAATAGCCCCGCCCGGTCAAACAGCCTTTTTTCCCATTTCCAATATAATAAACAAAAGTGTTCAAAGAAAATGAAAAGAAACACATAATTTTTTTTTTTAACGACCCTATGATTTTTTTCCTCCCGGTTTGCTCGTAGCAGTGTTCACAAGAACAGTGTTTAATTCCTGGAGACACCAGGGCAATCCTGGAGGGTTGGCAACCCTCGGCAACTAGCAGAGCTCCGTAACAGCTTTAAGTCTGCCCCTCGAAGATGTTACAGCAATCTTTAAAATCTATTGTTGCTCACTGCATGCGAACCTCCACCATGTTGCTGTGACCATTTATGCTCTGCTGACAACACAAGTACTGGTAGATGACTTCAACCAGAGGTTAAGAGGTGTATGACCTGCAGTGGCAAGGGTGCGATCAAACTCTTCCCTGTACCATTCGTTTCGGGCCCTCAACGCAAAGTGCATTTTCTGTTTTGGTGCTGAACAAAACTTGTCTTTTCATTTATTTGGAGATTGGAGTCTTCCTTATAAAAACAGACTTGTGACCTTGCTCTGGGGTCATCCGGACAGCCTTGTTCCTCGCTGTATTTTTATGCAAACATATAAAATCAGCAGGCAAGGTAAAATCCCCAGTGCTGAAGGATGGAGCTGGGCAGCTATACTTACACAGCATTCATACATACATAGAATTGCATTGAAATTCCAACACAGAAACAGGCCGTTCAGCCCAACCAGTCGGTGTCAGTGATTATCCTCCACATGAGCAGTAGTCCTAATCCCATGTGCCTGCCCCGTTCCCATATCCCTTTATCCCCTTTTCCTTCATACACTTATCCAACCTACTCTTAAATGTCAACATAGTCTCTGCTTCAATCATTAATTCCATAGCCTCACTAGCCTGTGTTTAAAAAAAAAAATTCTCCAGCTCTCTCTCCTAAGTCTTTAATTATGACCCCTCGTTCCACACCGCACAGCCGCTGGAAACTAGGGTCGCCTTCTCTGATTGGATGCATTCCTGGAGGTTTCATCACATGACCTCCCGCCCCCACGCTCCCGCCATTGGTCGCCCGCCATTGGTCGCCCGCCATTGGTCGCCCGCCATTGGTCTCCCGCCATTGGTCGCCCGCCATTGGTCGCCCGCCATGTCCATCCTCACACTGCACCACCTTCCCACACCAATCGGGAAGTGAATAGACTCTTCATTACCCGATTGGATGATTCTTGACCGACAGTCAAACAGCTTTATCCCCCCCCCTCTCCAATAATTTTAGAACTGATAAACAAAAGTGTTAAAAGAAAATTGAAAAAAAAAACACACAATGTTTTTTTAATGCCCCTATGATTTTTCTCCCGGGTGTTGCTCGTAGCAGTGTCCAATTTTCAATTCCTGGAGACTCCAGGCCAATCCTGGAGTGTTGGCAACCCTAACTGAAAACAGAGATCTGTCCTTTCTCTTCATAATTTTTAGTAAGTCTATCCAATCACATACCTGTAGTACCTTTTCTCTCTTTTAAATTATTATTGTTCATATTCCTATAAACAATTTTACAAATGATCGCCTGTATAAAGGGAATGAGTTATGAAGAAAGATTAAAGAAGGTTAAATGCTTCAGTCTGGAGGGAAGCTTGTTAACGAGGGCCCCCATCGAAGACGATAACATATTAAATGGGATAGATAAAGGAAACCCATGATTATTAGTCAAGCTAAGTCAGGCCAGTTTAAATTAGTGAAAAGTAAATTCATAAGCAGGTAATCGAAATAATCAGCAGGAGTTTTCTTGGGGTTTCTCCCCCTTCTCCGTAATTTTGGAAATACCGTTTACACATGAACCGCCACCAGAATTACGCCGGTGAAGCGGGAGAAGTCTCAACAGCCGTTTGGGGGCGAGGGTTCCAGATTTGCACTGTCCAGTGTGTGAAGAAGTGTTTCCTGACATCACCCCTGAACGGCCAAGCTCTAATTTTAAGGTTATGCCCCCTTGTTCTGGATTCTCCCAGCAGAGTTTCTCTCTATCCTATCAAATCCTTTCATCATCTTAATTAATCATCTCAATTAGATCACCCCTTAATCTTCTACACTCAAAGGAATACAGGCCTGTCTATGCAACCTGGCCTCATAAAGTAACCCTTTTAGCCCCAGTATCATTCTGGTGAATCTGCGCTGCACCCCCTCCAAGGCCAATATCTCCTTCCTGAGGTGCGGTGCCCAGAACTGAACACAGTACTAGAGATGGGTTCTAACTAGAGCTTTATACAACTGTAGCTTAACTTCAACCCCTTTGTATTCCAGGCCTCTTGAGATAAAGGCCAACATTCCATTAGCCTTTTAAATTATTTTTTGTACCTGTCCATTAGCTTTTAATGATTTCTGTGCATGGATCCCTAAATTTCTCTGCTCATCCACAGTTTAGAAAATACTCTGATTTGTCTTTCTTAGGTCCAAAGTGGATGACCTCACACTTCCCCACATTGAACTCCATCTGCCACAGTTTTGCCCACTCACTTAATCTATCAATGTCCCTTTGCAACTTTCTGCTCCCATCTATTACTATTTACTGTGCCACCTAACTTAATGTCGTCAGCAAACTTGGATATACGGCTCTCTATTCCTTCATCTAAGTCACTTATAAATACAGTGAAAAGCTGAGGCCCCAGTACAGATCCCTGGGGGACACCACTAATCACATCCTACCAATTTGAGTACATACCCATTATTCCTACTCTCTGTTCCCCACCTCCTAACCAGTCAATCTATCTTCTGCACTCAGCAAAATTCCACTAATGCTTCTGTCAAAATCACTCCAGGGTCCAACGAGTGGGTGAAGGGCGAGTCCATGTTTGCCTATTAAAGAGGGTGGAGATCGATTCAAAACCTTTCGGAGAGCGGGCATCTTTTATCTATAAACATGGGTCAGTGCAACTGCTGGTTTTTTTCATATGTTAAAGTATTTCAAGTATAGTTGAGCCTCCACACTGAAAAGCTAGGTTCTGGTCTAACCAGAATGAACAAACTACACTGGGATTAGGTTGGATGCCTGAGAGAGGTCTGCACTCCTCTGAGTTTGAGGAAATATGCTGAATGTGTCCTTCTCCCTCCGTTTTCCCAGTTTGATGAGCAATGCGGCGTGTTTCCTCTCTCTTCCCAGATTGATGAGCTATGCAGAGTGTTTCTCAACCCCCTGTTTGATCCCAAGCACAAGGTGGAGAAACCAGTTGAACTGGACGGTCCATCCCTTGTCCCGGCAAATCTCGATCTGGTCCAGGAAGTGCTTCTTGGCCTCTTCTTCATTCTTGCCCACAGTCAATGTCTCTCGAATATATTCAATATCTTCTTTGCTGGTTAGTTGCGGCATCCCTGTCATCACCATCATGGAGAAGAGTATAATCAGCAGGTTGGTGTGGTGACGGAGTGCAAGGTAGGCCTTGGCACAGATATCCTGTTGGAAGAATTGAAATATGAAATCTAGTCGTCTCTCTTTCACTAAAACCATATTAAACAGAAAATGCACTTGGTCAAAGGCAGCACAAATGGCAGGCCTGGGCCCCAATACACAAATAGCAGGCCTCGGCCCCAATACACAAATAGCAGGCCTGGGCCCCAATACACAAATAGCAGGCCTAGGCCCTAATACACAAATAGCAGGCCTGGGCCCCAATACACAAATAGCAGGCCTGGGCCCTAATACACAAATAGCAGGCCTGGGCCCTAATACACAAATAGCAGGCCTCGGCCCCAATACACAAATAGCAGGCCTCGGCCCTAATACACAAATAGCAGGCCTGGGCCCCAATACACAAATAGCAGGCCTCGGCCCTAATACACAAATAGCAGGCCTCGGCCCCAATACACAAATAGCAGGCCTGGGCCCCAATACACAAATAGCAGGCCTGGGCCCCAATACACAAATAGCAGGCCTCGGCCCCAATTCAGAAAAGGCAGGCCTGGGCCCCAATACACAAATAGCAGGCCTGGGCCCCAATACACAAATAGCAGGCCTCGGCCCCAATACACAAATAGCAGGCCTGGGCCCCAATACACAAATAGCAGGCCTCGGCCCCAATACACAAATAGCAGGCCTCGGCCCCAATACACAAATAGCAGGCCTCGGCCCCAATACACAAATAGCAGGCCTCGGCCCCAATACACAAATAGCAGGCCTGGGCCCCAATACACAAATAGCAGGCCTCGGCCCCAATACACAAATAGCAGGCCTCGGCCCCAATACACAAATAGCAGGCCTCGGCCCCAATACACAAATAGCAGGCCTGGGCCCCAATACACAAATAGCAGGCCTGGGCCCCAATACACAAATAGCAGGCCTCGGCCCCAATACACAAATAGCAGGCCTCGGCCCCAATACACAAATAGCAGGCCTGGGCCCCAATACACAAATAGCAGGCCTCAGCCCCAATACACAAATAGCAGGCCTCAGCCCCAATACACAAATAGCAGGCCTGGGCCCCAATACACAAATAGCAGGCCTGGGCCCCAATACACAAATAGCAGGCCTCAGCCCCAATACACAAATAGCAGGCCTCGGCCCCAATACACAAATAGCAGGCCTCGGCCCCAATACACAAATAGCAGGCCCGGGTCCCAATACACAAATAGCAGGCCTCGGCCCCAATACACAAATAGCAGGCCTCGGCCCCAATACACAAATAGCAGGCCTCGGCCCCAATACACAAATAGCAGGCCTGGGCCCCAATACACAAATAGCAGGCCTGGGCCCCAATACACAAATAGCAGGCCTCAGCCCCAATACACAAATAGCAGGCCTGGGCCCCAATACACAAATAGCAGGCCTGGGCCCCAATACACAAATAGCAGGCCTGGGCCCCAATACACAAATAGCAGGCCTCAGCCCCAATACACAAATAGCAGGCCTGGGCCCCATACACAAATAGCAGGCCTGGGCCCCAATACACAAATAGCAGGCCTCGGCCCCAATACACAAATAGCAGGCCTCGGCCCCAATACACAAATAGCAGGCCTCGGCCCCAATACACAAATAGCAGGCCTGGGCCCCAATACACAAATAGCAGGCCTGGGCCCCAATACACAAATAGCAGGCCTCGGCCCCAATACACAAATAGCAGGCCTCGGCCCCAATACACAAATAACAGGCCTGGGCCCCAATACACAAATAGCAGGCCTCGGCCCCAATACACAAATCGCAGGCCTCGGCCCTAATACACAAATAGCAGGCCTGGGCCCCAATACACAAATAGCAGGCCTCGGCCCCAATACACAAAAAACAGGACTGGGCCCCAATACACAAATGGCAGGCCTGGGTCCCAATACACAAATAGCAGGCCTGGGCCCCAATACACAAATAGCAGGCCTCGGCCCCAATACACAAATAGCAGGCCTGGGCCCCAATACACAAATAGCAGGCCTGGGCCCCAATACACAAATAGCAGGCCTGGGCCCCAATACACAAATAGCAGGCCTGGGCCCCAATACACAAATAGCAGCTCTAGGTCCCGATACGCAAATAGCAGGCCCGGGTCCCAATACACAAATAGCAGGCCTGGGCCCCAATACACAAATAGCAGCTCTAGGTCCCGATACGCAAATAGCAGGCCCGGGTCCCAATACACAAATAGCAGGCCTGGGCCCCAATACACAAATAGCAGGCCTCGGCCCCAATACACAAATAGCAGGCCTCGGCCCCAATACACAAATAGCAGGCCTCGGCCCCAATACACAAATAGCAGGCCTGGGCCCCAATACACAAATAGCAGGCCTGGGCCCCAATACACAAATAGCAGGCCTGGGCCCCAATACACAAATAGCAGGCCTGGGCCCCAATACACAAATAGCAGCTCTAGGTCCCGATACGCAAATAGCAGGCCCGGGTCCCAATACACAAATAGCAGGCCTGGGCCCCAATACACAAATAGCAGCTCTAGGTCCCGATACGCAAATAGCAGGCCCGGGTCCCAATACACAAATAGCAGGCCTGGGCCCCAATACACAAATAGCAGGCCTGGGCCCCAATACACAAATAGCAGGCCTGGGCCCCAATACACAAATAGCAGGCCCGGGTCCCAATACACAAATAGCAGGCCTGGGCCCCAATACACAAATAGCAGGCCTGGGTCCCAATACACAAATAGCAGGCCTGGGCCCCAATACACAAATAGCAGGCCTCGGCCCCAATACACAAATAGCAGGCCTGGGCCCCAATACACAAATAGCAGGCCTGGGCCCCAATACACAAATAGCAGGCCTCGGCCCCAATACACAAATAGCAGGCCTGTGCCCCAATACACAAATAGCAGGCCTGGGCCCCAATACACAAATAGCAGGCCTCGGCCCCAATACACAAATAGCAGGCCTCGGCCCCAATACACAAATAGCAGGCCTGGGCCCCAATACACAAATAGCAGGCCTCGGCCCCAATACACAAATAGCAGGCCTGGGCCCCAATACACAAATAGCAGGCCTCAGCCCCAATACACAAATAGCAGGCCTGGGCCCCAATACACAAATAGCAGGCCTGGGCCCCAATACACAAATAGCAGGCCTGGGCCCCAATACACAAATAGCAGGCCTCGGCCCCAATACACAAATCGCAGGCCTGGGCCCTAATACACAAATAGCAGGCCTGGGC
Source organism: Heptranchias perlo (assembly GCF_035084215.1). NCBI lineage: Eukaryota > Metazoa > Chordata > Chondrichthyes > Hexanchiformes > Hexanchidae > Heptranchias > Heptranchias perlo. Next base: position 41,686,558 of record NC_090347.1, read on the forward strand.
CCCAATACACAAATAGCAGGCCTGGGCCCCAATACACAAATAGCAGGCCTCGGCCCCAATACACAAATAGCAGGCCTCGGCCCCAATACACAAATAGCAGGCCTCGGCCCCAATACACAAATAGCAGGCCTCGGCCCCAATACACAAATAGCAGGCCTGGGCCCCAATACACAAATAGCAGGCCTGGGCCCCAATACACAAATAGCAGGCCTCGGCCCCAATACACAAATAGCAGGCCTTGGCCCCAATACACAAATAGCAGGCCTCGGCCCCAATACACAAATAGCACGGGCTGTAGTCCTGGGCCTGAATCCAGACCTTCAGTTCTTTTTCTTAGATCTCAAAGATCAATCAGTAGGATTTGACATGTTGGGCCTGAAATTTTATGCCCCATTTACTTTGTGTCGAGGTGACAGGTAATGGACTTTGGGTTCACCCCTTGACTCCCCACACAGTTACCTCCCAGTCTGTGTCAACCCATTGAATAGAGGCAAAGCAGTACAACAAAACAAAATAGAACAGGATTGAGATCCTGCACTGTGAGCAGCAGCTTGCCCAGCAACAGAGACAATGACAGAGGTCTGGAAAGTGGGGTTTTTTTGGCATTCGTTTCAAACAGCCTTGTGTATTAGAAAACCTCACAGATTGTTCTCAAAATCACACATTGAATTGGTTTTAAAACTCATTCATAGATTCTGTTGCAGTGTTATTTTGAGATGGAATGGTTACAAACCTTGGAAAGGACCTGTGTTAGCTGAGTACACCAATAATATATCTGTACCTTCCTGTCCAATAGATTGCAGAAGTCCTCGTCCTCCTCACCTGGAGTTGCAGTGTACAACCGCAGTAACAACATCTTGCATTTACAGCACGCCCTTAACGTAGTAAAATGTCCCAAGGCACTTTACAGGAGCGATTATCAGACAAAATTTAGGACAGGTGACCAAAAGCTTGGTCAAAGAGGTAGTTTTTAAGGAGCATCTTAAAGGAGGAAAGAGAAGCGGAGAGGTTTAGAGAGGGAATTCCAGAGCTTAGGGCTTAGGCAGCTGAAGGCACGGCCGCCAATGGTGGGGCGATAGAAATCGGGGATGCTCCAGAGGCCAGAATTGGAGGAATGCAGAGTTCTCGCTCGTAGGGCTGGAGGAGGTTACAGAGATAGAGAGGCGCGAGGCCAGGGAGGGATTTGAACACAAGGACGAGAATTTTAAATTCAAGGCGTTGCCGGACCGGGAGCCAATGTAGGTCAGCGAGCACGGGGTGATGGGTGAACGGGACTGGGTGTGAGGTAGGATACAGGCAGCAGGTATACCTGGCAGTCACTGTGCAGTGTGTCTGGTGATGGCAACATTGGTTTCACTCACCTGAAACTTCTGGAAGTGTCGGCTCGTTTTCTTGCCAGATGTGCCCATCACAAAGAGAAAGTCGGGAGTCAGAACAAAGGGGACCCTCTCCTTACTGATTCCCAGGAAGCTTTTATAGTTCCCAAGGATGTGACCAAAATCGATATGGAAAAGATTTCCTGAATGGAATAAACCAGAAATTTGTCAGTTTTTTATTTGTACCACCGTGAGGGTTCATTTCATGATCTTCCCATGGTTGTTAATAAGTCTCAGAGAAAACTGACTGGCGGGAGGGTCAATAACCAAAGGACACAAGTTTAAGATAATTAACAAAAGAACCAGAGGGGAGATGAGGAGAATTTTTTTTAATGCAACGAGTTGTTATGATCTGGAATGCACTGCCTGTGGTAGTGGAAGCAGATTCAATAGTAACTTTCAAAAGGGAATTAGATGTATACGTGAAAGGGAAATTTTTTGCAGGGCTATGGGGAAAGAGCAGGGGAGTGGGACTAATTGGATAGCTCTTTCAAAGAGCCAGCACAGGCACGATGAACTGAATGGCCTCCTTCTGCGCTGTAAGATTCTATGATTCAATGAAAACAAAACCTGGCCCATAAAATGTTTAACTTACACCTATGACTAAGTAACACTGGAGGTAAGTTATAAGAGAGGTCAGGGGGAGCTGTTTAACCCAAAGGTTAATAAGACTTGGGAAGGACATTGAACTGGACAGTGTTAAAGAAGGTCAAGAGACAATCAAATGTATTTCTGGAGAGAAGAGATTGAGCAATGTGGTGGGTAGATGGGGTTGATCTATGGGGTAGTTTGGCTTTATGTCATTTTGCAGTTCCATTTTTTCTGTTCCTATGCTCTAGATTTTACATTAATATATATGAATGTGAACGTACAGTGCAAGTTATACGCTGCATCCATACAACACTCAACTACCAACATCTGTCTGTGCCATGACATCACAAGAACTAGGAAAGACCAACAGAAGAGAAGCTAAAGTTTAATCACCATGGCAACCGTGAAGGCCAATGTTACTAGAACTGATTTAATTTAAAGCTTTAAAAATAGTTTCCACTTGTTTTTACTTAATATTTAACAGATGTGTAATCACAGTGGTGAGATTATCTCATCCCTGAAACCATGTAGTTATCATGTGTGTCCCTCAAATTGTGATGCACCCCTACCACCGTCGTGCTTCATTTACTCTGTGCGTGGATTTGATATGCGAGCGAGCAAATAATTTGTGGCCGTGACTCGCCAAGCAACGAGCTCCCCTCTGTGCTGGTCCATTAAGGGAGAGGAGCTGAGTGGAGATGAACCAGTTATGGCAGAGGAATGGAGGTATAATGGTACAAGGCTGACCCCCTTGCAACGCCTCTGTACTGCTCCCAGCGGCTGGCTCAGCAACAGCACTGACGTAGGCCTGGGTGTCAATCTTTTTGGTCAGCAATTGATAAGGGGAGGCAATAACACAAAAATAAAGGGAAACATGAGATTACAGTTCCAGCGTACATTTAAAGGCCACCCATTCTCAGTTGTGTCTAAGAGACACTATTGCCAGCGTGTTAGAGTTTTGTTCCCTTATACCTAAAGCCTATCCATGTCACTGCTGACACACTTATCTCATGTCGTTGCTTACACACTTATCTCATGTCGTTGCTTACACACTTATCTTGTGTCGTTGCTTACACACCAATCCTCTGTCGCTGCTTATATACTTGTATACGTCATGTTTTTTCATGCTCACTATTTAGCTCGTGTAGTAGTGCTGTCATATCACCGACTCTTCTCGCCCTCCACTTAGCTCTCCCCTCCTTAAGGCATTCTGGGGATAGTTATGGTTTCGTAGGCAGCAGCAGCCCTGCTGTAACTCGCTGAAATGGATGTTCTCCTCATGACTGTTACTAATGTTACTTGACTAAGTCAATTTACAGCTTTCAAGATAGTTTCTTTTTGTTTTTACCTAATAATTAATAGAAATGTAATCAACAGGCCCATTGCAGCAATGTGTTACTAACATGTGAGCATGGGTAGTGAAGGGACACATTATTCCACTATGAGGTGCATCAATCAACACTGATCCCATCCTCACCAGACATCCACGTACAGAAACTTCCACTGGATAGGGATCAAGAGTAAGAACCTTGGCCGGATTTTTCTTTCTCTTCTCTTAGTAGCCCAGGAGATACTGGGGGTTAAATTGGTTAACCCCCGAAAATGGGCGCGGGGATCACGGTGTGTGATTAACCTGAGCCCTGTCATTGAGATGCAGGCAGCATATAACATTTGTGCCAATCTGCCGATCTGAGTTTATACCGGGCCTGCGGGAGAGCATGCACCAAGGTTCTCTGATGATGCACTACAGTTCTTGGTGCAAGACGGGGACAGAAGGAGGGGCATGCTATATCGATAGGGAACAAGAGGCCCTCCAGATATATGCTCAAAAGGCAGTGGGAGGCAGTAGGGGACAAAGTCAATGCTAGGAGCATAGCACCATGAACATGGATGCAGTGCAGGAAAAAGTGCAATGATTTGACACGAGTGGTCAAGGTGCATGAGGCATCTCCTACCAACTGCACCACTACCCGCATCCACTGCTCCACACACTACACCCCCCATCGCCCACGTACCAACAAACTCTTTCAATCAGTACTCAACTCTTCCAATCAGATGCTTCATCTCACCGTTACACAATACCACTGTTGCAAGCCACACAGCCACAACTCACAGGTCACACACACTGGCAGCTATTCAACCACGACAACCATATCACCCTGCAGCCACATCACCTGCAGAACACTCACCGACAAATTTCCCGCTTTCTTGCAGGAGAAGGTGGTGCATAACAGGATGCAGCGAGTGGCAGTGGCTCCATGGAACATGAACCTGCTGTCCTCTCTCAGGATGACAGCATTCCTGTCCCACCCCTGCCACTCCACCAGTGCCCTTGCTGTTGCCTGTCAGCTAGCCAGCCCACTCCCTATAGAGTATTGAAACTTTATTATAGGAATATAGGAACATAGGTACAAGAGTAGGCCATTTAACCCCTCGAGCCTATCCCGCCATTCAATGAGATTATGGCTGATCTGTGACCTAATTCCATATAAGTTAGGCAATATAAACTAGAGAGCACAATTCTAAAAGGGGTAGAGGAACAGAGGGATTTGGGGGTATTTATGCACAAATCATTGAAGGTGGCAGAGCAGGTTGAGAAAGCGGTTTAAAAACGCATACGGGGTCCTGGGCTTTATAAATAGAGGCATAGAGTACAAAAGCAAAGCAGTCATGTTGAACCTTTATAAAACACTAGTTCGGCCACAACTGGAGTATTGTGTCCAATTCTGGGCACCGCACTTTAGGAAGGATGAGAAGGCCTTAGAGATAGTGCAGAGGAGATTTACAAGAATGATTTCAGGGATGAGGGACTTAAATAATGTGGATAGGTTGGAGAAGCTGGGATTGTTCTCCTTGGAACAGAGAAGGTTGAGAGGAGATTTGATAGAGGTATTCAAAATCATGAAGGATCCAGACAGAGTAGATAGGGAGAAACTGTTCCCATTGGCGGAAGAGTCAAGAACCAGAGGGCATAGATTTAAGGTGATTGGCAAAAGAACGAAAGATAATATGAGGAAAAACTTTTTTATACAGCGAGTGGTTATGATCTGGAATGCACTGCCTGAGGGGGTGGTGGAGGCAGATTCAATCATGGCCTTCAAAAGGGAACTGGATAAGTACTTCAAATGAAAAAATCTGCAGGGCTACGGGGATAGGGCGGGGGAGTGGGACTAGCTGGATTGCTTGTGCGTAGAGCCGGTACGGACTCAATGGGCCCAATGGCCTCCTTCCGTGCTGTAACCTTTCTATGATTCTATGATTTTATATACTCGCCTTAGCCCCACATCCCTTCATACCTTTGGTTAACAAAAATCTATCAATCTCAGATTTAAAATTAACAATTGAGCTAGCATCAACTGCCATTTGCGGAAGAGAGTTCCAAACCTTTGCGTGTAGAAGTGTTTTCTAGCTTCGCACCTGAAAGTCCTGGCTCTAATTTTTAGGTTTTGTCCCCTCGTCCTGTTATTCAAATATAGAAGACCTCCAAAAACAGGGAAAAAATGCAGCCAGAAGCAATAAACCTGTAACTCCAGCACGATCCCTTTAAATAGCGCTGGTGGGGGGGTCCTCCATGCTGTTTGAGACCTGTTCAGCTGTGCGAGGTTAAGACAGTGCGTTGGCTGGAACGTGGAGTTCCAAAATCGCATCTGTCCCTTAACGCATAATCTCCCTACTTTTCATGTTGCCGGCGTTCGTTAAGTGCGTGTGCGCAAATGCCTTTACCAATATGGCGCCCTGCGCACATCACGCTAGAGGTGCACCTCGGACGCCATTTTCGATCCTTAGGATTCCATATAGTGCCTACACAACGGGTGCTACGCAGCCCAATTTAGCCCCCACTGAAACTAGTTGTAACAGAGAAGGTTAAGGGGAGATTTAATAGAGGCTTTTAAAATTATGAAGGGTTTTGATAGAGTAGATAGGGAGAAATAGTTTCCACTGGCAGGAGGGATGGTGACCAGAGGACACAGATTTAAGATAATTGGCAAAAGAACCAGAAGGGGGATGAGCGAAAAAAAATTCCGCAGCGAGTTGTTATGATCTGGAATGCACTGTCTGAAAAGGTGGTGGAAGCAGATTCAATAATAACTTTCAAAAGGGAATTGGATAAATACTTGGAAAGGAAAAATTTTCAGGGCTATGGGGAAAGGGCAGGGGAGTGAGACTAATTGGATAGCTCTTTCAAAGAGCTGGCACAGGCACGATGGTCGGAATGGCCTCCTTCTGTGCTGTGTGATTCTATGAACCCCTTTCCTTCCACTGCTACGTGAACATCTCAGTACAGACCAAAAATGGAATCTAGACTTTCCAGGTCTGTGTGGCTCAGTACCACCAAGCCATCAGAGAAGCATATATTTCAGTCACCTAATTAGACACTGCACACTCACCCGACTCTGTGATCATGATGTTGTCATTGTGCCTGTCTCCTATACCCAGGATGTAGGTGGCAACACAATACCCAGCACACGAATAAACAAATCTTTCCACAGCTGACTGGAACTGCAAAGTCAATGAAGAATTCTTTCAATTTACATAGTTGAGGAGGCGTTTCAAAAATTAAACTCAATAACATCAGAGGGAATCCAGCGCAGTCACATCGAGCAAGGAACAAAGAGCCGACACAATTCAGTCAAAAACCAGTGCCAGAGAATATGCTGGTATTGTTCTAAATAATAATGTTTCAATAGTTATATGTTGTACCGGTCAGGGAATGCAGCTACCACATATGAAAAAAATACATCCTTGAAAGGGCGGTGGAAGCAGATTCAATGATAACTTTCAAAAGGGAATTGGATATATACTCAAAAAGGAAAAATCTGCAGGGTTATGGGGAAAGAGCAGGGGGAGTGGGCATAATTGGATAGCTCTTTCAAAGAGCCGGCACAGGTACGATGGGCCGAATGGCCTTCTTCTGTGCTGATTCAGTGATTCTATGTGCACCTGTCTGGCACAGTGTACATTATATCAGCAACAGTCAGGCAGAGTGCATCTTTGTACCTGTACCCATCAGACAGACTATATCCTGTCACACTGCACGTTTATTCCAGCTGACGGTAATTGTTACAATGACTTTGCTTTCATGGGATGTCAATTTCAGCATCGAGTTGCATTCCATGATATTGGCCCAGTACCTGATGCTGGTCCAGTACTCATGAACTAGTCCAGTACCTGATGCTGGTCCAGTACTCATGAACTAGTCCAGTACCTGATGCTGGTCCAGTACTCATGAACTAGTCCAGTACCGGTGAGCTTCCCCAGTACCTCCTGTATTATTCCTGTACTTGTGAGTCGGCACAGTATTCATCAGCTGGTCCAGTGTCCGTGAGCTGGTCCAGTGTCCGTGAGCTGGACCAGTACCCGTGAGCTGGACCAGTACCCGTGAGCTGGACCAGTACCCGTGAGCTGGACCAGTACCCGTGAGCTGGTCCAGTGTCCGTGAGCTGGTCCAGTGTCCGTGAGCTGGTCCAGTGTCCGTGAGCTGGGCCAGTACCCGTGAGCTGGACCAGTACCCGTGAGCTGGTCCAGTGTCCGTGAGCTGGTCCAGTGTCCGTGAGCTGGACCAGTACCCGTGAGCTGGACCAGTACCCGTGAGCTGGTCCAGTGTCCGTGAGCTGGACCAGTACCCATGAGCTGGACCAGTACCTGTGAGCTGGTCTCGTACCCGTGACCTGGTCCAGTACCTGTGAGCTAGTGTGGTACCTCCTGAGTTATCCCTGCACCTGTGAGTCAGCCCAGTACCTATGTGGTGCCCCTGTACCCCTGAGTCTGACTAGTACAACCAGTCCTCTCCAGTACCCTTTCGCTGGTCCATTTACCTTATCCTCAATCGGACACTTGTCTTTCAACCAATGATTCAGCACTTCATCCTTGAATGCCCCAGTGTTACCGACTGTGCTTTGCTGGATCTTGGCTATGGTCGTAGCATCTTTTACAATCTGAATCATTCCTGTTGAAGCACAATAAAACTTTTGAGTCTGAAACCGTGGACAGAATTACATGACATTTTTATTCAGAACTGAAGTCTGTAAAGCAGGTCACCATTTCACTGGTGCGCCAGACACTCATTGTGTCAATCATGGGATCCATTTCCTTAGGATGTTTTGGGAATGGGACCAAATTATCAACTATGCTGTTGACTCGGGTCTATTACGGAGTTGGTGTTAAAATGTTCACCTTGTCTTTATTTAGGAAACCCAAACTGCAGCCATCAGAAGAGGCATTCATCACCTCTCCATCATCTAGATTTAAACCCAGATGACAGAGATGAAAGGAGAGCATTCTTGAAGGGTATTTGTTCTCTAGGCTCTTCCTTCCAGTCTCTTTAGATCTAGCCCAGCTACAGGTGAGGGAGTGAGCAGATAGCCTGCTACCAATCTGCTGCTAGTTGCTCTGAACTGGTCACTGGGAGGCACTGAGTAGCAGCCTGAGAGTGGGGCAGGGAGCTTTCCTTTGATTCCCTTGATCTCCTTTTGAGGAACTCTCTCATTTGCAAACATTTTATTTGGGGAGGGAGAAGATTCACAAGACAAATATGGAGAAGGAAGGCCATTTGACCCATCCGAGCCCATCTCTCTAGAAAAGCCCTACAGACCCCCATCACAGACAGCTTCCAAATGTCTCTTAAATGATTCCAGGGTTTTTACCCAACCCAGAATTCCCATGTGCCACCTTTTCACGCAGCAGTGACACGATAATGAAAGAAAGTACGAATTTCTCCTGTGCCATTCACGACCTCAGCACATCCCAAAGTGCTTTACAGATAATGAAATACTTTTGAAGTATAGTCACTTTTGTAATGTAGGAAACGCGGCTGCCAATTTGTGCACAGCAAGGTCCCACAGGTAACAAATGAGATGAGTAACCAGATCATCTGTTTTAGTGATGTTGGTTGAGGGATAAATACTGGCCAGGACACCGGGCGGAACTCCCCTGCTCTTTTGCGTCAACATGGGATGTTTTACCTCCACCTGAGAGGGCAAACGGGACCTCAGTTCAATGTCTCATCCGTAAGATAGCACCTCCGACAGTGAAGCACTTCCTCAGTGCTGCTCTGAAGTGGTGGTCTGGATTATGCGCTCAAGTCTCTGGAGTGAGGCTTGAACCCACGACCTTCTGACTCAGGGTGAGAGTGCTGCCACTGAGCCACGGCTGGCACAATGATGTGTTTTGATGCATGATGTGGGTATCATTGTATTTGCGTTGGTAATTTACAGCTCTTCGTAGATGTGTATTCCATTTCCTGTTCTGTTTTTAAAGATTCCTCTCCCAAGGTCTCTGTTAGATCCAGCTGCTGAGATTTCCACAACTGCAGTAAGGGCTGGTCTCTCCATATCAGTTCTCCCCGTTTAGAGGAGAAAAAGCACATCTTCACTCTCTGCCTCATTCAGAGAGACAAGCTAAGACCATCTGACTGCGAAATTACAGGAGAAATGTTCTCCCCAATGTACACCACAAGTCTCTCCATAACACAGCTGCTTTGCTTAATTCATTTTTGTGCTTATCAAGGTAAGAAATGGAAGTGCTGAGGATTGAAACATGACCAGGTCACAGTTAAGTGCAGAGTAAAACTCTACTCTGCCCCAGCAATGTGCGCTTAACCTCAAAGCACCCTCTACCTTGTACCATTTCCACGTTCCCATGCTATCCATTCTGTGGCCTCCATTATTTCTGCTTTAGATTGCTCATTTATACTTTATGTATACTATTGGGTTAATAGTGCCTTAACCCATTGCACATAGACCCCATAACCATCCCGTCAATGTCTGGGCTAGATTTGAACTCAGGGTGAACCCAGAGGTGAAAGGCTGGTATCTAACCCACCCGGCTTTCTGTTTTTATTTTTGCTCATCATGTTAAGGAATGTTAGTACTGTGAACTTTAAATGGAACACTTTCCGTAACCAGCATTCAGTGTCAACATCAAGCATTCCCAGGTCAGATACACCAAAACTTGATCTGGAGTGAAGCTTCCTCTGCTCTGCCCTCCCCCCAATCTCAGAAGAGTGCAGCCTTCCAGTGTGGCATTTTTCTCCATTACTCGCTCCAACCATCGTTGGTCATTGCCAATTTGTGCTCATTGGGCGCTGTAAGCTCACGTTCCCCTCAGGACTGGATCGAGACTGGCCAAACTCATTTCACAGAGGACACTGACAGCCAGCAGCCAGAGGGTGACTTTCATCCCATCAGTCTGGGCTGGATTTGAACCCAGGTCCCAGACAAGCCAGTGTCTGTACCACCCCGATCTCCCTGCCCGCTTTCTAAACACAGACACACTACGAGGCCAAGGTAAAGAGGAATTTTTTTTTACCGATTTTGTTCCCTGTTGCAATGCACCCATAGGGCAGCAGGCAAAGATCCAAGGATTCCGTCTCCCAGATTGAGTCCATAATCAAAAGGATCTGTGGATAAATGAAAGTGTTGTATTTCTGAAACAAGAGCATCCAAATAAATAACTCTACACTGAGTCACTGAACAACATTCAGAACCACTGTTACCAGTTACACTCACTCCTCCCACATTATCAAGCTACGATGTGGAGATGCCGGTGATGGACTGGGGTTGACAATTGTAAACAATTTTACAACACCAAGTTATAGTCCAACAAATTTATTTTAAATTCCACAAGCTTTCGGAGGCTTCCTCCTTCCTCAGGTGAATGGTGTGTAAAGTAAAGTGCAGTAACACTGGGGTTGAGCACAGCTGGAAACATTTCCACACCATTCACCTGAGGAAGGAGGAAGCCTCCGAAAGCTTGTGGAATTTAAAATAAATTTGTTGGACTATAACTTGGTGTTGTAAAATTGTTTACAATTATCAAGCTATGCTGTGCTCCCCTGCATTACTAAGTTGCACACTGCATTACCAGGCAGGTAAGTAACCCTTCCCCCACCATCCTCCCCCCAAATCCCCCCCCCCCCCCCCCATCCTGTGTGACCTGCTTATACTCCAGGTTCCTTTATATCAGGCTGTGCTCTAAATCTCCCCTTGCCTAACCGATGTTTCCAACTGTGCTCAACCCCAGTGTTACTGCACTTTACTTTACACAACATAAATGTTACTGAGCTATTCCCCTTCCCCTGTGGTACCTCTGTACCTCTGTGTTACTGAGCTATCATCTAAACCTATGTTACTGGTAGATGTTACTGAGCAATTCCCCTTTCCCTGTGGTACCTCCGTACCTCTGTGTTACTGGGCCATCCTTTACACCTGTGTTGCTGGACTACTTCACACTGTTCTAAGGTTGGTATGTGGAGGCCATTGATTATAGCATAATTACAGTGGGGCGTATCAGAGTGACTTATAGCGAGGGATATGGGGTATGTAAGTGTTATCGTAACAGGACTGAGAGAGTTACAGTAAGGGGTGTATCAAAGAATGTTACAGTGAGAGTTATGGGGGATATCAGTGTGTTACAGTAAGGGGTGTTTCAGAGAGTGTTACAGTGAGAGGTGTGGAAGATAGCAGGGATTAAGTAGTAAATCAGAGAATGTTACATTGAGGGGACTAAGCAACGCAAAGTGTTATGAGGAGTGTGGGGTATATCCGTCAACATCATAGTAAAGAGCATTGAGATGCAGTTCACTATAGTAAATGATATTGTGATAGAGGGTGTTACAGTGAGGGATGCTGAGTTGCAAGCACTGGGTGTTGTAATGAGGAGTGTGCAGACTATCCAAGATTGCAGAGTGAGGGGTATCTCCAAGCATCACATCACATACCTGTATGATCAGCATGTCCTGTCGCAGATCATCTCCGTGCTTAAAGATGATTCCAATGGTATCCTTGGATACAGAGGTGAGGTCCGCACACTTAAACTCCAGCCACAGGGGCTTTTTCTTTGATGGCATGACTTTGCATTTGTCCACCTGCAGGTCAATCAATAGAAGGTGAACATGTGTCACATGGACTCTTTCATACTTCATTCTGGTGGGAGTTTCCCAACGTAACTATCTAGTCGAAATGAATCTAGTCATGACTTGGTTCTGGCTTTGTGAAGCATCACATAGTAATATCATAAAAGGCTGGCATTTATATAGCACTTATCACATCTCCACATCTCACAAACATCTCAAGCAGTTCACATGTGATGAAGTTCACTGACTGTTGTTACGGAGACAAACAATGCTGATATCAAAAGACTTTTTAAAATTGCGGCCACCCACAGTCAAGTAGCCTTGGTTCAGGCATGAATAATAATGGTCACTGGGATGGCCCAGAGCAGGTCAACATGTTTCTTAATGCCTTCCCTCTCTGCTCTCAGATTCTCCAATGTAGGAATGGTCAAAACTAGAAATTCATTGCGTAGGAAGACTAGCTTCTTTAACTTCTTCCAGTTCTGATGAAAGATCATCGACCTGATACGTTAACTCTGTTTCTCTCTCCACGGATGCTGTCTGATCTGTTGAGTATTTCTGGCATTTTCTGTTTTTATTTCTAGCTTGTAGCTTCCCACTCAATGGCACCACGTATTGGGGTGCAGCTACACTGCCCAGTGCTGAGTCTGCTGATCTCAGCCAGGGTAGTTGGTAGGGAGGGAGGAGAGGCACTACAATTGAACACAGTGCTTCTGAACTGAGGAGGACGGAGTTAATCAACCAGATTATTACTCAGTGACCCCTGTTGGGCGATGTGTGTGTGTGTGTGTGTGTGTGTGCGCGCGTGCGTGAGCGTGTGTACAACAGGTGAGGACTACAGGGTCTGGCTCAATATCATGTTCACACTCACTGCTTAGGCTCACACATGAAGAATGGGCACTTGGATGAGGTACTGGAGGGTGGCTGATAACTGTGGAAATATACCCCCACAGAACACACCCTCAGGTGAAAAGGGAACAGCATTGGAAGGTGAGAGAGACAAACGTGAGGATTGGGTCTTTTTAATTAACTTAAGCCAACAATATTCCTAAATAAATGTTCTGGCGGTGAAAGAAAAAATCACCAAGTTAAACACTAGTCTATCTCGCATGGCATACATGTGAATGGTTTAACGCCTCGCCTTCCACTCTGTGTGCGACAGCAGTCTGTGCCATGAGAAAGTCAGCGATTAAAGTACTTTTAGTTTCACCTACCACAAGAACACCAGCACGAAGACCGGGGTCGTACGGGACTCGGAAACATTCGGGGAAACCGGAGGATTGGAGTTTCTCAAGTTTGTGTCGTAACTGAGAGATCGCTATGAACAAAAGAGACTCGATCAGAAAAACAGCAGACACTTCTAAGCTCTAATGAATAAAAGCCCTGACTTCTTCAGTCCCCCTTCATAACTATAATTATAGCTATAACTCCTCAATCCTGGTTTATACCACTTTTTCTATTGCTTTTATATCCTCGATTCTCATCTTTATTTCAAATCCCTCCAAGGCCTCGCCCCTCCGTTTCTCTGTAATCTCCTTCAGCCCTTCAACTCTCCATGATCTCTGCACTCCTCCAATTCTGGCCTCTTGTGCATCCTCGATCTTAATCACTCCGCCATTGGCGGCCGTGCCTTCAGGTACCTCGGCCCTCAGCTCTGGAATTTCCTCCCTAAACCTCTCTGCCTCTCTACCTCTCTCTCCTCCTCTAAAACACTTCTTAAAACCTACCTCATTGACCAAGCTTTTGGTCACCTGTCCTAATATTTCCTTATGTGGCTCAGTGTCAATTTTTGCCCGATGACACTCCTGTGAAACACTTTGGGACATTTTACTATGTTAAAGGTGCTATATAAATGCAAGTTGATGTTGTTATATCCTTCCTTTATATATTTTATATCCCGGTAGATCTCCTCCCCCCCCCAGCCAACTTCACTCCCTTCAGTCTCAGGCAAGAGTCTCCCTGAGCCTGCTTGCAGCCTAAGGGTTAACATTTGGTCTATTTAAACAGAGTCTCTACGAATTACAGCAAACAAAACTCATCACCGAAACTACAGCAACATCTCCGGATAAAAGCAGGATTATTTCTCCAGCAGAATGCAGTGAGTGGAGGATAGTTACACAATACAAATTATGTGCATAAAATCAATCCCAGTCACTTACAGCAGTGCGGTCTCCGGATGTGATTGACAGGGGAATTACCCAATCATCTCCATTCTTGTCGGGAATAGTTGTATCACTAAATGCAGCCTAAAATTTATCAACATACCTTGAGCTGAAAGATCATACTTGTCAGCAGTGACGTTCTTTATCTCCAGTGTCACTTTGTGCAGAGCTTCCATCACCTTGACCTGCCTCATGAAATCCATGAGCATGGCTCTCCCACAGCCTCGGAGATAAGCCTCCAGGATGACCGCGTAGCGCTGCCGATAGTGCATCGACTCAGCCACTTCACTCCTCAAAAACCAGAACAGAAAATGTCCGGTTCGTTTACTCTAGTGAGGAACCAAAAAAAAAAGGCAGGTTTTAAAATACATATATATATATATTCTGGGAATATTCTTTCAATCGACAAAGGGAGATTGCATACTTACTCTTAATGCTCGTTTGAGGAGAAATCGAGCAAGGGCACTGTCATGGTAAGGCTCGAATTTGACTGCCTGCCAAGTTAAAAGAATATATGAATAAGCACTGCCCTTCAGGTGGGGTATACTTGAAGGTAATAAAGGGAAAGAAGGCATGTCAGAAACACAAACAATCAGATAGTTGCAGACCAGATCCCAGGGCTGCCCATCACTTGAAGACCTAAACCATGTGGCTGCGAACTGGTCCTTAGGAACTGCGAGGGAGCATCCACTGGGCTTCCCTTTGACTCAGTGTGGGCTCCGACAACCACACAGCTGAGCTCTGGGACTCAGCAGCTTAGAGGGGACTAGTAATAAAAGCGAGGATCATGGAATGTATTAGCGAGTATTACAGTGTGGGGTGTGAGGTACATCAGAGAGTGTTACAGTGTGTGATGTGAGGTATCAGAGTGTGATACTGTGAGGGGTGTGATGTATATCAGAGAGTGATACAGTGAGTGGTGTGGGGTATATTAGAGTGTATTACGGTGAGGAGTGTACAGTATATCAGTGAGTGTTATAGTGTGGGACGTGAGGTATAATAGAGAGTGTTACACTGAGGGATGTGGGGTATATCAGAAAGTGATTCAATGAGGGGTGTGGAGTGTATCAAAGAATCTTAAAGTGAGGTTGCGGGTATATCAGAGTGTGTTCCAGTGAGGGATGAGGGGCATGTGAGAGTGTGATACAGTAAGTGATGTGGGGCATAAGAGTGTGATACTGTGAGGGATGTGGGGTACATAAGAGAGAGATGCAGTGAGGGGTTTTGGGTATATCAGAGAGTGATATAGTGAGGAAAGTGAGGTATATCAGAGAGTGTTACAGTGAGGGGTGTGGGGTATATCAGAGAGTGTTACAGTGAGGGGTGTGGGGTATATCAGAGAGTGTAATAAAGTGAGGGGTGTGGGGTATATCAGAGAGTGTAATAAAGTGAGGGGTGTGGGTTATATCAGAGAGTGTTACAGTGAGGGGTTTTGAGTATATCAGAGAGTGATATAGTGAGGGGTGTGAGGTATATCAGAGGGTGTTACAGTGAGGGGTGTGGGGTATATCAGAGGGTGTAATAAAGTGAGGGGTGTGGAGTATATCAGAGAGTGTTACAGTGAGGGGTTTTGAGTATATCAGAGAGTGATATAGTGAGGGGTGTGAGGTATATCAGAGAGTGTAATAAAGTGAGGGGTGTGGGTTATATCAGAGAGTGTTACAGTGAGGGGTGTGAGGTATATCAGAGAGTGTTACAGTGAAGGGTGTGGGGTATATCAGAGAGTGTTACAGTGAGGGGTGTGGGGTATATCAGAGAGTGATATAGTGAGGGGTGTGAGGTATATCAGAGAGTGTTACAGTGAGGGGTGTGAGGTATATCAGAGAGTGATATAGTGAGGGGTGTGAGGTATATCAGAGAGTGTTACAGTGAGGGGTGTGAGGTATATCAGAGAGTGTTACAGTGAGGGGTGTGGGGTATATCAGAGAGTGATATAATGAGGGGTGTGAGGTATATCAGAGAGTGTTACAGTGAGGGGTGTGGGGTATATCAGAGGGTGTTACAGTGAGGGGTTTTGAGTATATCAGAGAGTCATATAGTGAGGGGTGTGAGGTATATCAGAGAGTGTTACAGTGAAGGGTGTGGGGTATATCAGAGAGTGTTACAGTGAGGGGTGTGAGGTATATCAGGGAGTGTAATAAAGTGAGGGGTGTGGGGTATATCAGACAGTGTTACAGTGTGGAAAGTGAGGTATATCAGAGTATGATACTATGAGGGGTGTGATGTATATCAGAGATTGATGCTGTGAGGGGTGTTGGATATATCAGAGAGTGATACAGTGAGGACTATGGGGTATATCAGAGTGCATTATGGTGAGCAGTGTGTAGTATATCAGAGATTGTTACAGTGTGGGATGTGAGGTATATCAGAGAGTGATACAGTGGGGGTGTGGGGTATATAAGAGACTGATACAGTGAGGGGTTTTCCCACCTAGCTTTGTACCATCAGCAAACTTGGATACATTACACTCGGTATCAGAGAATGATACGGTGAGAGATGGGGGTGTTAGAGAGTGATACTGTAAGAGTTGTGGAGTGTACCAGAGAGTGTTACAGTGAGGGGTGTCGAGTGTATCAGAGAGTATCAAAGTGAGGGTGTGTGATACAGTGAGGGTATGGGGTATATCAGAGTGTATTACAGTGAGGAGTGCACGATATATCGGAGAGTGTTACAGTGTGGAAAGTGAGGTATATCAGAGTGTGTTACAGTGAGGGGTGTGGGGTATATCAGAGTGTGTTACTGTGAGAGGTGTGGGCTATATCAGAGTGTGTTACTGTGAGGGGTGTGGGCTATATCAGAGTGTGTTACTGTGAGGGGTGTGGGCTATATCAGAGTGTGTTACTGTGAGGGGTGTGGGCTATATCAGAGTGTGTTACTGTGAGGGGTGTGGGCTATATCAGAGTGTGTTACTGTGAGGGGTGTGGGCTATATCAGAGTGTGTTACTGTGAGGGGTGCACGATATATCGGAGAGTGTTACAGTGTGGAAAGTGAGGTATATCAGAGTGTGTTACAGTGAGGGGTGTGGGGTATATCAGAGTGTGTTACTGTGAGAGGTGTGGGCTATATCAGAGTGTGTTACTGTGAGGGGTGTGGGCTATATCAGAGTGTGTTACTGTGAGGGGTGTGGGCTATATCAGAGTGTGTTACTGTGAGGGGTGTGCGGTACATTAGAGTGTGTTACAGTGAGGGATGTAGAGTAAATCAGAGAGTGATACAGTGAAGGGTGTGGGTTATATCGGAGTGTGTTACAGTGACGGCTGCGAGATATGTCAGAGAGCGTTACAGTGAGGGCTGTAGGGTATATCAGAGAAAGTTACAGCGATGGGTGTGGATTGTTACTGTAAGGAGTGTATTAGAGAGTGTTACAGTGAGGAGTGTGGGTTATATTGGTGTGTGTTACAGTGACGGGTGTGAGGTATAATAGGGAGTGTTATAGTGAGGGGTGTGGGATACATCATTAGAACATAAGAACGTAAGAAATAGGAGCAGGAGTAGGCCATACGGCCCCATGGGCCTGCTCCGCCATTCAATAATACCATGGCTGATCTTCTACCTCAACTCCACTTTCCTGCCCTATCCCCATAACCCTTGATTCCCTTAGTATCCAAAAATCTATTGATCTCAGTCTTGAATATACTCAACGACTGAGCATCCACAGCCTTCTGGGGTAGAGAATTCCAAAGACTCACAACCCTCTGAGTGAAGAAATTTTCCCTCATCTCAGTCCTTAATGGCCGACCCCTTATCTTGAGACTATGACCTCTAGTTCTAGACTCTCCAGACAGGGGAAACAGCCTCTCCACATCTACCCTCTCAAGCCCTCTAAGAATTTTATACATTTCAATGAGATCACCTCATTCTTCTAAACTCCAGAGAATATCGGCCCATTCTACTCAATCTCTCCTCATAGGACAACCCTCTCATCCCAGGAATCAATCTAGTGAATATTCGTTGTCTCTAAGGCAAGTATATCCTTCCTTAGGTAAGGAGACCAAAACTGTACACAGTACTCCAGGTGTGGTATTGCCAGAGCCCTATATGATTACAGTAAGACCTCCTTACTCTTATATTCCAACCCCCTTGCAATAAAGGCTAACATACCATTTGCCTTCCAAATTGCTTGCTGTACCTGCATGTTAACTTTTTGTGATTCGTGTACAAGGACACCCAAACCCCTCTGAATACCAACATTTCTAAGTTTCTCACCTTTAAAAATATTCTGCTTTTCTATTCTTCCTACCAAAGTGAATAATTTCACATTTCCCCACATTATACTCCATCTGCCACCTTCTTGCCCACTCACTTAACCTGTCTATATCCCTTTGCAGCCTCTTTGGGTCCTCCCCACAGCTTACCTTCCCACCTAGCTTTATATCATCAGCAAACTTGGATACATTACACTCGGTATCAGAGAATGATATGCTGAGAGATGAGGGGGTGTCAGAGAGTGATATTGTAAGAGGTGTGGAGTGTACCAGAGAGTGTTACAGTGAGGGTTGTGGAGTGTATCAGAGAGTGTTACAGTGAAGGATGTGGGGTATATCGGAATGTGTTACAATGAGGGGTGTGAGATATATCAGAGTGTGTTACAGTGATGGGTGTGGGGTATATCAGAGCGTTTTACAGTGAGGGATATGGGCTATATGGAGTGTGTTACTGTGAGGGGTGTGGGGTATACAGAGTGTGTTACCGTGAGGGGCGTATGGTATATCGGAGTGTGTTACAGTGAATGGTGTGTGGTATATCAGAGTGTGTTACAGTGAGGGATGTGGGGTATATTAGGGAATGATACAATGAGGGGCGTAGGGGTAATCGGCAAAAGAACCAGAGAGGAGATGAGGAGAATTTTTTTTTAATGCAGCGAGTTGTTATGATCTGGAATGCACTGCCTGAAAGAGTGGTGGAAGCAGATTCAGTAATAACTTTCAAAGGGAATTGGATAAATGCATAAAGGGGAAAAATTTGCAGGGCTATGGGGAAAGAGAGTGTTACAGTGAAGTCTGTGGAGTGTTACAGTAAGGAGCATGGAGTGTATTAGAGGGTGTTACAGCGAGGGAGTGTCTCAGAAAGTGATACAGTGAGAGGTGTGGGATATATCAGAGAGTGTTAACGTGAGGGTGTGGGGTATATCAGAGTGTGATACAGCGAGGGATGTGCAGAATATCAGAGTGTGTTACAGTGAGGGGTATGAGGTATATCTGAGAACGTTACACTGATGAGTGTGGAGTGTTACAGTAAGGGGCATGGAGTGTATTATAGTGCTGCAGTGAGGGGTGTGGAGTACATCGGAGAATGCTACGGTGAGGGCTGTGGGGTATATCAGAAAGTGATACAGTGAGAGGTGTGGAGTTTATCAGAGAGTGTTACAGTGTGCGGTTGATGTGTATATGGACTTTCAAATTGCGTTTGCTAAAGTACCACATAATGGACTTGTTAGCAAATTTGAAGCCCATGGAATTAAAGGGGCAGTGGCAGTGTGGATACAAAATTGGCTAAGGGTCAGAAAGCAGAGAGTAGTGGTGAATGGTTGTTTTTCAGATTGGAGGGAAGTATACAGTGGTGTCCCCAGGGGTCGGTATTAGGACCACTGTTGCTTTTGATATACATTAATGACCTGGACTTGGGTATATAGGGCATATACCATGGGCCCGGTGTTAGCAGGGCTGCGGGTTCTCGGCGGGGGGGCTATCGGGCGCGTGGGTAACGCGCCCGGTGAAATTAGTCAGTTTCCTGCGCGATTGTAGCATCCAATCCACTAATTGGATCCACTTACCTGCTCCTCCGGGTTCCCCACTGCTGAGCTGCGCGGCGGGCGGGCTGCGCATGCGCAGTAAGATCTGTCAGCTGGAGGAGCTCTATTTAAAGGGGCAGTCCTCCACAGATGCTGCAACAAATAGAAAACATTACAGCATGGAGCAGCCCAGGGGGAAGGCTGCTCCCAGTTTAATGATGCCTCACTCCAGGTATCAATACATGGGGTGAGGAGGAGGGGGAGGACAGAGATCTTCCCCCCGGCGGGCGGGAGGAAGCGGCCTGCCTCTGCCACCAGGAAGGCCTGGCTCGAGGTGGCAGAGGAGGTCACCAGCGCAACCAACATATCGCCCACCTGCATACAGTGCAGGAGGCGCTCCAATGACCTCAGTAGGTCAGCCAAAGTGAGTACACGTAGTCTTTCCCCTACACTCCCGTCTGCCACATCACTGCCCCCACCCCACATCTCCTTCAGCACTGCCAACACAACTCTGTCACATCACCCCTCATACCCACTCAAACCTCATCCTCATCTTACCTGCACCTACTCACCTTGCCAGTACTCATCCCGCCACTACCACTCAACCCAATCCTCATACAATCTCATGGCTCTCTCTCATACTCACCCTCTCGTGCATCTCTTTCATGGTCAGCCTCACTCAACCTGCCACTACCTGTGCTGCAGCCACAGGGCATGCATCACATATGTGCAGTAGGCAGCGTAAGGCAAACGTGTCGTGAGCATGAAGGGGATGCACAAGGGTGTTTAAGGGTTTGTCATGGGTGTTACTTATATTGAATTTCTGAACAACTCACATTACATATATTGGCACCACTACTGCCATGCCTTCGCGAATCCTGTCTGGTTTGTGCAATAATGCCCTTTCCTGAGGATCACTATGAGGACCCACAACTGATGCCATTGTGTCACTGCAGAGTGGGTGTAGGTGTATTTGCAGGGCTCTTTTGCGCAGACGACTGAGAGACATCGGCGATGTCCCCGGTTGCACCCTGGAAGGATGCGGAGGAGAAGTTGTTGAGGGCAGTGGTGACTTTGACAGCAACAGGTAAGAAGATGGTGCTCGGGCCAGCCAGGAGCAGCTCGGCATGAAAGAGGCTGCAGATGTCCACGACTACATGTCGAGTGACTCTGAGCCTCCGTGTGCACTGCTGCTCAGAGAGGTCCAGAAGGCTGAGCCTCAGTCTGTGGACCCTGTGGTGAGGGTAGTGCCCTCTGCAACGCATCTCTCTCTGCGGTAGCCCTCCCTCCTGCTGTGCACTCCGTGGAGCTCCATGTGTCAGAGGTGGACGGCGTGGATGGCGAGGCTGGTGAGGCTGGTGATGCTGTTCGCCCTCCGAGGAGGTCATGACTGCAGCTACGGCGGCCCCCATCCGCAAGATGTACATCTGAGGGGGTCCGCAAGGTTGGTACATGTCTCCGGACCCTGGGGTAAGTGTGCAGGTTGGTGACTTTGACTGTCAGGAGGAGGGTGGTGGAGGCCAAACTTTGTCACAAGTGACAGAGTGGCCTCCTGCAATGAGTGAGGGTCTCCCCCCCCCACCTGTCAAATGGACCTTTGCAGCTGCCACAGGCTGACAGCTGCAACACGTCCATTTCAACTGGGAGTGTTTCCCCCAGTGTGGGAAACAGTCCCAGTTTGTTCTAAAATCCCACATAATCCCTTAATCAGGTCAGTTAATGACCTGAAATACCTAAATAAATATTGTCAAGTGGCATCCCGCTGGCTTTAATTGCCTGCGGGATTCCCACCAGCGGGGGCTGCGCGCGCACGCCGGCGCGTCAGAGGGGAACCCGGAAGTGCACGGGTTCGGGGCGGGCTCCGGTACCGCGCCGGGAATCTCCGATTTTCGGAGCCCCCCCGCCAGGAACGCACCCGATAGCGGGTGCTAAAATAGAGCCCCATATTTCAAAGTGTGCAGATGACATGAAACTCAGTAAAGTAGTAAACAGTGAGAAGGATAGTAGCAGACTTCAGGAGGAAATAGACAGACTAGTGATTAAATAAAGGAATGTGAAGTGATACATTTTGGAAAGAAGAATGAAGAGAGGCAATATAAACTAAATGGTACAATTTTAAAGCAGGTGTACGAACAGAGCGATCTGGGGGTTTACATACAGAAATCTTTGAAGGCGGCAGGGCAAGCTGAGAAGGCTGTTAAAAAAAAGCATACAGGATCCTTGGCTTTATAAATAGATGCATAGAGTACAAAAGTAAGGAAGTTATGCTAAAGCTTTATAAAACACTAGTTAGGCCTCAGCTGGAGCACCACACTTTAGGAAGAATGTCAAGGCCTTAGAGAGGATGCAGAGGGGATTTACCAGAATGGTACCAGGGATGAGGGACTTCAGTTATGTGGAGAGACTGGAGAAGCTGGGATTGTTCTCTTTGAGGAGAGAAGGTGAAGAGGAGATTTGAGAGGTGTTCAAAATCATGAAGGGTTTTGATAGTATACATAAGGAGAAACTGTTTCCAGTGGCAGAAGGGTTGGTAACCAGAGGAGACAGATTTAAGGTAATCGGCAAAAGAACCAGAGAGGAGATGAGGAGAATTTCTTTTTAATGCAGCGAGTTGTTATGATCTGGAACGCACTGCCTGAAAGAGTGGTGGAAGCAGATTCAATAATAACTTTCAAAGGGAATTGGATAAATACATAAAGGGGAAAAATTTGCAGGGCTATGGGGAAAGAGAGGGGGAGTGGGACTAATTGGATAGCTCTTTCAAAGGGCCGGCACAAGCACGATGGGCCGAATGGCCTCCTTCTGTACTGTAAGATCCTGTGCTTCAATGCAGCGTGTCTCCAATGTGAGGAATGGGGATCTAGGGCTGGGTCTATGTCACTGAAGGGATTTTACACAAGATAACTACTCCCTGGCCGTCTGTGACGATTTGGATTTTCATTAAACAAAGAAAGCTCTTTCCCTGTGCAATAAATAGGATTATGTGGTGATTGAGATGAATTAAACCATTTTAAGTTTCTTATATTTTGCTCCAATTTGCTCCTGGCCTCCCCTCGAGTTGCTGACATTTGCTGGAGTCCCGTTTCATAAACATTAAATTAACCAGCCAGTCGCCATGTGTGATAGTTAGTGGGGGCAGACTATTTGACTGTAAGAGGGGTACCACTGATGAGCCCAATTCCAGGCTCACCCAACATCCATACACACTTTCCAGCAGGGCACTGGCTAACAATCAGGAAGATGAACCCTGGTTAACCTTCCTCCTCCTCAACCCTTGGACAATACAACTGCCCTGGCTGGTATCTGCTGACTTAGCACGGACCAGTTGATCAAACCTGGGACCTTCTGGTTTGCACGGTTTAGTGCTACACCAATCACTACCTTTACCAGCCAGACCTGTAGACTTACCCTTTCACTGTAACTCACGTATAACGGGAGGTTATTTTACCTGGACCAGCTGTAAGAGATAACGTAACATCTCACTATTGCCAAGTGTCTCCAGCTTTCGAATGGCCAATGTCCGAACCTGCTCATCTGAAAATCGACAGTCCAAAAGCTGCATTGCAAGTCCCACATCCAGAGGACTGCTGTCCCATATAACCTGTTTGTTTAGCAGTTGGTGGGTTTTCAGCACTACTTCCTGTTGTCCCCATTTTACCGAGCTAAGAAACTTGGGGAAGGCCTTAGGCTGTCTCATGCACTCATGCTTGAAGTGCCACAGTAACTCTTTGTCCTCTGTGCTCAGTGGGTTCAGGGGGTCGGTGCTGATGATCTCTTCAAACTGCTTGCGTAGTTGACTGTGCATCTCGTGGCCTGACCTCTCAACCTCGGGGTCAGGGGTTTGACGGCTTCGTGGCAGAGCAATTGGGTAATTGTACCTGTCCAACAGAATGCAAATAGCCATGGAGGTCTGCTTGTCGGGATTGGTTGCTGACGTGAGCTTGTCAGCTTCGATAGTCCCTTGTTCTTCACCTTTGTCGGGAATCTTCCACATGTGAAGCACGTACTCTCCCTGTCGAAGGAGCGATCGATGGTCGATCACCAAGAGGTTGACATAGTACAGCATATGCTTCTTGCTCTTGGCGTCCCATGAGCTTTCATCTTGTGATTGGAATGCACCCTTCGTGCCTTGTGCTGGTGCCTTACCACAATAAACCTGAAGATTCAGTCGTGCCCCTCTGGGCAGATCCTTGACTTTAATGTCGAATTCAAGCCAAATATTCCACAGGACTTCTTCCGTAAAGGCTTTTGTAGGTGTCCGCTGTTGTGCAAGTACCTGTTGCCCATGCAGTATACTAGCCTCAACAAAGACGGTGAGTTCTGTGTTTCTTGGGAGCACCGGGATATCAATCCCTATAATTTTGACTCTGAACTTTCTTTCGCAGTCCCAGAGGGATATGGTGAATACTTTGTCATGATCTTTTCCTTCCAGGGTTAACTGCTCGTGGGATCCAGTTACCCCCGTGCAGTCGTCCACAAGAGGCCACTCTTCCTTCTGAACTTCATCCAGAGCTGGGTCTGGGGGAAGATCCAGGACAAAGTGAATTTCCTCACCGTTCTTCAGACAGCATCTTATCCAATGGAAGTCCTTGATTGGGTTGTCACCAACTATGTACTCCTCCCTGCCACAGACCCTAAGAGCAAAGTCTTCCTCACTGTGGCTCTCAGAGATTTCCAGTAGGCCCTTTTTGTTGGCCATCTTTTTGAAGAAGTTCTTCAGAATACTCTGTGGAGTCTCATCGATGGACACTTTTATAGTCAGGCTTGTCGTTCCTCTGTGAATAATTAGGAAGATATTATTATTGCAGATCTTGCTCAGCAGATATTCGGGCAGGGGCTTTGAGATGATCCAAGGGTCCATAGAGTACAGCTTTGCATCTCTGGTGGATACTTCATTCAGCTGAGGGGTGATGAGCTTTCGGCGGGTGAATTCCAGCTCGTCGTCATGGACATTGCTCACGTCAGTCACATCGTAGCCAATCAGGTAATTCAGGTCGTTTTGCAACTGCAAGGATTCCTCGGAGGCTTTTGTTTTCTGCACCAGGTGGATCTTGCCGTTGTTTTTCTGCAGCGCCTTCCAGTAGTTGATGCAGTCCAGCGTTTGGATCACCTGGTGTTTGTCGTATATCTCGTACCACTGCCCCTTCTTCTGGTACAATAATCTGAACTGGTCCGGGCTAAACTTCTGGTAGAAGTCCGCACAAGCGCTGACCCCGCCAGCTTTCACCCAAACCTTCGCTTTCAGTTGTTCGACTGTGTAATTCCCGGTCACGTCCAAGGAGACCTTCTCATGGACACTGTTGAGCTTGTTGCGAGTGGGCAGAACAAACTCGATGGTCAGCTGCTCCAGCGAGTAGTATTGCATGTTCCTAGTTGTGTTGGCTCTCATTTTCCTCCTCCTCCTCCTGTTTTCCTCTCTCATGACAATGGGCAACTCACCATTGTCGTTCTTTGGCTGTTCCATGCCAGGAGTAATCTGTTGAGGAAATACAATGCAGAGATAAAAAGGAGTTCGTGTGATACAGTACGGAAGAACTGAATCGCCAACCTGGAGTTGCTGACATAGTGCGATTGTGGGTTCAGATACCACTGTGCCACAAAATGGCAGCATGCAGCTTTTTTGTTTCTTTTCCCAACTTGCTTGCCCTCTTTCTTCTTTCCTCTCTTGCTGGGGTACGGTTCCATGGGCAACAGCTACCTTGCCCAAGAGGCTGTTTTTCACTTTATCGTGTCAGCCATGGCCCAGTGCTAGCACTCTCACCTCTGAGTCAGAGGTTTGTGGGTTCAAGTCCCGTTCCAGAGACTTGAGCACAAAATCCAGTCTGACACTCCAGCCCATTACTGAGGGAGTGCTGCACTGTCGGATGAGATGTTAAACCGAGGCCCAGTCTGCCCTCTCAGGTGGACATAAAAGATCCCATGGCACTGTTTTGAAGAAGAGCAGGGGGAGTTCGTCCCAGTGTCCTGGCCAGTATTTACTGGGTATCACAGTGCTGTTTGTGGGATCTTGCTGTGCGCAAATTGGCTGCCGCGTTTATCTACATTACAACAGTGACTACACTTCAAAAGTAGTTCATTGGCTGTAAAGCGCTTTAGGACATCCTGAGGTGGTGAAAGGCGCGATATAAATGCAAGTTCTTTCTGTCTTTCTTCACGTGTGAACTTAGACAGCGAGTGTCCAATTGTGGAGGACATCACAGCCAAGCCTCTGATCCTGCTCTCACTCAGCATTCATACATGTGCGCTTTCCAGCAGGAGTCCAATGAGGAGTGGGAGTTCTGGCTGATCTTCCACCCTCCCTAGCCAAGGGGACACTGAGATCATTTGTATTGGCTGAGATCAGCTAACTCAGCACAGAGTAGGGAAGGGACTGACTGATCTGTACAGCTCAGTACCATAGTGGTGCTCCATTTGTGATTCCTCAGGATGAGTTCGGCTCAGGAAGGGAGGAAGAGGATATGAGAAAGTGAGATACTGCAAATGCTTCCACTGTAGGGAATCAGTGCTGCTCCCTCTCACCCTCTGTGAAATGATGGGAATGTAACTTGCAACTGTGGCATGATTAAAACGAGGATCTCACAATGTTGGAAAATCACTCTGGATCCCTTCACTGTGTGGGGAAATCGCACTGGATCCCTTCACTGTGTGGGGAAATCACACCAAATCCCTTCACTGTGTGGAGAAATCTCACTGGATCACTTTGCTGTGTGTGGAAATCGCAATGGTCCCTTCACTGTGTGGGGAAATCACACCAGATTCCTTCACTGTGTGGGGAAATCACACCAGATTCCTTCACTGTGTGGGGAAATCACACCAGATCCCTTCATTGTGTGGGGAAATCACAATGGATCCCTTCATTGTGTGAGGAAATCACAACGGATCCCTTCATTGTGTGGGGAAATCATACCAAATCCCTTCATTTTGTGGGGAAATCACACCAAATCCCTTCATTGTGTGGGGAAATCACACCAAATCCCTTCACTGTGTGAGGAAATCACACCAAATCCCTTCATTGTGTGGGGAAATCATACCAAATCCCTTCATTTTGTGGGGAAATCACACCAAATCCCTTCATTTTGTGGGGAAATCACACCAAATCCCTTCATTGTTTAGGGAAATCACACCAAATCCCTTCATTGTGTGGGGAAATCACATCAAATCCCTTCACTGTGTGGGGAAATCACACCAAATCCCTTCATTTTGTGGGGAAATCACACCAAATCCCTTCATTGTGTGGGGAAATCACACCAAATCCCTTCATTGTGTAGGGAAATCACACCAAATCCCTTCATTGTGTGGGGAAATCACATCAAATCCCTTCACTGTGTGGGGAAATCACACCAAATCCCTTCATTTTGTGGGGAAATCACACCAAATCCCTTCATTTTGTGGGGAAATCACACCAAATCCCTTCATTTTGTGGGGAAATCACACCAACTCCCTTCATTTTGTGGGGAAATCACACCAAATCCCTTCATTGTGTGGGGAAATCACACCAAATCCCTTCATTTTGTGGGGAAATCACACCAAATCCCTTCACTGTGTGGGGAAATCACACCAAATCCCTTCATTGTGTAGGGAAATCACACCAAATCTCTTCACTGTGTGGGGAAATCACACCAAATCCCTTCATTGTGTGGGGAAATCATAGCAAATCCCTTCACTGTGTTGGGAAATCACACCAAATCCTTTCATTGTGTAGGGAAATCACACCAAATCCCTTCACTGTGTGAGGAAATCACACCAAATCCCTTCATTGTGTAGGGAAATCACACCAAATCCCTTCATTGTGTGGGGAAATCACACCAAATCCCTTCATTGTGTGGGGAAATCACACCAAATCCCTTCACTGTGTGGGGAAATCACACCAAATCCCTTCACTGTGTGAGGAAATCACACCAAATCCCTTCACTGTGTGGGGAAATCACACCAAATCCCTTCATTGTGTAGGGAAATCACACCAAATCCCTTCACTGTGTGAGGAAATCACACCAAATCCCTTCACTGTGTGGGGAAATCACACCAAATCCCTTCATTTTGTGGGGAAATCACACCAAATCCCTTCATTTTGTGGGGAAATCACACCAAATCCCTTTATTGTGTAGGGAAATCACACTAAATCCCTTCATTGTGTAGGGAAATCACACCAAATCCCTTCATTGTGTGAGGAAATCACACCAAATCCCTTCATTGTGTGGGGAAATCACACCAAATCCCTTCATTGTTTAGGGAAATCACACCAAATCCCTTCATTTTGTGGGGAAATCACACCAAATCCCTTCATTTTGTGGGGAAATCACACCAAATCCCTTCATTGTGTGAGGAAATCACATCAAATCCCTTCATTGTGTGGGGAAATCACACCAAATCCCTTCATTGTGTGGGGAAATCACACCAAATCCCTTCATTGTGTGGGGAAATCACACCAAATCCCTTCATTGTTTAGGGAAATCACACCAAATCCCTTCATTTTGTGGGGAAATCACACCAAATCCCTTCATTTTGTGGGGAAATCACACCAAATCCCTTCACTGTGTGAGGAAATCACACCAAATCCCTTCATTTTGTGGGGAAATCACACCAAATCCCTTCACTGTGTGGGGAAATCACACCAAATCCCTTCACTGTGTGAGGAAATCACACCAAATCCCTTCATTTTGTGGGGAAATCACACCAAATCCCTTCATTGTGTGGGGAAATCACACCAAATCCCTTCACTGTGTGGGGAAATCACACCAAATCCCTTCACTGTGTGGGGAAATCACACCAAATCCCTTCACTGTGTGGGGAAATCACACCAAATCCCTTCACTGTGTGGGGAAATCACACCAAATCCCTTCACTGTGTGAGGAAATCACACCAAATCCCTTCACTGTGTGAGGAAATCACACCAAATCCCTTCATTTTGTGGGGAAATCACACCAAATCCTTTCACTGTGTGGGGAAATCATACCAAATCCCTTCATTTTGTGGGGAAATCACACCAAATCCCTTCACTGTGTGGGGAAATCATACCAAATCCCTTCATTTTGTGGGGAAATCACACCAAATCCCTTCACTGTGTGGGGAAATCACACCAAATCCCTTCATTTTGTGGGGAAATCACACCAAATCCCTTCATTTTGTGGGGAAATCACACCAAATCCCTTCATTTTGTGGGGAAATCACACCAAATCCCTTCATTTTGTGATGAAATCACACCAAATCCCTTCACTGTGTGGGGAAATCACACCAAATCCCTTTATTGTGTTGGGAAATCACACCAAATCCCTTCATTGTGTAGGTAAATCACACCAAATCCCTTCATTGTGTGAGGAAATCACACCAAATCCCTTCATTGTGTAGGGAAATCACACCAAATCCCTTCATTGTGTAGGGAAATCACACCAAATCCCTTCATTGTGTGAGGAAATCACACCAAATCCCTTCATTTTGTGATGAAATCACACCAAATCCCTTCATTGTGTGGGGAAATCACTCCAAATCCCTTCATTTTGTGGGGAAATCACACCAAATCCCTTCATTGTGTGGGGAAATCACACCAAATCCCTTCATTGTGTGAGGAAATCACACCAAATCCCTTCATTGTGTGGGGAAATCATACCAAATCCCTTCATTTTGTGGGGAAATCACACCAAATCCCTTCACTGTGTGGGGAAATCATACCAAATCCCTTCATTTTGTGGGGAAATCACACCAAATCCCTTCACTGTGTGGGGAAATCACACCAAATCCCTTCATTTTGTGGGGAAATCACACCAAATCCCTTCATTTTGTGGGGAAATCACACCAAATCCCTTCATTTTGTGATGAAATCACACCAAATCCCTTCACTGTGTGGGGAAATCACACCAAATCCCTTTATTGTGTTGGGAAATCACACCAAATCCCTTCATTGTGTGAGGAAATCACACCAAATCCCTTCATTGTGTAGGGAAATCACACCAAATCCCTTCATTGTGTAGGGAAATCACACCAAATCCCTTCATTGTGTGAGGAAATCACACCAAATCCCTTCATTTTGTGATGAAATCACACCAAATCCCTTCATTGTGTGGGGAAATCACACCAAATCCCTTCATTTTGTGGGGAAATCACACCAAATCCCTTCATTGTGTGGGGAAATCACACCAAATCCCTTCATTGTGTGAGGAAATCACACCAAATCCCTTCATTGTGTGAGGAAATCACACCAAATCCCTTCATTGTGTGGGGAAATCACACCAAATCCCTTCACTGTGTGGGGAAATCACACCAAATCCCTTCACTGTGTGAGGAAATCACACCAAATCCCTTCATTTTGTGGGGAAATCACACCAAATCCCTTCACTGTGTGAGGAAATCACACCAAATCCCTTCATTGTGTGGGGAAATCATACCAAATCCCTTCACTGTGTGGGGAAATCACACCAAATCCCTTCGCTGTGTGAGGAAATCACACCAAATCCCTTCATTGTGTGGGGAAATCACACCAAATCCCTTCACTGTGTGGGGAAATCACACCAAATCCCTTCACTGTGTGAGGAAATCACACCAAATCCCTTCATTGTGTGGGGAAATCACACCAAATCCCTTCAGTGTGTGAGGAAATCACACCAAATCCCTTAACTACGTGGGGAAATCACACCAAATCCCTTCACTACGTGGGGAAATCACACCAAATCCCTTCACTGTGTGGGGAAATCACACCAAATCCCTTCACTACGTGGGGAAATCACACCAAATCCCTTCTGTGTGTGTGGAAATCACACCAAATCCCTTCACTACGTGGGGAAATCACACCAAATCCCTTCTGTGTGTGGGGAAATCACACCAAATCCCTTCACTGTGTGGGGAAATCACACCAAATCCCTTCATTGTGTGGGGAAATCACACCAAATCCCTTCACTACGTGGGGAAATCACACCAAATCCCTTCTGTGTGTGGGGAAATCACACCAAATCCCTTCAGTGTGTGGGGAAATCACACCAAATCCCTTCAGTGTGTGGGGAAATCACACCAAATCCCTTCACTGTGTGGGGAAATCACACCAAATCCCTTCATTGTGGGAAGTACCTGAATTACTTTCATCTAGTCAAAATGTGATGTTTGTTTTAATCTTGCTTCTGTCAATCTTATATTTTAATAATCTTTGTAGTTTTTCACCTGAGAGTTATTTGTCTGTCAGTTGGAGAGATCAGGGCCTGCTCCGCCGCCATAACTTCATTGGAAGTGTGACGGAAATATTGTTTACGTGTGTAAACTGGCTTTGCGCTGCACTTCAGGCACAGTTATGGCAGCGGAAAGGGAGCAACTCCGAGGAAATTTCTGCCCCAGGAGTGTACAGTGAGGTCCTTAACCATTCCCAGTGCATACCCTAGCAACAGAAAACATTCATTACTTGCGCTGCTATCCTAGATTATCTCACACTTAAGATCATGTTTTTTCGTTCATAAGGAGTGAGGCCTTGTCTGCTAAAGTGAACTTTTAATTGGGCACAAGAAAAAGTCTCTTTGGTTTGCTTAAATTGTAACTATTACGCTGTGGCTCAGTGGTCACATTCTTGCCTCTGAGTCAGAAGGTCATAGGTTCAAGTCCCACTCCAGAGACTTGGGCACAAAATCTAGGCTGATACTCCAGTGTAGTACTGAGGGAGTGCAGCACTGTAGGAGGTGCCGTCTTTTGGATCAGATGTTAAATCTAGAGGAGTATAGAAAGTGCAGGGGTGAAATTAAAAAGGAAATTAGGAAAGCAAAGCGAGGGCATGAAAAACTACTGGCAAGGAAAACCCAAAAATGTTTTATAAATACATGAGGAGCAAGAGGATAACTAAGGAAAGAGTAGGGCCTATTAGAGACCAAAAAGGTAACCTATGTGTAGAGGCAGAAGATGTGGGTATGGTTCTTAATGAATACTTTGCGTCTGTCTTCACAAAAGGAGGAGGATGCAGAGATTGTAGTTAAGGAGGAGGAGTGTGAAATATTGGATGGGATAAACATAGTGAGAGAGGAAGTATTAAGGGGTTTAGCATCTTCGAAAGTAGATAAATCGCCAGGCCCCAGTAGAAATGTATCCCAGGCTGTTAAAAGAAGCAAGGGAGGAAATAGCGGAGGCTCTGACCATCATTTTCCAATCCTCCCTGGCTACAGGAGGACTGCTGACGTTGTACCAATGTTTAAAAAGGAAGAAAAGTATAGACTGAGTAATTACAGGCCAGTCAGTCTAACCTCGGTGGTGGGCAAATTATTGGAATCAATTCTGAGAGATAGTATAAACCGTCATTTAGAAAGGCACGGATTAATCAAGGACAGTCAGCATGGATTTGTTAAGGGAAGGTCGTGTCTGACTGACTTGATTGAATTTTTTGAGGAGGTAACAAGGAGGGTCGATGAGGGTAACGCGTTTGATGTAGTGTACATGGATTTTAGCAAGGCTTTTGACAAGATCCCACATGGTAGGTTGGTCAAAAAACTAAAAGCCCATGGGATCCAAGGGAAAGTGGCTAGTTGGATCCAAAATTGGCTCAGTGGCAGGAAGCAAAGGGTAATGGTCAATGGTGTGTTTGCATCTGGAAGGCTGTTTCCAGGGGGGTTCCGCAGGGCTCAGTACTAGGACCCTTGCTTTTTGTGGTATGTATTTATGATTTAGACTTAAATGTAGGGGGCATGATTAAGAAGATCGCAGATGGTACAAAAATTGGCCATGTGGTTGATAGTGAGGAGGAAAGCTGTAGACTGCAGGAAGATATCAATGGACTGGTCAGGTGGGCAGAAAAGTGGCAAATGGAATTCAATCTGGAGAAGTGTGAGGTAATGCATTTGGGGAGGTCAAACAAGGCAAAGGAATACACAATAAATGGGAGGATACCGAAAGATATAGAGGAAGAGAGGGACCTTAAAGTACATGTCCACAGATCCCTGAAGGTAGCAGGACAGGTAGATAAGGTGGTTAAGA
This sequence comes from Heptranchias perlo, assembly GCF_035084215.1. Lineage (NCBI taxonomy): Eukaryota > Metazoa > Chordata > Chondrichthyes > Hexanchiformes > Hexanchidae > Heptranchias > Heptranchias perlo. The sequence continues at coordinate 41,719,205 of NC_090347.1, forward strand.
AGACATATAGGATACTTTCCTTTATTAGCCAAGGCATAGAATGTAAAATCAGGGAGGTTATGCTAGAACTGCATAAAACACTAGTTAGGCCACAGCTTGAGTACTGCGTACAGTTCTGGTCACCACATTACAAGAAAGATGTGATTGCACTAGAGAGGGTACAGAGGAGATTTACGAGGATGTTGCCAGGACTGGAGAATTTTAGCTATGAGGAAAGATTGGATAAGCTGGGGTTGTTTTCTTTGGAACAGAGGAGGCTGAGGGGAGATTTAATTGAGGTGTACAAAATTATGAAGGGCCTAGATAGAGTGGATAGGAAGGACCTATTTCCCTTATCGGAGAAGTCAATAACCAGGAGGCATACATAAGAACATAAGAAATAGGAGCAGGAGTAGGCCATACGGCCCCTCGAGCCTGCTCTGCCATTCAATCAGATCATGGCTGATCTTCAACCTCAAATCCACTTTCCTGCCTGATCCCCATATCCCTTGAATCCTCTAGAGTCCAAAAATTTATCTATCTCATCCTTAAATATATTCAACGACTGATCATCCACAGGCCTCTGGGGTAGAGAATTCCAAAGACTCATAACCCTCTGGGTGAAGAAATGCCTCCTTATCTCAGTCTTAAATGGTCGACCCCTTATCCTGCGACTATGTGACATAGATTTAAAGTAATTGGTAGAAGGGTTAGAGGGGAGCTGAGGAGAAATCTTTTCATCCAGAGGGTGGTAGGGGTCTGGAACTCACTACCTGAAAGGGTGGTAGAGGCAGAAACCCTCATCACATTTAAAAAGTACTTGGATGTGCACTTGAAGTGCTGTAACCTACAAGGCTACGGACCAAGTGCTGGAAAGTGGGATTAGGCTGGATAGCTCTTTTTCGACCGGCACGGACACGATGGGCCGAATGGCCTCCTTCTTGCCATAAACTTTCTATGTTTCTAAACTGAGGCTCCAGCTACCCTCTCAGGTGGACATAAAAGATCCCCGGTGTCATGGCCAATATTTATCCCCCAACCAGCTCACTAAAAAAGATGATCTGGCCATTATCACATTGCTGCTTGTGGGATCTTGCTGTGCACAAATTGACTGCCACGTTTCCTACATTACGACAGTGACTATACTTCAAAAATATTTTATTGGCTGCAAAGCGCTTTGGGAGGTCCTGAGATTGTGAAAGGCGCTGTATAAATTCAAGTCTTTCTTTCTATTATAACCTACTTTATTCACCGACCATTCGCAACCGACAGACTGTGTTCCAGTGGCCCCAATACAGAAATCCTAGTGTTCCCTACAGCACTTTGATGATCAGTTCATATTTCTTTGTAGAAGCCCTAATCCCATTCTTAACCAGATATTTATCCAGCTCTTCTATTAAAAAAAAGGAATTGACATCATTAATTTCTGATGCTGGAAGTCTAACCTGCAATAAAAATCAGAAAATGCTGGAAAACACTCGGCAGGTCAGGCAGTATCTGCGGAGAGAGAAACAGAGTTCACGTTTCAGGTCGATGATCTGTCATCAGAACTGGTGCAGTCTAATCTGCATTTCTACTACTCTGTGCTGGGAGAAGGGGGAAGAGGAAAATCTTCCAGTTTTCAGTCCCACAGAAGGCTGGTTAATTTTATACTCAATCTCTTTAATCTTTCAATCACAACACAAGTTAAATAAATTGCTTACATCTGCATTATCCACTCTTCTCGACCTTCTTCCATCCAGTGATGAGGCTGAGTTCTGCCAGCGACTCTTATCTGGGGTCTCAGAACCAGCCCTTCTGTGCTTCTTTGAACCTTCTTCATTGAGCCATCCTTTCAATGGTAAAGTGGCGCAAAAATAAACGTGATATAATCCGAATGCAGGTAGGTTTCATAAGATTCAAGTGTGATCAGTGAGCATCAACAAATGAGTCATTCCCTCTCACTGTTGGAGTGATGTCTTTCCAGAGGCTGGGGAATAATCATGCTTTGTTTAATTTGCATGGTGTCTGTAGTGCGTGCTGCTTTGATACCGTCTAATACAGTCACTGTCATAAAGAGATAAACATGCCTTTATTTCCTTTTGTTTTTATCTTGATAAAGTATGAAAATTTTTCAGTGTCCCACCCCTGCCTCCCCCACCCTGTATTTGTTTCATATGTGGTGTGGCAATATTTACTGCCTCAATCTTTGCAATTATTGTCTTAGTCAAAAACCTTCCATCACAAGGAAAAGCTCCTACCAATATTCACTAACTAGCTTGACAACTTTTCCTTTTGCCTGACTACATGCAAAAACCCTATTCCAATGTTTGATGGTCTCCAAACCGAAATACTGAGAAATGCAAATAAGCAGAGTTTCTGTTTCCCTGATATGGAGTGTGCAGTCTTTCCCTATACACAGACATTCTTAAATTGGCAAGAGTCAAGGCTAAGGGATGTCCAAGAGTGTATTGGGGTACTGCTGAAGCATAACCTGCTAAAACAGCACAGCTTACTATCACAAAGCACTCAATAAGCTCCCAGCTCCTTGCCCACCAGGACCGACATATCCATTAGGTTTTGGCTTGAAGGTTTGTTTGGAGCAGAGTTGGAAGAATCCCAGCCCCCAATGAATGGGTCCACCTTCCAGGTTCCATCAGTGAGCCAGGCTGGCTGATCAATCAATCGCCAACAGTGCCTGGGATTACTATGGACCTGGTTGGCTCAGGTATTGAATTACCAAGTCTGCCACAGAAAGAAAGAAAGAAAGGAAAGACTTGCATTTATGTAGCACCTTTCACGACCTTAGGATGCCCAAAGCACTTTACAGCCAATGAAGTACTTTTGAAGTCGAGTCACTGTAGTAATGTAGGAAACGCAGCAGCCAATTTGTACACAGCAAGATCCCACAAACAGCAATGTGATAATGACCAGATCATCTATTTTTTTCGATGTTGGTTGAGGGATAAATATTGGCCAGGACACTGGGGAGAATTTCTCTGCTCTTTTTCAAAATAGAGCCATGAGATCTTTTACATCCACCTGAGAGGGCAAACGGGGCCTTGGTTTAACCTCTCATCTGAAAGATGGCACCTCTGGCAGTGCAGCACTCCCTCTGTACTGCACCGAAGGGTCAGCCTGGATTATGGGCTCAAGTCTCTGGAGTAGGACTTGAACTCACAACCTTCTAACTCAGTGGCGAGAGTGCTACCACTGAGCCACGGCTGACACTTTAAGATTGACTCTGAAAGTTCTAAAGAAGATTGACTCGGTTCTAATCCCCCCCCCCCCACCATCATCATTTTTGAAACCAAGGATCCTGCTAACATCCCCGCAAGGAGATAAAGTATGACCATTGCAGTGAGGTCCTGGAGGGCTGCTGTAATGCTTGAAAGCACACTCCAGCAAGGTCCAGTGCCTTCAGGTGCAGAAGGGTGAACAGAAAGAATTCCACTGTTGTGTGAAAGGCTTCTGTTGGATGGAAGTGGAAGTCAGGAACTACGAGCTAAGATTTGGAATTTCCCCAAGGGGATGTGCCAGATGGAGCTTTTAAGAAAAAATTGCGAGGCCACATTTATTGCCTATCAACAGTTGTCTTGAGAAAATGGTCCCGGGCATTCTGCTTCAGTCTTTGCAGTTGATGCTGATCCCAGAGTGGCGAGATATGGAATTCCAGGATTTTCACCCCGGCTTAACTATTTCCACACAGGGAGAGGAGAAAGCTCAGGGTGAGGAGTCATCCTGAGCTGCTTTTGTGCATTCAGTACCAACTAGTTCTAGAATAGCACCAGCAGAGGCCTTGGAGCAAGTTCCTCTCCCCTCCTCCAGCCCAGTTTAGCACCAGGAAACCGAAAGAGGGGAAACTAAAATTAATTTGAATAGACGTCTCGTCCACTCTTGACATTTTGGCCCACTCTCTTTACCTTCAGATATGGATACAACTTACGATTTTCGGTGCACCTAGTTTCTTACCAGCACTGGATCACTTGGGCAATCCCCAACAGGATCTGGGTAGAAAAAAAACCAGCGAAGCCACTCCTCGACTTCCCCATTTTGGTGCTTCTTTTTCTTCTCGAGACTGAAGAAACGATACACATCCAGCACAACTTCAACTTACCTCCGTGTCATCAGTAACAGTGATGGAAGGTCTGCGATCACACAGGCTCTCTTCGCTCAACAATACTGTGGCTCAGCTGTAGTCAGCCTGGGCAGGTTGCCCCGACCCTTTGTGCATGGTTTAAACAGTGTTTGTACTTTTTGCGTTGTCTCGGTGATCACCGTCTATAAGCACAAACGCAGAGGAAGTGCTGTAGCAGGGCTCAGGAAACGAGAGCAAACCACAGTGATTCTCAAAGCGTTTACTCATTCAGAAACACCAGCACTGAGTACATAGGAACGTAAGAATTGCTAGACGAGAAAAGACCAAGGTCCATCTAATTCGCCTTCTACCATCCTGATAGTCACACAATACAACAATAATGCAATTGTATCTTCTTCTAGCAATTCCTAGATTGCTTTGAGGGCCATTTCAGTCCTCTAGGGCTCCATTGGTACAGTCCCAGTATCAAGCTTCACAATCTCCTGACACTGAGGCAACACCACGTAGGAGTCAGAGGTTAGGGTCACAAGTTTTTGGTACAAGAAGTAATCACAGTGATAAGAGGTCGTGGTAGGGTACAATGGAGGGACAAGATGGTAGTAAACCATTTCTGGCAAATGATTGTGTGTATTTTTTTCAGGGACGTTAGCTATACGATGATTAATATTTGTAACTGTCCTCGCCCAGAGAGGATATTAGAGGGATTACAGATTAGCTGAATGGTTGTCTGAGAGCAAGGCAAGAGACCATGAAGGGCTTTATTGTGTCATGCAGATTGAGGGCGCCCTCTTTATTGGGAAAAGTTTGTGGTCCCTTGCCTGATGCTGCTGGCATTAAGGTATCTAGGCCCACCTCCTGCGATTCTTTGTTGTGAGCAGGGGATCGGCCTCCAGCATCTTCTCCCTCTTCACCTTCTGTGCTTGGAAGGCCCAATCCCTTTGTAATGGCCCAATTACAGAGGGTGCAGTGAACCCCTACAATACTGGAAGCCGGGGTCCATCCCCCTGACCTGTCCAGGCACTGGAAATGGCACTTGAGAATTCCAATGGTCCTTTCCAAAATGATCCCGGTAGCTTCCAGCATTGAACCTATTTTCGGCCTCTGTCCTTGGATCCTGAAAAGGAATCAGTCAAGGCTCTAGTGGGTATCACTGGTCTCCTATCATGTAGCTGTGGATAAGCAGTACAAGTATTCTGGATTGCCTGAGAATAAACGCATCATGACCATTCCCCAATGACATGCAGAATTAGTTTTTTACTATTCATTCTGGGGTTATGGGCATTTCTGGCAAGGCCAGCATTTATTGCCCATCCATAATTGCCCTTGAGAAGGTGGTGGTGAGCCGCCTTCTTGAACCGCTGCAGTCTGTGTGGTGAAGGTGCTCACGCAGTGCTGTTAGGAAGGGAGTTCCAGGATTTTGACCCAGCGACGATGAAGGAACGGCGATATATTTCCAAGTCAGAATGGTGTGTGATTTGGAGGGGAACGTGCAGGTGGTGTTGTTCCCATGTGCCTTCTGTCCTTGTCCTTCTAGGTGGTACAGGTCGCGGGTTTGCTGTCGAAGAAGCCTTGGCGACTTGCTGCAGCGCATCCTGTGGATTGTACACACTGCAGCCACGGTGGAGGGAGTGGATGTTTAGCATTATCCACTATCTGGAGATTGAGGGAATTAAATCCCTTCCTGTTGATGGGGCTTTCAGACGGGGCCTTTTTAGCCACATGGGTGGCAACAATGGCACCATAGACACCTGCACTTGGGGAATCCGACCATTCAGAAGAAGTTGATGGTTCTCTCTATCTCTGATTTACTGTGTCCACGTGGAACTGAATAGAATCATAGAAAGGTTACAGCATGGAAGGAGGCAATTTGGCCCACCGAGTCCACGCCGGCTCTCTTCAAGTGTAATCCAGCTAGTCCCACTCCCCCGCCCTATCCCTGTAGCCCTGCACATTTTTTCCTTTCAAGTACTTATCCAGTTCCCTTTTGAAAGCCACGATTGAATCTGCCTCCACCACCCCCTCAGGCAGTGCATTCCAGATCCTAACCACTCGCTGTGTAAAAAAGTTTTTCCTCATGTCACCTTTGGTTCTTTTGCCAATCACTTTAAATCTTTGTCCTCTGATTCTTGACCCTTCCGCCAATGGGAACATTTGTTTTCTATCTAGTCTGTCCAAACACTTCATGATTTTGAATACCTCTATCAAATCTCCTCTCAACTTGCTCTGTTTCAAGGAGAACAACCCCAGCTTCTCCAGTCTATCCACGTAACTAAAGTCCCTCATCCCTGGAATCATTCTAGTAAATCTCTTCTGCATCCTGTCGAAGGCCTTCACATCTTTCCTGAAGTGTGGTGCCCAGAATTGGACACAATACTCCAGTTGTGGCTGAACCAGTGTTTTATAAAGGTTCATCATGACTTCCTTACTTTTGTTACCTATGCCTCTATTTATAAAGCCCAGGATTCTGTATGCTTTTTTAACCACCTTCTCAACCTTCCCTGCCACATTCAACGATTTGTGCACATATATCCCCAGATCTCTCTGTTCCTGTAACCCTTTTAGAATTGTGCCCTCTAGTTTATATTGCCTCTCCTCGTTCTTCCTACCAAAATGTAACACTTCGCATTTTTCTGCGTTAAATTTCATCTGCCATATGTCCGCCCATTCCACCAGCCTGTCTCTATCCTCTTGCAGTTTATCACTATCCTCCTAACTGTTCAGTACCCTTCCAAGTTTTGTGTCAATTGCAAATTTTGAAATTGTGCCCTGTACACCCAAATCCAAGTCATTAATAGATATCAAGAAAAGCAGTGGTCCCAGCACCACCCCCTGGGGAACACCACTGTACACCTCCCTCCAGTCTGAAAAACAACCATTCACCACTACTCTCTGTTTCCTATCACTTAGTCAATTCTGTATCTCTGTTGCTACTGCCCCCTTTATTCCATGGGCCGTAATCTTGATGACAAACCTACCATGCGGTACCTTATCAAATGCCTTTTGAAAGTCTATATACACGTCAACTGCATTGCCCTCATCTACCCTCTCTGTTACCTCATCAAAAAACTCTATCAAGTTAATTAAACGCGATTTGCCTTTAACAAATCCATGCTGACTTTCCACAATCAATCTACACTCGTCCAAGTGACTGTTAATTCTATCCCGGAATATCATTTCTAAAAGTTTCCCCACCACTGAGGTTAAACTGACTGGCCTGTAGTTGCTGGGTTTATCCTTACACCCTTTTTTGAACAAGGGTGTAACATTTGCAATTCTCCAGTCCTCTGGCACCAACCCCTGTATCTAAGGATGTTTGGAAGATTATGGCTAGCACTTCTGCAATTTCCACCCTTACTTCCCTCAGCAACCTAGGATGCATCCCATCCAGACCAGGTGACTTATCTACTTTAAGTACAGCTAGCTTTTCTAGTACTTCCTCTTTATCAATTTTTAGCCCATCCAGTATCTCAACTACATCTTCCTTTACTGAGACTCTGGCAGCATCTTCTTCCTTGGTAAAGACAGATGAACTCAAGAGCTATGCTTAAACAGCACGTGTGACGTATCTAATGCAGCGATGAACTGCTGACTGACTCATGTGATTAATGTCATCTGGAAACATCCAGCTGCATAAAAGTTAAGTGCTGTTGTCACCTTCACAGCCACTGAGGAGGCAGTGCCCATGGTGGAAAGAGGCTGCAAGTCAGGTATTGGGAAAAGGTAGCACTTCTCAGACGCTGCCTATATGAAGAATCCAGATAGGTCCTCTTGTGGTGCAGATACCTGTGGGTCAGATGTTGTCCGCCTACATGCTGCCACACTCCCCTGGCTTCCATCCTTAGCCCTGCCAGGTCTTCTTCCTCAAAGCACAGGGACAATGGAATCCCCAGAGGGAAACCCATGATCTCACTCTGCAGCGATCCCTTTAAATTTTCACCAAAAGTACTTCTAACATCTTCAGAAACTGTCGCCTCAAAGCAGTGGAAATGACTTTCCTGTGTGACCTTTCACCCTCCTGATCTCTTCCCGTCTATAGCCACCGTACATGCTCAGCACCTTTACAGTGGACTAATCGCCCGAGGGAATTCTACATAAATACTCCTTGATCCACAGAAGGATCAAGGAAAACCATGGAATATTCACCCACCCTCACGTCTCCATTATTTAACAATGGCCTCCTGTCCTCCCCAACCCTCCCCTCAATCTTTCCAGAAACTATTTTGTCACATGGGGTGTTGAGGCATCTTAATCACTTCTTATCCAGATCCGTTTTAAGGAATTCATCAACTCAGCATCAACCGCTTTTGCTGCAAAGTCTGTTTCACATCTGTTGGAAGGGGGTAATCCTTTAATGTCATTTGAGCTTATTTTTAAACTCATAACTATTAGTTCTGCAGTCACAATCCAAGCCAAATTGTCTACTTAGATCTACATTTGTAAGGACTTGCACAACACCAGGTTATAGTCCAACAGTTTTATTTTCGAAGCTTTCCTCCTTCGTCAGGTGAGTGAAGGGATTCTAAAAACGCATAGCATATATAGTCATTTATATATAACCTGGTGTTGTGCAAGTCCTTACATTTGTCCACCCCAGTCCATCACCGGCATCTCCACATCATAGATCTACATTAACTACCTCTCAGGATTTTAGACATGGATCATATCCTCTCAATTTTCTTTTCCCCAATAAAAACAAGTTCAGTTCAGAGAGTCCTTCCTCTAACTTGAGTCCTGAGTTCCAAACTCACCTTCGTCACTCTTCTCTGCAGCTTCTGAAACCCATCAATGTCCTTTTGATAGCAGGGCCCGAAACTGCACGATATATCCCACATGTAGCCCTCGCCCTTTTAACAAGGGCGTCAATGTGTAGCTACTCTGTACAGCACAGACTTGGACACTAGGGTCCATGAGGGGATCCCAAACATTATCAGTTTTCTCCCTTTCTTGGCTTACAAGCACATTATGTCTGTTGATGCATACTAATGAAAATGATTTCTGTAATGAAAGCACTGCTTGCCTTTGGGTGGATGATGCTGTCTTTCAGCAACTGAGACAGAGTCCCCAGGAGTGCAGGTGAGGTAGAGAAGTGGGGGAATCCAGAACAAGAGGGCATAACCTCACAGGAATGTTTGCGAACCACCGCTATTCGGGTATATAATGGTGGCCATTTACCTGCTGTTATCACTCACACTACGGTTAACAATGTAGCACATCCAATTATATACAAACACACTTTGGCTTTTGGAGTAGTTGACAGTACTAAATCGTTTTCAGTTGCTTTGTCCTCACTCATTATATAAACCCTAATATTTTATCAGTTCACATAGGACAGGATTATCACAAAAAGAACAAGGGGGAAATTAGAAGACTTTTTTTCCCCCACAGAGGGTTATTAGGACAACAAACACTTTACCACATGTGGATATCAAGACAGTTTACAACATAATTTAAATGGAATTGGACAAGTATTTGAAAAATATTTTTAATTTGTTTTTGGGATTTGGGTGACGATGAAGTCACATTTATTGCCCACACCTAGTTGCCCTGGGGTGGTGGTAATGTGGGCCTTCTCCTTGAACTACTGCAGTCCTTGTCCTACAATGGTGTTCTGTGGATTTCTTTTAGGATTGTGTTCTATAGCTATTGTTTTACAATTGGGTGGCTTGTGAGGCCACTTCAGAGAACATTGGGGGTCAACCACATATTGTGGGGCACAATGGATAGAGATGGGACGTTCCATTCCCTGAGGGACATTAGTGAACCAGTTGGGTTATTACGACAATTCAAAAGCTTTGATGGCAATTTTTTCTGGTGCCAGTCAACAACTTACCAGTTATTGCATTCAAATCCATATCTTGCCCTGGTGAGAAAGGAGAAGAGTATGCAAATAGGGTTGAAGTAGATGACCCCAGCTGAACAGGCAGCAGTGGGTTCATCCAAAACTCTGCTGCCCGTATCCTAACTAGTACCAAGTCTCGTTCACCCGTGCTCACTGACCTACATTGGCTCCTTGTCTGGCAATGCCTCGATTTTAAAATTTTCATGCTTGTGTTCAAATTCCTCCATGGCCTAGCTCCTGCCTATCTCTGTGACCTCCTCCAGCCCTACAAACCTCCAAGATCTCTGCGCACCTTCAACAATGGCTTCTTGTGCATCCCTAATTTTCATCACTCCACTATTGGCGGCCGTGCTTTCAGCTGCCTAGGCCCTAAACTCCAGAATTTCCTCCCTAAACACTCTGCCTCTCTATCCTTCTTTAAGACACTCCTTAACATAGGAACAGGAGTAGGCCCCTTTCAGCCCCTCGAGCCTGTTCCGCCATTCAATGAGATCATGGCTGGTCTGTATCCTAACTCCATCCACCCACCTTGGCTCCATCTCCCTTAATACCCTCAGCTAGCAAAAATCTATCAATCTCAGATTTAAAATGATTAACTGAGCTAGCAATACTGCTTTTTGTGGGAGAGAGTTCCACATTTGCCACTCCCTGTGTGAAGTGTTCCCTAACTTCTCTCCTGAATGGCCTGGCTCTGATTTTAAGGTTATGTCCCCATGTCCGAGACTCCCCCACCAGCAGAAAAAGTTTCTATCTGCCCTGTCAATTGCTTTCAAAATCCTAAAAACCTCAATCAAATCACCCCCTAACCTTCTATACTCCAGGGAATACAAACCTAGTTTATTTAATCTCATCTCATAATCTAACCCATGCCGCTCTGGTAACATTCTGGTGAATCTGTGCTGCACTCCTTCTACGGCCAATATATCTTTTCTAAGGTGTGGAGCCCAGAACTGTACACAGTACTCCAGATGTGGTCTAACCAGGGCTTTGTAGCAAAACTTCCACCCCTTTATATTCTAGCCCTCTAGATTTTAAAAGGCTAACATTCTATTAAAACCTACCTCTTTGACCAAGCTTTTAGTCACCTGTCAGAATAGCTCATGTGGCTTGGTGTCTAATTGTAGGTGATAATGCTATGAAGCGCCTTGGGATGTTTTACTGCTTTAAAGGCACTATATGGATACAAGTTGTTGTTGATGAGGTGAATGGCCTCCACCATGCCATAACTTCTATTTTTTTCAGCTAAAATGAGAGCTGCAGCTGTTGGTATAATTAGAGTGATCGCCCTCTTGTGGCTTAGCCCTCAAGTCTGTTGATACTAATTAAAGACGGTCTCTCATGCACCATGTAATGATGGAAGAGTATACCACAAAGATTAGCGATTTGCAATATTCCAAAATATGGCTACACGGTGGAGTTTAATAAGTAAGAAATCTTCGAAGGAGGAAATGCCTTTTAGGCCACCCAGCCCCCCACCACTACCTCAATGATTTTCTTCCCTCCTCATCCCACAATCTCTATACCCTCATTCTAAATCCCCTATGAATCAAACCAGTCTGTCAATATCTACCCCAGAAAGCCATAGCTGCAAAGCTAATTGAGGTATTTAAAGAACAAACCAACTTGCATTTGTATAGCACCTTTCACACCCTCAAGACGTCCCAAAGCACCTTACAACCAATTAATTACTTTTCAAGTGTAGTCACTGTTATTTTGAAGGCAAATAGGGCAGCCAATTTACGCACAGCAAGGTCCTATAGACAGCAATGAGATGATGGCCAGATAATCTGTTTTAGTGATGTTGATTGAGGGATAAATCTGGATCAGGACACCTGGGAGAACTCCCCTGCTCTTCAAATAATGCCATGGGATATTTTATGTCCACCTCAACAGGCAGTCAGGGCCTCGGTTTAATGTCTCATCCTAAAGACGACACCTCTGACAATACAGCACTCCCTCAGTACTGCACTGAAGCATCAGCCTAGATTAGGTGCTCAAATCTCTGGCGTGGAGTGCTACACTGAGCCAAAAGGGAGACTGATATTTACTTGGGACGTAAGGGTATTAAAGGGTCGAAGAAAAGTACAGAATTAGGATTAATAAGATGGAGCTGCCATGACATGTAAAATGGTAGAGCAGGTTGAATGGCCTACTCCTATTTCTATCTCTGTAACCCTGAAAACTCTCTACTCAACAGGTGTTGATACAGGAGTTGAAATGATCTCTCAAGTGCCCTTAAGATACATCCTGGTATTTAAGTCCTGGTTCTAACAACTGTCATAGAATTAATTCTTTCACTAAATCATATCTAACTCTTCCTTTCAAAGCTTCTGTTCCAATCTACATCCCTAATGATGAATCCTTTTTCATTTGTGCGTTCTTGGGATGTGGGCATCGCTGGCAAGGCTGACATTTATTGCCCTTGAGAAGGTGGTGGTGAGCTGCATTCTTGAACCGCTGCAGTCCGTGTGATGAAGGTTCTCCCACAGTGCTGTTCGGTTTTTCCGTGCCCTGGATTCAGTAACCCTCAGGTAATTACACACACAGTCTCTAATTGCCCATTGTATTGCTATTTTATTAATCGTACATATATTAATCTTTTACGAGATCCAGTGGCGCTTAAAAGTGCGGCACTGATTACATTGACAAATCCAGTACGGCACCAACAAGCGACATAATTTCCTCTCGAGAGATCAAAGGAAATTCACAGCTTGAACATTCTGCAGTTTAATCCTTAGGATCGTATTTTTTTTTAAAAACTCAAGAGAATTATTCAGAACACTGACGCCCGTACAGGCGGACTTGCGATGACGGCTCGCCTGACTGGATGAACAGCACACAGACTTGGGTTGCCCTAAACCGCACACCGGGTGCAGATCAGCTCCTCCAGCTCTCAGGTTTGACCTTTACAATCAGGGCTACAAAATTCAGTGCAGTTCATACTTTTAACCAGGCTTCCAGCTTGTCCAATTTTGCTAGCCACCACCCCCCTCCCCAAAATTTCTATAGTCTGAGTACGGAATGCGACCCAGCCTCTCTTCTGTCCTATGAAACTAAAACGTCATTCCTATTGTTAAAATGTTTAGGTTTCTCTCCTCCTGCAATGTTGACAATTTGTGCTGAATGATTGTATTTCAGCACTGTCTCGGAAACTGGAGCAGAGAGACACAGACACGAGTGGGGCTATTCATTCAACCTAATTGTCCCATTTGTTACAGGCAATTTAGCCTGAACACTGAACCATTTTAAAACCATCTTGCTTAAAAACAAAACTTGGGATCACTAACACAGAATACCACTCGGAGGTTACAGGAGATGGCAATCACTGGTCCAGCACTAGTGTGAAATCACCGAACGCTGATGTGCTGCTGCTCTAAATGCACTAAAGGCAGCACAAGTGAGGCCCTGACCAGCCAACAGTGCTAGGCCTCACAGCCTGATCCCCGAGTGCAGAGACTCTGAACGATTCTAATCATCATTTGAGTCGTTGAACGTATTACAAATTAAGCTAGAATTGTTAAAAGGAGATAATCTCAATGCATTAAAATGAGACAGAATCATCACACTGTCATAGGGAGGGAACTTTAAGCTGAGCACCTGCAACTTATTTGTCGCATAAGATTTTCGGGCAAAAAATTACAGTAAAATCTCCCACAGCAAACAGACATTTACGATTGTTCAATTTTACCTCACCGACAACCCCAGGAATACAAACTTTTCATTGCAATTCATCCCATAAAAGAATATTTATCTCCTCCCAGCAAATCATTCTCTCACAGGGTCCACAATTACAGACTTCAAAAAATAGTCTCTGACGTGGAAAGGAAAAGGAATTGGAACAGACTGAGAGCCCATCAGATAGCAATAAGATGATCAGTTTTAATTCCAAATTATAAAGCAGTTAGTTTGGAATGAGTCTAACAGTGAAAGATGATGGGCCTGCGTGTGACAGAGAGAGGGAGAGAAAGAGGCGCAGGGGAAGGAAAGAGAGAAGAAAGAAAGAAAAAAAAGAACACGAGACGAAAAACTCAAATCAGTCTGAAAAGAAAATGAATACCCAAAATAATTCTGGTACGGGGGGTCTGTGAATAGAATTATACATTCCGTGATCTACTCCCTCCACTGAACAGAACCTCAGAACACAGGCCTGGGCCAAACAAGGCCTCGATTACTCCTTCATCCTGAAAGATATACTCGATCGACGCGTTTAACTTTTTAATATAGTTCAATGCATATTTAGAAGCTGTATAATGCACTTATTTTTAAAATGCTCCCCCTTCTGTTACTCTGTCTCCTGGCCGACCCTGAAGATTCCACTTCAAACCTGTTAAGCCTCCCAAGCCACTTGGGCGGGAATGCAAGGTAGGATACAGTGCAGACCAGTCAGTCATTTACAGTAACCGGCAATGTTCGAAATACAGAAAGGGAGAGCAGTGTGGGTTACTCAACGGGAGAGCGAGCTGCAGAATTAGGGGAAATTCAGCACAAGTATCAGGAACTGCTCCACAAAGTTACTCAGTTACACCTACTGCACGATGAAGTGTGTAGAGCCAGGACTGAGTGACAGGCACAACATAAATTGGAAGAGAAGGACGCAGTACCCATTTCTGAGTTGCTGAAACTACGTGTATATGTATGACTATTCTGAGAACTAAATTATTCAAGAGTAATCCTGCTCATTAATGGGAGTGAATTCAGTGCTTTAGCAATTGATATATACAGTGAAACCTGTAAATTACAGACATCCAAGGGACTGGAAACAGCTCCTTTTTTTTAAAAGCAAGTGCCCTTTTTTTCAAAATGGTCATGGTATGAACTGTAAAAATTGTCCCAACAATCTTGGAAGAACCAGCTGAGATTATGATCAGCATCTAATCAGCTGCATCAATGCTAAGAACTTGTGTTTGGAAGCAGATATAACAACAAAACTAATGTGCCAAGTGCAGTACCTGCACAGTGGGAGCTGTTCCTAACGACATTCTCAGACGATGGACAACCGTACGGTGTGGAGTCCGGTACGCACATATCCCCCCGGTCAGCGTGGGGTCCGGTACGCACATATCCCCCCGGTCAGCGTGGGGTCCGGTACGCACATATCCCCCCGGTCAGCGTGGGGTCCGGTACGCGCACATCCCCCCCTCGGTCAGCGTGGGGTCCGGTACGCGCACATCCCCCCCTCGGTCAGCGTGGGGTCCGGTACGCGCACATCCCCCCCTCGGTCAGCGTGGGGTCCGGTACGCGCACATCCCCCCCTCGGTCAGCGTGGGGTCCGGTACACGCACATTCCCCCCTCCACGGTCAGCGTGGGGTCCGGTACGCGCACATCCCCCCCCCCCCGCCTCGTCAGCGTGGGGTCCGGTACGCGCACATCCCCCCCTCGGTCAGCGTGGGGTCCGGTACACGCACATCCCCCCCTCGGTCAGCGTGGGGTCCGGTACACACACATTCCCCCCCTCGGTCAGCGTGGGGTCCGGTACGCGCACATCCCCCCCTCGGTCAGCGTGGGGTCCGGTACGCGCACATCCCCCCCTC
The DNA here is from genome assembly GCF_035084215.1 of Heptranchias perlo. Lineage (NCBI taxonomy): Eukaryota > Metazoa > Chordata > Chondrichthyes > Hexanchiformes > Hexanchidae > Heptranchias > Heptranchias perlo. The sequence goes on from NC_090347.1 coordinate 41,734,633, forward strand.
GGTCAGCGTGGGGTCCGGTACGCACATTCCCCCCCTCGGTCAGCGTGGGGTCCGGTACACGCACATCCCCCCCCCCGCCTCGTCAGCGTGGGGTCCGGTACGCACATTCCCCCCCTCGGTCAGCGTGGGGTCCGGTACGCACATTCCCCCCCCCTTGGTCAGCGTGGGGTCCGGTACACGCACATTCCCCCCCCCTCGGTCAGCGTGGGGTCCGGTACGCACATTCCCCCCCCCTTGGTCAGCGTGGGGTCCGGTACACGCACATTCCCCCCCCCTTGGTCAGCGTGGGGTCCGGTACACGCACATTCCCCCCCCCTCGGTCAGCGTGGGGTCCGGTACACGCACATTCCCCCCCCCTCGGTCAGCGTGGGGTCCGGTACACGCACATCCCCCCCCCTCGGTCAGCGTGGGGTCCGGTACGCACACATCCTCCCCCCCCTCGGTCAGCGTGGGGTCCGGTACGCACACATCCTCCCCCCCCCTCGGTCAGCGTGGGGTCCGGTACGCACACATCCTCCCCCCCCCTCGGTCAGCGTGGGGTCCGGTACGCACACATCATAGAAAGTTAGAATAATAGAAAGTTACGCAACGGGAGGCCATTCGGCCCATCGTGTCTGTACCGGTCTTCCACATCTTCTTGGACCGCGTGGGGTCGGGTGCGTGCTCATCATCTGGTGTGCGTTGTCAACAAGGTTGCTTTTGGAAGCCGGGGGGATTCAAACCCCAATACTGGCAGGGACAAAAAGGAATCCAGTAACAGTCATTTGGTCATCACGATCTTCACACACAGATACTGTACATACTTTGAACATTTTAAAGTGTGACGTCCCATGTTTCAAGGTGGAAAAGGGCTTGGTACGTTGAAGGCTGCCTTTAGTTTGTAATTTGCAAGTGTCCGTGGTTTCAGAGTGCCTCTTGTATCTTTTACAATGCAAGTTATTTGGGTCTGTCAATAAGTGTCCATTTTTTGGGAGTGTCCGTTTATACAGGTTTCACTGTATTTTTAAAACTGCATCACTTCAAACTTCAGTTGCCAGACAGCCAATAACCAAGTTAGAGAGGCCACAGTAACTGTGGCAAAAGAAATGTTTGCTGTAGTACCACCTTCCCACTAGAAGAGGGCAGCAATGTGCTGAAAAAGCTGAATTCAACCCAAGTTCACAGCACACGGTGAGATTGGGGTCCCTTAGCTCGAGGAGACTCGAAACGCTGGATGTTTACTCTACTAACAAAAATGAAAAAGGGGCCAAAGCACAGGAGTACAAATCGGATACAGGCTCACACAGACAATGAGCAACATAACATAAAATGGTCATACTTTCTTGCTACCAGAGGGCAGTATTGCACTACACAAACCCCAGGGTGGAATCCACGATTACCTGTCACTCCTTAAAAGGAAGCCCGAGGCCCCTGCCCTTCCAAAGGCCGTCTGCTGATTTCCTCCCCCACCCCCAGTCCCTCAGAGACCTTTTGCCCCGAACATTTCTGCTTCCAAATTGCCGTGGACCTTTATCCCTCTGACTCACTGACGTAGATCAACCACAGAGGGCTGGAGCACAACCATTTGCACGAGTCGTGGCCAGCATGTAAAACAAAGTGCAAAAGTGGTGTAAATCCGCCCCACAGGGGAAAGGTTTGATTTAACTCGGTTTGAATGCTCTTTGTGATGCCCGACACCTTCTGGTGTTGGTGCGAAACTTTGGGGAAAGGGGAACACTGATGGGTTAAATGGGAGGTGGCACATTGGCCTGGAAGTTTTCATCAGGAACTTAAACTGAAGGCGGTTCCTGTCGTGCTCTGTTGTGCTACGGCCGGTGTACTCTGTAAAGCCCCACACAGTCTGCTGCTATGCTCAGAGGTGGTGGATGTGAAACGCGCAATTTCTGTGTTTGCGATTCCAATTCAAGAGGATTGCAGAGGAGAGAGTCCGACCAGCGCACAGCAGGAGGGAGGTCACACGAGAATTACAGAATGGCAGGAAAGTACGTGGTCCGGAGAATGCTGCCAGAAAGGACTGCAATTCCAGAGGGTCTGTAATTTGAGGACCGAGATTCCGAGGGGTCAAAGGTGCTGAGGACCAAAATTAAAAGATTTAGTGTTTGATCTACAGCTGGGTTCAATTTCCTGGACAGCCAATCAGCGCAGCCTCACAGTTTGGACTGCAACGGCTTCAGGTACTTGTGGAATGATTCGTGAACCTGGGAACAACAAACAAACAAAGATCAGTCATCAATAAGCAACCACCAAAACTCAAACAGTAATCAGTGCTCGCAATCAACATTCACAGCCCATCTGGTTCACTAATGTCCTTCAGGGAAGGAAACCTGCCGTCCTTACCCGGTCTGACCTATATGTGACTCCAGACCCACAGCAATGTGGTTGATTCTTAATCACCCACTGAAATGGCCCAGCAAGCCACTCAGTTGTATAATCTCGCTACAAAAACTGGGAGGAGCGTATCTCCAAGGTTAAGCAGAAACTGGGACTGTGGGATCAACGATCCCTCTCGATCGTGGGCAAGAACCTGGTCATCAGGTGCGAGGTGCTCACGGTGTTGCTGTACGTGGCGCAGGTCTGGCCCATTCCTCGCTCCTGCGCCGCGACAGTCACCCGAGCCATCTTCCACTTTGTCTGGAGATCAAAAATGGACCGTGTCCGCAGGGTCACGATGTACAAATCTCCAGAGAAAGGGGGGAAAGGCGTGCCCAACGTGGCCCTCATCCTGATGGCCACCTTTGTGTGCGGCTGCATCAAGCTGTGCATAGACCCTCAGTACGCAAACACAAAGTGTCACTACGTGCTGAGGTTCTACCTGTCCCCGGTGTTGAGAAGGATGGGCCTGGCCACGCTGCCACGGAACGCTCCGTCCAGTTGGACCGTTCCGCCCCACCTGTCCTTCGTGGAAAGGTTTGTGCAGGAAAACACCTTTGACCACAAGGCGATCAGCAAGTGGTCCGCACGTAACGTCCTCGAGACCCTGCGGGAAAAGGAGATGGTGGATCCTGTCGGTTGGTTCCCCGAGCAGACTGTCAATGTCATTTGGCAGAACGCCTCATCGCCAGAGCTTTCAAACAAGCACCAAGACCTAGCTTGGCTGGTGGTGAGAAGGGCCCTGCCCGTCAGATCCTTCATGCACTCCCGGACTCTCAGCGCCACCGCGCGCTGTCCCAGAGGAGGCTGCGGTGGAGACGAGACCGTCACCCATCTCCTTATGGAATGTGCCTTTGCAAAGAAGGTCTGGAGAGAGATGCAGTGGTATCTGTCCAGGTTCGTCCCGAGCAGTTCCGTAACACAGGTTTCTGTGCTCTACGGGCTGTTCCCGGGGACGCACACTGAGACGGACATCGGCTGCTGCTGGAAGACCATCAACTCGGTGAAAGACGCCCTTTGGTCTGCCCGAAACTTGCTGGTCTTCCAGCACAAGGAGCTGTCCTCGACCGAGTGTTGCAGACTGGCACATTCCAAGGTCCAGGACTACGTGCTGAGGGATGCACTGAGGATGGGTGCGGCCGCCGCAAAGGCCCTGTGGGGAAAGGCAACCGTTTAGAGCCTTCCCGCCATTGTAAACCGAGGGGCTGCAATCAGGGAAAAACCCCCTCGGGCAGAATGTAAAATTCAAATTGCTGTAATGTACCTGTAATGAATCTGAAATGGACCAGAAATGAATCTGTTAGCAACAATCTGTGTTGAGTATGATGCAATGAGACACCCTAGAGTGTCATGAACTGCAATGATGTCCAATGTGTTCATTGTACTGCACTTAACGTAACCTGCAAATTGTATAATCTGTATTGTGTACGTTTGGAAAGTGATATGACAACTGTATTGTATGTACTGCTGCAAATTTTATGAATAAAGTATATTTTTTGAAAAAAAAAAATCTCGCTACAAAAAGTCACAAGAAGAATAAAACTGAACAGACCACCCGGCATCGGACCACTAGGCACCGGACACAACAAAGGCAAACCAAGCCCAGTCAACCCTGCAAAGTCCTCCTCACTAACATCTGGGAACTTGTGCCAAAATTGGGAGAGCTGTCCCCACAGACTAGCCAAGCAACAGCCTGACATAGCCATATTCACAGAATATTACCTTTCAGCCAACGTCCCAGACTCTTCCATCACCATCCCTGGGTATGTCCTGTCCCACTGGCAGGACAGACCCACCAGAGGTGGGGGAACAGTGATATACAGTCAGGAGGGAGTGGCCCTGGGAGTCCTCAACATTGACTCTGGACCCCATCAAATCTCATGGCATCAGGTCAAATATGGGCAAGGAAACCTCCTGCTGATTACCACCTACCGTCCTCCCTCAGCTGATGAATCAGTCCTCCTCCATGTTGAGCACCACTTGGAGGAAGCACTGAGGGTAACAAGGGCACAGAATGTACTCTGGGTGGGGGACATCAATGTCCATCACCAAGAGTGGCTCGGTAGCACCACCACTGACTGAGCTGGCCGAGTCCTGAAGGATATGGCTGCCAGACTGGGCCTGCGGCAGGTGTTGAGCGAACCAACACGAGGGGAGAAACCTACTTGACCTCATCCTCACAAATCTACCTGTCGCAGATGCATCTGGCCATGACAGTATTGGTAGGAGTGACCACCGCACAGTCCTCGTGGAGACGAAGTCCCGTCTTCACACTGAGAACACTGTCCATCGTGTTGTGTGGCACTACTTTGTGCCAGACAGGACAGATTCAGAACAAAACTGGGCATACATGAGGCGCTGTGGGCCATCAGCAGCAGCAGCATTGTATTCCACCACAATCTGTAACCTCATGGCCCGGCATATCCCTCACTCCACCATTACCATCAAGCCAGGGGATCAACACTGGTTCAATGAGGAGTGTAGAAGAGCATGCCAGAAGCAGCACCAGGTGTACCTAAAAATGAGGTGCCAACCTGGACTACATGCATGCTAAACAGCGGAGGCAACATGCTATAGACAGAGCTATGAGATCCCATAATTAACGGATCAGACCAAAGCTCTGCAGTCCTGCCACGTCCAGTCGTGAATGGTGGTGGACAATTAAACAACCAACGGGAGGAGGAGGCTCCATGAATATCCCCCATCCTCAATGATGCAGAGCCCAGCATGTGACTGCAAAAGACAAGGCTGAAGCGTTTGCAACCATCTTCAGCCAGAAGTGCCGAGTGGATGATCCATCTCGGTCTCCTCCTGATATTTTCACCATCACAGAAGCCAGTCTTCAGCCATTTCGATTCACTCCACGTGATATCAAGAAACGGCCGAGCGCACTGGATACAGCAAAGGCTATGGGCCCCGACAACATCCCTGCTGTAGTGCTGAAGACTTGTGCTCCAGAACTAGCTGCGCCTCTAGCCAAGCTGTTCCAGTACAGCTACAACACTGGCATCTACCCGACAATATGGAAAATTGCTCAGGTATGTCCTGTCCACAAAAAGCAGGACAAATCCAATCCGGCCAATTACCGCCCCATCAGTCTACTCTCAATCATCAGCAAAGTGATGGAAGGTGTTGCCGACAGTGCTATCAATCGGCACGCACTCACCAATAACCTGCTCACCGATGCTCAGTTTGGGTTCCGCCAGGACCACTCAGCTCCAGACCTCATTATAGCCTTGGCCCAAACATGGACAAAAGAGCTGAATCCCAGAGGTGAGGTGAGAGTGACTGCCCTTGACATCAAGGCAGCATTTGATCGAGTGTGGCATCAAGATGCCTTAGTAAAATTGAAGTCAATGGGAATCAGGGGGAAAACTCTCCAGTGGCTGGAGTCATATCTAGCACAAAAGGAAGACGGTAGTGGTTGTTGGAGGCCAATCATCTCAGCCCCAGGACATTGCTGCAGGAGTTCCTCAGGGCAGTGTCCTAGGCCCAACCAGCTTCAGCTGCTTCATCAATGACCTTCCCTCCATCATAAGGTCAAAAGTGGGGATGTTTGCTGATGATTGCACAATGTTCAGTTCCGTTCGCAACCCCTCAGATAATGAAGCAGTCCATACCCGCATGCAGCAAGACCTGGACAACATCCAGGCTTGGGCTCATAAGTAGCAAGTAACATTCACACCAGACAAGTGTCAGGCAATGACCATCTCCAATAAGAGAGAGAGTCTAACCACTTCCCCTTGACATTCACTCACCTGACGAAGGAGATAATCTCCGAAAGCTTGTGATTTTCAAATAAAACTGTTGGACTATAACCTGGTGTTGTAAGATTCCTTACATTTGTCCACCCCAGTCCATCACCGCCATCTCCACATCATGACATTCAACGGCATTACCATTGCCAAATCCCCCACCATCAACATCCTGGGGGGTCACCATTGACCAAAAACTTAACTGGACCAGCCACATAAATACTGTGGCTACAAGAGCAGGTCAGAGGCTGGGTATTCTGCAGCAAGCGACTCACCTCCTGACTCCCCAAAGCCTTTCCACCATCTACAAGGCACAAGTCAGGAGTGTGATGGAATACTCTCCACTTGCCTGGATGAGTGCAGCTCCAACAACACTCAAGAAGCTCGACACCATCCAGGACAAAGCAGCCTGCTTGATTGACACCCCATCCACCACCCTAAACATTCACTCCCTCCACCACCGGCGCACTGTGGCTGCAGTGTGTACCATCTACAGGATGCACTGCAGCAACTCGTCAAGGCTTCTGCGACAGCACCTCCCAAGCCCGTGACCTCTACCACCTAGAAGGACAAGGGCAGCAGGCACATGGGAACAACACCACTTGCACATTCCCCTCCAAGTCACACACCATCCCGACTTGGAAATATAGGAACTCCCTTCCTAACAGCACTGTGGGAGAAACTTCACCGCATGGACTGCAGCGGTTCAAGAAGGCGGCTCACCACCACCTTCTCAAGGGCAATTAGGGATGGGCAATAAATGCTGGCCTCGCCAGCGACGCCCACATCCCATGAATATAATGAAAAAAAAATAACCGGTGCTCACAATCAACACTCGCAAACACACAGACAACCTATACTCACAATCAATGCTCAGGCATCAATTGGTGCTCACAATCAACTGCCGATCCTCATAAATGATCAGTGATCAACATTCATTAGCCATAAATAACAAACGGCCAATACAAACTGCTACCAGGGATCAATACTGTCAAATAACAGCTGATAGTTACACTTGTATACAGCCTCAGAAAGCTCCAGGTTTCTATATTATAGCCGTAACGAAGCAGGATTGTCAGATGCCACTGAGTTTATTCTTCGTTCGGGCCGTTAGTGCAGGGGATGGAGTGCGTCAGTGTTCAAGCCAGGTACAGGATGATCGGATGCCGAAGAAAGCTCCTTTTAACTCTAGGGAAGGGTTAGTGAGAGATTGTTTCCACTGGCCAGAGAAGGTAATGAGAGGACACAAATTTGAGATACTCAAGAATTAAAGGGGAGGCTGGAACAAATGTCTTTACACAGAAGGTAGTCAGAATGTGGAATTCTCTGCCACAAACTGTTGCTGAAGTTGAGTCCGTAAATAAAAAGAGGAATATTAAAAAGGGATAGAGTGGGATTAGCCTAAACAGCTCATGGAGAAAAACACTGACGCAGATTTGATGGGCCAAATGGCTCGTTTCTGTGCTGGAACATTCTATGGATCTACTCAGTTCCTGCTCAGGTGAGTCCCATCAACAGTGGCAATTTTCCATTTCCCACATCAGCTATCCTGCAACCTGTGAGTGAGAAAGACAATTTACTTTTGATTAGTTCTGAATACTGTAAGTTTTCTTTGCTTGGGATCGTACCGTCTAGGAGAAGTGGACTGAGACAGCGCAAGCTCATTTCACATAGGACCCTCAAAGCCAGCAGTGAGTATGGTCCCATCAGTCTGAGCTGGATTTAGATTAAATACCAAAGATAAAGGACCACTGCCCGTACAACTCTCCCCACACCAGTGAATTTCCTATAGAGTTGAGTTAATATTGTCCCACTGATTAATGATGGGTTGTGGGTCTCTCTTACCTCAGTTTTATTTAGAGGCGATTTCTTTGCCCATTCGAACATGTGTTCATAAACGTTCCCATCATAACGCCCGAGCACAGACGCCAGGACAGCATCGGGGTAATCGAAGGCGTCCACCAGAGCCACAGCATTGGGCCGGATCATAGCGAGCAGCTCCTTCACACGCTGCTGCACCTGGGAAATCTGCAGGTCACTCAGGATCCCGGCCTGCAGAGGACAACAGAATGTTATAAACCGCACCTCAGGACTGGGCTGTGCAGGGCACACATTACAAACCAACCGCACCTCAGGACTGGGCTGTGCAGGGCACACATTACAAACCAACCGCACCTCAGGACTGGGCTGTGCAGGGCACACATTACAAACCAACCGCACCTCAGGACTGGGCTGTGCAGGGCACACATTACAAACCAACCGCACCTCAGGACTGGGCAGGGTACACATTACAAACCAACTGCATTGGAGGAGTCCAGCTAAAGTTGCTATCTATCCTGTTTTGCATCAATTGTCCAGTTTTCGAATGAGTTATCCAGAAATTTCAAAAATATAATTGGATATCTGAAGTCTGGTGCTAACAATCTAGCCTGTTCTTTGTCACTTCTTTGTCTCTTGTATGTTGATAGGATAGGTCCCTACAGGATCCCACAGCATTGCCAACGGCAATCCAGTCTCTCTCAAAGGCATCTGCCACCTTTGTGCTGCTGGTTCTCCGCCTCAGGTGGATGGCACGGCATGACGAACAGCAGGCCAGATGTTCCAGTGGTTGAGCGGGGAAGGGAGCAACAGGTTGTATATTCAGGTGGACGGTGCGAGGCACCTGTTGGGGGAGGGATCCAGCCAGAGATGCGGGTCGCGGGAGGGTAAGGGGAGGGATGTGGCCAGGGTGCAGGACAGTAGCAGAAATCAACACAAAGGAGTTGTTGCTGTAGATCCCTCGCCTCAATATGCTCCCAGCTCCCCCACATCTCGACTTATCCCCTACCCCTCTGTACCACCCTCTCCCTCCTGTATCCTGCTCTGTTGTTCTATCACCTCCCCTCATCACCCCTGTAATCCCTTTCCCCATCGTGCCTGTTTTGCCCCACCTTGCACCCATTGCTGCATGCACTGACTACTGTAATCTCACACTGTGTCCATGTGTGTTCGCCTCTCTTTGCGGAAGGCAGACTAATAAGCACTCCACAGAAGCGAGGCACGATTGTAAACCAACAAACTATTTTATATAAAGCACACGAACAAACAAAATATAGAGTTCTCACAGCAACATTAAACTAACTCCTACCAATCCTCATACTGTAAAATTAAACAAACAACTTTGACTATGTTCCAGGCAAAAAAAACTTTCAAGCTAGCTGATTCTAAACTAACTGGTCATGATTTCCTCTGTTATAGGCTATATTCATGTCCCAGCCTCGAGTCTGTTGAGAGATTGATGTGGAGGAAATTGAGAAGCAAAGTTACCATCATCAATGAAACACCTTCCTTTTGAATAAAATGAATAAAAACCATTTTATCACAATAAGAAATCCTTAAAATCAAACCTAATGAATCATAGAATCACAGAAAGGTTACACCACGGAAAGAGGCCATTCGGCCCATCGAGGCCAGCTCTATGCAAGAGCAATCCAGTTAGTCCCATTCTCCTGCCCTTTTCACGTAGCCCTGCAAATCTTTTCCTTTCAAGTACTTATCCAGTTCCTTTTTGAAGGCCATGATTGAATCTGCCTCCAGCACCCCCTCGGGCAGTGCATTCCAGATCCAAACCACTCGCTGTATAAAAAAGTTTTTCCTCATGTCACCTTTGGTTCTTTTGCCAATCACCTGAAATCCATGTCCTTTGGTTCTCGACCCTTCCGCCAATGGGAACAGTTTGTCTCTATCTAGACCCTTCATGATTTTAAATACCTCTATCAAAACTCTCGCAACCAACTCTGCTCCAAGGAGAACAACCCCAGCTTCTCCAGTCTATCCACATAACTAAAGTCCCTCATCCCTGGAATCAATCTCTTCTGCACCCTAAGCCTTTCACATCTTTCCTGAAATGCGGTGCCAGTATATTATAAAAGTTCATCATAACTTCCATACTTTTGTACTCTATGCCTCTATTTATAAAGCCCAGGATTCCGTATGCTTTTTTAACCAATTTCTCAACCTGCCCTGCCACCTTCAACGATTTGTGCACATATACCCCCAGATCTCTCTGTTCTTGCAACCCTCACTGAACCCGTGTCTCAATGCTAAAGTAACATACAAGAGTGAACAGTCTGATTACTGTCCCATCTCACTTTGGTGAAGTTCATTAACACTTCAGATCATCCTAGTCTCATGCCTGCAAGTTTTAAATGTTGTCAAAAAGTGCTGTATCCCTGGGATTTAACCCTTTCTAAGCTGAACCTAACGTTTCTAACAATATCTCATAAAATCACTTCCAGGCCATATAGGTAAAAGTCCCCAAATACCGTAGTCAGCAACACACAGGAGAGGATGCCCGAGAAGTCTGAAGGCAGGTGGGGGCTAGAGTCCAGAGGACCTGTGACAGCAAGGATGGGCAGGCCCGACTGGGAGTGGGGAAGTAGGCGAGGAGAGGGGCCAATATCCTTAAGGGTAAGGCAAATAACAAAATAAAGTGAGCCCATTATGGCCTTAAATAAACTCTATTTTAAATAAAGTTAAACTTAAAGAAACAAAATTAAGATAACTTAAACGTACTGCAGCGTCACCTAGATGAACTGACCAGAGAGATGGAGCAGTGGAAGAGGTGTCACCTAGTATTGGGAAGACTGAAAGGCAAGTATACCTACCTTACAGTTAAAAGTAATACCCACGCGTTACAACCAGGAGTGACAAAAACGTGACACAGGAATTAAGTGTGACAAACGGGAAGTGCATGCTATCTGCAAGACCAAAAAATTGTGCAGTTAGACAAGAGGATAATTGGACCTAGGCACACAGATGTAGTCCAGTCCCCATTTAAAAGTCATGGATTCTTCCCTTATTTTATATAACACTTTGATTTTATAGACGTCTCTCTGCAGTACAGGCTGAGGAGCTGGGAGATGCAAACCCGAGGTGCTATAGCGCCACCACTGGAGTGAGGGCATAGTAACAGTGTGACAAATTTACATAGGCAGTGTCCATTTTAAATACGGACAGGGGAATCTACAATAAAAATGTTAACACTGGAAGTGCTAGCAAAGCTAAGATTTTTAATACATTATTGATTATACATATTAGATAGTTATGGTTTAATAAGTTATTAAAGTTTGATCATCAACTTTGATCATCAAAACACTGGAACTCAATCCGTTACTCCACCCTTGCTGCACCCATATCCTACCCTCTGTCTGGTTTTGGACATACAAAAAGCGCCAATCGTAGAACATACATGTTACAAACTAGATATATTACCAGCCCCAGCAGCATCCCGCAAAGACTGACACACTGCAAGTATATGATGGCTAGAGTGAACTCCAGCTGTGTTTGTCGGGTCTCAGGCCTCAGGCCTCTATATCTGCACAGACCTGGCTGTGGCTTAACTTCCACTCACGTGCAGGAAGTCTCCGGAGTTCTTGCTGATTCCGTACAACGCGTATATCAGGCACAGGGTGCTGAGGACATGGTGGATTGCGGGGTCTGTGATCTCAGACAGCTTGGCCGCAAACAGCTTCACCACCACGTAGTGGCAATGAGCCTAAGGGAAGGGAAAGCAATTAAACACTGGCACGCAGTCGAACACGCTCCTACAGAAAGAAATATGGCACATAAGATTCGACGCAAACAAAGGAAGGATCTTTTTATTGCATCAGCAGCACAACCTTCCCCTTGCACAGTATTTTGGAAAGTACCCAGATAGCAGTGTCACCCTGGACAGCACCAAGTATTTAAATATATACCTCAATGCTTCCCCTCTCACATGACTCCAGTGAGTGAGAGTGCCAAGTTTCCAATGAATACTGCACACCACCAGCTTAGCATTACATCCCTACAATGTCCTGTCAAGCCTAACATTACCACCCAGCAATGACGAGTCCTACTACACAACCCCATATCACTACTTGGCTTCAGGGAGTGATTGCACTGCTGTTACCAGGCTCAGGCATCCCGACTAAGAAAACCCAGCCAGAAGGGAGTCATGGTCCACACAGGGGAGGGGAAAAGGGGAGGAAGGGGGAACGGGAAGGGAAGGAGCAAATCTACCTTCCATAAGAGAGGAGGCAACCTCCTAAACAAGGGCGACTTACCCCCGACGCTCTGACCAGGTCGATAGAGGTGCTGTTCCAGGCCTCCTCCTTGTTCTTCCTGTGACCCAGCTCCACCTGATAATTCCGTGCAGCTGCTTCAACCAGGCTGAGGTGGAGGTACAGGGAGGGGATGAGTGAGGGGAGAAAATGATTACACAAAGCATCTACAAGGAGAGTCGGTAACAGATCCTGATCAAATCTAGAGTCTCAGACCTGTCCTGTATGTGGTGGAGGTTCGCGAGGTGTGTCTGTCTATATTCATACACACACCTCCACCTGGTCGGACGGAGCTGAAACAGAAACAGAAGGTGGATTTTGCAAAAGGCAAATTAAATATCCCTTATATCACATTAAATATCCTTTACAGGACAAACCTGCCTTTCAGGGTTGAGCGGGTGTTATAATTGAAGGTTCAAGGCCCATTGAGCAGGACACAAAGGGCTAAAGGAGCAATATGAGGTAGATCAGTAAGTACCGATTGCAGCAAGAGAGTGATTGTAAGAGTGAGTCAGAGAGGGAAATGGAGTAATGGTAAAAATAAAGGGCCCAGTAGCCACCCCAAGACATTTCGTTATTCCTATCAGACTTAGCAGCCAAGAACCTCAGAAATTACAGCACTAAAGAGGTAATTCGGCCTATTGCACCTGTTTAACCAAGGTCACAAGTGACATCCTGTGTGACTATGACCGTGGTGCATTATCCGTCCTGAACCATGGTCGACCACACCATCGTCCTCCAACACCTCTCTGTTGTTCAGTATGTGGGACTGTCCTCGCTTAGTTCCACTCTTACCTATCCGTTCATAGCCACAGCATCTCCAGCAATGGCTTGCCTTCCTGTCCCCGCACCGTTATCTCCAGCAGCCCCAAGGATCTCTCCTTGGCCCCCTCCCCTTCCTCATCTACATGCTTCCCCTTGGCAACATCAACTGCAGGTATGGGTCAGCTTCCACACCCGACTTTTCCAATGCTCTCCCGGCCAACCTCCCATCCTCCACCCTCCTTAAACTTAAGCTCACTGAAAACTCTGCTGTCTGGATCCTATCCTGCACCAAGTCATCCAACCCACCTCCTTGTCTTTGCTGACTTACATTCGCCAATTTAAAAACCCCAATTTAAAATTCTCAACCCAGTGTTTAAATCACTCATAGTTTCACCCCTGCCTACCGCTGTAACTTCCTTCAGCCCGAACTGTCCATTCCTTTTGTATATCCCCCACCCAATGGCTCTCTGTCTCAATATCTTTGTTTTTCGATTTATAATCCTCAATTTATGTCTCGTTCTTACTGAACCTTTCACTATTTACCCCCTCAGAATTTTGTCAAACTCTAATCGATCCCCCTTCCAGTGAAAGAAGCTCCAATATTTGAAGCCGTTCTTCATATTACAACCTCTTATTCCTGATATCAGTTGTGTGAATCTTCACTGTACCCTTTTGAATATCCTTCCTATAACGAGTTGCCTCGGACTGCACACAGCACCGTAGCTGTGGCTCAGTCAATATCTTCTACAATTTCTATATCATTTCTTGGTTTTATATTCAATGCCCTCATGTTAAAATATACAGAATTTCATTTGCCTTTTAATGATTCAGGAATTGTCCCCTTGGATTGAAAAGTTGCCAATCTCACTCCATTATTTAAGAAGGGTGGGAGAGATAAACCAGAAAATTATAGGCCTATTAGTCTGATGCCTGTTGTGAGGAAGTTGCTTGAATGTGTTATTAGGGACAGAATGACTGAGCACTTGGACAAATATGAACTGATCAGAGAGAGCCAGCATGGATTTGTAAAAGGCAAGTCATAGAAACATAGAAAATAGAATCATATTGCATGGCCCTTCGAGCCTGCTCCGCCATTCAATATGATCATGGCTGATCCTCTATCTCAATACCATATTCCCGCTCTCTCCCCATACCCTTTGATGCCTTTTGTGTCTAGAAATCTATCCAGCTCCTCCTTAAATATATTCAGTGACTTGGCCTCCACAGCCTTCTGTGGTAGAGAATTACACAGGTTCACCACCCTCTGAGTGAAGAAATTTCTCCTCATCTCAGTCCTAAATGTCCTACCCCGTATCCTGAGACTGTGACCCCTCATTCTGGACCACCCAGCCAGGGGAAACATCCTCCCTGCATCCAGTCTGTCTAGCCCTGTAAGAATTGAATATATTTCAATGAGATCCCCTCTCATTCTTCTAAACTATGGTGAATACAGGCCTAGTCGACCCAATCTCTCCTCATACAACAGTCCTGCCATCCCAGGAATCAGTTTGGTGAACCTTCGCTGCACTCCCTCTATGGCAAGTATATCCTTTCTTAGGTAAGGAGACCAAAACTGCACACAATACTCCAGGTGTGGGCTCACCAAGGCTCTGTATAACTGCAATAAGGCATCCTTGCTCCTGTACTCAAATCCTCTTGCAATGAAGGCCAACATACCATTTGCCTTCCTAACTGCTTGCTGCACCTGCATGTTTGCTTTCAGTGACTGGTGTACAAGGACACCCAGGTCCCTTTGTACATCAACATTTCCCAATCTATCACCATTCAAATAATACTCTGCCTTTCTGTTTTTCCTTCCGAAGTGGATAACTTCACATTTATCCACATTATATTGCATTTGCCATGTATTTGCCCACTCACTCAACTTGTCTAAATCGCCTTGAAGCTCTTTGCATCCTCCTCACAACTCACGATCCCACCTAGTTTTGTGTTGTCAGCAAACTTGGAAATATTACATTTGGTTCCCTCATCCAAATCATTGATATATATTGTGAATAGCTGGGGCCCAAGTATTGATCCCTGTGGTACCCCACTAGTCACTGCCTGCCAGCCCAAAAAAAAACCCATTTATTCCCACTCTCTCTTTCCTGTCTGTTAACCAATTTTCAATCCATGCCAGTATATTCCTCCCAATCCCATGTGCTTTAATTTTGCACACTAACCTCTTATGTGGGACTTTATCAAGGGCCTTCTGAAAATCCAAATAAACCACATCCACTGGTTCTCCCTTATCTATTCTACCAGTTACATCCTCAAAAAACTCCAGTAGGTTTGCCAAACACGATTTCCCTTTCATAAATCCATGTTGACTTTGTCTAATCCTGCCGATATTTTCTAAGTGTCCTGTTATCACATCCTTTATAATAGACTCTAGCATTTTCCCTACTACTGATGTTCGGCTAACTGGTCTGTAGTTCCCTGTTTTCTCTCTCCCTTTTTTAAATAGTGGGGTTACATTTGCCACCCTCCAATCAGCAGGAACTGTTCCATAATCTATAGAATTTTGGAAGATGACAACTAATGCATCCACTATTTCCATGGCTACCTCTTTTAGTACTCTGGGATGCAGATCATCAGGCCCTGGGGATTTATCGGCTTTCAGTCCCATTAATTTCTCCAGCACTTTAATTCCTCCTTCTCACTAGACCCTTGGTTCCCTAGCATTTCTGGGAAGTTATTTGTGTCCTCTTCCGTGAAGACAGAACCAAAGTATTTGTTTAATTGCTCTGCCATTTCCTTGTTCCCCATTATAAATTCTCCCGTTTCTGACTGTAAGGGACCTACATTTGTCTTCACTAATCTTTTTCTTTTTACATACTTGTAGAAGCTTTTACAGTCCACTTTTATGTTCCTTGCAAGTTTACTCTCATACTCTATTTTTCCCCTCTTAATCAATCTCTTGGTCCTTTTTTGCTGAATTCTAAACGGCTTCCAATTCTCAGGCTTGCTACTTTTTCTGGCATCTTTATATGACTCCTCCTTGGATCGAATACTATCCTTAATTTCTTTTGTTAGCCATGGTTGGGCTGCTTTTACTTTTGTGTTTTTGCGCCAGAAAGGAATGTATAACTGTTGCAATTCATGCATTCGTTCCTTAAATGTTAGCCATTGCCTATCCACTGTCATGCCTTTTAATGAAGCTCCCCAATCTATCATAGCCAACTCACTCCTCATACCTTCGTAGTTTCCTTTGTTTAGATTTAGGATCCTAGTTTTGGATTGGACTACTTCACTTTCCATCTTAATGAAGAATTCTATCATGTTATGGTCACTCTTCCCTAAAGGACTCCGCACAACAAGATTATTAATTAACCCCTTCTCATTGCACAATCCCCAATCTAGGATAGCCTGTTCCCTAGTTGGCTCCTCAACGTACTGGACTAAAAAAAAAATCTCATACACACTCCAGGAATTCCTCCCCCACAGTATTATTGCTAATTTGGTTTGGCCAGTCTATATGTAGATTAAAGTCACCCATGATGACTGTAGTATCCTTGTTACATTCATCTCTAATTTCCTGTTTGATCCCATCCCCTACATTACCACTACTGTTTGGAGGTATATAGACAACTCCCACCAGTGTTTTCTGCCCCTTGGTGCTGCTTAACTCCACCCAGACTGATTCTACATCTTGATTTTCTGAGCCAATATCCATTCTCACTATTGCTGATTTCATCCTTTCCCCCACCAGAGGAAACAGTTTCTCTCTATCTACCTTACCAAATCCTTTAATCATCTTAAACACTTCAATTAGATCACCCCGTAATCTTCTATACTCAAGGGAATACAAGCCAAGTCTATGCAACCTGTCCACATAATTTAACCCTTTTAGCCCTGGTATCATTCTGGTGAATCTGCACTGCACCCCCTCCAAGGCCAAGGTGCAGTGCCCAGAACGGAATGCAGTACTCTAGATATGGCCTAACCAGCGATCTATACAGCTGTAACATAACTTCCACCCGTTTGTATTCCAACCCTCTTGAGATAAAGGCCAACATTCCATTAGCCTTTTTAATTATTTTTAGTGATTTCTGTGCATGGATCCCTAAATCTCTCTGCATCTCCACAGTTCCGAGCTTTTCACCGTTTAGAAAATACTCTGATCTATCTTTCTGAGGGACTTTGAAGGGCTGGTGGACTTTTCCCAGATGATCAAAAAGTCGACGGCCTACTAGTTACATCAAATACAGAGCGACCCGCGCCCATCCAGGTACTCACTTGGCTGCTCGCAGTTTGTACGCTTCCACTAGCCTGCTGACGTTGTTGATGTCCATCACAGTTGGTCGACCGGCCACCGGCTGGGGCTGGATGTGGCTGTGCAGATCGTTCAGGTACGAGACTGTGCCCAATAGCTTCTGACCAGACTTGGCCTGAATATAACTCTTGAACAGATACCTGCAACACGGCAGAAAGCACGATAATCCATCACCAGCAGTCTACACGAGCAAAGCAACAAGTCTCCAAAAAAGTGCAAAAAAAACCTAACAGAGGATTACCATAGAATTATACAGCGCAGGAGGCCATTCAGCCCATCGTGCCTGTGCCGGCTCCTTGATAAGGCTATCCAATTAGTCCCAGTCCCCCGCTCTTAACCCATAGCCCTGCAAATTTCCCGTACCATGTCATCTATGTGCCAAGTTAAATGTGAGCTCACTCAGTACTGGAATCTACAGGTAGGATGCTCCTTTGCGGAGATAATGCGAGCACTATAACCATTAAAAAAAGAGACCGTTACAAACCAGATCATTTTAGCAGCTGCCTGAGATTTCAGGAAATGCACAAATCTGGGATCAGAGATCAGATGTGGAATTAAAGACTCATAACCGAGGCAGGAGTGAGACAGACTTCGATTTAGCAATATGGCCACAAGTATGCAAACCAGAAGAGAACTAGAGCTCTAACATCTCTCAAGCCTGCAGACTGATCTGCTGAGATTGTGTACGTTAGTAAAGCGGCAAAAAGAAAACTCCCACGATCAGTTGAGCAGGAATCGCAATGTTATAACGAGAACCAGAGGAAGGTCAAGGTTCATACAACTGCAAGCAGTGAGGATGCAAATACAACATTCTTGCTCGGGACGTGCAGTCTGTGACTTCTCCTGGGATGATCAAGAATCTGAGAGAGGTAGTATATAGTAATTACCAACCCCCGAGCCACACGGGTCTGTACTGGGTTCCTATTAATCTGCAGGCATCTCAAGTTTCATATACCAACAGATATCGTTTTGATTTAGAATTTATCCAGCGATGAGGCAACATAAGAACATACGAAATAGGAGCAGGCCATACGGCCCCTCGAGCCTGCTCCGCCATTCAATAAGGTCATGGCTGATCTTCGACCTCAACTCCACCTTCCCGCCTTATCCTCCATTTCTAATGGTCTTATATCTAAAAAATTCCCTTAGTGTCCAACAGCTCGAAAAACATCCCGTTCCAAACCTCCAGGTCCATGAAATACAAACAGGGCAAACCAGCGAATAAGAAATGGTAGCGCAAGTAGGACCGAGTTGTATTGCCTTTGTGGGTTCGATTGCCAGGGCACTGGGGCCACGTATAACCCTAGGGGCCACAGTTCTGACACCCCAGGCCTAGACAGTGCTTGGAGCACAGGGACTGATAATACAGTCTGATTTTTTTTTTTTCGTTCATGAGATGTGGGCGTCGCTGGCGAGGCCGGCATTTATTGCCCATCCCTAATTTCCCTTGAGAAGGTGGTGGTGAGCCGCCTTCTTGAACCGCTGCAGTCCGTGTGGTGAAGGTTCTCCCACAGTGCTGTTAGGAAGGGAGTTCCAGGATTTTGACCCAGCGACGATGAAGGAACGGCGATATATTTCCAAGTCGGGATGTTCGGGGATGGTGTGTGACTTGGAGGGGAACGTGCTGCTCTTGTCCTTCTAGGTGGTAGAGGTCGCGGGGTTTGGGGGGTGCTGTCAAAGAAGCCTTGGTGAGTTGCTGCAGTGCATCCTTTGGATGGCACACACTGCAGCCACTGTGCGCCGGTGGTGAAGGAAGTGAATGTTTAGGGTGGTGGATGGGGTGCCAATCAAGCAGGCTGCTTTGTCCTGGATGGTGTCGAGCTTCTTGAGTGTTGTTGGAGCTGCACTCATCCAGGCAAGTGGAGAGTATTCCATCACACTCCTGACCTGTGCCTTGTAGATGGTGGAAAGGCTTTGGGGAGTTAGGAGGTGAGTCACTTGCTGCAGAATACCCAGCCTCTAACCTGCTCTTGTAGCCACAGTATTTATATGGCTGGTCCAGTTAAGTTTTTGGTCAATGGTGACCCCCAGGATGTTGATGGTGGGGGATGCGGCGATGGTAATGCCATTGAATGTCAAGGGGAGGTGGTTAGACTCTCTCTTGTTGGAGATGGTCATTGCCTGGCACTTGTCTGGCGCGTAAGTTACTTGCCACTTATCAGCCCAAGCCTGGATGCTGTCCAGGTCTTGCTGCATGCGGCATGGACTGCTTCATTATCTGAGGGGTTGCGAATGGAACTGAACACTGTGCAATCGTCAGCGAACATCCCCATTTCTGACCTTATGATGGAAGGAAGGTCATTAATGAAGCAGCTGAAGATGGTTGGGCCTAGGACACTGCCCTGAGGAACTCCTGCAGCAATGTCCTGGGGCTGAGATGATTGGCCTCCAACAACCACTACCATCTTCCTTTGTGCTAGGTATGACTCCAGCCACTGGAGAGTTTCCCCGATTGCCACACTCGGTCAAATGCTGCCTTCATGTCAAGGGCAGTCACTCTCACCTAACCTCTGGAATTCAGCTCTTTTGTCCATGTTTGGACCAAGGCTGCAATGAGATCTGGAGCCGAGTAGTTCTGGCGGAACCCAAACTGAGCAGTGAGCAGGTTATTGGTGAGAAAGTGCCGCTTGATAGCACTGTCAACTACACCTTCCATCACTTTGCTGATGATTGAGAGTGGACTGATGGGGCGGTAATTGGCCGGATTGGATTTGTCCTGCTTTTTGTGGACAGGGCAATTTTCCACATTGTCGGGTGGATGCCAGTGTTGTAGTTGTACTGAAACAGTTTGGCTAGAGGTGCGGCTAGTTCTGGAGCACAAGTCTTCAGCAGTACAGCTATTACTCGCTCAGATCTGGATAAGAGCGTAATGAGACTAAGAGAGAGTACAAAAAAGTCTAAGACTGGTTTGGAGTGCATGTGTGTAAACGCACGAAGCGTAAACAAGGTTAGTGAGCTGCAGGTGCAAATAGCCACATGGGAATACGATGTAGTGGCGATAAAGGAGACCTACCTCAAAAAAGGCAGGACTGGGTACTAAATATTCCTGGATACAAGGTGTTCAGGAAAGATAGGGAAGGAAAGAAAGGAAGGGTGGGTGGCAGTATTGATTAAGGAAAATATTGCAGTACTGGAGAAAGAGGATGTCCTAGAGGGGTCAAGGACAGAATCTATTTGGTTAGAGTTAAGAAACAACAGAGGTGCCATTACACTACTGGGTGTATTCTATAGGCCACCAACTGGTGGGAAGGATATAGAGGAGCAAATTTGCAGGGAAATTACAGAGAGGTGCAAAAGCCATAGAGTAGTGATAATGGGGGACTTCAACTATCCTAATATACACTGGGATAACAATAATAATAAAGCAAAGAAGGGGAGGAATTTTTGAAATGTGTTCAGGAGAACTTTCTCGACCAGTACGTTTCCGGCCCAACGAGGAAGGAGACATTGCTGGACTTGGTTCAAGGGAATGAGGCGGGCCAAGTGGAGCAAGTGTCAGGGGGGGAGCATTTAGGGAACAGCGATCATAGTATCATAAGATTTAGAATAGCTATGGAAAAGGACACAGACCACTCAAGTAAAAATACTCATTTGGAGGAGGGCCAATTTCATTGGGATGAGAACAGATCTGGCCCAGGTAAATTGGAATCAAAGATTGGCAGGCAAAACTGTAATTCAACAGTGGGCGACGTTTAAGGAGGAGATGGTTCGGGTACAGTCTCGGCACATTTCCATGAGGCAGAAAGGTAGGACAACTATAGCCAGAGCTCCCTGGATGGCAAGAGATAGTGAGTAAGATGAAACGGAAAGAAGGGGCGTATGACAGATGTCAGGTTGATAATACATGTGAGAACCAGGCAGAATATACAAAGTTCAGAGGCGAAGTGAAAAAGAAATAAGAGGGGCAAAGAGAGAGTATGAGAATAGACTGGTGGCCAACATAAAAGAGAATCCAAAAGTCTTCTACAGGCATGTAAACTGTAAACGAGTAATAAGGAGGGGTAGGGCTGATTCGGGACCATAAAGGAGATCTACTCATGGAGGCAGAGGGGATGGCCGAGGTACTAAATAAGTACTTTACCAAGGAAGAAGATGCTACCACAGTCTCAGTGAAGGAAGATACAGTTGAGATAATGGATGGGCTAAAAATTGATAAGGAGGTACTTGAAAGGCTAGCTGTACTCAAAGTAGATAAGTCACCCGGTCTGGATGGGATGCACCCTAGGATGCTGAGGGAAGTAAGGGTGGAAATTGGGGAGGTACTGGCCATAATCTTCCAAACATCCTTAGATACGGGGCTGGTGCCAGAGGATTGGAGAATTGCAAATGTTACACCCTTGTTCAAAAGAGTGTTCAAGGATAAACCCAGCAACCAAAGGCCAGTCAGTTTAACCTCAGTGGTGGGGAAACTTTTAGAAACGATAATCTGGGACAGAATTAACGGTCACTTGGACGAGGGTGGATTGATTAGGGAAAGCCAGCACGGATTTGTTAAAGGCAAATCGTGTTTAACTAACCTGATAGAGTTTTTTTGATGAAGTAACAGAGAGGGTCGATAAGGGCAATGCAATTGATGTGGTGTATATGGACTTTTAAATGCGTTTCATAAAGTGCCGCACGGTAGGCTTATCATCAAGATTGCAGCCCATGGAATAAAGGGGGCAGTAGCAACATAGATACAGGATTGGCTAAGGGACAGGAAATGGAGAGTAGTGATGAGCGGTTGTTTTTCGGACTGGAGGGAGGTGTACAGGGGTGTTCCCCGGGGGGGCGGTGCTGGGACCACTGCTTTTCTTGATATATATTAATAACTTGGACTTGGGTGTACAGGGCACAAAACTTGGAAGGGTAGTAAACAGTGAGGAGGATAGTGATAGACTGCAAGAGGATATAGACAGGCTGGTGGCATGGGCGGACACGTGGCAGATGAAATTTAATGCAGAAAAATGCGAAGTGATGCATTTCGGTAGGAAGAACGAGGAAGGCAATATAAACTAGAGGGCACAACTCTAAAAGGGGTACATGCACTTATCGTTGAAGGTGGTAGGGCAGGTTGAGAAAGTGGTTAAAAAAGCATAAGCGATCCTGAGCTTTATAAATAGAGGCGTCGAGTACAAGAGTATTGAAGTCATGATGAACCTTTATAAAACATTGGTTCGGCCACAACTGGAGTATTGAGTCCAGTTCTGAGCACCTCACTTCATGAAAGATGTGAAGGCCTTAGAGAGGGTGCAGAAGAGATTTACAAGAATGATTCCAGGGATGAGGGACTTTAGTTACGTGGATAGACTGGAGAAGCTGGGGTTGTTCTCCTTGAAACAGAGAAGGTTGAGGGGAGATTGATAGAGGTATTTAAAATCATGACGGGTCTAGACAGAGTAGATAGAGAGAAACTGTTCCCATTGGCAGAAGGGTCAAGAACCAGAGGACATAGATTTAAGGTGATTGGCAAAAGAACCAAAAGGTGACATGAGGAAAAATGTTTTTACACAGCGAGTGGTTAAGATCTGGAATGCACTGCCCGAGGGGGTGGTGGAGGCAGATTCAATCATTGCCTTCAAAAGGGAACTGGATAAGAACTTGAAAGGAAAAAACTTGCAGGGCTATGGGGAAAGGGCAGGGGAGTGGGACTAGCTGGATTGCTCTTGCATAGAGCCGGCATGGACCAGATTGGCCAAATTGCCTCCTTCCATGCTGTAACCTTTTAATGATTGTATGGGAGCACCAGAGGGAGGCAGTGGTATGTTTGTATAATTTTTAAATCCTCAGAAGGATGAAAAAAAAACTTGCATTTATATAGTGCCTTTCACAACCTCTGGACGTCCCACAGCACTTTACAACCAATTAAGTACTTTTGAAGTGTAGTCATTATTGTAATGTCGGAGCCGCAGCAGCCAATTTGTGCACAGCAAGATCCCATAAACAGCAATGAGATAATGACCAGATCATGTTTTTAGGTTTTGGTTGAGGGATAAATATTGGCCAGGACGATAAGACAGAGAAGCTTCAGTAAGAACCTCGAGAGTAAATGCCCCACAGGAGGGTAAACTGAACTCAACGGCAGGAGGATAAATTGACCCCAAAGAATCCAGCCCAGGCATTAATGTACTCCAGTCGGTGCCGATCCCTTACCTGGCTGTCTGTAGCATCATCACCGTGTTCTCTCCTTCGTACGTGCAGGTGGGCGAGAACGTGACGTAGATATCTGGGAGACCACTGGACCGCGAGTACCCATGACCACCGCACGCCATTCGACATTCCTCGATTCCGGCACTGGCTACCCAGCTGGTGAAGGCCTTCAACCCGGCAGACAGGGCATGGAGCTAGAATCAAACCACAGCCGTGAGCATAGCGGTCAAGACATAGCCGGGGTGGGGTCGAGCAGGGGCAAGCAAACACGCACATTTGGGAACCAAGGGAAATCACTGAACAGCGGCAGAAGATACATCCCACATTCACGTATCCCTTGTACCGGCCACTACAGTAGGTAGATTACGTACATTCTCCCAAACAGGATTCAGAACTGATGATTTTTCTGGAAGCTCACATGGGCAGTAGAGAAGGGAATATGGAGCAGCTCCTAGTAGAAATGTACATAGAATTTACAGCACAGAAATAGTCCATTCGGCCCCTATGCCGATGTGTATGCTCTGTACGAGCCTCCACCCACTCTTTACTTTGTCTCACCCTATCAACATAAGCTTCTATTCGTTTCTCCCTCATGTGTTTATCTAGCTTCCCCTGCTATTCGCCTCAACCACTCCATGTGGCAGTGAATTGCACACAAGTAACTCTGGCACTCTGAGTAAAGACCTGTTTATAGGAGCTTCCCAGACGTGTCTGCTGCACTGAGCCAAAGTTCCAGTGTATTCAGGGGTTTGCCCCAAACTGATTTCTTGTAGGACCCTCTTGCTGGCAGAAAGGAAGGAATTCAACCCCTTCAGCTCAGGCCATAATTCCTCCTCCTCTGGTCACTACATGTCAGGAAGACATGCCTTGTGTAGGCTTTGGGTGAATAGATGGAGAAGAGGAAAAAATAAAAAACACATGCACCAGAAAAACTGAATTGAAACCATAACACTGGGATGGTAGGGGTTTCCTGAATGGCTTTTTAAAAATTGATTCGCAGGATGTGGGCATCGCTGGCAAGGCCATTTATTGCCCAACCCTAGTTCTCCTTGACAAGGTGGTGGCGGGCCTTCTACTTGAACCACTGCAGTCCGTGAGGCACAGATGCTCCCACGATGTTAGGTAGAGTGTTCCAAGATTTTGACGGACGATGAATATATGTCCAAGCTTGGATGGTGTGTGACTTCGAGAGGAACTTGGAGGTGGTGGTGTTCCCGTGCACCTGCTACCCTTGTCCTTCTAGGTGGTGGAGGTCGAGGGTTTGGGAGGTGCTGTCGAAGAAGCCTTGGTGACTTGCTGCAGCGCATCCTGTAGATGGTACACACTGCAGCCACGGTGCGCCGGTGGTGGAGGGAGTGGATGTGTGAGATGGTGGAGGGGCTGTTGGTTAAACGGACTGCTTAAAGAATGTGGCACTGAGACATGGGGCCAGGGAACTACCCCATTGGGACTGTGGCCTGGGCCGAAATAGCTGATCTTAGCTTGCGCACCTTTGGACGCACTGCCATTACTTCAGCTCAACATTTGATGGGGAGAGGGAGAGTGAAATAAATGAGGATGGGCTGCAATGCACCCATGTTGAACAGCCTCGCCGTCTAGATTCACGTGAGAACGGTTCAGAACAGGGTGAGGTTAGAAAAGGCAGCTGGCAGCCAAGGAGCCATACCCAAACAGTCAGCGCCTTCAGGAGGGGGGCAAAAACGAGGATGGATTGGGAGGGGGCCAATCTCATTGAGGAATCATTAATGACCTATTGTTCTCTCGTATGCTGCGTGTCCTCTAATTCCTTTTAGAAGGAACCTCCAACAGGAGACAGTTGAGGTAGGATGGATAATGGGACACAATAGAATGCTCTGGAATGAAGGACACCAGCTGCTCAACTGCTGTAGACTGCACGTAGAACCGTTTATGCAAAAGACAATTGAGCCTGCAGCAATTAGAATAATGCGGCATAGCCTCCCGCACCACGCCTCTCCCCCCCACACTCCATACCTCAGGTAACTGGCTATAGTCTCCATCGTTCATATCCCCGGTGATGCGATGGTACGTGTCCCTCATGAAGTTTCCTACAAAGCGGAAGGCGTAGGCTGTCGCCAGCAGGGGGAAGAGCTTATACTGTTGAGTCTGATAATCGAGTATCTGGGGTTCTGGGGCACTAGAGAGATCAGTCACAGCCAGCGTTACTTATACCCGAAACAAAAGATCCAATCGCATTGCGGCAGACACAAGAAGTGAAGCCAATTCTATGCATTTTGGGACAATTGGAGCTTTCAAGACCGAGATCAATAGATATTTATTAGGTAAGTGCATCAAAGGGATTTGGAGCTAAGGCAGGTAAATAGAGTTAAGGTACAGATCGACCGTGATCTAACTGAATGGCGGAGCAGGCTCGAGGGGCTGAATGGCCTACTCCTGTTCCTATGTTCATTGATGAGTAAGGCCTAGTTTAAATTAAAAGCCTCTAAATTTACTCCACTCCTTTTATTCAGCAAAGGCAACAAGTAACACTCCACTAAATTATCTTTTGTTCACTTTTGCTTTTTGAGTGCATGACATAAAAATCTGACTTGCATTAAGGGCCTGCACTCACACCATATTCTCACGTGAAGATTCCGCAAGGACGGGCCGGAGAGATACTCAGTCATGACAATATATCACCACCAAATTGCAGTGGACTTGATCCCAACTGGGGCTCTCCATGTTACTGCTGGGTGTGTGCTCTCAAGTTTTGGGGTTTACATCTATCTGACTCAAAAAGGATCTATATAGTCTCAACATCAAATGATATTATGGATTACTAAAGGATGGCTAAACCTTATTAAATCAGTCTCAGGCAGAGCAGTGGAGCAGGGAGCAATAGGACGCCCATGTGTACTCACTATACCTTTTGTTTAATTTGCTCTTGGCACGTGAGCAATACTGGCAAGGCAGCATTTATTGCGATTCCGTGCCCTTATGCGATTGGAGTCACATGTGGGCCAGACCAGGTAAGGACGGCAGGTTTCCTTCCCTGAAGGACAATAGTGAACTAGTTGGGTTTTTACGACAATCCGACAGCTTCATGGTCACTTTTCTGGTGCCATTCCACAAGTTACTAGTTTTTTGGAATTCAGTTTCGCAACTTGTCATGGTGGGATTTGATCTCACTATCTCCCAGCACCGTAACAACTAGGCTACCAAATGACATGCATTTCTCTACTGGGAGAGGAGAGGAGAAACGAAACAGTCAGCCTTGAGCACTTATCAGTCCTGAGGAACCCATGAGAAGGGAAGGGAGAAACACACCTTCAGAAAGAGGGAGTTATACCCTCAAAAAGACATGCACACACACGCACAACGCACATTTCTGTCAATTTTCTCACTTGGTCTCCAGAAGGAACTGGTTCAAGTTGGGGTTGCTCAGGTACCAATTATGCTTCGGTACCTTGCGCAAGTGACGATCCTCCACGTGACCCCACAGTGAGCGTCGGCAGGTTATTGAACCGATGAGGGCATCACAGCCGAGCTCACTCCTGTCCTCAACACACACACACACACACACACACACACACACACACGAGCGGGGATCACTTGACAGCAATCAGGATCCGGAATCGTGGCCTATTCCTCTCCCCCCAGCCTCGGAGGAACGAGGCCAACCATGGCATCCCACTGTCTGCCCCAGCCGAGATAAATCATCACAGCAGAGACCAGGCAGTAAAGCTGGACATGCCTCTCAGCACCCTTCACCTGGAGGGGTGGGTGGCAATGTTCAAGAATAATATACTGCTGGTCTCCCACACTCCCAAGTGAAAAGTGCAGGACTTACCCAGGTTTCAGCTCAGACTGGTGTCGGACTGCACTGTAGCGGATGACGATGGTACACGCTTGAGACAATGCACGTGCCGAGTCTCCCACAATCATAGAGCGGACGAAGACCATCGTGCCATAGGTTAACTTGTCACTTGGAGGCTTCATGTACGTCCCATCTGGCATCACCTTTTAATAAGAGAAGCCAACAAAAATGATCCAATCATTGTACCCTTGTTCCTGTGACACATCTCTAGTAACTCACCATACAACCCAATGAGAACCTGCGGCTTCTTTTTTGATCAGTGCAAGGGATGTTAGCATTGGAAAATGGAGCACTTTCTCATATCGAGCACCTACTTTCTGCCACAAGCACTCCCAGATCAGTTATAATACGTTTGGAGGCAGGGTAAACCTCGCTCTATTCTGCCCTACCTTAGAATAGTGCCCCTTACTGCAGCAGTGTGCTCATACCCATTTCCCACACCAGCCATCCTGCCAGACTCAGTGACATTGCCAATTTAGTGCTGGGTTAGTGGCAGCTCTGTGCTGTGGTCCTACTCACTCTTCCATTCCTACCTGCAAGGCCTTCTCCTCTTGTGCCCACACATTCACCTCCAGACTCCTAGCCGGCCTCCCAAGCTCCATCTTACTTAAATCAAATTTATGCACAGCTCCAACACCCACATCTTATTCTCATTGACTTCAAACTACTTGGCCCTCAGCTGCGTCCCTCCCTGGCACACTCTTCCCGACCACCTTCAAACCTACGTCCCTGTGAGCACCCTCAGCTCTTCTAAATCTGTGCATTCCTCCCCTTCTTTACTCCACTAACTGAGGTGACGGTGTGAGGGAGCTGGATTAACACAAGTAGAGATACAGTCAGTAACACAGAGCGCTGTTGGGTGGAGGGTTAGTGAGTGACAGTGTGAGGGAGTTGGATTAATATTAGTAGTAGAGATACAGTCGGTAACACTTGAGTAATTGCCCAATTTCAACCATTAATTCAGCTCCCTCACTGCATCAAACTCTGCTTCTCATCTGTAGTGTGGAAATGGCTTTAGGAGGCCCAAAGGAAATACTGTGAAAGGAGAATGTGAGTAAGGCAGATCCTAACCACATGTTCAGCGTGAGATGTCACACAGCAGTCATCCTGCACATTACCTTCGCGTATCTCATCAGCATGTTTTCACGTGGAACACCAACGTTCTCCAGCTTCAGGTAGCCGTTGTCCACCTCGTCATACCCGAATTTCGGTCCGATATCACCCACCACCACACCTGGGGAGCGGAGGGAAAAAAAGAGGGAGGTCAGTGAAACACAGCACTATCAACAATCAAGGCAGACCATACCTGGCCTAGCAACCAAGGCTGGGCCTGATTCAGCACTCTAGCCGGTGCATGAGCAGTAGGCAAAATAACCCAAGAGGTCAGTGTCCCAGTAACTATTGCTGGGCTGTTAACTGATGAGCATGCAGGTCCTTAGTGGGTATTGCCTCATGGGCTATCCAACACTACAAACAGCAGTACTTGTGTCCCATGGCTGGCTCAGTGGGTACATAGGATTATAGGAATTGCTTTGATGAAAAAGTCCATCTAATTTGCCTTCTACCATCTTGGTAGTTACATGAAACAATGATAATGGAGTTGTTGAGTAATCATGGCAATTAGTCTCTATCAAGTAGTCTACAACAGACCCAGACATGAAGCGAGGAAAATCCCAGTGAAGAGCTTTGGGAACCAGAGGTCCAAAGTCATCTGTTCCTCCCAAGCATGCTTCACCTCTTGTAATACTGAGCCACACGGACCAGGAAGGACTGATCAGTGGTGTGCTGAACTGGGGCACTGCAATTCACTTCAGCGTTCCTCAGCTGTTTTCGTCATGTGAGGGGGAAGAAAAAGGAAGAAGAGCAAAAATAAAATAAAAACAAACAGCCAGGGTTCCTGCTTCTGATAAATATCCAATGAGTCCTGCTAGAAATTCCACATGCTTAGACATCAGGATCAGGCTCAGCTGTCAGTTGAATCATAGAACAGGAGTAGGCCATTCAGCCCCTCGAGCCTGTTCTGTCATTCTATTAGAGCATGGCTGATCTGTACCTCAACCCCATTTACCAGCCTTTGATCCATATCCCTTGCTACCTGCTGACGCTCACTATTAAGGCTCAGTGGGCACACAGGTGCGGTACCAGAGGGAATCCGGGCTCCAGCAAGAAACTGTGCTTTTAGAAAAAGAATTTGGAAGGGGGAGAAAGTAGTTCTGAATCAGGAGTGATAAAACACAGAACGCCAGGCTCCTTACCAGGCAGAGGCTCGTGGGTGCCCATCCTGCGGATCGGAACAATGAAAGCGTGCAGCCCCCTGCACTGACCTTGGGTGTAGAGCTGAGCGAGGACGATAGCATGGTTTGCCGTCTTTCCCACTACAAGAGAAGAAAGACAAGAGTCAAAGACGAGAAATAGTTACACACATTCAAGTCGGGAAGGGAGGCAAAACCTCTCAAACAAATTCCCTGCCAACAGTGCTCGCTTTCTTCCTCCCTTCCAGGGGTCTGGGAGAGGGGTCAGAAGAGAATGAGAATCATTGCTTAATCATAGAATTTTACAGCACAGAAGGAGGCCATTCGGCCCACTGTGTCTGTTCTTTGAAAGAGCTATCCAATTAGTCCCACTCCGCTACTTTCCCCCCCCCCCCCATTCCCGTAACCCTGCAAATGTTTCCTTTTTAAGTATATATCCAATTCCCATTTGAAGGTTACTAGTGAATCTGCTTCCACCACCCTTTCAGCCTTAAGGTCTAATATTTGCTTTGCTGCTCATGAAAATTAATTAAGGACCTTAGTAACCTTCAGAATTCATTTAGCCAGATTATAAAACAAGTTAAATCAAAAAACAATGGCCATGTATAACCAGACTTGTCGGTATCTGCTTTAGAAACTTGCAGACGCTCGATTCAAAAACAGACTAGTTCTAAGCCTGCTTCTTCCATCTGCTGTTGAATCCCAGTCTACAAAACCCCTATGGCAGTGGCTTGCTAAGAGGTGTACCTGAAGAGAGTCCAGGGCAATTTGCCCCTCCATGTGGGGATACAAACGATTTTCACTCAGCCCCTTTTGCCCTCGCTCCTATGCTGCAGCATCTTGGATACGTGCACCCTCCCCAACCCCCGCTTCCTGCCCTAAATAGCAGCTTTGGCTCGGTGGTAGCATTCACGCCTCTGAGTCAGAAGGTTGTGGGTTCAAGTCTCACTCCAGAGACTTGAGCACATGATTCAGGCTGAAACTCCAGTGCAGTACTGAGGGAGTGCTGCACTGACGGAGGTGCCATCTTTCGGATGAGACGTTAAATCAAAGCTCTGGTGGACATAAAAGATCCCATGGCACAATTTGAAGAGGCCCGGTGCCCTGGCCAATATGTCTCTCTCAACCAACATCGCTAAAAAAAAAAAGATTATCTAGTCATTATCACATTGCTGTTTGGCTGGGTGGCTCATTTTCGGCTGGCACAGACACGATGGGCCAAATGGCCGCCTTCTGTGGCGGTAATTTTCTATGATTCTATGAACTTACAGGTCTCCTCTCCCCAGCAGTAAACATCACTAGGCTCACTTACATCCTCCGGGCCACCACTTGATTGAGGTCACTGTCGGGCTGTTCAGCACAAACTCCTGAGTTGAAGGGTCGTAGGTTGCTGTCGTCTCCAAGCCACGGATGAACGAGCCTGAAAGCGACAGAGAACTAAAAATGGCAGCCAGCCTCTGCACTCAAGACACAATGCGCACAGTACAGCAAAACGCTTTCTCCCCTTCGAGACACTTTTTTAAAATTTGTTTTCGAAATGTGGGTGACGCTGGAAAGGCAATGTCTGTTGCCAATCCCCAGTTGCTCTGAGGTGGTGATGGTGGTGGGCCTTCTCCTTGAGTAGCAATGTTTGTATTAAGTAATGTGCTAGACCACTTCGGAGGGCATTAAAAAGTTAACCACTAAGTGGGAGGAGTCACATGTAGGCCAGACCGAAATGGGGTGGCAGGACATTAGTGAAGCATTTAGATTTTTAAGACTATCTGGCGGCTTTCGTGCTCTATTTGTTCTGGTGCCAGCCCACGGATCACCGAATTTAATGACGTGCCAATATGGGAGCTCAAGTCAACAGGGGCTACTGGTCCACTGCACTACTGTACCAACTCAGTCTGGGACATCAGTGATGTGATACAACGGACCGCAGCTGCTCGCTTCACCAGCCTGCAGTCAGCTCCAGCACTACCCGCAGGTCCAAGTCAGACAACCAACTCTGCACTGTGCAAGGTCAGTTCTGAGACTGGCCAGTCGGCTCTCAGGGAGAACAAATGCCGCAGGGGTCGTTCACCCAAGCTGGTACTGGTAAGGCAGCTAGAAGCAGAGGTCTTGTTAACCCAGCTTTGTTTGTATGTCTTTTAGAGTTGACACCAAGTGTACATGTGCTGCTTTGCTCCCTTTACAGACCGAATCAGGGTGACAATTTAAATGTTACAAATTTTTGCAAGGAACAGCGCATGGTGTCCAGTTTAACACCTTTCGCCATGTTGGGGGTGGGAGGGGAGGAGAGGGAGGGGCAGAGAACACGAGGGAGAAAACACACACATATACATAAGTACTTGCTGAGCGGTTTACATTACTGAACAACATGAACACAATGACGAGTTCCACAAACAGCATGTGGCACCAAGTCAGTCAGTCAGTCAGTCGCCCTATTTGTTTGGGAGGGTCCCTGGATAGGATTTAATGAAGTCAAAAATCCTGGGAGCTCAAAACTACTCAAGCCATTAAGGGGAGAGGGAGGGAAATTATTAGTGGAAGATTCCATTGGGGGATTGGTTGGGGGGGGGGGGCACAAAAAATATCAATTTCTCTCCCCCCCCACCCCCCATAGTGACTTCTTTCCTATCTGTGAAACCACCCGACCGCATAAGTCCCACACTCGAGTCATGTACCCGATGGACTTTGCCTCTCCTGCTACTGGGGTTGCATTGGTATTTGTTCCACTTCAGGACGCAGACCACAGCGGGCAATTGCAAGCCATGACTCTATATATTTGCACTGTGTGGTAAAACCAATTGCCCTGTAAAAGAGTGCAGTGATAAAGGCCTCTCCCAGTGCAGGTTACGTCAAGGTTGAGCAGCAAACTATTGCTTCAGGATAGTAGATAAACTGCACGGCGGGTGACAGTACCTCTTCCGTAAGACATAACTCTACCTCAAGAGTTTTCTTTGTACGTCTGATAACTGGCTTTTGAATCCAGCCCAGACTCAGAGGATGAAGGTCTCTCTCTGGTACCCGTATGGGTCCAATGTCAATGAGTTTGGGCAGCATGAACAGAGGTCCTTCTTGTTACCAGACCAAAGCACAGAACTGTCTAGGTGGCCAGTGCGGGAAACGGACACGTCACAAACTCGAGCAGGACAGGATCTGCAGGGTGTCTGTCTATCTGTTAGATTTTGCTGCATATTCTATATTTATTGACTTGATATCAACAGAAACCCTGCGCTGTTAACTAATGAATGATAGCATTGTTTTTCTTTTGGAAGTTAGAAGGTGGGGCAGCGGAGGAGTCAGACGGTCCCTGGGAGCGTGTCAATATTTGGAGGGAGCTTCCCGAGTGCGTGTCAATAACCGTAGGGGAACGTCCCTTGCGTGAAAAGGTAGGAAATGGGCCAAAGGACGTTGCTCGGACAGTAGAAAGGAGTTTGATCAGGCCATACACTACACTGTAGGGGAGACTGAGTAGAAAAGTGTCCCATTCTCTACCACTGACATCACTCAGCAATTAGTGCAAAAAAAAAATTCCTTCCCCCCCTTAAAAGTGGTCAGGTTTGCATTTTTGTGTGTCGCTGGTAACACAGTGTGCAAAGAGGCTCAAGGGCACAGCACTGAAGTGGAGATTTACCCCACTGTCTCAAAATTTTGGGGTGGGGGGGGGGGGGGGGGGGAGAATAGGGTCATTCAGAGCACAGTTGCTTCATGAAATCTGGCAACCCAACGATAGTCCAATGGACTCATCCAACAGCAACGATTGCCAATTCACATGCAGGAAGCTTGTATGCAGGGGCTAAGAACCCCATGGGAACTTGATTTGCAACCCTTTGATTGAAGTGAAGACAGGTTTGAGAGAGGTGGGCCACCCAAAGATTATAAGGTAAGAGCACTCGACTCTCAACCATGTAGGCAAGAATTTGGGTATCAATCGCCTACATGCAGAGCTGGCAAGTTAAGTGAGAAAGGAAAGTGCCCTGTGCAGAAGCACAGAAATGCTCCCCCACCCGAGCCTCATCTTTACTGGCTAGCTGTCCGCAGGACTACCATGGGGGTCACTTGTGAAGTGCAGGCTAAACCGTCAACACCCCTATCAAGTGGGCATGGTGTCATGAGCCCAGTGAGGCTTTAGAGAATGGATAGGGCTGAGATATTAGAGTCTAATTAAATTCTAACTCTAGACTACTGTACAGCAGGCTGCTCGTGTACTGTACCATGGCCCATCTCAGTCTGGGCATAGGTGCCAATGATCTGCAGGTTCCAAGCTGGCATGAAGAAGCGATCTTGCTGTTCGGGAGTAGCCTGGTTGAGGATGGTGGGCAGGAACATGCCCAGGTGGAGATCCAGGGGCTCTGGCCGTCCACGGTGCACATAGCTGTGGAGATACAGGCGGAAGGAGTCCAGGGAGAGGAACAGGAAGAAGGGTCAGACAGAGAGAGAGAGAGAGAGAGAGAGAGAAAGACACACATACACACACGGGTTTCATTAGAGCTCTGATTAACTCTTGTATGCTGCAGCAATTACTGTCAATTACGGTTGGGATTTTACCAGTTAGTGCAAAAGAGGTGAATCTGGAACATTCAATCAGAAGTTAACCACAGCGATTAATGGCAGCGAGACCATCAAGAAGCCATTCGCGTGCCCATTGCCTTGCACTCTCTCCCAAAACACACATCGGGGTTTTGTGCCCAGATCAATCAGTATATTTGAGACCTGTGACCGTCTCAACTCTTCCAGGTCGAGTCCTAGCTGTGCATTTCCCGTGAAACCTGGCCGCTAATGACATTTCTTGGCTGCGACGTTTCCCGATTGGGGCCCTTTGCAGTTCTGTGTGCCGGTCAGTCCAGCTGAGGCACTCGCCGACAGCTGGGAGTTGCACAGCTCTCTGCTGACCGCAAATCACAGGGAAATTACCAATGAAAATGTCGATTGTACAAAGCTCTTTTTTTAGAAAAATGAGAGTGATGAACCTTTAATTGAAACAAGACACCATTTTGTGTCACACAGACAATATTTTGTGAATGCCTCAAACTTTTACAGTAATGTACAGGACTTTGTAACAGAAAAAATAAAAATGTTGGAAATACACAGCGGGTAAATCAGCACCTGTACAGGAAAAATACAGGGTTAACAGTCCCTATCGAGACCCTTCAACAGAGCATCAATCTGGCTTTTCTCTTTTCAGGTGCTGATTTACCTGCTGTGTTATTCCAACAATTTTATGGCATTTTCTGTAGCTGCACTTTGAGTGTTTGCTCGGTGGACTGTGCTTTGTTTGATAAGTTTGGAAACTTACCTTAGCTCAAATAAATGTTTTTTCATCACTTCCGAGTTAGCAAACCTGTTCCAATTCCATGTAAATGCAGCTCTACTCACTTAACTGAGGGGATGACGGGGGGGGGGGGGGGGGAATGAACACTTGCAAATTGCTTATCACCCAATACTTACCTTCTCCTTTGAGTCCTTTTATTGTCAGATTATAAATAAAATGTTGAGACAGGGAGATGGAGTTTGTACCTGCATTGGGCAATTTACTTCTACAACTCACAGCTATCGTATTTAAATGAGGCATCAGGCCACTCTGCGATGCACGCGCCCACACATACACACACTCTTCACTTGCAATAGGCAAGTGCTTTGGTTTGATTCTTAGGCTCTTTCCAGATGATCTAATGTAGTGAGTATTTAAAGCACTTGCACATTAAGCGGTAGTCACAATGCGCTAAAGACTTAATTCTATCTGTTAGAATCTCAGTCTTCTCTGGCACAACATCAACTCAACAGTGTCCAAGAATGTTCCACCTTCAATCCTGACCTGTGCTGGGTTAGCTGACCTGGGTCAGGATATCAGATTGGCTTCAGCATCCCCGAGCTTGGGGGAAGGGGGGCAGTGCACTCAATGTCCAGATTCACACACGAAGATTAGCCGAATGGATGAAGTACTAAAAGGCTGGAGATACCAGCGGACCCGAGGAACCATACTCCAGCAAGACTCGCCACCTTCAGGGCAGCAGGTCGATGATGGGGGTGGGGGTAGAAATAAAAGCACACTTTTCAGTCAATCAAAACTGATTCCCTCAGGAATAGTGGCTGGGATTTCTGTATCTTATTTCACACTGTAAAATAAGATGCAAAAGAAAGAAGGCAGAGAGAAAACAGGGAACTATAGGCCAGTTAGCCTGACATCAGTAGTAAGGAAAATGCTAGAATCTATTATTAAGGACGCAGTAACAGGGCACTTAGAAAATCATAATATGATTAGGCAGAGTCAACACAGTTAATGAAAGGGAAATTGTGTTTGATCAATCTATGAGAGTTTTTTTTGAGGATGTAACTAGTAGGGTAGATATAGTGGATATAGTATACTTGGATTTTCAAAAGGCATTCGATAAGGTGCCACACAAAAATAGGGCTCATGGGATTGGGGGTAATATATTAGCAGGAATTGAGGATTGGTTAACGGACAGAAAACAGAGTAGGAATAAATGGGTCATTTTCGGGTTGGCAGGTTGTAACTTAGTGGAGTGCTGCAGGAATCAGTGCTTGAGCCTCGGCTGTTTACAATATATATCAATGACTTAGATGAAGGAACCAAATGTAGTGTATCCAAGTTTGCTGACGATGCAAAGTTAGGTAGGAAAGTAAGTTGTGAGGAGGGCACAAAGAATCTGCAAAGGGATATCGACAGGTTAAGTGAGTGGGCAAGAAGGTGGCAGATGGAGTATAATGTGGGGAAATGTGAAATTATCCACTTTGGTAGGAAGAATAGAAAAGCAGAATATTTTTTTAAAAGGTGAGAGACTAAGAAATGTTGGTCGTCAGAGGGATTTGGGTATCCTTGTAAATGAATGACAAAAAAAGGTAACATGCAGGTACAACACGCAATTAGGAAGGCACATGGGAGACTTGCCTTCGAGGGGGTGCAAAGGTTTACTAGATTGATTCCTGGGATGAGAGGGTTGTCCTATGAGGAGAGATTGTGTAGAATGGGCCTATATTCCCTGGAGTTTAGAAAAATGAGAGGTGATCTCATTGAAACGTACAAAATTCTTAGAGGGCTTGACAGGGTAGGTGCTGAGAGGCTGTTTTCCTTGGCTGGAAAGTCTAGAACCGCGGGTCATAGTCTCAAGATAAGGGGTCGGCCATTTAGGACCCAGATAAAAGGAGGAATTTCTTCACTGAGGGTGTGAATCTTTGGAATTCTCTACCCCAGAGGGCTGTGGATGCTCAGTCGTTGAGTATATTCAAGACTGAGATCGATAGATTTTTGGACACTAAGGGAATCAAGGGATATGGGGATAGGGCAGGGAAGTGTAGCTGAGGTAGAAGATCAGCTATGATCTTATTAAATGGCGGAGGAGGCTCGAGGGGCCCTATGGCCTACTCCTGTTCCCATTTCTTGAGTTCTTGTGTAAAGGCCAGTGATATAAAGGCCGGTGAATTAGGCCGCCACAACATCCCTCTGAGGCACTGCTTACCATCCGTTACTGCAATGACCCTAAATCAACAGCGCAGTCTCCGTGAAGCAATCCATAGTGCGCCTTCCGAGCAAAGGAAATCACCAAAATCATTCACTGACCAGCAGCCAAAGCAAGTGGACAGGCACCATCGAGCGTTTAGTGAATTAGAGGATTAGTCGACATTCTCTCAGACAGAGGTGGGTCAAACCCACCCAAGAGAAGACCTAAGAAGCCGGGGGGGGGGGGGTGGTGAAGGAAGAGGGGTAGAGGAAGGATAAGACAGTTTGGGGCAATGATCATGGAATATCAGGTTTGCCACACTGAACATCACAAGACAGGCTCTCCTTGTTTCATGTGCCAGGGTGAATATGAAGAGCTAGGCTGGGTAAAGAAAGATTAAATAGTATCAAGTGCCCCGGCACTTAGAGTACCAACCAGCACCATATGGAGTGAGGCAGTCATTCCCAAAACACTTTAATAGGACATAAATCCTTACATACCATACAGCTGAGTTTTGGTTTCACTCTGGCCTTGGTTATACTGTAGGTAGAATGATACAGAGTCTCATTCATCAACAAACCAGGGTATGAATTATTATTTTGCAGTTTTTGAGTTAAAAACATTTCCAGTCGCCTGTGGCCCTTTCTCATTCTTCCCTCAGCTGAGCCAGATGAATATTCCGTCCCAGATTTAGCACAAGTTTCTTCAAAAAGCAAAAGTCCGTCTCCATCAGTCTCCCTGTGCCACATGCTCTTCCTCAGCTGACCTTGGCTAGGTGACTGGCGCTCTCATCCCTGCACCAATGCCAGCCAAGAGGAGGTGGGAGAAAATGGGCCAGTATGATGCACCCGGAGGCGTGCAAGAGTGGCCCACCCCAATTTGCTCCGCCACCATCCCGTTCCGTGGTCTCTGCCAAGACATTTCCCTCTCGACAGCGGTGCCAAGATCAGGAACTCACCGTGTACCACGGAAGTACTGCGTTTCGCCCCAACCCCCACTCGACGCCTTCGAGTTGACATTCAAGCCGAAAACCGAGAGCGACTCTTAAGCACCTCGCCCGCTGGTAGGGCAGCTCTCCTGCCGAGTCAGGTTCACAATTTTGCAGTGCCACAATTGGAGGGCATGTGATCGAGTACTCAACCATCCTTCTGGAAACACTAACCGTGGCCCAGCTCGGTCTGGGCGTAGGTGCCGATGATCTGCTGGGTGTAAGATTGGCGCAGCCATTTCGCTCTCTGCTCTGAAGTGCACTGATTCTCCAAGGTGGGTATGAACATGACAAAGTGGAGGCTCAGGGCATCTACCTTGGTGCTCAGACAAGCTCTGCAGAGTACAATCAATAATTGATATGGGATGGTGACTCACAAATTTATGCAATACTTACTGTGCAAAACACCCATGTCGCTCCCAGCAAGTTCTACTCTGATTAATATTGGCATTATATAAAAAACCTGACTACCAAAATGTTGCCAAGAGTTTCATGTGAATGCAGCAACTAAACCTGTGCTAGCAATGTTCTACGCAGGGCAACGAGATGAACGACCAGTTAATTTGTTTTCAGTGGAGTTGTTTGAGGGAAAGAATGTTGGCCGGGATAGCGGGAGAATTCCCTGTTCTTTGAGTGGTGCCGTTGGATCAGGCAGATGGGACCTTGGGTTGCTGCCTCATCCAAAGGGTGTGCCCTCCAACAGTGCAACACTCCCTCAGTGCTGCACGAAGGTGTCACCTTACATTATGGGATGGCCCCAGAGGAAAAAGTGCTGTAAACTGAGTCAAGCTGACACTATACTCCCTATAACCCGCTCACTACTTGTGACACAGATAAGATGTCAGTTGAGGAAATAAATCTCCCTCATAGCTTCAGGAATACTGAAAGCTACTAGCCTTAGGACTAAAAACAGAAAATGCTGGAAATACTCGGCAGGTCAGGTAGCATCTGTGGAGAGAGAAACAGAGTTAACGTTTCAGGTCGATGATCTTTCGTCAACTGCCTTCAGATTTTTGGAGTACATCAGCTGATGTCCACTATACCAAGCAACTCAAGGCTCAATGGACATATATGGGGACTACCTCCTTCACCACCCCTCCCAACTGCCTCTGTCTCATGGGTCACGTTAGGGTCAGAGTCTCTTTCCCTTCTCCAATGTTCTCTCTTTACCTTCCCTGTCCAGAAGTGGGCAGCTCATGCAGGGCTACACTTCCACTGATGGCAGTGGTTCTTCAGTGCTTCACCCAATTGGCCAATCTTCACTTGTGAACCTACAAAATGAGCCAAACACTGTCCACATCCAACATTCATACACACACACTGCTAGCAGCAGTCACCGGCTGACGAACAGGAGCAGGAATCCTGGCCCGGTTTCCTTTCCCTAACCCATGGGCACCGAACCCAACTGCAGCAACCCTACTGCCCCCTCAGCGGAGACCAACTAAATCAGCAAAGACCAAGGATGAGAGTTTCCTAGTCTGCATGGCTCTTGGCTACATTGGGTAGTGTGTTTAGTAGCAGAATATTCATTGATGTTTCCACAGGGCTACGTGATTCATAAGGTCTTATTTCAAAACAAGTCAAAGGCTCATTATCAGTGAGTAAACATGCCTCAGGAGGAGCTACCCTCAGGCACCTAGGGGTCACCATTGACCAGGAACTTAACTGGACCAGCCACATAAATACTGTGGCTATAAGAGCAGGTCAGAGCTGGGTATTCTGCGGCGAGTGACTCACCTCCTGACTCCCCAAAGCCTTTCCACCATCTACAAGGCACAAGTCAGGAGTGTGATGGCATACTCTCCATTTGCCTGGATGAGTGCAGCTCCAACAACACTCAAGAAGCTCAACACCATCCAGGACAAACAGCCCACTTGATTGGCACCCCATCCACCACCCTAAACATTCACTCCCTTCACCACCGGCGCACCATGGCTGCAGTGTGTACCATCCACAGGATGCAATGCAGCAACTCGCCAAGGCTTCTTTGACAGCACCTCCCAAACCCGCGACCTCTACCACCTAGTAGGATAAGGGCAGCAGGTACATGGGAACAACACCACCATTCCGACTTGGAAATATATCGCCGTTCCTTCATCGTCGCTGGGTCAAAATCCAGGAACTCCCTACCTAACAGCACTGTGGGAGAACCTTCACCACACGGACTGCAGCGGTTCAAGAAGGCAGCTCACCACCACCTTCTCACGGGCGATTAGGATGGGCAATAAATGCTGGCCTTGCCAGCGATGCCCACATCCCACGAACGAATAATAAAAAAAGTGAACCGCATTGCTCCATAAACCCCAGGCTTAAAAATTGCCCCAGAGCAGGGTTGGAAAATCAGTGCCAATTAGAACTGATTTGCTACATTGCAAAATGCCACACGCATTAATAATCGCACTAATAATCAAAAGGTAATGGAACGGACCAAAGACTCCTTGGAACGTTAGTCAGCGCTGCTATCTCCAGAGAGTTCATGCACAATCCCAGTTACCCCAATGCATTCCCCACCCTTCCAAGAGTTACTCTGCAATCCTACTGTACCAGGTGGACCCTAGAGGAAGAGTGTCCAAGTTTTTTTGTCTCATGGGCCATGAGCTTAAAGAGCCACATATAAAAGTTTAAGTCAACACTCCCACTAATGCACATATCCATCAGTTACTGAAACTAAACAGATCTTGCTGGTCTGATTCAGATTTATTCACTGATAAGCAACAGCACTAAGGACAGCTCTTTCCAAAGTTCCAAGACGCACGAAATTCAAATAGGTCCATCAAGCAAGTAAGAAACAATTGCAAATAGAAACTCAGTTGACTTGAGCTTTGTGTACTGGAGAGTCGGGGCTCGAGGCCCAGAAATCGTCCACAGCCGTTGTCTGGAGACCTCTGTCCTGCAGGATTTAAAGCAATCAATGCCCAACAGGATGCACTGTGCTGACGAGATTAGAATTGAAGTGAACACATCGCACAGTTCAGCTGTAAACTTGTTCTGGGGTAACAGGGTGAAAGCTAAAATGGGACACACCTCAACAGCACACTGAGAATATCAGGGAACACGTTGGGAGATATTACTAAATCAGATAGTGTGAAGGAGCAGGTTCAGTCTCAGTACTGATGCTGTCAGCAACATAGAGCACTGCAGGGAGGAGTTACTGCATGACAATGAGAGCGAGCTGGATTAACAGCACACAATCACAGAATGATTACAGCACGGAAGGAGGCCATTCGGCCTGTCAAGTCCGTGCCAGCTCTCTGCAAGAGCAATCCAGCTAGTCCCACTCCCACGCCCTTCCCCGTAGCTCTGCAAATTTTTTCCCTTCAGGTACTTATTCAATTCCCTTTTGGAAGCCAAGATTGAGTCTGCCTCCACCACACCCTCAGGCAGTGCATCCCCGAGCCTAACCACTCGTTGTGTAAAAATGTTTTTCCTCGTGTTGTCTTTGGTTCTTTTGCCAATCACCTTAAATCTATGTCCTCTGGTTCTTGACCCTTCCGCCAATGGGAACGGTTTCTCTCTATCTACTCTGTCTTCATGATTTTGAACCCCTCTGTCAAATCTCCTCTCAACCTTCTCTGCTCTAAGGAGAACACCAACAGCTTCTCCAGCCTATCCATGTAACTGAAGTCTTTCATCCCTGGAACCAGTTTAATAAATCTCCTCTGCACCCTGTCTACGGCCTTCATATCCTTCCTGAAGTGCGGTGCCCAGAACTGGACACAATACTCCAGTTGTGGCTGAACCGGTGTTTTATAAAGGTGCATCATAACTTCCTTGCTTTTGTACTCTATGCCTCTAGTTATAAAGGCCAGCATCCCTTATGCTTTTTTAAACCGCTTTCTCAACCTGTCCTGCGACCTTCAAAGATTTGTGCACATAAACCCCCAGATCTCTCTGTTCTTTCACCCAGTACAAATACACAGTCAGTAAGTAACATAGGGTGCTGGCTGGGAGAAGTTAGAGTGCAGTAACACCAGACTCCTCAACTCAGCAGAGATACAGAAAACAATGTTAAACTCTGGAGGACTGATTCAATTCCCTCACACGTTGAAGACCAAAAACTCCTCTTGCCAGTTTCCCCAACCATGTCAGAAACATGCCACATTTAAAATGCGTGACAGAAATACAAACATTTAAAAGTAAATTTTAATTCTTTGTATCAACCTTTTGCAAAAAGGGCTCAAGATGTTGAAACACTCTCCAATTCAAAACTCATAGCCCAACCCCTCCTCCCTGCCAAACAGCAAAGTGGAGTCTGAAGGAGAAAAATACATAAAGACCAAATCTAATGCATCCCTTCAGAACTGGAGTCTAACACGCCCACATCCTTGAACTACCTGCATACACCTTTCACATAAGAATATTTTACACAGGGCATGTAAAGGGGAGATGATGAGGCGCAAAACTCAATCTTTTAAAGACGCTGGCACTCACTGCGCCAGTTAGTTGCCCAAATGTACCCAAGCAGCCTGCAGGTCAATGAATGATGGATCAGAAATCCTGGAACCCAAATCCTCGATCAGTGAGTGTGTAAAAAGATCATTTGTTTCATCACGGGGCTATAGATGAGACACGTCATCCACCCAGTGCTCTGCACTTTGATCCAAGTCTGGCACAAACAAGCCAGGCAACCTCGGACCCATTGACACCAACCTCATCAGACCCAAGATAAAGGCTACTGACAGAGACTGATGAGGGTCAGATTCAGGGAAAGGCTTTTTTTTCTGCTCACACTCATGTGAAGAGACAACAAAAACATCAGCGCTATTACTGTTCAGTTATTCTAGGACCTGCACCATCTGCAGGGCTGCACTTTTAGAACATAAGAAATAAAAGTAGGAGTAGGCCATATGGCCCCTCGCGCCTGCTCTGCCATTCAGTAAGATCATGGCTGATCTTCGACCTCAACTCCACTTTCCCGCCTGATCCTCATATCTCTATCGATCTCAGTCTTTAATATACTCAACAACTGAGCATCCACAGCCCTCTGGGGTACAGAATTCCAAAGATGCACAATCCTCTGAGTGAAGAAATTCTTCCTCATCTCAGTCTTAAATGGCTGACCCCTTATCCTGAGACTATGCTCCTAGTTCTAGACTCCCCAGCCAGGGAAACATCTTCTCAGCATCTACCCTGTCGAGCCCTCTTAGATTCTTATATGTTTCAATGCGATCACCTCTCATTCTTCTAAATATAGGCCCAATCTACTCAATCTTTCCTCTTAGGATAACCCTCTCATCCCAGGAATCAATCTAGTGAACTTACATTGCACCGCCTCTAAGGCGAGTATATCCTTCCTTGGGTAAGGAGACCAAAACTGTACACAGTACTCCAAGTGAGGTCTCAGCAAAGCCCTGTACAATTGCAGCAAGACTTCCTTAATCTTGTAATCCAATCCCCTTGCAATAAAGGCCAACATACTATTTGCCTTCCTAATTGCTTGCTGTACCTGCATGCTAAGTTTCTGTGTTTTGTGTAAAAGGACACCTAAATCCCTCTGAACACCAACATTTAATAGTTTCGCACCATTTATAAGATATTCCATTTTTCCTACCAAAGTGAATAACCTCACATTTCCCCACATTACACTCCATCTGCCACCTTCTTGCCCACACTTAACCTATCACTATCCCTTTGCAGACTGTGTCCTCCTCACAGCTTACTTTCCCATCCAGCTTTGTATTGTCAGCAAATTTTGATACATTACACTCGGTCCCCTCATCTAAAATCATTAATATAATCATTAATATAGATTGTAAATAGCTGAGGCCCAAGCACTGATCCCTGCAGCACTTCACTTATTACAACCTGCCAAACCGAAAATGGCCCTTTTATTCCTAATCTCTGTTTTCTGTCCATTAACCAATCTTCAATCCATATATTACCCCCAATTCAATGAGCCCTAATCTTGTGTGGCACCTTATCAAATGCCTTTTGAAAATCCAAATATACTACATCCACTGGTTCCCCCTTATCCACCCTGCTAGTTACACCTTCAAGAAACTAATAGATGTGTCAACACATATTTCCCTTTCATAAAACCGTGTTCACTCTGCCTAATCATAAATGTACGGAGTCGTACAACACCAGGTTATAGTCCAACAGCTTTATTTGAAATCATAAGCTTTCGGAGCTTTGCTCCTGACGAAGGAGCAAAGCTCCGAAAGCTTATGATTTCAAATGAAGCTGTTGGACTATAACGTGGTGTTGTACGACTCCGTACATTTGTCCACCCCAGTCCATCACCGGCATCTCCGCATCATAATCATAAATGATTTTCTAAGTGCCCTGTTACTACGTCCTTGATAATAGATTCTAGCATTTTCCCTACTACTGATGACAGGCTAACTGGTCTGTAGTTCCCTGTTTCCTCTCTCTCCCTCCTTCCTTGAATAGCAGGGTTACATTTGCTACCTTCCAATCCACGGGGACCATTCTAGAATCTAGGGAATTCTGGAAGATCATAACCAATGCATCCACTATCTCTGCAGCCACCTCTTTTAAAACCCTAGGATGTAGGCCGTCAGGTCCAGGGGAGTTGTCGGTTTTTAGTCCCATTAATTTTTCTAAAACTTTTTCTTTACGAATCTTAATTACTTTAAGTTCCTCCCTCTCATTAAATCCTTGGTCCCCCACTATTTCCGGTATGTTTTTGTGTCTTCTACTGTGAAGACAGATAAAATATTTGTTTAACATCTCTGCCATTTCCTTATTCCCCATGATAATTTCTCATGCCTCTGCCTATAAGGGACCCAGGTTTTACTTTCACTAATCTCTTCCTTTTTATATACTTGTAGATTTTATTATATTAAATTAATTATATATGCTCAGAGTAAAGCAACACTCCTTTGAAACAAGCCAGAGATTGATTCTCCGCTCCCTCACCTCTATCAACCTACATAAGGGGCATAATAATGCAATAAGACAAGAACACCCAAGGACTAAAATAGGCTATGTGAGCCATCCAAGCTCATCCCAGCCAAGAT
Source organism: Heptranchias perlo (assembly GCF_035084215.1). Taxonomy (NCBI): domain Eukaryota; kingdom Metazoa; phylum Chordata; class Chondrichthyes; order Hexanchiformes; family Hexanchidae; genus Heptranchias; species Heptranchias perlo. The sequence continues at coordinate 41,779,517 of NC_090347.1, forward strand.
CAGCAGATGCCAGGGAGCAGGCTAGTTCCCTCTCGAGACTGGAGTGAGTTCCCAGTGGAACACAGGAACAGGAGTAGGCCATTTAGCCTCTCGTGCCTGTTCTGCCATTCAATGAGATCATGGCTGATCTGTGACCTAACTCCATTTACCTGCCTTAGCCCCATATCCCTTAATACCTTTGGTTAACAAAAATCTATCAATCTCAGATTTAAAATTAACAATTGAGCTATCATCAACCGGCGTTTGCGGAAGAGAGTTTCAAACTTCTACCACCCTTTGCGTGTAGAAGTGTTTCCCAACTTCACTCCTGGCTCTAATTTTTAGGCTATGTCCCCTAGTTCTAAACTCCCCAACCAGCGGAAATAGTTTCTCTCTATCTACCCTCAGTTCCCCTTAATATTTTGAAATCTTCAATCAATTCACCCCATAAATGTTCTAAATTCCAGAGACTACAACCCTAGTTTGTGTAATCTCTCCATGTAATTTAACCCTTGGGAGTCCAGATATTATTCTAGTAAATCTACACAGCACTCCCTCTAAAGTCAATATATGCTCCCTAAGGTGCAGTGCCCAGAACTGAACATAGTACTCTGGGAGTGATCTAACCAGGGCTTTGTATAGCTGTAGAATAACTTCAAACCCCTTGTATTCTAGTCCTCTAGATATAACGGCCAGCATTCAAATAGCCTTTTTGATTATTTTCTGTACCTATCCATGACATTTTAATGATCTACGTACATGGACCCCTAAGTCTCTTTGGACCTCCACAGTTTTGAGCTGGTCACCATTTAGAATGCACTCTGATCTATCCTTTTTAGGTCCAAAGTGGATGACCTCACACAAGCCTACACTGAAATTCATTTGCCACAGTTTTGCCCATTTACTTAATCTATTAATCTCTCTCTTTAATTTTATGCTTCCATCTACACTGCTTACAATGCTGCCTATCTTTGTGTCATCTGCAAATTTGGATATGTGGCTCTCTATCCCGTCATCTAAGTCATTAATAAATACAGTGAATAGTTGAGGCCCCAACACAGATCCCTGTGGGACACCATTAGTCACATCCTGACAATTCGAGTATCTGCCCATTATCCCTATTCTCTGTCTCCTGCTGCTCAGCCAATTTCCTAACCAGGTCAATAATTTGCCCTCAATTCCACGAGCTTCAACTTTAGCTAACAGTGTGTTATGAGGGACTTTATCAAACAATTCTGGAAGTCCATATAAACAACATCCGTGGACCAGAAAATATCAGTTTCTACCTTACCATTCTACTAGGCTTCATTCATGGAACTGCAAATCACTTAAACTTTCTCCAACTCGTTCCATATATTCCAGTCACACGGTACTCAAACTGCTGCTGATTTTGGTTGTTAGTGAGGCGTATAATGAACACCCAGTAGTTTAACCCCCAAATTAAGAGGGCATCATGTCCTGTTGCAGCCCTGTTAATGAGGAGCAGTCTCAAGCAGACATTCACTGATTCCCGGCTCAATCCCCTCCCGAAAATCTCCCCAGTGATAAGGGCCTAAAGCCAACAGAAAGGGTCCTCCTGAAGGTCAGGAGCTTATTGCTTACAAGGCACTATACGCTGTAAGCACACTGACATTTAATGTGATTATTCCATTATATATTAAAAATTCAACAACTCAAAAGAATTGCACCTTATGGTGATGTGTGTTTGGCCCCCACTCCGTGCCAGCCTCCAATGACGGAGACGTTAGCCCCACAAGTAAATGGGATAGCAAATTAGCAGGCTCCAAACGAAAAAAAGAAACGACTGGCGATTCAGCAGCACCCAACAGGAAATCGAGAAAAGAGCACAAATGAGACAAAGAAAAGTGCAAATAATGCTCTGATATCAAATGCCGAAACTGAGGAAGTGGCCCAAAGGCTTGAATCTTGCAGGGGATGAAAAAGAATCCCAACAAACAAGTGCTGAACCCTAATGCCCGCCCTGACTGGCATCGGACTCCAATCCACCCACTTGAGTATAGAAGATTAAGGGGTGATTGAATTGTGGTGTTTAAGGTAATTGAAGGATTTCATAAAGTAGAGAGAAGCTATTTCCTCTGGTGTGGGCAGTCCAGAACAAGGGGTCATAACCTTCAAACTTGAGTTAGGCTGATCAGGGGTGATGTCAGGAAGCACTTCTTCACACAAAGGGTAGTGGAAATCTGGAACTCTCTCCCCCAAAAAGCTGTTGAGGCTGGGGGTCAATTGAAAATTTCAAAACTGAGATTGATAGATTTTATTGGGTAAGGGTATTAAGGGTTATAGAACCAAGGCGGGTAAATGCTAAGATACAGATCAGCCATGGTCCAACTGAATGGTGGAACAGGCTTGAAGGGCTGAATGGTCTACTCCTGTTCCTATGTTCCTACCAAGACATTTAAGCAATTGAAAACTGCTGAGGTAAAATTCAACACCTGCCTCCTATTCCCCAGACACACAAATGACCGCTCCCCACTTCACCGAGGCACAAGTCGCCAGCCCTCCCTCCCCAGTGAAGCACAAATCAGAGCCCAAAGGATTGACAACCCCAAACCTTACGGAGGAAAACGCTCCCTTAGCGTTTCTCCCTCCCTCCCTTCCCCTCCGAGGCTCAAGTCAGAACCCGGCATGCCCCCTTTATCCCTTCCCCCAACTCCTTTCCTCCTACTAACTGCCAACTGTCTCTTGCTATGCACCCCTCCAATTCTCCCTACTCCTTCCTTCACTCCCTTTCATTGCCACCAAACTATTATGTTGTTCTCCTCCTCATTTCCCAACCAACCCTTTTTCCCTCCTCCTCCTCCTCTTCTCCCCCACTTTTCCCCCTTTCTATAAAGCATTTGGACAGTTACATGGGTAAGATGGGTATAGAGGGATATGGGCCAAGTGCAGGCAATTGGGACTAGCTTAGTGGTATAAACTGGGCGACATGGACATGTTGGGCCGAAGGGCCTGTTTCCATGTTGTAAACTTCTATGATTCTATTCTCCTCTCCTCCTGTCCCTCAACCTGCTCTTTGGCCTGGGCCTCTGCTCTTCTCCCCCAACTTTGTCTCCTCTCTCTCCACAGTCTACACGAGTCTACACAGAATCCACAGCACAGAAACAGGCCATTTGGCCTGACTGGTCTACGCCAGTGTTTGTACTCCAAACGAGCCTCCTCCCACTCTAATTACCTTTCCAAGCCTGCCCCCCGTATCACTCCATTCCCTTCTCCCTCGCACCTGCATCAAGCCTCCCCTTCCAGGCATCAACGCTCTCTGCTTCAAACCACTTCATGTGGCGGTGAGTTGCACAATCTCACCATTCTCTGTGAGGTTTGGGGTCCAAGCCAAATTCTTTTCTTGATCTGTTAGTGACTATCTTATATTTATGCCCCCTTGTTCTGAACTCACCCACAAGTGGAAACAGTCTCTCCACATCTACCCTATCGAACCCCTTTGTGATTTTGAAGACCTCTATCAGATACAGCTGGTTCACTAGGATGCTGCCTGGTGTGAGGAAATACAAATACAAAGAAAGACTTGAAAAGTTGGGGCTGTTTTCATTAGAAGAGGCCATTATGAGCTGATTGAATAAGTGTTTAAAATGATGAAGGGATGGAGCACAGTAGATAGAAACAGGCTGTTTCCAATGGCTGAGGGGGTTAGAACAAGGGGACATAAATGGAAGATTAAATGTAGGACAGAGAGCAGGAGAAACAAATTTTATTATATATAAAAATATATATATATATATATATATATATATTAGTTGAGACACTGTGGAAAGCATTACCATCTTTCAGATGAGGCATTAATCCGATGCCCCATCTGACCTCTGGTCTATTCAAATAGAAGCAGGTGAGTTCTCCCAGTATCCTGACCAATATTTATCCTTCAACCGAAATCATAACAGATTATCTGGTCATTATCTCACTGCTGTTTGTGGGGCCTTGCTGTGGGCAAACTGGTTGCCATTTATCACTTCATTACAACAATGACTACAGGGTAATTTTAACTTTTGGTGATAACGTAAACGGAGCCAAATCGTAATGGCCACCCGTTATACATCTCTCCCGATATTTGTTCCCATGAGAAAACTAGGAGAGATGTAGAATGAGCGGCCGATCCATTATCTTGCCCTTTACGCTACTGCCAAAAGTTAAAATTACCCCATATGCTTCAAAAGTTCTTCTTTGGCTGTGAAGGGATTTGGGACATCCTCAGATCACAAAAGGTGCTACATAAATGCAAGTTCTTTTTCTCTTTACCAGAGGCCATGTCAACATTTAAGAATGGGTTAGACGTTTGAAGGACAGCAGGATAAAGGAATATGGGAACAGGGTGGCACAGAGGATTAGGACTACTGATTGCGTGGAGGGTAAACACCAACACAGACAGGTTGGGCCGAATGACCTGTTGCCCTGTAATTTTATGATACAGTCGTAAGCATGCATTGTGAACAAAGTGAATTGAAATGACTAAACTACATGCTTCTGAAAGCAACGGCTGAGGGGGAACAGCTCTGGGAACAGGTTGGGCACACTGGGATTCTATCCAACAGGAATGAATAGGAGGCAGTCCGGCCCATTGGGCATGAGTACAATGGGAGGGCATGAGTACAATGGGAGGGCATGAGTACAATGGGAGGGCATGAGTACAATGGGAGGGCATGAGTACAATGGGAGGGCATGAGTACAATGGGAGGGCATGAGTACAATGGGAGGGCATGAGTACAATGGGAGGGCATGAGTACAATGGGAGGGCATGAGTACAATGGGAGGGCATGAGTACAATGGGAGGGCATGAGTACAATGGGAGGGCATGAGTACAATGGGAGGGCATGAGTACAATGGGAGGGCATGAGTACAATGGGAGGGCATGAGTACAATGGGAGGGCATGAGTACAATGGGAGGGCATGAGTACAATGGGAGGGCATGAGTACAATGGGAGGGCATGAGTACAATGGGAGGGCATGAGTACAATGGGAGGGCATGAGTACAATGGGAGGGCATGAGTACAATGGGAGGGCATGAGTACAATGGGAGGGCATGAGAAGAGGTCCGGCCCATTGGGATTGAATACAATGGGAGTGAACAGGAGAGAACCCACTGCAGAGAAAGAAAATCTACTCTTGCCACTTTGATTTCATAATGCAAACTCTGTGCACATTCCCGCGCTTAAAGGCAGCAAGACCACACTTGAGAACTGTATAAAACAGGGGTTTCCAGGCAACAGAATAGTTGGCAACTCAAACTTGTAATTTCATTGCGTCTACACTGAGAGTTACTTACAATAGCTTCAGGAGTTTGTGCTACAGTAGTATTGGTACTTAGGCAGGTAGCTTCATGAAATTAATAACTAATCCTTTAGTGGATTTTCAAGATGAAGGTTCCATCATTTTGTAAGAGAAGCTCAAATATAGGTTGAATATAAGAAGGGATAATTCTTTGAACTCAGTTCAACTAATATTGGTACCAGAGTGCAGACAATACTGAAACTGTATCATCAAAACAGAACTAAAACAAAAACATTTGGTTTTGTCCAGTTTTGTGATTGAGAACTTACAAAGTTGTACATGTAGGTTTGTAGATAAAGTGAATATGTTTCCCAGGATATGTCTGTCTAGCTCAATTAAAAGCAAAAGGATACATTCTCTTTGATTTTGCGGCCAGTAAACCAAGAAAGTTTACACATTAATGAAGTTAATTTGGTGGAAAGAATTCTTGGTGTATGTGTTTAGCTCAGTAAAAGACAAAGGGGCTTTATTCTCGCTGGCCTTGGGGTCAATAATGTTATAATAAAATCCCTGTAACAAAAGCTGTTCAGTAGATTCAGGTTATTATTTTGGCACCCATAACTTTGTGGATTGGTCTTTCACAGTCAAATATCTTTTTCTAAATTTTGCAATAGATGTAATTGCTATGACGACACAATTGCCTGCAGTGCTATTCATCCGTAGTAGTTTCAGGCATTTAGAGCAAACACCTAAATTAGTGGGCTTTGGAAGGTCATTAGAAGATGTAGGAGATGAAAGTCACTTTGTAGTGAATATTTCAAGATGGCCAAGCACGGATGTGACAGAAAACAACTCAACAAAACCCTAATCAGTGTATTGTCAAAACCAACTGAACGGTTGAGACTCCAGCTGATCGGCAATTGCATGAAAGAGGTTGTATCATCTGTAATTAAGTCAAAGTTAGAGCCTTAACCTGTATACACACTAATGATACTTTGCACTTCAGATTCTGCCAAGTACACGCTGTAATCCTGAAAATAAGATTAGGCTGTGAAATTGTATGATTCAGATTCATCGGTTACGTTTACTGTGATCATTGATACTGAACGTTATAAATGGTGGTAACTACAGATATATATAGTTAAATAACACTGTTAGTTGTGCACTGAATTTTTTGGCCACATCCTTAAACAACAACTTGCATCTATATAGCAGCTTTAAGGTGCTAAACCGGAGTGTAATCTGACAACAAAATTGACACCAAGTCAAAGAAGGAGATATTGGAACAGGTGATAGGTTTTAAGGAGGAGAGAGAGAGAGAGAGGTGGAGAGGGGTTTAGGGAGGGAATTCCTGAGCTTGGGACCTAGATGGCTGAAGGCATGGCCGCCAATGGTGGGGCGAAGGAAGCTGAGGATGCACAAGAGGCCAGAATTGGAGGAAAACAGAGTTCTCAAAGGTTACAGAGATAGGGAGGGTGAGGCCACAGAGGGATTTGAACACAAGGATGAGAATTTTAAATGTGAGGCATAAAAGAACTTTAGATTTAGCAGTAGACTGTTGTCTGAAGTATTTCCCCAGATCTTGTGTGTTTACTGTCACACGAGGTCAGTAACTTGTTTTTAGCAGTGTAAATGTTTAGATTGTGTAAGATTTGTTTTTTAATCATAGAGGCAATATAAACTAGAGGGCACAATTCTAAAAGGGATACAGGAACAGAAAGATCTGGGGGTATATGTGCACAAATCGTTGAAAGTGACAGGGCAGGTTGAGAAAGTGGTTTAAAAAGCAAACGGGATATTGGGCTTTATAAATAGAGGCATAGGACTCGATTTTAGCACCCGCGATCAGGAGCATTGGTGGCGGGGCGGGGGGGGCTGCGAAAATCCGGGATTCCCGGGGCGGGTCTGGAGCCCGGCTCCAACCCACCCCAATTCCGAGTTCCCCAGTGGTGCGCTCACATGCGCCGCAGCCCCTGCATGTGGGACTCCCGCCGGCAATTAAAGCCAGCGGGGTGCCACTTAAAGTACTTGAACAGGTACTTCAGGTTGTTTACAGACCTGACATTTTAGGAGGAATCGGATTTTGAAATTAACTGAGACTGTTTCCCGTACTGGGGGAAAACACTCCCAGTTCAAATGGACGCGTTGTAGCCATCAGCCTGTGGCAGCTGCAAAGGTCCATTTGACAGGTCGTGGGGCGGGGGGGGGGGGGGGGGGGTGGGGAGACCCTCACTCATTGCAGGAGGCCACTCTGTCACTTGGGACAAAGTTTGGCCTCCACCACCCTCCTCCTAACAATAAAATTCACAAACTTGCACACTTACCCCGGTGTCCAGACACATTTACCTACCTTGCGGACCCCCTCAGATGTACATCTTCCGGATGGGGGCCGCCGTAGCTGCAGTCATGACCTCCTCGGAGGGCGAACAGCATCACCAGCTTCACCAGCCCCGCCGTCCACCTCTGACACGTGGAGCTCCACAACACAGTGCTGTGACACATCCACCTGCACAGCAGAAGGGAGGGCAACCGCAGAGAGATGCTTCGCAGAGGGCACTACCCTCGCCACAGGGTCCACAGACCGAGGCTCAGCCTTCTGGACCTCTCTGAGCAGCAGTGCACACGGAGGCTCAGAGTCACTCGACATGTAGTCGTGGACATCTGCAGCCTCCTTCATGCCGAGCTGCTCCCGGCTGGCCCGAGCACCATCTTCTTACCTGTCGCTGTCAAAGTCACCACTGCCCTCAACAACTTCTCCTCCGCATCCTTCCAGGGTGCCACCGGGGACATCGCCGACGTCTCTCAGTCGTCTGCACAAAAGAGCCCTGCAAATACACCTACACCCACTCTGCAGTGACACAATGGGTGGCATCAGTTGTGGGTCTTCGTAGTGATCCTCAGGAAAGGGCATTATTGCACAAACCAGACAAGATTCGCAAAGACGTGGCAGTAGTGGTGACAATATAATATGTAATGTGTGTTGATCAGAAATTAAATATAGGTAAACACCATGACAAACCCTCAAACACCCTTGTGCATCCCCTTCATGCTCATGACACGTTTGCCTTACGCTGCCTACTGCACATTTGTGATGCATGCCCTGTGGCTGCAGCACAGGTAGTGGCAGGTTGAGTGAGGCTGACTGTGAAAGAGATGCATGAGAGGGTGAGTATGAGAGAGAGCCATGAGATTGTATGAGGATTAGGTTGAGTGGTAGTGGTGGGATGAGTACTGGCGAGGTGAGTAAGTGCAGGTAAGATGAGGATGAGGTTTGATTGGGTGTGAGGGGTGATGTGTTGGCAGTGCAGAAGGAGATGTGGGGTGGGGGCGGTGATGTGGCAGACGGAGTGTAGGGGAATGAGTAAGTGTACTCACTTCGGTGACTGAAGCGCCTCCTGCACTGTATGCAGGTGGGCGATATGTTGGTGGTGCAGGTGACCTCCTCTGCCACCTCGAGCCAGGCCTTCTTGGTGGCAGAGGCAGGCCGCTTCCTCCCGCCCGCCGGGGGGGGGGGGGGAAAGATCTCTGTCCTCCCCCTCCTCCTCCTCACCCCATCCAATAATACCTGGAGTGAGGCATCATTAAACCTGGGAGCAGCCTTCCCCCTGGGCTGCTCCATGCTGTAATTTTTCCTATTTTCTGCAGCATCGGTCAGTGGAGGACTGCCCCTTTCAATAGGGCTCCTCCAGCTGACAGACCTTGCTGTGCATGCGCAGTCCGTCCGCCCGCCGCGCAGCTTACCAGCGGGAAACCCAGAAGCACAGGTAAGTGGCTCCAATTAGCCTGTAATTGTGTGCGGAGCACCCCAATTTCACCGGGCGCGTTACCCACGCACCTAGTCGACCCCCCGCTGAGAACACACCGCCCTGCTAATATCGAGCCCATAGAGTACAAAAGCAAGGAAGTCATGATGAACCATTATAAAACACTGGTTCGACCACAACTGGAGTATTGTGTCCAGTTCTGGCCACCGCACTTTAGGAAGGATGTGAAGGCCTTAGAGAGGGTGCAGAAAAGATTTATGAGAATGATTCCAGGGATGAGGGGCTTTAGTTACGTGGATAGACTGGAGAAGCTGGGGTTGTTCTCCTTGGAACAGAGAAGGTTGAGAGGAGATTTGATAGAGGTATTTAAAATCACGAAGGGTCTAGACAGAGTAGATAGAGAGAAACTGTTCCCATTGGTGGAAGGGTCAAGAATCAGAGGGCATAGATTTAAGGTGGTTGGCAAAAGAATCAAAGGTGACATGAGGAAAAACCTTTTTACACAGCGAGTGATTATGATCTGGAATGCACTGCCTGAGGGGGTGGTGGAGGCAGATTCAATCGTGGCTTTCAAAAGGGAACTGGATAAGTACTTGAAAGGGAAAAACTTGCAGGGCTATGGGGAAAGGACGGGGGAGAGGGACTAGCTGGATTACTCTTGCATAGAGCCGGCACAGTCTCAATGGGCCGAATGGCCTCCTTCCGTGCTATAACCTATGATTCTAGTCTTCTAAGTGTGGTCAGAGGTAACATTTGCAGTGCTAGAAATGGGATTTTTAAGAGATCCTTAACAACACTGCTTTTTTTTTAATTCAAAGGGAGGTCAGGGAAAGAAATCAGTGTTCCCTAAAGTAGAGGATCAAGAGGTGGGGTAGGACTGTGCGTGTTTGAATAATCATACACGGGATCCTAGGTGGAGTGAGCTGGATTGACTGACTGGCCCTTTTTGGGTCTTATACATGATGCTCACTTTTGACGGTTTCTTGAAATCAAGCTGGTTTATGTCGGAGAACTCACTGACCAAATAGGGTCACAAACAGTAAACCACGACCCAGCTCATCCTACTGAATTTTCGATTCAATACTTCCCACAGCTTTTCTAGACGGACAGGAGACAGCTCACATAAAGGAAATGGACAGCACTGAAACGCCTAAACGTTTACAGTGAGCCTGATTAAAGCTAGCCGAATTTTAATCACTCTCTCCACACAAGAGCTTCCTTATGAACAGTATGGCCTAGTCCTCAGGCGCCACCATTTCTCGCACTGAAGGGAGAGTTTACACAGGGTACATGTGGATCGCAGCCAACCTCCATGACTTAGTATGGAACAGAAAATATTGACATGTTACAGAACACAGGGCTACTTGGAATTTAATCAATAATTAATTTAATCAATCAATAATTAACTGCGTCGTCTTGCTGCAAGTGCAACAGTTATCCCTTTGGAACGCTGAACTCAAAACCAAACTCCATCAAGGCACAAACTGTAGGTGTTCTGTTCCCAAGTTACAGTAACTCAGGCCCCTCAGCTAAGTGTATATTTAGTATTCTGTTCCCATGATAACCCACAGCACTCAACACCGAATCTACAATACAGCTACAATTAGACGGCCACATTCAATTCTGCTCTTAGAGACCCAGGCAATATAAATTCCAGGGTTTTAGATGTTAACACAGTCTACTCTTCTTAATTCAAGTTGCTTAATTTAAATTGCTTAATTTAAATTATTGCATAATTCAAATTTATTATTGCATAAAACAGCTTTCAATTAGCAGTAGACTGTAGTTTTAAATTACTTGCCCAGATCTTATATTTTACTGTCTCACGAGGTCAGTGACTTGTTTTCAACAGTATATGTTACGTCAAGTTTGTTTTTAATGGCAGTAATTATTTCATAGCTTCCCCAAATGGCTCAGCAGGTAAATGCAGCACATTTAATGCCGCTGGCCCATGCAGACCACAAAAGGGCCCAGGGTCGATTCCTGATCTATGCTGATTTAGGTGACCTCAGTCAGGGTTACAGTAAGGTGGGTTTACAATTGGCATCAGGGCCGGTAATATTTAAAATCACGCAGGAATCGAAATATCCAGGTGAGTCCCTGCTTGAAAGCACACAGGCAGACGCCAGGAGCTGATTTGCTTTTCAACAGTCTTTCCCACAACTCAGGGCAACGGGACTGATTGCAGCAGGTTTTCCGTGACTCATTTCAACTATTTTCCATCAACTGAAACGAATTCTCCGCAGCACTACCATCTGATGAGAATCTTGGAAAGCACACTGAGCAAGAGGGGGTTCGGGGGGCACTGCTACAGGGGAGCAATCTCCCATTTCAATCTTATAGACATAATCTGTGTGCTAAGTAGACCCTTTAAAGGCTTGTCACTACCTCTCGAGAGGTAGGTACCAGCAACAAATGGCTGTGCACTCCAGGTGGCAGTGCCAGTCCCTTAACAAGGTGGAAGACGGTGTAGGATTCCAAGTAGCGAAGAATCGCTCTGTGTAACATAACGGCAGACCTTGGAGAGCGCAGGAACAGGAGGAGGCCATTCAGCCCCTCCAGCCTGTTCCACCATTCAATTAGATCATAGGTGATCTGTACCTTAACTCCATATCCTTTGATACCCTTACCCAACAAAAATCAATCGATCTCAGTCTTGAAAGCTCTAATTGACCCCCAGCATTCACAGCCTGGAAGGGGGGGGGGGGGGGGGGGGGGGAGAAGAGAGCGGGGCAAGAGAGATAAAAGAGAATTCCTGATTTTCCTCCTAAATGGCCTAGCTCCAATTTTAAGATGATGTCCCCTCAATTTTGAATCCCCCACAGGAGGAAATGATTTCTCTGTATCTACCCTATCAAATAGTTTTAACAATACAAACACCTCGATCAGATCACCCCTCGATCTCCTATACTCAAGGGAATACGAGCCAAGTATCCCCAAGAGCAGGCCCTTTCCATTTCACCCTACACATTGGCTCGTTTTGAAAGCGCACTCCCCATTGAGCTATCCGCAGCACACACCTTTTGAACCACATGATTTCCTCTGGGTTGGAGATGGCATGCTCCCGGATCTTCCTCACCATCAACGAACTCTTCTTCACCGCCACATCAAAGCGTTCGCTACGGGACAGGAAGTTCAAGTCTTCGTGTTGGAGCTCAGGGTCATTGAGAGCGAGGGCTTCTAAAATATAAAAACAGAAAAAAAAGAGCACAGTGAGATCTGCACACGAGAATGTCAAATCAGGCCCCAAATGTACCTTTCGCCAAACATAAGTCGTGATGACTCTTCAGTGTTAAGAGTTTCGATCGCTGGGTAGAGTTTTATGAAGCAGGATTTCGCCAATGCTTCTTCACAGTCAGTCAGACCCTACGTTCCCACTCCGCATTCTTGACCAATCCCTAAGCTGTTCCCAGTTTACAACTAATTCCCGACTGCAGAGTTATGACCCAACCCGAATAAACATATTGTCTCCAATGCTCCTCCCTCTACCCAACAATCCATATACAAACTCTGCCCACACACCCCCCCACCCTCTCCTCCGTAAGCCCCTATTTGTTCCCAATCACTGGTGTGCTGCACAGCATGGAGGAGATAGGGAATTTCTAAAATCAAAAAGGAGGGGGAGGGGGGGAAAAGAGGAGAGAAAAATCCAGAAGACTCGCAGGTGGAATGTCCGCATATGTGACACTGATCTCCCTGTGGATCTCCATTTCAACTCACCTCCGATCTCCACCCTAACCTCTTCACCATTTCACCACAAACTCCAGGAGCATCTCTCTCCGGGGCACTCTGCAGCTCTCCGGCCCAAGCACCAGCTTTAGTAACTTCACCCCTTAGCCATCCCCGCATTTTCTTCTAAACAGCGGATACTCAGGACTCGGAGTGGGGCCTGTTGGCATCCAGAGGGAGGGAAGGCAAGGCTGGTTGGCATTTCAGGTGTGGACTCTTCCCTGGCCAGAACTGTCTTCTGGTGTCATGCCCTAGTATCTTTTTCTGGGTATAGATGGGCCCTTTGTGTAACTCTAGCATTTCCTGCTTTCACCTTAGACCTCCTGTATCTGTGGGGTTTTATTTTAGCCTGCCAAGCCTCACCACCTTGGCTATTTTCAAACTTTGGTTCTTTTAACATTCTTTGACCACCTCACTAAAAGGATCCTGTATAACATCTACCAGCTTCCTGCGTTTCTAGAAGCAGTTCACAATAATTCTTCCCATTAACTTCTTCTATTTGACTGTAACCCTTGTTATTGCCTCCCCTTTTGTTGTGTTCAACACCATTTAGAGTGCCGTCTTGTCTTTCAGTTCTGATGAAGGGTTTGTACTCAAACCAGGCTTCTCTTTATGGACTGGTTGTGTATGTTGACCATGGCTCAGTTGGTAGCACTCTCACATCTGAGTCAGAAGGTTGTGGGCTCAATTCCCACTTCAGAGACTTGAACACAAAATTTAGGCTGATACTCCAGTAGTACTGCACAGTCGGAGGTGCGGTCTTTTGGGTGAGATAATGAACCAAGGTCCCATCAGTTCTCTCAGGTGGACATAAAAGATCCCATGACACTGTTTCAAAGACTAGCAGGGGAGTTCTCCAGTGTCCTGGCCAATATTTGTGGGACCTTGCAGTGAGCAAATTGGCTGCCATGTTTTCCACATTACAATGTTGGCTGTAAAACGCCTTGGGACGTCCCGAGATGATGAAAGGCGCTACGTAAATGCAAGTTCTTCCTTTCTATTTTCAGCATTTGCAGTTTCTTTTTAATTTGCATTTTCACACAATGGCATGGTTTTCAAAAGAAGAAACTGCAAATACTTGAAACTTGATATCAAAGCAGAAAATGCTGGTCCATGAACTATCTTGATGAAGGGTCTATATCTGAAACGTTGGCATGCTTTTTTCTCGAGAGGTCGGTGGTGTATTTTTACTATCACGCACGGTATATTGTTCCACATCCGCTACCTTGATCCCTTTTATACTATTTGACTTGCTGTGTACTTTCACTGTGAGGCATTCAGAGCCAGTGGTGTATTGAACACATGCATTTTGTCTCAGTTTTTAAAAGACTGTAGAGCTCAAATTACAAAGGCATAGTCAGAGAAAGCTTTCACATTGAGGTATTCATGTAGATATTTTGAAAACAGCCTGTGTACATCAAGGAGGTATTGGCGAGACAGCTGGTCCTTCCCAACTTGCCCAATATATGTTGCATAGCAGATTCCAAGTGTTAAGACGGGTCTTCAGAATAATACCAGGGCTTAGAGGGTTAAATTATGAGGGCAAGTTGCATAAACTTGAGTATAGAAGATTGAGGGGTGATCTGATCGAGGTGTTTGAAATGTTAAAAGGATTCGATAGGATAAGTACGGAGAAACTATTTCCTCTCCTGCGCGTGTCACTCCGCTTTTTAAGAAAGGAGAGAGAGGGAAACTGGGGAATTATAGGCCAGTTAGCCTAACATCTGTTGTGGGGAAAATGCTGGAGTCTATAATTAAGGATAGGGTGACTGAACACCTCGAGAATTTTCAGTTAATCAGAGAGAGCCAGCATGGATTTGTGAAAGGTAGGTCGTGCCTGACAAACCTGATTGAATTTTTTGAAGAGGTGACTAAAGTAGTGGACAGGGGAATATCAATGGATGTTATTTATATGGACTTCCAGAAGGCATTTGATAAGGTCCCACATAAGGGACTCTTAGCTAAGATAGAAGCCCATGGAATCAAGGGAAAAGTACGGACTTGGTTAGGAAGTTGGCTGAGTGAAAGACGACAGAGAGTAGGGATAATGGGTAGGTACTCACATTGGCAGGATGTGACTAGTGGAGTCCCGCAGGGATCTATCTTGGGGTCTCAATTATTCACAATATTTATTAACGACTTAGATGAAGGCATAGAAAGTCTCATATCTAAGTTTGCCGATGACACAAAGATTGGTGGCATTGTAAGCAGTGTAGATGAAAACATAAAATTACAAAGCGATATTGATAGATTAGGTGAATGGGCAAAACTGTGGCAAATGGAATTCAATGTAGACAAATGTGAGGTCATCCACTTTGGATCAAAAAAGGGTAGAACAGGGTACTTTCTAAATGGTAAAAAGTTAAAAACAGTGGATGTCCAAAGGGACTTAGGGGTTCAGGTACATGGAACATTGAAGTGTCATGAACAGGTGCAGAAAATATTCAATAAGGCAAATGGAATGCTGGCCTTTATATCGAGAGGACTAGAGTACAAGGGGGCAGAAGTTATGCTGCAACTATACAAAACCCTGGTTAGACCGCACCTGGAGTACTGTGAGCAGTTCTGGGCACCGCACCTTCGGAAGGACATATTGGCCTTGGAGGGAGTGCAGCGTAGGTTTACTAGAATGATACCCGGACTTCAGGGGTTAAGTTACGAGGAGAGATTACACAAATTGGGGTTGTATTCTCTAGAGTTTCGAAGGTTAAGGGGTGATCTGATTGAAGTTTATAAGATATTAAGGGGAACAGATAGGGTGGATAGAGAGAAACTATTTCCGCTGGTTGGGGATTTTAGGAGTAGGGGGCACAGTCTAAAAATTAGAGCCAGACCTTTCAGGAGCGAGATTAGAAAACATTTCTACACACAAAGGGTGATAGAAGTTTGGAACTCTCTTCCGCAAACGGCAATTGATACTAGCTCAATTGCTAAATTTAAATCTGAGATAGATAGCTTTTTGGCAACCAAAGGTATTAAGGGATATGGGCCAAAAGAGTTAGATCACAGATCAGCCATGATCTTATCAAATGGCAGAGCAGGCACGAGGGGCTGAATGGCCTACTCCTGTTCCTATGTTCCTCTGGTGGGGGAAATCAAGAACAAGGGAGCAGAATCTTAAAATTAGAGCTAGGTCATCCAGGAGTGAAATCAGGAAGCACTTTTTCCACACAAAGGGTAGTGGAAATCTGGAACTCTCTCCCCCAAAAGGCTGTGGATGCTGGGGGTCAATCAAAGCTTTCAAGACTGAGATCGATGGATTTTTGTCAGGTAAGGGCATCAAGGGATATGGAGCAAAGGCGGGTAAATGGAGTTGAGGTACAGATCAGCCCTGATCTAATTGATTAGCGGAGCAGGCTCGAGGGGCTGAATGGCCTACTCCTGTTTCTATGTGTCTGTGTTCCCTCTCAGCAGCTGGTCACAGCATGTCTGGGAAACCTAACATTGCAGCCAAACAGAGCCCTGCGCTACTAGCACAATATAAGTGAACCTTCACAGCATTGTTCACAGTGAATGAACTGTACAGGAGTGCCGGTCGTGATTCTGACTTGAAACATCCATCCATAGTCCTTTGGTTGATTTCCTGGGGGGGAGGGGGGCAGGGAGGACTCAGGAGGGTGATTGGGGGAAATTCTGGGCAGGCCGGCAATGCAAAAAAAAAAAAATAGGAAGACGAGCCTCAGTCTGCCCTCAGCTAGAAGACTGACTGCCACTGGTAGCCAGCATCACTGGAAGCAGCTGTTTCTATTTGCCTCTTGCGGCACTGGCCCTTCAGAGGCCCCTTTGACACCCACCTCGTACATTAGAGCCCAGTGCCTGTGGAAGTGTATACCCCACCTTGTTTATACAACAGTGCTCCAATATAAATGCCACCGGATGGGTGAGTGACTGAGAAGCTGGGTCATATCGATCAAGGCCCCAGGGTCAATCCATCCCCCCACTCTACGCTGGGTTAACTCATCTCAGACAGGAGTTACAACTGGCTTTGGCCACAATGGGCCGGAGAAGGGGGTAGGGGGGGAATAGAAACACAGTTCCTGCTCCTGATCACTACCTTGCTAAAGTGCCTATCTTGTGAGTGATGTGTGGCGAGGAACGGGCTCCACACTGTCTGATAGTCTGCCTACTCTCTCACCAGCACTTCCACCTCTGGGGCATGCAAAGTGTCGGCACCTTCCAGTCAGGATAAGAGACAAGACTTTCGTTCTAAAATGGCACTTTATATAAATCATGTTTTTCTGGAGTTTATCTTTAACTTAATCAGAAACCCCTGTGAAATTGGCTTTAAATACTTAGCAAAACGAGAGCCACGATTTCAACAGCGCAGCACTGTCTGTGGTTGAGTTTAGGTTGGAACTGTTTCAAAACCATGCTGGAAGTCACAAAAAACAATTTGGCCAAAGCTGGTCAGGTGCAAGGAGCCTGATGGTTATGATGCTGGACTGGCAAACCTGAGGTCTTGAGTGCCAATCCCACCGTGACAGAAAAGTCAAAATGAATTGAAGAAATTCGATAATTTGTGATTAGAAAAATGACCATGAAAGCTGCCAGATTGTTGTTAAAAACCCAACTGGGTCACAACTGTCCTACAGGGAAGGGAACCTGCCACCCCCTACCCGGTCTGGCCCACACGTGACCTTGGAGTCTGGAACTCACTGCCTGAAAGGGTTGTGGAGGCAGGAACCCTCACAACATTCAAGAAGCATTTGGATGAGCACTTGAAATGCCATAGCATACAAGGCTACGGACCAAATGCTGGAATATGGGATTAGAGTAGACAGGGCTGATGGCCGGCGCGGACACGATGGGCCGAAGGGCCTCTATCCGTGCTGTATAACTCTATGACCTCAGTCCCACACTACATGGCTGACTCACAATGCCCTCAGCGAAGTTTCAGAAAACAAAATTGTTCACGGTCTAGCAAAACAAAGCAATGAATCACTACACAGTAAAACCAGCCCCTCATAAGGGCCTGTTATAAAAGAGGCAGTCTTCATAAAAAAAACGTACATGGCAAATGATCGGTCTACGTGTAAGACTAGAACATAACCGGCATCGAGATTACATAGAATTTACAGCACAGAAACAGGCCATTCGGCCCACTGGTCTGCGCTGGTGTTTATGCTCCATACGAGCTTCTTCCCACCCCACTTCATCTAACCCTACCAGCCTATTCCACCTTCTCCCCCACGTGTTTATCTAGCTTCCCCTTAAATAGACCTATGCTACTCCATGTGGTAGCAAGTTCCACATTCTACCCACTCTCTGGGTAAAGAAGTTTCTCCTGAATTCCCTATTGGATTTATTAGGGACTATATTGATGATCTCTAGTTCTAGTCTCCCCCGCAAGTGGAAACATCATCACCATGTCTAGCCTATCAAACCCCTTCATAATTTTAAACACCTCTATTAGGTTCCCTCCTCATCCTTGTCTTTTCTAGAGACAAGAGTCCCAGCCTGTTCAGTCTTTCCTGATAGTTACAGCCTCTCAGTTCTGGTATCATCCTTGTAAATCTTATTTGCACCTTCTCCAGTGCCTCTATATCCTTTTTGTAATGGAGGCAAGAACTTTGCATAGTACTCCAAGTGTGGTCTAACCAAGGTTCTATATATGTTTAACTTGTATAATTATAACTAATAAGATGAATCACTTCCTACACAAGCCATGTCTCCGTGATAATGATGCTAGGCACCCATTCCCCCGTCAAACTAGTCGATCACCAACCACTCTTCCCAAAGTGTCCTTTAAATACAAAGATTAATTGAAATTTTGCAGACACATGTGTATGAGTGTCACTCGACAATTGAGAGAGTGGTGGGAGGGAATGCGCTGGCTATTGGCCAGAACGCAGTCAGCGAGAAGAAAAAAAAAGAGAGAAATCAAACACAAAAGCCCAGGGAACAATCTGAGATTTCTGAGCTGCTTTCACTGCAGAAGTATCAAGTTACCCAGAAATACACAGAGTCATTCAGGCTGGTTACAGATTCTGTTGCTAACTTCATTCCTCCTGCCTTGTCACCAAAATCAGAGAGAACCAACACCTAAAATAGATGAGCTGGCCATTTATTTCATTGCTGTTTGAGGATCTTGCTGCAAATTGGCTGCCACATTTCCTATATTACAAGTGATTGGAAGTGCTTTGGGATATCCTAAGGTCATGAAAGGTGATATATAAATGCATGTTCTTTCTTTCTCTATCGGCCTTAAGCTCTGGAATTCCCACCCTAAACCTCTCCACCTCTCTCACCTCCTTTCAGATGTTCCTTAAAATCTACCTTTTTGACCAAGCTTTTGATCACTTGTCCTAATATGTCCTTATGTGGCTCGGTTTGTTTGCTAACGCTCCTGTGAAGCACCTTATAACACTTAACTACCCCTTCCCCTGCCCCTCACCCATACCCCCTCACTCTGCCCCTCACCCATACCCCCTCACTCTGCCCCTCACCCATACCCCCTCACTCTGCCCCTCACCCATACCCCCTCACTCTGCCCCTCACCCATACCCCCTCACTCTGCCCCTCACCCATACCCCCTCACTCACGCCCCCCCCTCACTTTGCCCCTCATCCCGGTCCCATTCACTCTGCCCTTCACCCACACCCCCGCTGCCTCTCACCCACACTCCCTCTGCCCTTCACCCCCTCTGCCCCTCACCCACACCCCCTCTGCCCCTCATCCCGGTCCCACTCCCTCTGCCCTTCACCCACACCCCCGCTGCCCCTCACCCACACTCCCTCTGCCCTTCACCCCCTCTGCCCCTCACCCACACCCCCTCTGCCCCTCACCCACACCCCCTCTGCCCCTCACCCACACCCCCTCTGCCCCTCACCCACACCCCCTCTGCCCCTCACCCACACCCCCTCTGCCCCTCACCCACACCCCCTCTGCCCCTCACCCACACCCCCTCTGCCCCTCATCCCGGTCCCACTCCCTCTGCCCTTCACCCACACCCCCGCTGCCTCTCACCCACACTCCCTCTGCCCTTCACCCCCTCTGCCCCTCACCCACTCCCCCTCTGCCCCTCATCCCGGTCCCACTCCCTCTGCCCTTCACCCACACCCCCGCTGCCCCTCACCCACACTCCCTCTGCCCTTCACCCCCTCTGCCCCTCACCCACACCCCCTCTGCCCCTCACCCACACCCCCTCTGCCCCTCATCCCGGTCCCACTCCCTCTGCCCTTCACCCACACCCCCGCTGCCCCTCACCCACACTCCCTCTGCCCTTCACCCCCTTTGCCCCTCACCCACACCCCCTCTGCCCCTCACCCACACCCCCTCTGCCCCTCACCCACACCCCCTCTGCCCCTCACCCACACCCCCTCTGCCCCTCACCCACACCCCCTCTGCCCCTCATCCCGGTCCCACTCCCTCTGCCCTTCACCCACACTGCCCCTCACCCACACTCCCTCTGCCCCTCACCCACACCCCCTCTGCCCCTCACCCCCTCTGCCCCTCATCCCGGTCCCACTCCCTCTGCCCTTCATCCACACCCCCTCTGCCCCTCACCCCCTCTGCCCCTCACCCCCTCTGCCCCTCACCCACTCTGCCCCTCACCCACTCACCCACACCCCCTCTGCCCCTCACCCCCTCACCCACACCCCCTCTGCCCCTCACCCACACCCCCTCACCCCCACCCCCTCTGCCCCTCACCCCCTCTGCCCCTCACCCCCTCTGCCCCTCACCCACACCCCCTCTGCCCCTCACCCCCTCACCCTCACCCCCTCTGCCCCTCACCCACACCCCCTCTGCCCCTCACCCACACCCCCTCTGCCCCTCACCCCCTCTGCCCCTCACCCACACCCCCTCTGCCCCTCATCCCGGTCCCACTCCTGCCGTTGCTCGGTTCCCGAGGTCGATCTGACAGCGGGTCCGAGCGGGATCCGCCCCGACTCTCACCGATCTCCCTGCGGCGCCGGGTTTTCTCAGCTCCTCCATCCAAGATGTGAGTGAGGGTCTCGGTGTGGAAAGTGGCCGACTCGCGTTCTTTGCGCAGATCCGGGTTCATGGCGGCGGCACTGAGGCTAAGGGCACCCGACAGGCACCGCGAATAGAGGCTTAGAGTGGGGACCGCAACCACTTAAACGGGCAATGTCCGCCTCAGTGAGTGTGGGGCCCACAACCACTTAAACGGGCAATGTCCTCCTCAGTGAGTGTGGGGACCGCAACCACTTAAACGGGCAATGTCCTCCTCAGTGAGTGTGGGGACCGCAACCACTTAAACGGGCAATGTCCGCCTCAGTGAGGGTGAGGACCGCAACCACTTAAACGGGCAATGTCCTCCTCAGAGAGAGTGGGGACCGCAACCACTGAAACGGGCAATGTCCTCCTCAGTGAGTGTGGGGCCCACAACCACTTAAACGGGCAATGTCCTCCTCAGAGAGGGTGAGGACCGCAACCACTTAAACGGGCAATGTCCTCCTCAGAGAGAGTGGGGACCGCAACCACTTAAACGGGCAATGTCCTCCTCAGAGAGGGTGAGGACCGCAACCACTTAAACGGGCAATGTCCTCCTCAGAGAGAGTGGGGACCGCAACCACTGAAACGGGCAATGTCCTCCTCAGTGAGTGTGGGGCCCACAACCACTTAAACGGGCAATGTCCTCCTCAGAGAGGGTGAGGACCGCAACCACTTAAACGGGCAATGTCCTCCTCAGAGAGGGTGAGGACCGCAACCACTTAAACGGGCAATGTCCTCCTCAGAGAGGGTGAGGACCGCAACCACTTAAACGGGCAATGTCCTCCTCAGAGAGAGTGGGGACTGCAACCACTGAAACGGGTAATGTCCGTCTCAGGGAGGGCGGGGCCCACAACCACTTAAACGGGCAATGTCCTCCTCAGAGAGAGTGGGGACCGCAACCACTTAAACGGGCAATGTCCTCCTCAGAGAGGGTGAGGACCGCAACCACTTAAACGGGCAATGTCCTCCTCAGAGAGGGTGAGGACCGCAACCACTTAAACGGGCAATGTCCTCCTCAGAGAGAGTGGGGACCGCAACCACTGAAACGGGCAATGTCCTCCTCAGTGAGTGTGGGGCCTACAACCACTTAAACGGGCAATGTCCTCCTCAGAGAGAGTGGGGACCGCAACCACTTAAACGGGCAATGTCCTCCTCAGAGAGGGTGAGGACCGCAACCACTTAAACGGGCAATGTCCTCCTCAGAGAGGGTGAGGACCGCAACCACTTAAACGGGCAATGTCCTCCTCAGAGAGAGTGGGGACCGCAACCACTGAAACGGGCAATGTCCGTCTCAGGGAGGGCGGGGACCACAACCACTTAAACGGGCAATGTCCTCCTCAGAGAGAGTGGGGACCGCAACCACTTAAACGGGTAATGTCCGTCTCAGGGAGGGCGGGGCCCACAACCACTTAAACGGGCAATGTCCTCCTCAGAGAGAGTGGGGACCGCAACCACTGAAACGGGCAATGTCCTCCTCAGAGAGGGTGAGGACCGCAACCACTTAAACGGGCAATGTCCTCCTCAGAGAGAGTGGGGACCGCAACCACTGAAACGGGCAATGTCCGT
The DNA here is from genome assembly GCF_035084215.1 of Heptranchias perlo. Lineage (NCBI taxonomy): Eukaryota > Metazoa > Chordata > Chondrichthyes > Hexanchiformes > Hexanchidae > Heptranchias > Heptranchias perlo. The sequence continues at coordinate 41,801,749 of NC_090347.1, forward strand.
CTCAGGGAGGGCGGGGACCACAACCACTTAAACGGGCAAAGTCCACCTCAGAGAGGGTGGGGACCGCAACCACTTAAACAGGCAATGTCCACACAGAGAGGGTGGGGACCGCAACCACTTAAACGGTAATGTCCGCCTCAGAGAGGTTGGGGACCGCAACCACTTAAACGGGCAATGTCCGCCTCAGAGAGGGTGGGGACCGCAACTACTTAAATAGACAACACACTTCAGTGCCAGGAACTTGGGATTTGCTGATCCTCTGTATGTCGGCCTGCGAAGAAGTCACCGAGCCATCTTCCTCCTTCAGGCTGCTGATCACAGAGGTCTCTCTGTGCAGCTTCTGCAAGAAGAAGCGCGAGCACTTCTTGCCCTGCTCCATGGAGCGGACTCTGGACTGGAAGATGATCTTTGAGGCCTCAGAGGCGAAGTGCAAGGCTTGCTGGCCCTTCACCTCTCTGAGATCCTCCCCGACATCGACCTCATCGACTGCAGCTGGAGCAGATCCTGCATGCTTTTCCGGAGATGGGACACTTCCCCCTGCCTCTCTCTCGCCTTCTGAACACCTTTGAGGAAGAAGAACCTCTTGATGTTGGCCTTGATCACTTCCCACCCATGCACCGTTGAGTCGAAGAGGGGTAATCCCTCTTTAGTTCCTCGATGTTCTTCAGGGCCAACTGTCTCATGTTCAGCTTCCATATCCCACTGCCCGCCTTCTGGTCCTCCGCGATTGACAGGTTAAGCCTGTATGTGGACGACGTCTCCATATTTTGGTCCAATGTCAGCAATCAGTCCACAGACTGATGGACATGTGTGACCATTTCGAGCTGGCCTCAGGGGCCAGAATTAACCGAAGTAAAAGTGAGGCCATGTTCTTTGGCAGGTGGGAGACCGGATCCTTTGTCCCCTTAACCGTCAGGTCCAACTACTGGTTTGGGAGGCCCCAAGCCTGCACCAAAAACTGGGAAGAGCAGGTTAGCCAAGGCCAAACAAAAGCATGGTATGTGGGTGGGATGCTCCCTCTCCATAACCGGCAGGAACCTGGTGATAAGGTGTGAGATACTCGCGATGTTGCTCTACGTAGCCAGGGTCTGGCCCACTCCGTGCATCCCCGCTGGAGGTCCAAGGTAGAACGCATCCACAGGGTCACAATGTACAAGCCCCCAGACAAAGAAGGGAAGAGCATCCCCAATGCCGCTCTGATCCTGAGGGCCACCTTTGTGTGTGGCTGCCTCAGGATGTGTGTAGAGCCCCAGTACGCAAACACCAAGTGTCTCTACGTGTTGATTTTCTACTTGTCCAACACACTGAGAAGGCTGGGTCTGGCCACGCTGGCCTAGCAGATGCAGGACGTCCCATCCAGTTGGACTGCATACCACCACCTGTCCCAGGTGGAGAGTTCATGAGGAGGAACCCCTTCGACCACAAGGCCTTCAGACAGTGGTCGACACAAAACGTTCTTAGAGTCTTGCAAGGAAAGGAGAGGGTGGATCCGATTGGGCAGTTGCCCGACCAGCCAGTCGATGCCAGAACTGACCAACAGGCACCAGGATGTAGCCTGGATGGTGGTGAGAAAGGCCCCTCCCAGTGCGGTCCTTCCAAAGCACACGGAATCTCAGCGCCACCGCGAGCTGCCCTCGAGGCTGCGGTGGGGAAGAGATTGGCGTCTGCCTCCTGATGGGCTGCCCCTTCGCGCAGAGGATGTGGAGAGAGATGCGTTGGTATCTGTCCCGGATAAAATAGAATCATAGAACGGTTACAGCACAGAAGGAGGCCATTCGGCCCGTCAATCCCGGGCCAGCTCTCTGCAAAAGCAATATAGTTAGTCCCATTCCCCCGCACATTCCCCGTAGCCCTGATTTATTCCCTTCAACTACTTATCCAGTTCCCTTTTGAAAGCCACGATTGAATCTGCCTCCACCACCCCCTCGGGCAGTGCATTCCAGATCATAATCACTCGCTGTGTAAAAATGTTTTCCCTCATGTCACCTTTGGTTCTTTTGCCAATCACCTTAAATCTGTGTCCTCTGGTTCTCGAACCTTCCGCCAATGGGAACAGTTTCTCTCTATCTACTCTGTCTGGACCTGACGATCCGGATTCTTGATCCCTCAGTCTGGTTCAGCAAAAACTGAGTCGAATACTCTTTTAAAGTTCAACACAACTTTAATAGCCGGGTTCTTAGTCTGCAGCATTGATTTGGACTCCTGATAGACTCCCTCTATGCTAGCAGAGCAAGACAAAGAAACATACAGAAATCCACACGTTTATACAGATCAATAGGGGTTGGAACATTTGTTAACACCAATCATAAGTCGAGCACAGGTTGGCCATGCTAGGTTTCATGATTTCAGGCCAATCACAAGTAGCCCATGGCCTGATCATGCCGCAGTGACAGACACTGATGGATGTATCCTATCTTCTCACTAGGAATGTTCTCCTCTGTCCCTCTCGTTCCTTATCTCTTAGCTTGGAATGTCTCTCGGTCTCGTTAAGCTCGTTAAGGTTATTGATGATCCAGCTACATGGAGACACTCAGACCAGTCCTTGACCCACATCAAAGACTCCAAAGACTCCTACACTGATAAGACAATGCAGGCCTTATGGTAAAGAAATGAGCATGCGAACAGATGGCCTAAAGAGGCCCACTGTCCTAACTCCCAGCTAACAGGCTACTAATTAACCCTTACCTAACTGCATTGCATTCTGCTATTTGGCTACGTAGGCACTTTACTATTTTACTGAAAACTGACCATATGGGCATTCTCAGACCCTTCATGATTTTGAACGCCTCGATCAAATCTCCTCTCAACCTTCTCTGCTCTAAGGAGAACAATCCCAGCTTCTCCAGTCTATCCACATAACTGAAGTCCCTTATCCCTGGAATCATTCTAGTAAATCTTTTCTGTATCCTCTCTAAGACCTTCACATCCTTCCTAAAGTGCGGTGCCCAGTTTTGGACACAATACTCCAGTTGTGGTCGAACCAGTGTTTTATAAAGGTTCATCATGACTTCCTTGCTTTTGTACTCTATGCCTCTATTTATAAAGCCCAGGATCCCGTATGCTTTTTTAACCGCTTTCTCAACCTGCCCTGCTACCTTCAATGACCTGTGCACATATACACCCAGGCCTCTCTGTTCTTGCACCCCCTTTAAAATTGTGCCCTTAAGTTTATATTGCCTCTCCTCGTTCTTCTTACCAAAATGTATCACTTTGCACTTCTCTGCGTTAAATTACATCTGCCACGTGTCTGCCCATTCCACCAGCCTGTCAATGTCCTCTTGAAGTCCATCACTATCCTCCTCACTGTTTAATACACTTGCAAGTTTTGTGTCATCTGAAAATTTTGAAATTGTGCCCTGTACACCCAAGTCCAAGTCATTAATATATATCAAGAAAGGCAGCGGTCCTAGTACCGACCCCTGGGGAACACCTCTGTACACCTCCCTCCAGTCAGAAGAACAACCGTTCACCACTACTCTTTGTTTCCTGTCATTTAGCCAATTTCGTATCCATGCTGCCACCGCCCCTTTAATTCCATGGGCTTCAACTTTGCTGACAAGCCTATTATGCAGCACTTTATCAAACGCCTTTTGGAAGTCCATATACACCACATCAACCGCATTGCCCTCATCGACCCTCTGTCACCTTATCAAAACACTCAATCAAGTTAGTTAAACACAATTTGCCTTTCACAAATCCGTGCTGGCTTTCCTTTATTAATCCACACTTGTCCAAGTGACTGTTAATTTTGTCCCAGATTATCGTTTCTAAAAGTTTTCCCATCACTGAGGTTAAACTGACAGGCCTGTAGTTGCTGGGTTTATCCTTACACCCTTTTTTGAACAAGGTTCATCCCCAACAGTTCAGTAAAACAGGACCCTGTGCTCTACGGGCTGTTCCCTGGGACGCACACCGAGACAGATATCAACTGCGGCTGGAAGACCATCAACTTGGTGAAGGAAGCCCTTTGGTCCGCCCAAAACCTGCTGGTCTTCCAGCTGAAGAAGCTGTCCACGACCGAGTGTTGCCAACTGGCACACACCAAGGTCCAGGAGTACGTGCTGCGGGACGCACTGAGGCGAGGTGCGGCCTATGCAAAGGCTCTATGGGGAGAGGCCACCGTGTAAGGCCACCCTACCTTGTATTGTACAGAATGTATTAGAAGATATGTACTGTGTTTATATTGTAATATTGGAATCGTATTGTGTATGTTCCGTGTTGTATTGTTTTGAATTGTATCACCTTGGAATTGTGATATCTTTAAATTCTTTAAATGAAATTAAGTATATTTTGAAATACAAAAAAACTTAAAAGGGCAATGTCCACCTCAGCGAGGGTGGGGATTGCAACACCACTTAAATGACAGTGTCCGCCTCAGAGGGTGGGGACCACAGCATCACTTGTTTGGGCAATGTCTGCTTCAGAGGATGGGGACCACAGCACCACCTAAACGGGCAATATCTGCTTCAGAGAAAGTGGAGGCTACAGCATCACTTAAAGGGGTAATGTCCTCTTCAGAGGATGGGGGCTGCTGCATCACTTAAACGGGCAATGTTTGCCTCAGAGAGGATGGGGACTCCAGCAACAATATGTCAACGTCCACCTCAGATTGAGTGAGGACCACAGTAACGCTTAAACAGGCAAGAGTTTGTGTCAGAGAGCCTGGGACCATAGCAACACTTACATAGGCAATGTGTTTCTCAGTGTGGGTTTGGACCACTGTCTGTGTTTGCCTCAGAGGGAGTTGGGACAGGACAATACGTAAACAGGCAAGTATTCACCTCAGAGAGACTGCATAGCACTGTTAAACTTTGTTATATTTTATTCTTTTTACTCTAGATGTTTTTGGCTTCCATGTTTCCGATTACTCTCCTATCCTTTGATACCGTTACCCAACAAAAATCTGTCGCTCTCAGTCATGAAAGCTCCAATAGTCCCCCAGCATCCACAGCCTTTTGAGGGAGAGCACTCCAGATTTCCACTACCCTGAAGAAGCACTTCCTGATTTCCCTCCTGAACGGCCTGGCTCTTATTTTAAGATTCTGTCCTCTTGTTCTTGATTCCCCCACCAGAGGAAATAGTTTCTCTATTGTATCTACCCTATTGAATCGTTTTATCATTTTAAACACCTCGATCAGATCACCCCTCAATCTTCTATACTCAAGGGAATACAAGCCCAGTCTATGCAACCTGTCCTCATTATTTAACCTTCTAAGCCCTCATATCATTCTGGTGAATCTGAACTACATCCCTCCCCCACCCCGACCAAGGCCAAAATATCCTTCCTGAAGTGCGGTGTCCTAAACTGAACGCAGTGCTCCAGATGGGGTCTGACCAAGGCTCTGTACAGCTGAGGTATCACTTCCTCCCCCTATTTAACTCTTCAATAAACAACAGTTGGAGTTGAGAAGATTCAACAATTGCTACTTGCCTGTCTATAACCCAATATGGTAGGCACCGAACCCAGGATATTTGAACGTTTGTTCTCACACCGGACCTCCAGGTAATGCCTTGCTTTCCCATAGCTGTCGTCCCAAGTGTCAGAGTTCTTCATCAGCCATAAGACGGACAACCACCTTCAGCAAGGACTTACACAGGGCATCATGTGTTGTATCCAACTCGATGTTCTAGACTTCCAAATCCAGTGCCCCGTACCAGGCTTACTCATCACCAGCTGCTTCATCAGGTGAGGGGTTTTGGCAAAGAGGCATGGCCACGATGTGGCTCACACCTCATCCAGGGAACTCAGTGTCAGGTCAGTGTAGACCGAAGGCCTCCCTTCTTGCAGCTGCTTCCCCGTTCTTTTGTCACTAATACATCTCACAGCTTATTGCTGGATCTCACACATGGGCCAGAGGCAGCCCTTCCTCAGTGTCAGCCATGGCTCAGTGGTAGCACTCTCGCCTCTGAGACAGAGGGTTGTGAGTTTGTGTCCCACTCCGAAGGCTTGAGCATAAAACCTAGACCAAGGTAAAGAGCCGAGGCACATACTGCAGGGCACCAAGAGTGAAACAAGACAAAGAGGAGATGAGGTAAATTGGGAAGTAGTAATTAGGTGACACAAAGCTTAGGTTTTACAAGCATGAAAATTGTAGAAGAGAAAGATGCCTGGAGGTAAGGAGTGCCACAGTTTGAGGACTCGCAAAAGATGAGCTAGAGTGGGAGGTAGTACATTATATCAAGTCACTGAGGGCGAGCCTGACTGAGATTAGCTCTTCCTTTCTCACCATATGTCCAACACCTAAGACAGAACTATTTTCAACCATTGACTTAACGTGCATTCCTGCAATAACAAAGAAGCCATATTAAAGTATTCTTTGTGAAGCATACCCTTCACTGCAATTTATTTTCCCAAGAATGTCAAAGTATTGAAAGAAGGCCCCACTGTGCTTTCTACTTAACTGAATTGAGTTAATAAAAAGGGGACAATTCTGTAAAAAGTTCCAAATGCATCTGGAAATCACTTCTATTGTATTAATTTTTGAGGGCTGATAATTGTAGGGATAAATTCAGTAAAAATTATAGATATATATGGAGATTCGCTCTCTTTGATAAGATACTTCCAAAGGTGTGCTGTGCAATAGGACAACATGCCGTCCTCTAAAACTTTATTCATTGTCTTACACTGCCATGTAGTTCTTAGCAAATTACACTGGGTAATAGTAATTCATTACCGAGCAGTGTGCAATGTTTTGGTACAAAGCACAGTTTCCACATTTGCCGTGGAAATTAAACATTTGTTTGACTTAGAGAAGGATTACCTAGAGTATTTCCAAAACCGGCACTGTATTGGAGTATGACACTAAACCATGTGCGGCAACGCACAGGGCCATCAGCAGATCTCTTTCCTTGTTTATTTCTTTTGAATAAAAGCAATAAGTGTTCATGATATCAGGAAGATTGACTTGAGGAGAGTTACTGAGCCACAGGGTATCAGAGAGCTGAATTAAAGGCATAGTCTCACAATAAGTCTACGTAATAGCATTATCCTGGAGTATATTCCCCATACAATTAGACATGTTTAGTTTATTTTATTATTTCACGTATTTTTACTGCTCAAATAAACATTAAAATGTCCTCATTAGTGCTTGGCCTGTCATTCGGAGCCACTTATGGTTTCTTAGATGGCTGAAAGAGAATCGCAATCTGTGATATTGTGCAGCTGTGATTATCGCGTTTATGTATTTTTTTCTATTGATGAACTCCCACTTATGTCTGAACTAGTCAATCAGGCTAAGCACTCATTTATAATCACTGCATTTAACAATTCTGAAATGTCAAACTGCTGCACAAAATAATATCTACCCTGTTAGTTACTCGCTCAAAAAACTCTAATAGATTTGCAAACACGATTTCCCTTTCATAAAACCATGTTGACTCTGCCTAATCATATTATGATTCTCTAAGTGCCCTGTTACCACTTCCTTAATAATGGATGCCAGCATTTTCCCGATGACTGATGTCAGGCTAACTGGCCTGTAGTTTCCTGTTTTTTCTCTCCCTCCTTTCTTGAATAGCGAGGTAACATTTGCTACTTTCCAGACCATGTGGACCATTCTAGAATCTAGGGAATTTTGAAAGATCATAACCAGTGCATCCACTATCTCTGCAGCCACCTCTTTTAGAACCCTCGGATGTAGGCCATCAAGTCCCGAGGATTTATTGGCTTTTAGTCCCATTAGTTTCTCCAGTACTTTTTCTCTACTGATATTGATTACTTTAAGTTCCTCACTCTCATTAGCCCCTCGGTTCCCCACTATTTCTGATATGTTTTTTGAGTCTTCTACTGTGGAGGCAGATATAAAATATTTATTTAACGTCTCTTCCATTTCCTGATTCCCCATTATAATTTCTCCTGTCTCAGTCTCTAAAGGATCAATGTTTACTTTTGCTATTCTCTTCCTTTTTACATACTTGTAGAAGCTCTTACAATCTGTTTTTATATTTCTTGCTAGTTTACTCTCATTCTATTTTCTCCCTTTTTATCAATTTTTTGGTCGTCCTTTGCTGGTTTCTAAAACTCTCCCAATCTTCAGGTTTACTACTCTTCTTTGCAACATTATAGGCCCCTTCTTTTAATCTAATATTATCCTTAACTTCTTTAGTTAGCCACGGATGGATCATTTTTCCTGTGGAGTTTGTATTTCTCAATGGAATGTATATTCTTTGAGAATTTTGAATTATTTCTTTAAATGTTTGCCATTGCTTATCTACTGTCATACCTTTTAATCTAATTTCCCAATCTACCTTAGCCAACTCGCCCCTCATGCCTATGTAATTGGCTTTATTTAAGTTTAAGACTCTAGTTTCAGAGTTAAGTATATCACCCTCAAACTCAATATGAAATTCTATCCTATTATGATCACTCTTCCCCAGAGGATCCTTTCCTATCAGATTACTAATTATCCCTGTCTCATTACACATTAGCCCGGTTTAAGTGGAGCCCGTCCCAATGGAACAGCTCCCTCATTCCCCAGTACTGGTGTCAGTGCCCCATGAATCAAAACCCCTGTCTCCCACACCATTCTTTGAGCCACACATTTAACTCTGTGATCTGTTTGTCCCTGTGACAATTTGCGCGTGGCTCAGTTAGTAATCCAAAGATTATTACCTTTGAGGTTCTGCTTATTAATTTAAACCCTAGCTCCTCAAACTCCCTCAGCAGAACCTCATTCCTAGTTCTACCTATGTCGTTCGTTCCTACGTGGACCATGACAACTGGATCCTCCCCCTTATGCTCCAAGTTCTTTTCCAGCTGCGAGGAGATATCCTTAACCCTGGCTCCGGGCAGGCAACACAGCCTTTGGGACTCCCTGTTGCGGCTGCAGAGAACAGTATCTATCCCCCTGACTATACTGTCCCCTTCCACTACCACGTTCAATTTTACTCCCCTCACTTGAATGGCCTCCTGTGCCACGGTGCTATGGTCAGTTTGCCCATCCTCCCTGCAATCCTTGTTCTCATCCATACAGGTAGCAAGTACCTCATACCTGTTGGACAAGGTCAAAGGCTGAGGCTCCTCCATCACTGTATCCTGGGTCCCCTCACCTGCCTGACTCACAGACACATCCTCCTGTCCCTGACCAATGATCAAATCTAAACTACTACCTAATCGAAGGGGTGTGACTGCCTCCTGGACCAAAGTGTCCAGATAAATCATCCCCCTCCCTGATGCATCGCAATGTCTGCACCTCAGACTCCAGCTCAACAACTCTGAGCCAGAGTTTTCCCGAGTTGCAGACACTGACTGCAGATGTGGTTGCTCGGGATCTCACTGCTCTCCACAAACTCCCACACGTTGCAGTTATGGCACATCACATGCCCTGTCATCCCAATCTAACCTTGTTTTATATACTTAATTAGTTAGTTAAAATTTTTATTCAATCGTTTTAGTTTTATTAACTAATTAGTTTATCTAGTTTAAGTTATTAATTTAATAAAGTAATAGCAAGTTATAGTTTCCCAGCTCCTAGTCTAAACCACTGACCTAGCTTAGAGAGCAAATAAAAACTGTAATACTCACCAACCAATCACCTACCTGCCGTCCTGTGACGTCACTCCTTGATTTTTTTTTGTTGTTATTTTTGATTTCACCGAATAATCTCACTCAGGTCCCTCACTCAGGTCCGTCACTCAGGTCCCTCACTCAGGTCCGTCACTCAGGTCCGTCACTCAGGTCCCTCACTCAGGTCCGTCACTCAGGTCCCTCACTCAGGACCGTCACTCAGGTCCGTCACTCAGGTCCCTCACTCAGGACCGTCACTCAGGTCCCTCACTCAGGACCGTCACTCAGGTCCGTCACTCAGGACCGTCACTCAGGTCCGTCACTCAGGTCCCTCACTCAGGTCCCTCACTCAGGTCCCCCACCCAGGTCCGTCACTCAGGTCCCCCACCCAGGTTCCTCACTCAGGTCCCTCACTCAGGTCCGTCACTCAGGTCCGTCACTCAGGTCCCTCACTCAGGTCCGTCACCCAGGTCCCCCACTCAGGACCGTCACTCAGGTCCGTCACTCAGGACCGTCACTCAGGTCCGTCACTCAGGTCCCTCACTCAGGTCCCTCACTCAGGTCCCCCACCCAGGTCCGTCACTCAGGTCCCCCACCCAGGTCCCTCACTCAGGTCCCTCACTCAGGTCCGTCACTCAGGTCCGTCACTCAGGTCCCTCACTCAGGTCCGTCACCCAGGTCCCCCACTCAGGACCGTCACTCAGGTCCGTCACTCAGGACCGTCACTCAGGTCCGTCACTCAGGTCCCTCACTCAGGTCCGTCACTCAGGTCCCCCACCCAGGTCCGTCACTCAGGTCCCCCACCCAGGTCCGTCACTCAGGTCCCTCACTCAGGTCCGTCACTCAGGTCCGTCACTCAGGTCCCTCACTCAGGTCCGTCACCCAGGTCCCCCACTCAGGTCCGTCACTCAGGTCCGTCACTCAGGACCGTCACTCAGGTCCGTCACTCAGGTCCCCCACTCAGGTCCCCCACTCAGGTCCGTCACTCAGGACCGTCACTCAGGTCCCTCACTCAGGTCCGTCACTCAGGTCCCCCACTCAGGTCCGTCACTCAGGTCCGTCACTCAGGTCCCCCACTCAGGTCCGTCACTCAGGTCCCCCACTCAGGTCCGTCACTCAGGACCGTCACTCAGGACCGTCACTCAGGTCCCTCACTCAGGTCCGTCACTCAGGTCCGTCACTCAGGTCCCCCATTTCAGGTCCGTCACTCAGGACCGTCACTCAGGTCCGTCACTCAGGTCCGTCACTCAGGTCCGTCACTCAGGTCCGTCACTCAGGTCCCTCACTCAGGTCCGTCACCCAGGTCCCCCACTCAGGTCCCCCACCCAGGTCCATCACTCAGGACCCCACTCAGGTCCCTCACTCAGGTCCGTCACTCAGGTCCGTCACTCAGGTCCGTCACTCAGGTCCCTCACTCAGGTCCGTCACTCAGGTCCATCACTCAGGTCCCTCACTCAGGTCCGTCACTCAGGTCCCTCACTCAGGTCCGTCACCCAGGTCCCCCACTCAGGTCCCTCACTCAGGTCCGTCACTCAGGTCCATCACTCAGGTCCCCTACTCAGGTCCGTCACTCAGGACCGTCACTCAGGTCCCCCACCCAGGTCCGTCACTCAGGTCCGTCACTCAGGTCCGTCACTCAGGTCCGTCACTCAGGTCCGTCGTTCAGGTCCGTCGCTCAGGTCCGTCACTCAGGTCCCCCACCCAGGTCCGTCACTCAGGTCCGTCACTCAGGTCCCCCGTTCAGGTCCATCACTCAGGTCCGTCACTCAGGTCCCCCGTTCAGGTCCGTCACTCAGGTCCCCCACTCAGGTCCGTCGCTCAGGTCCCCCACCCAGGTCCGTCGCTCAGGTCCCCCACCCAGGTCCCCCACTCAGGTCCGTCACTCAGGTCCCCCACCCAGGTCCCCCACTCAGGTCCGTCACTCAGGTCCCCCACCCAGGTCCCCCACTCAGGTCCGTCACTCAGGTCCCCCACTCAGGTCCGTCACTCAGGTCCCCCACCCAGGTCCCCCACTCAGGTCCGTCACTCAGGTCCCCCACCCAGGTCCCCCACTCAGGTCCGTCACTCAGGTCCCCCACTCAGGTCCGTCATTCAGGTCCGTCACTCAGGTCCGTCACTCAGGTCCCCCACCCAGGTCCGTCACTCAGGTCCGTCGCTCAGGTCCCCCGTTCAGGTCCGTCGCTCAGGTCCCCCGTTCAGGTCCCTCGCTCAGGTCCCCCGTTCAGGTCCGTCACTCAGGTCCGTCATTCAGGTCCGTCATTCAGGTCCCCCGTTCAGGTCCGTCACTCAGGTCCCCCGTTCAGGTCCGTCGCTCAGGTCCCCCGTTCAGGTCCGTCACTCTTTTCCGTCACTCAGGTCCCCCGTTCAGGTCCGTCACTCAGGTCCCCCGTTCAGGTCCGTCACTCAGGTCCCCCGTTCAGGTCCGTCGCTCAGGTCCGTCACTCAGGTCCCCCGTTCAGGTCCGTCGCTCAGGTCCGTCGCTCAGGTCCCCCGTTCAGGTCCGTCGCTCAGGTCTGTCGCTCAGGTCCGTCACTCAGGTCCGTCACTCAGGTCCGTCACTCAGGTCCCCTGCTCAGGTCCCCCTGCTCAAGGCCATCGCTCAGGTCCGTCACTCAGGTCCGTCACTCAGGTCCGTCACTCAGGTCCCCTGCTCAGGTCCCCCTGCTCAAGGCCATCGCTCAGGTCCGTCACTCAGGTCCGTCACTCAGGTCCCCGCTCAGGACATCCTGCTCAGGTCCTCCCCCGCTCAGGTCCACCGCTGCTGGTGCCTCTGGTCTCAAGGCCTCCTCCCCCACTCTTTATGGGCCTGCTGCCACTGCTCCGGTCCGCTGCCGTTGGTGCTTCTGGCAGATTTACATCTGATTGGGTATCTTAACTTGATGATGCCCCTGTTTGACTGTCTAGAGTGCCTTAAAGTATGCCTTTCCAAAATTAAACCTCTGTTTTTTTGTTTAAAGGATCTGGTATAGACTGTCCTGATGCACATGAAAGATCCCATGATACTATACAGGTGTACCGGTCAATGTCCTCCCTGAATTAAGAGCATCGAAAACAGATTGACCCAGAAATTCTAGTCCAGGCCAAGGGGAGAGAGCAGATGGACCGCGCATCAGCGGCCAGAATTTGAGAGGATCCCAGTTCCGCCTGGATTCTGCCCCATTTCTTAATGATCACCATTTTCATGCGGGGGGGGAGAGGGCAATTCCTCCGCTCATCCAACCTCATATCCAGGAAATGTGTTTGTTGGAGTTCCCAGGCTTATAAGGCGGGCATAGAACTCCTAGAAACATAGAATCATAGAAAATAGGAGCAGGAGTAGGCCATTCGGCCCATCGCACCTGTTCCACCATTCAATATGATCATGGCCGATCCTCTGTCTCAATACCATATTCCCGCTCTCTCCCCATACCCCTTGATGCCTTTTGTGTCTAGAAATCTATCTTGCTCCTTCTTAAATATATTCAGTGACTTGGCCTCCACAGCCTTCTATGGTAGAGAATTCCACAGGTTCACCACCCTCTGAGTGAAGAAATTTCCCCTCATCTCAGTCCTAAATGTCCTACCCCGTATCCTGAGACTGTGACCCCTCATTCTGGACCCCCCAGCCAGGGGAAACATCCTCCCTGCATCCAGTCTGTCCAGCCCTGTCAGAATTTTATATGTTTCAATGAGATCCCCTCTCATTCTTCTAAACTCGAGTGAATACAGGCCGAGTCGACCCAATCTCTCCTCATACAACAGTCCTGCCATCCCAGGGATCAATCTGGTGAATCTTTGCTGCACTCCCTCTATGGCAAGTATATCCTTTCTTAGGTAAGGAGACCAAAACTGCACACAATACTCCAGGTGTGGTCTAACCAAGGCCCTGTATAACTGCAGTAAGACATCCTTGCTCCTGTACTCAAATCCTCTTGCAATGAAGACCAACATACCATTTGCCTTCCTAACTGCTTGCTGCACCTGCATGTTTGCTTTCAGTGACTGATGTGCAAGGACACCCAGGTCCCTTTGTACATCAACATTTCCCAATCTATCACCATTTAAATAATACTCTGCCTTTCTGTTTTTCCTTCTGAAGTGGATAACTTCACATTTATCCACATTATACTGCATCTGCCATGTATTTGCCCACTCACTCGACTTGTCTAAATCGCCTTCTAGCCTCTTTGCATCCTCCTCACAACTCACGATCCCACCTAGTTTTGTGCTGTCAGCAAACTTGGAAATATTACATTTGGTTCCCTCATCCAAATCATTGATATATATTGTGAATAGCTGGGGCCCAAGCACTGATCCTTGCGGTACCTCACTAGTCACTGCCTGCCACCCCGAAAAGACCCATTTATTCCTTCTCTTTGTTTCCTGTTTGTCAACCAATTTTCAATCCATGCCAGTATATTCCTCCCAATCCCATGTGCTTTAATTTTGCACACTAGCCTCTTACGTGGGACTTTATCAAAGGCCTTCTGAAAATCCAAATAAACCACATCCACTGGTTCTCCCTTATCTATTCTACCAGTTACATCCTCAAAAAACTTCAGTAGGTTTGTCAAACATGATTTCCCTTTCACAAATCCATGTTGACTTTGTCTAATCCCGTTGATATTTTCTAAGTGCCCTGTTATCACATCCTTTATAATAGATTCTAGCATTTTCCCTACTACAGATGTTCTGCTAACCGGTCTGTAGTTCCCTGTTTTCTCTCCCTCCTTTTTTAAATAGTGGGGTTACATTTGCCACCCTCCAATCTGCAGGAACTGTTCCATAATCTATAGAATTTTGGAAGATGACAACCAATGTATCCACTATTTCCATGGCTACCTCTTTTAGTACTCTGGGATGCAGATTATCAGGCCCTGGTGATTTATCAACTTTCAGTCCCATTAATTTCTCCAGCGCTATTTTTTTTACTAATACTAATTTCCTTTAATTCCTCCTTCTCACTAGTCCCTTGGTTCCTTAGCATTTCTGGGAAGTTATTTGTGTCCTCTTCCGTGAAGACAGAACCAATGTATTAACCAAACCAAAGTATTTGTTTAATTGCTCTGCCATTTCCTTGTTCCCCATTATAAATTCTCCCGTTTCTGACTGTAAGGGACCCACATTTGTCTTCGCTAATCTTTTTCTTTTTACATACTTGTAGAAGCTTTTACAGTCCACTTTTATATTCCTTGCAAGTTTACTCTCATTCTCTATTTTTCCCCTCTTAATCAATCTCTTGGTCCTTTTTTGCTGAATTCTAAACTGTTCCCAATTCTCAGGCTTGCTACTTTTTCTGGCAACTTTATATGACCCCTCTTTGGATCTAATACTATCCTTAATTTCTTTTGTCAGCCATGGTTGGACCGCTTTTCCTTTTGTGTTTTTGTGCCAGAAGGAATGTATAATTGTTGCAATTCATGCATTCATTCCTTAAATGTTAGCCATTGCCTATCCACTGTCATGCCTTTTAATGAAGCTTCCCAATCTATCATAGCCAACTCACTCCTCGTACCTTTCCTTTGTTTAGATTTAGGGCCCTAGTTTCGGATTGGACTACTTCACTTTCCATCTTAATGAAGAATTCTATCATGTTATGGTCACTCTTCCCTAAAAGACCCCGCACAACAAGATTACTAATTAATCCCTTCTCATTGCACAATCCCCAATCTAGGATAGCCTGTTCCCTAGTTGGCTCATCAACATACTGGTCTAAAAAACCATCTTGTACACACTCCAGGAATTCATCCTCCACAGTATTATTGCTAATTTGGTTTGGCCAGTCTATATACAGATTAAAGTCACCTATGATTACTGTAGTACCCCTGTTATATGCATCTCTAGTTTCCTGTTTGATCCCATCCCCTACATTACCACTACTGTTTGGAGGCCTATAGACAACTCCCACCAGTGTTTTCTGCCCCTTGGTGCTCCTTAACTCCACCCAGACTGATTCTACATCTTGATTTTCTGAGCCAATATTCTTTCTCACTATTGCTCTGTTAATTCATCTACCTTATTACAAATGCTTCGTGCATTCAGATACAGTGCCTTTAGATTTGTCTTTTTAACATTTTTAGAAATCTTAACATTTTTTGTACTACGGCCCTAATTGTCTTATAACTATTTTTCTTACCTGGACCCTATTTGTTGTCTTTTGTTTGTACAGCTGAGAGCTGGCATGAATTCTGTTGAGACCCCAGCAATAGGTTCCAAACCTTTAGCAGACAAGTAATAATAATTGCTGCTGGAAGGATCGATGACCTTTGTCCTGCCAGGAAATGGATTCTTGTGGAGCCGAAGGAGATTTGAAGTGTCAGTTTTCTTCGGCTTGGAAGAGCATCCGAGAACCTCGGGCGGATTGGCCTGGGACCACTCCTCCTTACAAAGGGGGGTTTCCAGCGGCCTGCCCCCACCGTGAAAATGGCCCGTCTCCACAATATGGGACAGGATCTATGGGCAGGCGGGGTTGGGGGGGGTGGAAGTTCCGCTTTGCCACTCATGCACTGGCGTACTGGGACCCACCCCCTGAATTTCAGGCCCATTAGTTGGTCATTCATCACGTGATTGTTTGTGAGATCTTGCTTTGAGCAAAATGGCTTCCACGTTTGCCTACATAACAGCAGTGACTGCACTTCAAAGCTTTTAGATATTTCTGAAAGACGTGAATGAAAAAAAATCTTTCTTTCAGTGTCTTTATGAAAAACGTTTGCTGAACCTTGATGGCAAAAACACAACAAAATGACATTAATTGGGTTAAAGTGCACCATTGCACCAATTGCCTGTGATGTCATGGGGATGTAAATGACTTTTGGCCCTTTGCCTGTGATGGCACGGGGATATAAATGACCTTTGGCCTTTTGCCTGTGATGTCATTGGGACGTAAATGACCTTTGGCTCCTTGCCTGTGATGTCATGGAGATATAAATGATCTTTGACCCTTTGCCTGTGATGTCATGGGGATGTAAATGGCTTTTAGCCTTTCTCCCTAACCCCCAAAGAAAAAAAATTCTCATTAAGTTTACCAATGAAAACAATAAGACTCAGATAACTCTATCACATGTTTGTTTATTAAAGCAATTGTTTCATGTTAAAATGAACTCTTTAGGACATAGAGCAGACCAATGTTTCACATCCTGCACCTTACAGTTTTCCATGCACTTAGTAAAGAAATGTAATGTAGCATACAGACAATGACATAGCATTAAAATCCCCTCTATAATCTATATGTACCTTTAAATATAAAAATAAACAAGACTTGAGTAGGATACTAAATAGCCTTAACCCCATGGGACAAAAAAACCAAGATGATCTGTAATATAACTTCAGTACGTTGAGCAACTAACAAGAGGAAGATTGGCTTGGAAGTTGTTGGTGACACATGCGCGAATGCTCAATGGCATCTATGGGTAGTGGTTAGTAGGTGCTAGAAAAAGGTGAGTATTGATATCTGGTGTCAAAATGACTTGTTGAATGATGGCTGGAAAACTGACGAGGCTCCGAGTTGACCGGGAGGAGCAGGAAGCCCGTGAGCCCGTCTTTCTGGCAGCGTTTCATCAACTCTTTGTAATGGACTCGCTCCTGAGTGATGGGGTCGGTGAGATCCTTCACATAGTTGGTGTCTTCCTGCAGGATCCTGGCTGTGTTGCCGTCGATCATCTTGGACCTCAGGGCGTCTGCAATGGACACACGGCCCGAGTGGTTGGGGTCTACCAGTCCGCCGGTGAGGTATTGGGCTTCCATGTACTGATGGGCGCTTTCAGTGGGCAGCCAGCCCTTCTGAACGGCCACCCCTACAGAGAGACGTTCCTTTGTGACGGGGTCTTCGAGCCCAGTGAAAGCTTTTTGCGCATTTAGCAGCCTTCTCTCGTGGGTTTTGTCGACCAGGTTCCGCTCTACTGCCTTGTGGACCGAGTGCCTTTCCTTGGTCGCAACATCGACGATCCCACCTGTGGCTGCCTGTGCTTCCAGCAGCCTTTGAGCAGTGATGGGCTCTAGTAGTTTCTTGTTCAAGGCATTTGTGATGGACAGCCTTGAATTAGTGGTATTATCATAGACTCCAGCTATGGGATGATGATCCCCGGTGTGTGATTTGTAGGTTGCATACCTCGGGCTAGATTGGTTTGCCGATTGATATGTTGGAGAAATTGGTGGCATGGAATTTATTGAGCCTATATTTAATGCTGTTGGTTTGGTTTCACCTGCTACTAGCAGTGCAAACTCAGATATTGGGAGCTTTCCTTCCCTATAAAGTTGAAGCTCTTCTTTAGTGATTCTTCTGTCCTTCAAGGCGGCCTCAATGGAATATTTTTTTCCACTTTTCTTGTCTCGAAGGACAGAGGTTACTCCGGATGGACCATGGGTGGAAATCTCTTCCCAGTCACATTCCAGCTCCTGCAAGTGGATGTATTGTTGCCTATCTATCATGTTCTTTTTGTAAGCCTCATAGGGTGACAAATCCTCCCCAGTAACTGGATCCACAATGGATATCTTAGTGGACAAGTTGGTTTCTCTCATCTGCATGTCTCGCTGGCGAGCTTCCTCCTTGCTGATTTGTGACTCAAGATCTCTGATCATGTACTCTTTCGCATGGATTTTGTCTTTCTCCCTCATGATTTCTCTCTCTAACGACATCAGTTTACTATCCAACTCATGCTTCCTTTGCTTTTCTTTTATGGTTTTCTGACTGAGAAGCTTGAATTCCTCTTTATGGACATTGGTCTTTTGTTCTCTTTCAATCTCCAGTTTTTTCAGTTCCTCCTCCAGAATCTCCTTCTCACGGAGAGCAGAGTCCCTGGCCTGTTTCAGCTCGGATTCTGTACGGGACCGCGATGCCTTTGAATCTTCTATTTTCTCAATCCTGTCTTTAACCCTTCTTATCTCGTCCTCTACATCCAGCCTGGAGTTCTTCTCCTTGTTGAACAAGTCTCGAGCACGGAGTTGCTCCTCTTCCAAGGCCTTATCTTTTTCTATCCGGATAACTTCTCTACAAATAAGTCTTTCCTGAGATTTTTCTTTGTGTAAAATCTCCAAATGGAGTTGAATATTTTTAATTTCTTTGTCCAAATTGTTGGCCTTATTTCTCTCTTGGTCCAGTTGCTGATGAAGAGATCCAGCTATTTTTTCAAGTATTGGATCTTTTTCCACTTTAAGGACTTCTTCAGTGACGATCTTCTCTTCCAGTGGAGGAGGATTTGACTCCAACTCACGTATTCTGTATTTGATTTGTTTCACTTCACTCTCGATCTCCTTTCGCTTACCCCTTTCTTCCTCAAGGTTTAGTTCGGCCTCTTTTTCCTCCACAAGAGCTTTTAGGTGCTGTACTTCTCTCTCCAGGTTACGTCTCTGTTTGCGTTCTTCATCCAAGGTTTTGCCCAGGTTATCGTGCTCTCTGGTGAGTTTGGGGTCTTTTTCTAAACGAACCATTTCCTGAACAACAATCTTCTCTTCAGGTTTCTGCCTCTGCAGCTGAGAGTATATGTTCTGCAAGTCAAATACCAGTGATTCAATATTCCTTCGTTTCTCTGATTCTTCACGGATTATTTTTCGAAGGCGCACCACTTCTTTCTCCAGCCTTGGGTCGTCTTCATATTTTACGATATCCCTGGTCACCACTTTGGTCTCAGTCTTAGACCGTTCTTTCCGCCATTCATCTCTATCGCTCTTCAACCTCTTAATCTTTACTTGCGAATCACCGTATTCATCATCCATTCGAGGGAGCCGATGTTTGAGCTGATCAATCTCTTTGAGCATTTCTGGGCTTTTCTGAAGCTTCACGATCTCTTGTGTGATATCTTTGTACTGAATTTGAGGTTTCCTGTCCTTGAGGACTTCCAGGTCTCCCTGTGCTATGGTGACTTCCATCTCTAGGTCGCCCCTTCTCTTCACAGTTTCTCGTATTTCTTTTTTTATTCTTGTTATCTCTTTCTCAGTTTCTGGAAAGACACAGAAATTTTCACGGACAATTTCCTTTGTTTCTATTTTTGGTTTCTGCTCGGCAACAATTCTGTATTTCCTCTGCAGCTCACTCAGTTCTTTCTCGAAGACACTATTGTTCTGGTTTTCGTCCTCGCAAAGGTTTCTGAGCCTGGCTAAGTCCTTTTCAAGTTGAGGGTCCTTTTCTACCTTCTTGATCTCCTTAATCATAACCTTTGGCTCCGTCTTTCCTGTTTGCTTCTCCAAAGTCTCAATCTGAGTTCTTATGAACCGTATCTTTTCAGTCAGTGATTGCCTCTTCTGACCTTCATCATCAATCTCGTTTTGAAGACTTCTAGAAGCTTTCAGCATAACTGGGTCCTTTTCCACCTTGACCTTTTCAATCATCACAACCTTTTCTTTGATGTTGACTGGTTTCTGCTCAAGGATGGTGATCTCTCTTGTTAGGCGGTCCCAATCGGTAATGGTTATTTGTTTTTCTCTTCTCAGAGTACTGATTTCACTGCGTAGATTTTCAGCTTCAACATCCAACGCAGGGCTCCTCTCAATTTTCTTCATTTCCTTGGTGAGCAGGCCAGTTTTGGCGTTCTTTTGCTCATCTTCTAGCAAACTGATTTTCTGCTTAGTTGAACTTATGTCATTCTGGGTTCCCAGTCTTTGTTTCCTTACATCGTGGATTTTGTTCCGGAGAGCAGAAAGGTCTGTTTCTACCTTGGGGTCCCTGAAGTACTCCACCACCTCTTTTTCTTCTGTTTTGTCCACTGGTCGTCGGGCCCTTAGAAGACTAAGTCTTTTGCTCTGCTCTTGTAGAGTTGCCTCAGCTGATTTGGTCTTCTTCTCTTCGTCTTTGAGCGTTTGTTGGAGGTCAGTGCCTTTCCTAGCAAACGGTGCGTTCGCCGACTGTACATTCTGCTGTATAATCACTTTGTCAACTGGGCTTTCTTGTTGCTGGGGAGAGATAAGAATGAGAAGTTTCAGAACTTTGTTTCATCATTTGTATAGTATTGGTGCTCTGAAGCAATCGAGGTTCATTCATCTGGACCATCAGACCTAATAATAATGCTCAATTTGCTAAGCAATGACACAATGGGTCATCCAATCACTGTGGTTGATTTGTGGAAATTGGGAACTTTCACAATATCCACTTGTACCCAGTCAGAACTGGATTAATTGCATCTTTTTGACTTCTAATATTACTAACGGGTAAAGAGCTTTGTCCCAACCATTGGGGTAGGATGTGAATCCAGTCCGTTGACAGAGAAGCCCAGCATTCTAACTAAATGTGAAGTCTAGGCCCCATAATCATCTTCATTTAATTTATTTTACTTTCATGCTTTATTGTTATAGACAGTGACAATATCAGGTACTTTCAGGTAAAGTATAGGATTGGATTGGATGCAATGTGTTGTCCACACTGTCTATAAATGGTCTTTAAACCATGAACCGTAAAACAAAGAGGCGGGCCCAATGGTATACACCAGCTAACATGATCATTCTCCATGGGCTGTGGCCTGTCTAACTGATGTTATTAAGTTCTCCCTTTAAACAGCATGTTAAGGCAGGCACTACATAAGATACCAGTGGCCAATGATGGATAACATTAATGTTTCCATTCTTCTCTCCTTGCGTTCAGCCAGGCATTCCTAGTAATCTTATTATGGTTGGCGCTGCTTCAGGGAGTGGAGATGTCCCGTACAAGAGTCACTTAGACTAGTGTTCAGAGACTGGGTTCATCATTAGAAGGTGTGCCAAGGTGTGAAAATGATATACCTCAACCTAGAGTATGAAGACCTGAGATAGCCTCTCTCTGCCACTCAGTATAGGAAGCAACATTAGCCTTGGCTCAGTGGGTAGCACTCTCACCCCTGAGTCAGAAAGTTGTGGGTTCAAGTCCCACTCCAGAGACTTAAACACATAATCCAGGCTGAGGGAGTGCTGCAATATCGGAGGCGGTGTCTTTTGGATGAAACATTGAACCGAGGCCTTGTCTACCCTCTCATGTGGACATAATAGATCCCGTCACATTATCTGAAGAAGAACAGGGGAGTTCTCCCTGGTGTCCTGGCCAATATTTATCCCTTAACCAACATCACTAAACCAGATGATCTGGTCATTATCACATTGTTGTTTGTGGGACCTTGCTGTGCGCAAATTGGCTGCCGCGTTTCCTACATAACACTTCAAAAATACTTCATTGGCTGTAAAGTGCTTTGGGGCGTCCTGAGGTTGTGAAAGGCGCTATATAAATGCAAGTTCTTTCTCGTAGCCGCATACAGCTGGGATATCCTAGGGGCGTCATTTGCCTCCATGTAGCCTCCTATGGGATGACCATTCATCACCGACCAGAAGGAAGGGTTAACCATGGGCTGTGGAGCACTATATCTACCGTGAGCGATCCCAGAACTGAGTGATGTGCCACGTCCGATAATAGTGAGGAGAGTACATGGAAATTTGGGTGACAAAACCCACAGGTAACCCACCCAAGGTAACATCCACTTTACCTTTTGCTTAACCTTTGACACATATTCCAGCTGGTTCAGCAGTTGGTCGTTTGATGAAGAGACTTCAGCAAAACGTTTAACCGTGTCCTTCTCCTGCAAAAAAAAAGAAAGAACATTTTTGCGGAGCTGTGAAAATTCACTGGAGTGTGTGTCTTGAAAGAGCTCTCCAATTCGTCCCACCCTCCTGCTCTTTCCCCATAGCCCTGCAAATTTTTCCTTTTCAAATATTTATCCAATTCCCTTTTGAAAGAGACTATTGAATCTGCTTCCACCACCCTTTCAGGCAGCGCATTCCAGATCATAACAACTCGCTGCATAAAAAAAAATTCCCATCATCTCCCACCTGGTTCTTTTGCTGATCACCTTAAATCGGTGAAGGGAACGTTGCTGGGATCGGGGCAGGGTAATGGGCAACCTCTCCCACCAAGGGAGGGTGAACGGGCAAGTTAAGGAACTTAGGAGTAGGCCATTCAGCCCCTCGGGCCTGCTCTGCCATTCAATTAGATCATGGCTGATCTGCACCTCAACTCCATTTTCCCGCCTTGGCTCCATATCCCTCGATACCCTTACCCAACAAAAATCTATCGATCTCAGTCTTGAAAGCTCTAATTGACCGCCTGTGTCCTCTGGTTACCGACCCTTCTGCCACTGGAAACAGTTTCTCATTATTTATTCTATCAAAATCCTTCATTATTGGCTGAGCCAGCAGAGGCAGCAGTCATCCCACTCTAAGTAGTCTATAAGAGCTTATCAAATCTCCTCTTAACCTTCTCTGCTACAAGGAGAACAACCCCAGCTTCTCCAATCTCTCCACATGACTGAAGTTCCTGGTCCCATTCTAGTAAATCTCCTCTGCACCATTGTACTATGAAGCCCACAGTTCATCACAGAGAGTACATCAGTCCCCACAATTCCACCAATGTAGGATCTCGTCACAAAGATGACTGGACTGAGCTCATGGGTTCAGTCCAGGTGATCACTAGGGGGTTCGGGTCACCTGGGGTCAATGGAACTATACCCCAGCGAGGTCACCACCATAGGAGAGGAGCAGAGAAAACAGGTAAGGAAGGGAAAAAACATGGCAGTCGGGTGGCGAGAGTCTGTAATGCGAGCGATTCCACACCATACAATTGTCCTTACCTGATCGTTAATGCTCTCTTGCAGGGTCTGAGTCCTCAGTTTCTTCACGGTAGATACACCAGTGGTAGGGTCCAGAGATGCACGATATTTGTCGTTGTTAGTTTCGTAATTCTTTAAAAAGAACGAGCAGAACATCACTCATTTCAGAAGTGCTGGCTCAGAGGGGGCCAATTCTGTCCCTGCCCCCAT
The DNA here is from genome assembly GCF_035084215.1 of Heptranchias perlo. NCBI lineage: Eukaryota > Metazoa > Chordata > Chondrichthyes > Hexanchiformes > Hexanchidae > Heptranchias > Heptranchias perlo. Next base: position 41,824,999 of record NC_090347.1, read on the forward strand.
CCTACCTGCAGTCCACCATTGAGGGCAAAGCTCTCAGCTCACTATGATGCTCCTTATACGGGGCGGAACCACCGTCCGCCAATCGCAGCTAAGGAGTGGGGCCAAGGGCGGGGACTCCCTAAGACAGATGGTGGGTAAGTCAGGTGAGTGGAGGCATTCCGGCCTCCACTAGGGTGTAGGTGGGCCCCCTCCGGTGGGGTCCAGAACATGCAAGGGGCTTGACCCCTCCCTCTCCCCGGAGAGTGTTGATTGGCACCCATGCTAAATCGGCGAAGGGAACGTTGCTGGGATCGGGGCGGGGTAATGGACAACCTCTCCCACCAAGGGAGGGTGAACGGGCAAGTTAAGGAACTTAGGAGTAGGCCATTCAGCCCCTCGGGCCTGCTCTGCCATTCAATTAAATCATGGCTGATTTGCACCTCAGCTCATTTTCCCGCCTTTGCTCCATATCCCCTGATACCCTTACCCAACAAAAATCTATCGATCTCAGTCTTGAAAGCTCCAATTGACCCCCAGCATCCACAGCCTTTTGGGGGAAGAGAGTTCCAGATTCCTACTGCCCTTTGTGCGACCACAGTGGTGCTTGTGTCCCCCTTGTGTCCCGGCCCCCAAACTCCGGTGCTGTCGCTGTTATAATACCATGAACTGGTACCAGAAACAGTCCTGTAATTAGAAAGCAGGAGAAACTTCCCAAACCAACACGTACATTCAGCGACGACTGCAGGTCGCGGGAGAGATGGACGAGTGCGTCCTTTTCGGATTCCTTCTTCTTGATATCGTTCACCAGTTTCTGCGAGGAGAAAGATGAAGACAACTCAATGAGGCCAGGTTTTCTGTTGGTTGGTTTGGTGTCTGACACGCGCATCACGTTTAAGAATCTCCAAATCAAACTGAGGATCCACACAAGAAGAGCTGCCATTTGTGTGACCTGGAGTGCTGATTGAAATACATTCTGAGGCCTTAATGAGCCATGCACACATTTTGCGTCCAGGCTTTCAGCCTCTGACTGGCTGCATTGAGGTGTACATAGCCCATTGGATGTGGAGGCTTAAGGCCTAGCACTCTTTGGGTGCCTGTCACCATATTTTCGGCCCCTGTAAGTCAGTGTTAATTGTTTCTCTTCCCTCTTCACTTTCCTTCCCTCTTGTTGTGTCAGCCAGTGGGTAGTACTCTTGACTCTGAGCCAGTAAGTTGTGGGTTCAAGTCCTGCTCCAGCACAAAATCTAGGGTAACACCTGAGTGATGCAGTGTTGAAGATGCTTTCTTTTCCCTCTTGTATGTCCTTTCACCTTCCCTTTTTCCCCTTCTTTCTTACTTTTCTGTTTTTATCTCTCTCCTGTTTATCTCCGTGGCACTCCCCCCATTCCTGTGGCATGCGTTACCACAAGTGAAGACCACAGGGGTAGTGAGGGAGTTGGGTGGGAAATGGCAGCAGGTCAGGAGTCATTCAGTAGTCACGCCCCATCGGAACAGGAATGTGACCCATTCAGAGGTACACCCCAATGTTTGAACCCCACTGACCTTGGTGATTGCAGCCATTGCAAAACATGGACTGGGTCACCACAAAACATGGACTGAATCACCACAAATCATGGATGGGATCACCACAAAACATGGACTGGATCACCACAAAACATGGACTGGATCACCACAAAACATGGACTGGATCACCACAAAACATAGACTGGAAATACAGTGTGACACTGTCGTGAACTCTTTGGTCCATATGCTTAAAAAAACACCTACCTTCTGAGCTTGGAGTTTAGCGTTGACTTCATTTCGGCTGGCTGTGGGTTGCACTTGATTGTTAGGAAGATTGTTCATCCAGGTGTTGAGTTCTTGCTGGGATGTCTTATAGCGCTGCTGGGCTGTGTCAGCATCCTGAAGCATTTCCTCTCTGTGAAGCATCAAAAAACACATTGTGAAGGAAATTTCCCGCTGAGTGTAGTATCTCACAGGGCACTTCACAATGGGATACAGCAGCAGCAGGATTGATGGCAATGTAGGAACGGAGACTTAGAAAATGGATCTAAGATCCTAATTTCTGTGTGAGCTCGATAGATATGAGGCTTGAACAGCTCCAAAAGTTTGGGCCACCAAATGGCAATTCTTCATGTGTAACTCTACCTAGTCAGCCGTGGCACTGTGGTAGCACTCTCGTCTCTGAGTCAGACGGTTGTGGGTTTAAGTCCCACTCCAGAGACTTGAGCACATATCTAGGTTGATACTCCAGTGCAGTACTGAGGGAGTGCTGCACTGTCGGAGGTGCCGTCTTTCGGGTGAGACGTTAAACCGAGGCCCCATCTGCCCTCTCAGGTGGATGCAAAAGATCTCATAACCCACTTTGAGGAAGAGCAGGGGAGTTCTCCCCAGTGTCCTGGCCAATATTTATTCATCAACCAAAATCACTAAAACAGACTGACTGATTATCATCTCATTTCTGATTTCTGTTTGTGGGATCTTTCTGTGCGCAAATTGGCTGCCGCATTTCCTGAATTACAACAGTGACTACATTTCAAAAGTACTTCATCGGCTGTAAAGCGCTTTGGGGCATCCTAAGGTCATTAAAGGTGCTATGTAAATCTAATCTTTCTTTAGTGGTTTTTCAGTCATGGGGAGAGATCAGAGCCAAACCCAATTTTGTCCTTACACTTCACAGTTTCCAGCAGGGGTCACTGGGTAGTGGTCAGTACCACGTATCCTGGCTAATTTCTCCCTAGCCAAGGGGCATAGAGGCGGATTATAGCCCCTTCTTACCAGCACCTTTGCTGACATTAGATAACTCAGCACGGACTGGGGGATTGAAGCTTCCTGCTCAGTATGGCTTGGTTCTACGATGGGCCGAGTATGTAATGACCGAACCAAAGGAGTGGCCATCTCGAGCGATCTTTAATAGCTGTAGGTTTGAATTGCCCTCAATAACAATCCAGAAAATGAGGTGCATCTGGTAGAAAATGGGACAGGGAATAAGAACATAAGAAATAGGAGCAGGAGTAGGCCATGCGTCCCCTCGAGTCTGCTCCGTCATTCAACAAGGTCATGGCTGATCTTCTACCCCAACGCTACTTTCCTGCCCTATCCCCATATCCCTTGATTCCCTTAGTGTCCAACTATCCATCAATCTCAGTCTTCAACGACTGAGCATCCACAGCCCTCAGGGGCAGAGATTTCCAAAGATTCACAACCCTCCGAGTGAAGAAATTTTTCCTCATTATGACCCCTAGAAGGCTGCATACCAACCATGCCTGTCCAAAAACCCCACTACCAAGGCTACAACACCCCTTTCCCCTGCCCAGTCTCTCTGCTCCATCAGCAAGCAAGAGGCCACAATTCCACATTTGTGACAGTGGGAGAAAACATTGAGAAAGGGAGAGGCAACAGGACGTTTATTTGGGGTTTCACATGGAAACCACCTGGATTTCAAAAGCCACAAATCAATCTGGCAGGATCACCGGTCCGATAATGATGCACTGCAGCAAATCGCCAAGGCTTCTTCGACAGCACTTCCCAAACCTGCAATCACCTAGAAGGACAAGGACAGATGGTGCATGGGAACACCATCACCTCCAATCTCCCCTCTTAATCATACACCATCCTGACTTGGAAATATATCGCTGTTCCTTCATTGTCGCTGGGTCAAAATCCTGGAACTCCCTTCCTAACAGCACTGTGGGAGAACCTTCACCACATGGACTACAGTGGTTCAAGAAGGCGGCTCACCACCACCTTCTCAAGGGCAACTAGGGATGGGCAATAAATGATGGCCTTGCCAACGATGTCCACATCCCACGAATGAATTTTTTAAAAAGCGAAGTGCCCACCTCTGGTCGATTTGATCTTTGGCGTTCTGATAGCGGTTGTTCAGCTTCTTGACCTCGGTCTGCTGTTTCTTGATATCAGGGCAGTATTCCTGGAAGTTGAACTCCAGAGGTTTGCAGTTGTCCTCAGTCCTTTTCAGGTTCTCGTTCACCTTCTGCAGCTTGTCTTGGTCATCATTTAGTTCTCGTCTCAACCTCTGAAAAAAGAATGAGAGATAAAAATAGCAGGAAGGTTTATAAAGAGGAATGATGCTGATGGACTCAATGAAATTTGCAGCAGTTCCTCCCATCTCGGGAGTGTAAACCTGTAAAATGACCCCTCATCCTTCCCTTCGTTCATCACCTCAGTTTGTACATGGGCAGAATTTTTTTTTTAGGAGCAGTGAAAGGCTCAACAAGCCTTTCCGATTTTCATAGATCAACCCCACCTACCCAGCCACATTCCCACTCCTTGGCAGAGCCCAGCATTGGGTTTGGGAGTCAGGAGGCGGGGGTGGGGGAGCAAAAATAGATAGGGAGTAAAGGCTAGGAGTAGCCTTTGGGTGAAAGGGGGTTAGAGGACAGGGATATTTGGACAATGGTCCACAGATGTAATTCAATCTTCATTTTAAAGTCGTGAATTCTGTCATTATTTTTATATAACACTTTCACAAAACTTATGGCAGTTTCAGGAAGCAGGGAAGTAGAGAGTAGAGTTGCTAGGAGCATTCCTATATTACAACAGTGTCTACATTTCAAAAGTACTTCATTGGCTATAAAGCGCTTTGGGCGTCCTGAGGTTGTGAAAGGCGCTATATAAATGCAAATCTTTCTTTTATAGGAGTTTCTCCGCACTACAGGCTGAGGAGCTGGCGCTACATTTCCACCAGTGGTGGGAGGGTGTAATTACAGCGTGACAAGTTTACATAGAGAGTTTCCAGTATAAATGTTGACATAGGAATTTATAATGGGAAAATTTGACACGGGAATTGTGTGCAGACATAAGATTTTGAATATATTACAAAGATATCAGGTTTAAGAGACTTCTAGAAGAAACTGCAAGACTCCACTCCTGGCACAGAGTCTCGCTTGAGAGGGTGCAGAGGTCAGTGTGCTCGATTCGTGGCGCTCTGAATTTCCAGACATTGGCATCAGGAGCAAATTGGGCGCGCTGAGCTCTGCGTGTGATTCTCCGATCTGGGTACAATATCTCCCAATGATGGGGCCGATGTATTTCCAGAGTAAAGAGTGGTTTGAGGGAGATGGTGAGAGGGTGGAGTTGAGGCCAAATAGAAGAAAGGCAGCCTTTCCTTTTTAGTAGTTTCTATAACGTCCTAAGTTCCCCTGACTCTCCGGGGTCATTACCTGTAGCTCAGTCTTCCTCTGCTTCATGGCATTTGGTGTAGCAGGAACCACTGACTCCTCCGCCAGATTGGATTCAATTTTTTTGAGGGCATCATCTGCTTTCTTAATGCTGTTTTCCAACTCCAGTTGACTATTTGCTCTGGCCAAGAAGAAAGAAAACAGGTCACAGATCTGTATCAGTCACTTGGCCGTCATTGTTGGGGCAAGAACATTACCCCCAATGATCCACAGGGGCTCCATTGCAAGCGGTAGGGACCTGACAGTTGCTCCAGTGCTGCTCCTTGCTGGGAGCACAGTCGGGATGTCACCCCTATCAAGTCATCCCATAACTTGTTTCCATTATAGGTGGGTCTTACTGTTTACACAAAGTATTAATCCAAGGTAATGATGATAATTGTGTAATTACTGCGTGACTCTCTTCTCTCACTGCTGTTTATGCTTCAGACGTTTCCTTACTCATGCTACCAATTAGGCCTTGCTTGGCTCCAGTAACAATTTTTTCAGGAGGTATTTATATGGATAAGTTGCCCCATACTTTGCAACTAATTTCCCTTCTTACTTTGTCTGTCTATCCTGCCACTTTGACACTGGGAGGTTGGGCACACTTCCCAGTGCAGGCACCTTGACATTGGGAGTTTGGATATATCACCCAACACAGGCACCTTGACATTGGGATTGTGGATATATCACCCAACACAGGCACCTTGACATTGGGATTGTGGATATATCACCCAGTGCAGACACCTTGACATTGGGAGTGTGGATATATCACCCAGTGCAGACACCTTGACACTGGGATTGTGGATATATCACCCAGTGCAGACACCTTGACATTGGGTGTGTGGGTATATCACCCAACACAGGCACCTTGACATTGGGATTGTGGATATATCACCCAGTGCAGACACCTTGACATTGGGAGTGTGGGTATATCACCCAACACAGGCACCTTGACACTGGGATTGTGGATATATCACCCAGTGCAGACACCTTGACATTGGGAGTGTGGGTATATCACCCGACACAGGCACCTTGACATTGGGATTGTGGATATATCACCCAGTGCAGACACCTTGTCATTGGGAGTGTGGATATATCACCCAGCACAGACACCTTGACATTGGGAGTGTGGATATATCACCCAGCACAGACACCTTGACATTGGGACATATATCCCCCTCCAATGAGGTTCAGTCACTATTGTTAAATAGGCAAACCCTGCAGCCAATTCGTGCTCGCTGCTTTGCTGCAAATAATGAAATAGGATCTCTTACATCCAACTAAACCGGCTGATAAAGCCTCAGCTTAATGTCTCACCAGAAAGGCAACACCTCCAACATTGCAGCACACCCTCGGTACTGCACTTGTCAGGCGAGATTACATGCTCATGTGGGACTTGAACTAGGATTGCCAACCCTCCAGGATTGCCCTCGAGGAATTAAAGATTAATCTCCAGGACACTACTGTAAGCGAGAAAAACTATGGCATTAAAAAAAGGATTTTTTTTCATTTTCTTTGAACACTTTCGCTTATTAGTTAGAAAAATATTGGAAGTGGCAAAAAAAGGCTGTTGGGCTGACCGTCAAAAATCATCCAATTGGGTAACGAGGAGTCTGATCGCTTTCCAATTGGTGTGGGAAGGAGGCCGGACCTGTCGGGAGACCAGTTGCAGGAGTGTGAGGGTGGGTCGGTTAGAGGCAGGACGTCATGTGATGAAACCTCCAGGAATATGTCCAAGCAGAGTTGACATCCCCAGCTTGAACCCATGGTATTAAAATTAGAGCTAGGCCATTCAGGAGTGAAATCAGGAAGCACTTTTTCACACAAAGGGTAGTGGAAATGTGGAACTCTCTCCCCCAAAAGGCTGTGGATGCTGGGGGTCAGTTGAAATTTCCAAGACTGATATTGATAGATTTTTGCTAGATAAGGGTATCAAGGGATATGGAATTAATGTGGGTAAATGGAGTTGAGGTGCAGATCAGCCATGATCTAATTGAATGGCCTACTCTTGCTCCTATGTTCTTGTGACACTCTCACTCAAAGGTGAGATTGCTAACAACTGAGCCAAGCTGTAAAGTCTAGACGGTGAGCTGTCCACAACAGGAATGACCACTTACAGTCTGTGAACCCCAGATATTAATCCATTGACTTTAATAACAACAAAAAGTAACAGGTAGATTCAAGCAAAGAAATGTACCATGTGGTGCGGTACTGAGCCACTCAGAACATGAAGGTCCCAGGTTCAATCCTGGGTTATCATAGAATCATGGAATGATACAGTACAGGAGGAGGCCATTTGGCCCATCGAGACTGTGGCAGCTCTTTGAAAGAGCCATCCAATTAGACCCACTCCCCTGCCCTTTCCCCACAGGCCTACAATTTTTTTCTTTTCAAATATTTATCCAATCCCCTTTTGAATCTATTGAATCTGCTTCCACCACCCTTTCAGGCAGTGCATTCCAGATCATCATAAGTTGCTGCGTAAATAAATTTCTCCTCATCTCCCCCCTAATTCTTTTGCGAATTACCTTAAATCTGTGTCCTCTGGTTACCGACCCTTCTGCCACTGGAAACAGTTTCTCCTTATTTACTCTATCAAAACCCTTCATGATTTTGAACACCTCTATCAAATCTCCCCTTAACCTTCTCTGCTCTAAGGAGAACAATCCCAGCTTCTCTAGGGTTGAAAGGACAGCCTGCACTCACTGTCTAGGCTTAGACGTGTAGGATAACCATTGGCATGGAGGGCAGGCAGCACCTGTGCAATCACCTACCGGCAAAAGTCAGTGCCTTCAGGAAAGGAAAGTAGGAAAAATGGTGGGAGGTGGGGAGAAACGACAGATGCAGGTGCTGTGTACTCACTTGTTCTGATACTGGTTGGCCAGCGAGGTGACATCTTTGTATTTATTCTTTACATCGTTCAGTTTAGTTGGAAGCTGCGATGCAATGGGACCAGTGGGTTTCTTCGAAAGAAAGGATTCGCACTCTCGCTGTACAGAGTCCTTCTCCGTTCCAATCTTCTGCAAATGCTTGTCTATACTCTGCAAGAAGAGTCAGAGGGTGAGTTTACAGTGCGGAATGTTTCATTGCAAATCCCTCATCATCATTGAAGATTGAGCAAATCTTAACAAGTAACTGACCAACACAGATTCTCTCACTTGTCATTCAATCCAAACATGGGACCCCTCACAGGATGGACACCGTGCCTCTCCCAAGTCCTTCTGTTGCTTTGTTCCCACACCATACCAAAGCAATAGATACTGCAGGAATATACATACCACTCTTGCATTGCTGCAGGAGTTCCTCAGGGCAGTATGCTAGGCCCAACCATCTTCAGCTGCTCCATCAATGACCTTCCCTCCATCATAAGGTCAGAAATGGGGATGTTCGCTGATGATTGCACAGTGTTCAGTTCCATTCGCAACCCCTCAGATAATGAAGCAGTCCGAGCCCGCAAGCAGCAAGACCTGGACAATGTCCAGGCTTGGGCTCATAAGTGGCAAGTAACATTTGCGCCAGACAAGTGCCAGGCAATGACTATCTCCAACAAGAGAGAATCTAACCACCTCCCCTTGATATTCAACGGTATTACCATTGCTGAATCCCCCACCATCAACATCCTGGGGGTCACCATTGACCAGAAACTTAACTGGACCAGCCATATAAATACTGTGGCTACAAGAGCAGGTCAGAGGCTGGGTATTCTGTGGCGAGTGACTCACCTCCTGACTCCCCAAAGCCTTTCCACCATCGACAAGGCACAAGTCAGGAGTGTGATGGAATACTCTCCACTTGCCTGGATGAGTACAGCTCCAACTACACTCAAGAAGCTCGACACTATCCAGGACAAAGCAGCCCGCTTGATTGGCACCCCATCCATCATCCTAAACATTCACTCCCTTCACCACCAACGCACAGTGGCTGCAGTGTGTACCATCCACAGGATGCACTGCAGCAACTCGCCAATGCTTCTTCGACAGCACCTCCCAAACCCGCGACCTCTACCACCTAGAAGGACAAAAGCAGCAGGTACATGGGAACAACACCACCTGCACGTTCCCCTCCAAGTCACACACCATCCCAACTTGGAAATATATCGCCGTTCCTTCATCATCGCTGGGTCAAAATCCTGGAACTCCCTTCCTAACAGCACTGTGGGAGAACTTTCACCACACGGTCTGCAGCGGTTCAAGAAGGCGGCTCACCACCACCTTCTCATGGGCAATTAGGAATGGGCAATAAATGCCGGCCTCACCAGCGACGCCCACATCCCATGAACGAATAAAAAAAAACTCTACACATGTTCTAATGTTGCACCCCTAAACTAACCCCACAGCTCTGTACCAGAGCCAAGTGCTGAAGCCCTAAAATAACCACCCTGCCCTGTACTGGAGCCAGTGTTATACCCCTAGAATCAAACTGCTCTGCATGGAAGCCTGATATTGTACTTCTAGAATAACTATCACTGAACCCTTCCCCTGCAATCACCAGAAGGTTTTCAACATTTTCAAACCATTTCCACCTTTCGACCTTCTAGGGATGTACTACCCTTCCTGTGTGTAGGAACAAAAGTTACATGAGCAGTGACTAGCCAGCCCTACCTCCTGCTCCTTGAGACGGTTGGCAATGTCCTGAGAGGGAGCACTTCGGTTCACTGGCACATGCAGCTGGGTCATTATCTCTTTCTCAGTCTGTCCCAGGTCTGCGTTGACTTTGTTGAGTTTGGACAGGAGGTCTTTGCTCTGGGCGTCATCCTTTCCTAAGCTGAGGCTGGTAACTGCGAAGAGACAAGCGACAAGTCAGGCATTGCAGAAGGGGGGCAGGTGGCAAAACAGGTCAGCGAGATTAGATGGGGTCAGGTCTTAGGGTAAAGTAGACCCACATGAGGCCTATGGCTCCTAGTCATCACTTGTGCACGGTGACGACCACACCCTGGGCAACTGCTCTTGGACGGATGTCCTTAAGTGATAGGGAGACGCCCATCTCCCTTTCTGCTGCACAAAGTCTACTGCTGTGGACCATGTGAAAACCCAGGTGTGGGGGGTCAGGGGGATGAGCATGCTAACAAGGTCCCAGGGGCTGTGGTGGCACACGTAGCGCTGCATGGTGAACATGCGGTAAAGGTAAGGCCCGAAATGTCGGGTGTTGCACCACCTAGAAGGACAAGGGCAGAAAGTGCATGCGAACACCATCATCTCCACGTTCCCCTATAAGTCACACACCATCCCGACTTGGACATATATCGCCGTTCGTTCATCGTCGCTGGGTCAAAATCTTGGAACTCCCTACCTAACAGCATCGTGGGAGAACCTTCACCACACGGACTGCAACAGTTCAAGAGCAACTAGGGATGGGCAATAAATGCTGGCCTTGCCAGCGATGCGTACATCCCGAGAATAAAAAAAAAGGTCCACTGCAGCTGATCAAACTCTCTAGTTGCCTTGGATTTTCCTTGCTACCGGGCAAAGAGCTCGCTCAGTCAAGAATGTGGGGTTGTAATTGTGCACCTGCTTCTCCAGTACAAAGATATCTGAGGCTCTAGCTATTTCTCCCCTTCTTCAGGAGTAGGACAGTGGCAAGGGTGACCAAGAAAATGGTGATAAGCAGGTTTATATGTAATGTTTGATTAAAGAGCGGTACGCCCAGAGGGATGGGTCCCAGCTGGTAAGGAGAATGTAGGGGACGACCTCAATGGAAGAGTGACAATGGGGAGTTGGGTGGTGGAGGGCAGAGCACGATGGCAAACTCAAGTGGCATCAATGGTTACAATGACTGATTGACCAACCTGACGAAGGTAAATTTGTTCCAATGACACTAAAAATAAGCAACCCCAATGACCTCACCAAATGGCGACAAAAAAAATCGGGGCGTTAATAAAAATCGTGTTTTTTTTTCATTTTCTTTGAACATTTTTGTTTCTTAGTTATAAAAATATTGGAGATTGGAGAAAAGGCTGTTTGACTGGGTGGGGCGGTTGGAGGTGGGAGGTCATGTGATAAAATCACCAGGACTGTGTCCAATCAGAGTTGGCGACCCTAAGTCCGGCTTTAGGAAGGTGCGAAAATCTGTAGTTGTGAAACCCAAGGAATAAACAATGAGATTATTGGGTCAACATATAGCTACTAGTGTTGGCCATGGCTCAGTGGGCAGCACTCTAAGTCAGAAAGTTGTGGGTTCATGTCCCAGTTCAGAGTTTTGAGCACATAATCCAGACTGACACTCCAGTGTAGTACTGAGGGAGTGCAGCAGTGTTGGTGGTGCCGTCTTTCGGATGAGACATTAAACCAAGGCCCTGTCTGCCCTCTCAGGTGGACATAAAAGATCCCGTGGTACTATTTCAAAGAAGAGCAGGAGAATTCCCTCCAGTGTCCTGGTCAATATTTATCCCTCAACCAACACCTAAAAAACAGATTATCTGGTCATTTATTTCATCGCTGTTTGTGGGAACTTGCTATGCGCAGATTGGCTGCTACGTTTCCTGTGTTGCAACAATGACTACACTTCAAAAAATACTTAAATAGCTGTAAAGTGCTTTGGGTCATCCTGAGGTTGTGAAAGGCTGCATATAAATGCAAGATCTTCTTTCTTTACTTGATACGACTACCAAGCACACTCCCCTTTAAGGAACTGGATAATGATGTAGCTTTTGTTTCATATGGGCACTGAGCTCCAGCAGCATTAATAAAGAGCTGAGGCTGCATTATGGGGCAATGGCCCTCATTAATATCTTTTCTGAGGCCTTAATAAGCCCAGCTCAACACTGGTGTACAGGGCCTCGGTACCCACAGGTGTTCCCCCACCCCATGAAATACCACAGGTGCACACCCGATGACAGGGGTTTGCCTGCCACTGATCCACATCAGCACAAGGGCGCTGAGCGCCCCAACACTGGCCTGTTAACTGGTGGTTGGATCTGTCACATTAGAGACACTCTGTTGAATGGGTAACAGTTGCCTGAAAGATTTAATGCTCCATCGGCACTTTTGCCTCACCTGGTGCTGCAGACTGGTTCAACGGACTGGACTGTTTGTGTTGGCTCATTCGGTTCAACTCGTTGTAACGGTTTTTCAGCTTGTTCTCAGTCTCTGATCTTTTCCTCTTCAGATCATCTAAATCCTTCGCCAACCTAAACACAAATATCACAAACTGACAGAACCATTGGCTGGCATGATAAAACTCTGTTGAGATTTGAGTGGGTTCAGTGCTGCACTTTCAGTTCAGTGAGCACCTGATGGGACAGTGTAGAAAGAGCTTTATTCTGTTTCTAACCCATGCTGTACCTGCCCTGGGAGTGTTTGATGGGACAGTGTAGAGGGAGCTTTACTCTGTATCTAACCCGTGCTGTACCTGCCCTGGGAGTGTTTGATGGGACAGTGTAGAGGGAGCTTTACTCTGTATCTAACCCGTGCTGTACCTGCCCTGGGAGTGTTTGATGGGACAGTGTAGAGGGAGCTTTACTCTGTATCTAACCTGTGCTGTGCCTGCCCTGGGAGTGTTTGATGGGACAGTGTAGAGGGAGCTTTACTCTGTATCTAACCTGTGCTGTACCTGCCCTGGGAGTGTTTAATGGGATGGAGTAGAGGGAGATTTACTCTGTATCTAATCCTTACAGTTCCTGACCTGGGAGTGTTTGATGGGACACTATAGAGGGAGATTTACTCTGTTTCTAACCCGTGCTCTACCTGCCTGGGAGTGTTTGATGGGACAGTGTAAAGGGAGCTTTACTCTGTATCTAAGCCATGCTGTACCTGCCCTGGTGAGTGTTTGATGGGACAGTGTAGAGGGAGCTTTACTCTGTATCTAACCCGTACTGTACCTGCCCTGGGAGTGTTTAATGGGATGGAGTTGAGAGAGCTTTACTCTGTATCTAACCCGTGCTGTGCTTGCCTTGGTGAGTGTTTGATGGGATAGTGTAGAGGGAGCTTTATTCTGTAACTAACCCGTGCTGTACCTGCCCTTGGAGTGTTTGATGGGACAGTGTAGAGAGAGCTTTACTCTGTAACTAACCCGTGCTGTACCTGCCCTGGGAGTGTTTGATGGGACAGTGTAGAGGGAGCTTTATTCTGTAACTAACCCGTGCTGTACCTGCCCTTGGAGTGTTTGATGGGACAGTGTAGAGAGAGCTTTACTCTGTAACTAACCCGTGCTGTACCTGCCCTGGGAGTGTTTGATGGGACAGTGTAGAGGGAGCTTTATTCTGTAACTAACCCGTGCTGTACCTGCCCTTGGAGTGTTTGATGGGACAGTGTAGAGAGAGCTTTACTCTGTAACTAATCCGTGCTGTACCTGCCCTGGGAGTGTTTGATGGAACAGTATAGAGGGAGATTTACTTTGTATCTAATCCTTACAGTTCCTGCCCTGGGAGTGTTTGATGGGACACTTTAGAGGGAGATTTACTCTGTATATAATCCTTACAGTTCCTGACCTGGGAGTGTTTGATGGGACACTATAGAGGGAGATTTACTCTGTTTCTAACCCGTGCTCTACCTGCCTGGGAGTGATTAATGGGACAGTGTAGAGGGAGCTTTACTCTGTATCTAACCTGTGCTGTACCTGCCCTCGGAGTATTTGATGGGACAGTGTAGAGGGAGCTTTACTCTGTATCTAACCCGTGCTGTACCTGCCCTCGGAGTGTTTGATGGGATGGAGTAGAGGGAGCTTTACTCTGTATCTAACCCTGTACCTGCCCGGGGAGTGTTTGATGGGACAGTGTAGAGGGAGCTTTACTCTGTATCTAACCCGTGCTGTACCTGTCCTGGGAGTGTTTGATGGGATGGAGTAGAGGGAGTTTTACTCTGTATCTAACCCGTGCTGTGCCTGCCCTGGTGAGTGTTTGATGGGATAGTGTAGAGGGAACTTTACTCTGTAACTAACCCGTATTGTACCTGCTCTGGGAGTGTTTGATGGGACAGTATAGAGGGAGATTTACTCTGTATCCTTACAGTTCCTGCCCTGGGAGTGTTTGATGGGACACTATAGAGGGAGATTTACTCTGTATCTAACCCTTACAGTACCTGCCATGGGAGTGTTTGATGGCACAGTGTAGAGAGAGTTTTACTCTGTATCTGACCCATGCTGTACCTGACCTGGGAGTGTTTGATGGCACAGTGTAGAAGGAACTTTACTCTGTATCTAACCCAGGTTACACTGCCTGTGGCTGCACAAAACAGAATAACACACCACTCGCAGCATCAATTGCTGGGAATTTCCTTGGGGCTTCCTTCACTCGGCTGCCGGAACTTTGGCAGAAATCGTGAATGCGCCATGTAAACAGGGTTTTCTCTGACCTACCGCCAATGGACGATCCCTAGGGGAATTCCCGGTGAATATCTGCCAGGAATCTGGGCTCAATTTGACACAATTGACAATTTCACTGAGTGAGGCCACAGAATGGCTGGGGTACGAAGTGAAAGTTCCAGTCTGGTACAGTAGGCAGAGGTTAGGAAGTGTTGTTCAGGTAGCGGTGAAAAGTCGATCTAGGAAGGCCCAGAATCTGCTGAGTTAGTTGATCAGCCAGAGTGGCATTAGTGGCACCACAATTAGCTTCAGTGCCTCGGGATAGGGAGGAGGGAGCCAGGGTTCCCATACCTGATCACTACCCCCTGCTGGAAAGGGCATGCATGTGTGGATGTTGGGAGAAGACAAAATTGGGTTTGAATGTGATTCCCCCTGCAGTTGAATAGACTGAAAAGTACATAAGATCATAAAAAATAGGAGCAGGAGTAGACCATACGGCTCCTCGAGCCTGCTCCACCATTCAATAAGATCATGGCTGATCTTCAACCTCAATTCCATTTTCCTGCCCAATCCCAATATTCGTTGATTCCCTTAGAGTCCAAAAATCTATCCATCTCAGCCTTGAATATATTCAATGACTCGGCATCCACAGCACTCTGGGGTAGAGAATTCCAAAGGTTCACAACCCTCTGAGTGAAGAAATTCCTCCTCATCTCAGTCTCAAATGGCCGACCCCTTATCCTGTGACTATGCCGCTAGTTCTAGACTCTCCAGCCAGGGGAAACAACCTCTCAGCATCTTATTTGTCAAGTCCGCTCAGAATCTTGTACGTTTCAATGAGATCACCTCTCATTCTTCCAAACTCCAGAGAGTATAGGCCCATTCTATTTAATCGGTCCTCATAGAACAACCCTCTCATCCCAGGAATTAATCTAGTGAACCTTTGTTGCACCGTCTCGAAGGCAAGTATATCCTTCCTTAGATAAGGAGACCAAAACTGTACGCAGTACTCCAGGCGAGGTCTCACCAAAGCCCTGTACAATTGTGGTAAGACTTCCTTACTCTTGCACTCCAGTCCCCTTGCAATAAAGGCCAACATGCCATTTGCTTTCCTAATTGCCTGCTGTATCTACATGCTGACTTTTTGTGTTTCTTGTACCAGGACACCCAAGTCTCTCTGGACACCAACATTTAATAGTTTCTCACCATTTAAAAAATATTCTGTTTTTTCATTCGTCCAACAAAGTGAATAACCTCACATTTCCCCACATTATACTCCATCTGCCACCTTCTCGCCCACAAACAATCACTGTTGAGCTTGCACACGAAGGACGGCAACTTGGGCAAGGGACCAGAGAAACGTAGCGAAATGGAAATGTGCTGACCTGTTTGATTGAGCGATGGCCTCTGGGTCAGTCGGAGGGACGTTGAAGCAGACTCCAGGGACACGCTTGGACTCTTTTGCGCTATTCACAACAACCCAGTTCTCGGGGTCGGCGTTATTCTGGAGGGTGAGCTTTTCACCACGTCTTATTTCGTTCTGCGAAGGACAAAGAAACATTCTCCTCAGGTCAACATCAGCCCTGATATCGCAGTACAACTAGCCATCCTGGTCTGCACTGTCTACTTAGCAAGGAAGCTCAGTCATAGAATAGAATCATAGAAAGGTTACAGCTCGGAAGGAGGCCATTCGGCCCATCGAGTCCATGCCAAATCTATGCAAGAGCAATCCAGCTAGTCCCACTCCCCCGCTCTATCCCCGTAGCTCTGCAAATTTTTTCCTTTTAAGTACTTATTCAGTTCCCTTTTGAAGGCCATGATTGAATCTGCTTCCACCATTCTCTCGGGCAGTGCATTCCAGATCCTAACCACTCGCTGCGTAAAAAAGTTTTTCCTTATGTCACCTTTGGTTCTTTTGCCAATCACCTTAAACCTATGTCCTCTGGTTCTTGACCTTTCTGCTAATGGGAACAGTTTCTCTCTACCTACCCTGTCTAGAACCTTCATGATTTTGAATACCTCTATCAAATCTGCTCTCAGCCTTCTCTGTTCCCACATCCCTGGAATCATTCTAGTAAATCTCTTCTGCACCCTCTCTCACGCCTTCACATCTTTCCTAAAGTGCAGTGCCCAGAACTGGACACAATACTCCAGCTGTGGCCGAACCAGTGTTTTATAAAGGTTCATCATGACTTCCTTGCTTTTGTACTCTATGCCTCTATTTATAAAGCCCAGGATCTCATATGCTTTTTTAACTGCTTTCTCAACCTGCCCTGTCACCTTCAATGATTTGTTTACATATACCCCCAGATCTCTCTGTTCCTGTACTCCTTTTAGAGTTGTGGCCTTTAGTTTATATTGCCTCGCCTCATTCTTTCTACCAAAATGTATCACCTCGCATTTTTCTGCGTTAAATTTCATCTGCCATGTGTCCGCCCATTCCACCAGCCTGTCTATGTCCTCTTGAAGTCTGTCACTATCCTTCTCACTGTTCACTACCCTTCCAAGTTTTGTGTCATCTGCAAATTTGGAAATTGTGCCCTGTACACCCAAGTTCAAGTTATTAACAGATATCAAGAAAAGCAGTGTTCCTAGTACCGATCCCTGGGGAACATCACTGTACAACCCCCTCCTGTCCGAAAAACAACTGTTCACCACTACTCTGTTTCCTGTTACTTAGCCATCACCCATCCATGCCGATACTGCCCCTTTTATTCCATGGGCTTCAATCTTGATGACAAGTCTATTGTGCAGAACTTTATCAAACGCCTTTTGAAAGTCCATATACACATCAACCACATTGCCCTCATCTACCCTCTCGGTTACCTCATCAAAAAACTCTATCAAGTTAGTTAAACATGATTTGCCTTTAACAAATCCGTGCTGGCTTTCCCTAATCAATCCACACTCGTCCAAGTGACTGCTAATTCTGTCCCGGATTATCGTTTCTAAAAGTTTGCCCACCATCGAGGTTAAACTGACTGGCCTATAGTCACTCATGTCGTCCAATGATACTTTATTGTGAAGGTGATTAGATGAGCCCAGAGTTTGTATCTGTATTTTGCCTACATTAACAACAGCAACTTACATATATACTGTGCTTTAAATGCAGCAAAACGTTCCAAGGTACTTCACAGCAGTGTAATCAGGCAAAAATTGACACCGAGCCAAAGAAGGAGCTATTAGGAAAGCTTGGTTAAAAGTTGTAAGGAGCGTCTTAAAGGACGAGATTGAGGTAGAATGGCAGATAGGTTTAAGAAGGGAATTCCAAAGCTTAGGGCCTAGATGGCTGAAGGCATGGCCGCCAATGTTGGGGTGAAGGAAATCAGGGATGGACGAGATGCCAGAATTGGAGGAACACAGAGATCTCAGAGGGTTGTAGGGCTGGAGGAGGTTACACAGAAGGATGTGAATTTTAAAATTGAGGCGTTGGTGGACCAGGTGCCAATGTAGATCAGCGAGCATGGGGTCGATGGGTGAACAGGACTTGGTGCAAGTTAGGATACGGGCAGCAGAGGTTTGGATGAGCTGATGGTTACAGAGGGTGGAAGGTGGGAGGCCGGCCAGGAGAGCATTGGAATAGTCAAGTCTGGAGGTAACAAAAGCATGGATGGGGGTTTCAGCAGCAGATGAGCTGATGCAGGGGCGGAGACGGGTGATATTATAGAGTTGGAAGTAGGCGGACTAGATGATGAAGTGGATATGGGGTCAGAAGCTCAGCTGAGGGTCAAATAGGATGCCAAGGTTGCGAACGGTCTGGTTCAGCCTCAGACAGCGGCCAGGGATGAGGATGGAATTGACAGCTAGGGATAATGAAAGTCTTAAATTGCCTAATCACTACTTCCTCATTTGCCTCATCCTCCCTCCTGCTCTTTTCCAAATTGCTGGTGTCTTGTACCACGGGCCTTGGATGTTCAACTTGAATAAAAAATATCGGGAGGCAGGACAGAGGTGAAAGTTCAGCAGCAGGTGTTCACCGCGTGAGCACTACCCTGCCCCCATGCCCAGCATGTGCGCACCGTGACCGTACAAGTGGCATCAGATGGACCCGTGCCACCCAGGGCTAAAAGGGTTAAATTATGAGGACCGGTTGCATAGACTGGGCTTGTATGCCCTTGAATAAAGAAGATTATGGAATGATCTAATTGAGGTGTTTAAGATGATTAAAGGACTTGATTGGGTAGATAGAGAGAAACTATTTCTTCTGGTGGGAGAATCCAGAACAAGGGGCATAACCTTAAAATTAGAGCTCGGACGTTCAGGGGTGATGTCAGGAAGCACTTCTTCACACAAAGGGGAGTGGAAATCTGGAACTCTCTCCCCCCAAAAAGCTGTTGAGGCTGGGGGTCAATTGAAAATTTCAAAACTGAGATTGATAGATTTTTGTTCGGTAAGGGTATTAAGGGTTAGGGAACCAAGGCGGGTCATTGGAGTTAAGATACAGATCAGCCATGATCAAAGCGAATGGCGGCACAGGCTCGAGGGGCTGAATGGCCTTCTCCTGTTCCTATGTTCCTACCCTGAGTTATGTCTGAGTATCTTTAACTGTTTTGATTTCAGATTTTGGCAGACAAGCAAGTTTAAAGAAATTCATTACTAGACTGGTGTCTTTCTCTTCCTCACCTGTCCATCATCCCAGTCACACAGCGCATCCACTGGGATGGGTTTGGAGACGGGAGTACGTCTGGATTTCAGCGGTGTAATCTGCTGACTCCGCCTCTTCAAGTCATTGATCTCTTTGTCCATTTGGATGATATTCTTCTCATCGCCCTGTGAGAGAGAATAAAAGTGATCCAGTCAAACAGGAGAGTGGGAGATACGGGGAATCCAGTCAAACAGGAGAGTGGGAGATACGGGGAATCCAGTCAAACAGGAGAGTGGGCGATACGGGGAATCCAGTCAAACAGGAGAGTGGGAGATACGGGGAATCCAGTCAAACAGGAGAGTGGGAGATACGGGGAATCCAGTCAAACAGGAGAGTGGGAGATACGGGGAATCCAGTCAAACAGGAGAGTGGGAGATACGGGGAATCCAGTCAAACAGGAGAGTGGGAGATACGGGGAATCCAGTCAAACAGGAGAGTGGGAGATACGGGGAATCCAGTCAAACAGGAGAGTGGGAGATACGGGGAATCCAGTCAAACAGGAGAGTGGGAGATACAGGGAATCCAGTCAAACAGGAGAGTGGGGGACACGGGGAATCCAGTCAAACGGGAGAGTGGGGGACACGGGGAATCCAGTCAAACTGGAGAGTGGGAGATACGGGGATTCCAGTCAAACGGGAGAGTGGGGGACACGGGGAATCCAGTCAAACGGGAGAGTGGGGGATACGGGGAATCCAGTCAAACAGGAGAGTGGGAGATACGGGGAATCCAGTCAAACAGGAGAGTGGGGGACACGGGGAATCCAGTCAAACAGGAGAGTGGGAGATACGGGGAATCCAGTCAAACAGGAGAGTGGGGGACACGGGGAATCCAGTCAAACAGGAGAGTGGGAGATACGGGGAATCCAGTCAAACAGGAGAGTGGGGGACACGGGGAATCCAGTCAAACAGGAGAGTGGGAGATACAGGGAATCCAGTCAAACAGGAGAGTGGGAGATACGGGGAATCCAGTCAAACAGGAGAGTGGGAGATACAGGGAATCCAGTCAAACAGGAGAGTGGGGGATACGGGGAATCCAGTCAAACAGGAGAGTGGGAGATACAGGGAATCCAGTCAAACAGGAGGGTGGGAGATACGGGGAATCCACTCAAACAGGAGAGTGGGAGGTACAGGGAATCCAGTCAAACAGGAGAGTGGGGGATACGAGGAATCCACTCAAGCAGGAGAGTGTGGGATACGGGGAATCCGGTCAAACAGGAGAGTGGGGGATATGAGGAATCCAGTCAAACAGGAGAGTGGGGAATATGAGGAATCCAGTCAAACAGGAGAGTGAGATCTGGCGGACCCAGTCAAACAGGAGAGTGGGGGATACAGGAAATCCAGTCAAACAGGGGAGTGGGGTTAAGGGAAAGCTCGTCACATAAATGCATGGGAATATTGGGAATCCATGGGAGAGCATGGAAAGGGCAATGTAGTCAAACTGGAGTTTGAATCGTTAATTCCTGGAGACTCCAGGACAATCCTGGAGTGTTGGCAACCCTATTATTAATTCTTTATATGAATTGGTCCATCAGAATTTAAATGATAGGAAGTGATTTGGTTCCATACAATGGGATTGAATAGGAAGTGGTTTGATCCATTGGAATTCCACATGTTAACTCACCTCAAGGTGGTGAAGAAGTTCAGACACGACCCGGGGACTGTCCTTGTTGTATTTTGAAAACTTGTTGTCCAGCTCTGCATTGTGCTTTTTGATGGACTGACCAAGGGTGTCAGCATCGTACTGGAACTGGGGAGGGAGAGAGAAAGAGAGATATCATTTCAGAGATCAACAGGTTTATACAACAATGACTTGCATTTCTATAGCGCCTTTAACATAGTGAAACGTCCCAAGGAGCTTCACAGGAGCATTTATTAAACAAAATTTGACACCGAACCATATAAGGAAATATTAGGACAGGTGGCCAATAGCTTAGTCAAAGAGGTAGGTTTTAAGGAGGGGAGAGAGGTAGAGAAGTGGAGAGGTTTGGGGAGTGAATTCCAGAGTTTAGAAGTCACGGCCGCCAATGGCGGAGTGAAGAAAATCAGGAAAGCGCAAGAGGCTAGAATTAGAGGAACGCAGAGACCTCAGAGGGTTGTAGGGCTGGAGGAGGTTACAGAGATAGGGAGGGGCGAGGCCATGGAGGGATTTGAGGACAAGGATGAGAATTTTAAAATCGAGGCGTTGCCTTAGCACGAACCAACGTAGGTCAGCGAGCACAGGGGTGATGGGCGAAAGGATGATTATAAAACAATCATGACGCAATGAAACTGCACTTCCTAAGGAGGGATCAACAATAAAACATTGTGCTTTGACCCCCTCAAGGTAATCTGGGAGTTGGGATACTCCCTATTGTGCAAGAGTCTTTGTGGTTGGGTGTGGTGTGTCACCTTCTTAGGTGGAAGCAAAACAGAGTCCTCATCTATAATTGTGTTTCGTAATTAAATAAATTATAGGAGAACAATAACCAGGAGAAGGGAGTAATATTAAAGGGGAGAAATGAGGCAGCACTTTGAGTCCGATGACTCAGGGTGAAAAACACTCCTTTCTGAATTCCTTTCCTGTAATGCTGAACGGTTTATCTCCTTGTTAACAAGTTCTCCCTTGCCTGGGTGTACATACTTTAAGGGGTGTGTGTATGGGGGGGTGGGGAGACAGTTAGTTCTCCTGTTTAGAGACTGCAGAAATATTTTGCCGCACAGATTAGCTGAGCGTCTGCAGATCTCCTCCTCCATGTAACTGGGAGATTGGAGTGTGAGACAGTGCTGACACTGAGCAAACGGGTTACTGGGAGATTGGAGTGTGAGACAGTGCTGACACTGAGCAAACGGGTTACTGGGAGATTGGAGTGTGAGACAGTACTGACACTGAGCAAACGGGTTACTGGGAGATTGGAGTGTGAGACAGTACTGACACTGAGCAAACGGGTTACTGGGAGATTGGAGTGTGAGACAGTACTGACACTGAGCAAACGGGTTACTGGGAGATTGGAGTGTGAGACAGTACTGACACTGAGCAAACGGGTTACTGGGAGATTGGAGTGTGAGACAGTACTGACACTGAGCAAACGGGTTACTGGGAGATTGGAGTGTGAGACAGTGCTGACACTGAGCAAACGGGTTACTGGGAGATTGGAGTGTGAGACAGTACTGACACTGAGCAAACGGGTTACTGGGAGATTGGAGTGTCAGGTTTAAGTAAGCAAGAGTGCTGTATAGCACAAGTCTAAACAGCCACATTCCCACACTGCTGGAATGTGTTTTCCCCTGCTCCTGTTTGTGTCACTGGTGTAGGTGAAGTTTCTGGTTTCTCTGCCACCATTGCACCCGGTATCTTTACATCCACAAACACTATGAGAATTTATTGAGCAGACTGAAGTGTTTCTAAAAAGCGATCTAATATTTTTACGCAATAAAAAAAGATTAATTTCAGCAAGTCTCTTATGCAGACACCAATTATTGATATATTTATTTAGGAACATAGGAGCAGGAGGAGGCCATTCAGCCCCTCGGGTCTGTTGCACCTTCAATTAGATCATGACTGATCTGTACCTCAACTCCATTTACCCGCCTTTCCTCCATATCCCTCGATACCCTTACCCAAAAAAATCTATCGATCTCAGTCTTAAAAGCTCCAATTGTTCTGCAGCATCCACAGCCTTTTGGATAGAGAATTCCAGATATCCACTACCCTTTGTGTGAAAAAGTGCTTCCTGATTTCGCTCCTGAACGGCCTGGCTCTAATTTTAAGATTATGCCCCCTCGTTCTTGATTTCCCCATCAGAGGAAATAATTTCTCTATTGTATCTACTCTATTGAATCTTTTTAACATTTTAAACAGCTCGATCAGATCACCCGTCAATCTTCTATACTCAAGGGAATACAAGCCAAGTTTATGCAACCTGTCTTCATTATCTAACCCTCTAAGCCCGGTATAATTCTGGTGAATCTGCGCTGCACCCTCTCCAAGGCCAAAATATCCTTCCTGAGGCCCGATGCCCAGAACTGAATGCAGTCTACCCTATTAAAAATTGATTTCATCTTCTCTCCTTTTTGATTCCCTTATTCCACCCCAACATCTCCAGTTCCCATATGTTTCCTAGACAGAGTTGGGGCATTCAAGCATCGCTGCTTCTCAGCTTTATCAATGACTCTCTTAGAGCAGCACTGGTCCCTGGATGACTCCTTTAACTCTCCTTGTGGGAAGGTGTCCAGAATGATTTCAAGCAGAGATTACTAAATTCACCACTTGGAGGTCCCCGTGAGTGTGAATATTTGCTCTACCGCTCAATTGTGTACATTGGTGTCCCAACATTCCACCACCTCACCAACGCAAAGCTAAACGGTTACTTTCCATTCACATGGTTCCCCCCCACAACTCCCTCGCCACCCCACAAATGCAGCCGCCCCCCCACCTCCCGAAAGTACTGTTTATTGCTGTTGTACACTCCCTCGGATACCAGACACCCTCTGATAATACATCCAAGAAGCCAGTCTAAGGTGCTGAGTGGTAGGCCATTCAACCATGGGGGGCATCCCAGCCAAGCCAAATCCTGTTCATACCTAATGCCCGTGAAGGCACACTCTCCAACATAGGCTGCTGGATCCTGGCTGATTTTTCTCTTCCCTGGACCAGGGTTGCCAAAGCCGATTGTAGCCCAGAAACTACTGCTCCTTTATAAGATTGGCTCATTCAGCACAGGCCAGGGGTTGAACCTGGGACTTTCCTGGTGCCACCCGTTACTTTGTTACCTTTCTGTACTGCTCCACGTTCTTCAGGTGTGCCTCCTGGCAGACGCAGAGATTCAGAAACTGCTGCCATTCATTCTTCACTGCATCCTTGTGGGCCTGAAAGAGAGTTCCTGCGCATGTTAAGATGGCCGTGCAATTGCATTGTGGGATAGGAGCTAAGGACACCAACATAAGAAAAAGAGAACGGTTCAGATCTAAAGATGACATTGCGTTGATTATAAATTCTAATCATTAATTACCAAAGCTCGAAATATCATGTTTCTTCTTCAAAGCAGTTTGAACTCTGACAATAAAGAACAAGGCCAGACGTGAACAGATGAAAAAGGACACGAAAAGACCAAATGGTCCATCCAGCTTGTCCCATCCAGCCATGGTACAACTTCATGCACGATCGACCCTCCCATCCCCCTTCCTCCAGTCACGCATTCCCTGGGAGGGGCAATAACATTAAGGCCAATTTAGGGGGAACAAAACTCTCTGGGGAAAATCTTACTGTAAAAAAATCCAGAACTGGATGGTACAATCAGGAAAAACAGTCGCAGGACAGCACACCGACTGACAGACACCAGCTCTCAGGTGAATGCTCAGAGTCTTCTTCATTGCCCACAGCTGTTCTTGCATTTTTATACCTGGTGTTAGCAACTCCAGGATTACTTGGTTGCTACAGTGATGTCACATATCAAGAGCTGGGAACCAGGCTGATCTAGATTCTGAAAATCTTGGGCCTCTTTAAGCTGAACAAGTCTGTCCCCCACAGGACCCATAATTATGGATCCTGTACCGTACTTTCCATCATATTGCTTGATTTGGGTTGTTTAGCTCTGGCTTATTTGGTTCAGCTTGTTTGTCTTTAATCTGGTTTGATTTGATGTAGTTCACTTTGGTTTGGTTTGGTAGTGTTAAGTTCGATTGGTTCGGCATAGTTCAGTTTGATTGGTTTGGTATGGATCAGTTTGATTGGTTTGGTATTGTTCCGTTTGGTTTGGTATGGTTCAGTTTCATTGGTCTGGTTTGGTTCAGTTTCATTGGTTAGTTCAGTTTTATTGGTTTAGTATGGTTGTTTGATTGGTTTGGTTCAGTTTGCTTGGTCTGGTTTGGTTCAGTTTCATTGGTTAGTTCAGTTTTATTGGTTTAGTATGGTTGTTTGATTGGTTTGGTTCAGTTTGCTTGGTCTGGTTTGGTTCAGTTTCATTGGTTAGTTCAGTTTTATTGGTTTAGTATGGTTGTTTGATTGGTTTGGTTCAGTTTGCTTGGTCTGGTTTGGTTCAGTTTCATTGGTTAGTTCAGTTTTATTGGTTTAGTATGGTTGTTTGATTGGTTTGGTTCAGTTTGCTTGGTCTGGTTTGGTTCAGTTTGATTGGTATGGTTTGGTTCAGTTTAGTTGCTTTGGTATAGTTCATCTTGGTTGATCTGTGTTGCCTTGATGTAGTTTGAAAAGCAAAATGCTGCAGATGCTCGAAATCGGAAATAAAAACAGAACATGCTGGAGAAGCTCAGCAAGTATCTGTAGAGAAAGAAACAGAGTTAACATTGTTTCTCTGTTCTGACTTTTCGTCAGAACTCTGCCTTTTTTTTAATTCATGGGATGTGGGCGTCGCTGGCGAGGCCGGCATTTATTGCCCATCCCTAATTGCCCTAGAGAAGGTGGTGGTGAGCCGCCTTCTTGAACCGCTGCAGTCCTTGTGGCTTATTATGTCTTTTTGTAGCAGGTTTTTACAACTGAGTGGCTTACTAGGCCATTTAAGAATCAACCACATTGTTGTGGGTCTGGAGTCACATATGGGGGCAGACTGGGTAAGGACGGCAGGTTTCCTTCCCTAAAGGGCATTGCCTGACTTGATGTAGTTTGGTTTGATTAGCCTTTGATCTGGTTTGACTTGTTCCTCCCTAGTATGTGATCGGTAACTGTTCTGTACCTCAATCGTAGGACTGCCTGGGTGTTTCAGCTTCATCAGTCTCTCTCCATCATCCTGAATTCTATTAACAGTTGCTTCCTCAGCCAGCAGCCCATTGTCTTTAAAACTCTGGAGAAAAAAGGAACAGAAGATTATCTTTTCCTTGTAAATCTAGCCCGACACATTGAGGAAACTAAGGGCTTTAAGCCTCAACAGGGATTTGGGCCTGTGTGTTCAACGCAATGCACTGTCTGAACAGGAATGATGTAGGAAATTACAAGATAGATTTGAACGAGGAAGACCGATTAATCCAACTCATCTCATCCTTCCAGATTGCCATCCCCACCCTTTCTCCATTACAGTATCCATTCTTAAATGAAGTGAGCCTCAATTAGCCTTCCTGACTATTTGTTGATCATCCCTTATATAAAGAAATACTTCCGGGCAGCTGTCCTAAATTAACCCTTCATAACCCTGGGCAAGTACCATCTTGTCTTACTGCTGATCTTCCTGCCTTTATGTGAGATTGTAAGAACAGTGGGAAGATTCCCTTTGATCTTTGCTTATAACGGAATGGCTAATGGGTTTTTTTTAGCAGTGAAGGGAAGGAAGAGTAAAATAACATTTAAATAGAATGTATTATATATCCTGATGGTTCATTGTATACCAAGGGCTAGAAATGACAGTAAATGATGTTAGTCTACCAATACATAATGCGTTAATATAACATTGCTTTCTCTGCTATTTTAACACCAGCACTAACCCATTTAAAAACCTTTTGCTGAAATAGCGGACAAACGAGTGTCAAACAAACGCTTTAAGTTAATATCGTCAATGGTAATTAGTAGGCCCAAGTTTCCCAGAGTCCCCACGAACCTCGTACTGCCTGCGGGCATCGTCTGGCTGCATCATCCTGTCGCTCCAGTCCTGCCTCTGGATTTTCTCCTGTTGGTCATTCAGGAATAACAGCTGTTTGGTGCAGCCCTGAATGTAGTCATAGAGATTGTCCAGCTGGTGGCCTCGCAGCTTGGAGGAATCCTGAATAAAAAGAAATGCAACTGTTCTAGAAAGCGACACAATGCAAAAGGAACAGAGAGGTCTCAGCATCATGGTATAATAAAGACTAACTGATAATGATAGCAACAAGTCTTCAACATTCAGACTTACAAATGTGTATGGGTGGGCAGCGACTATGGGGTTAATTGGTGTGTTGAGAGGGACTGAAGAATAGAGCAGGGAGCAGGCACAACTGGATGGGGGACATAACAGGGACAGCCATGAGGGCAGGGAAGAGAGGGAGGCGGAGGTACATGAGTGGCAAAGACACCGGGTCCTGAGTTTGGCAGAGGCACAAAGAACCCCATAGAGGAGAGTACCTGCATGGAGCCTGGCAGCAGAGACAGACAGACAGACAGACAGACACTCAGACAGACAGACATTGAGTGATACCCAGGAAGTCAGCTGTACAGTTCGTCAGTCCCAAAAAACTACAAAACAGAGAAAGAGGAGAAAAACGGAAAGTGAAAAGTAAGAGGAGAAAGAGAATCAAAAGTGAGAGGAGAGATGAAGATGAGGGAGGAGAGAAACAGAAGTGGAGGATAGAGAAACAATTGAAGGAGGAGAGAGAAACAATTGAAGGAGGAGAGAGAAACAATTGAAGGAGGAGAGAGAAACAATTGAAGGAGGAGAGAGATTGTTTAACAGATTACCACTACCAGTATCTTTAGCTAGAAGTGTGTGAGGATGGGGTCAGCTAGACAAAGAACTACTGAATCGGACAACCTTGTGCAACTTTATTGTCAAGAATAGCAATTGAACGGACTGACACTGAACACGCCCAAGATATCAGGCCCTTCCATTTCAAAACTGTGTTGGTTTCCACAACAAGGATCAGGTTGAAAGTAGGGACGGCACTGGAAGATAACTGTTGTCAGGAGTCTATGAGACATTTCATTAGGTTTGCCGTAAGTGAGGAAAGATGAGTTTGATAGAGCAATGATGTCATCACGGCAGCAGATTCTCTACAACCTTGAAACCACAGGGCGAACACAAAACTAATGTATAGCAGGAACCCAGACTGCAAGCAATACAGCTTCTGTTACAATGCAAACACTGCTCCCCGGGCCCAGTGTCTCAGTGTTTGAGCAGGGGTTTTGCAGTTGCCCATCGCAGTAGCTGAACCTATGAGCCAAATCCCCAGTACAGCAACACTTCAACTACAACAACAACTTGCATTTATAAAGTGCCTTTAACATAGTAACACGTCTCAAGGCACTTCGCAGGAGAGTAATCAGACAAGATTTGACACCATAAGGAGATGTTAGGACAGGTAAAGTAAAGCATGGTCAAAGAGGTGGATTGTAAGGAGCATCTTAAAGGAGGAGAGAGAGGTGGAGAGGTTTAGGGATGGAATTGCAGAGCTTAGGGCTTAGCTGTCAATGGTGGAGCGAAGGAAATTGGGCATGTGTGAGAGGCCAGGATTGGAGGAACGCAGAGATCTCGGAGGGTTGTAGGGCTGGAGAACGTTACAGAGATAGGGAGGGGTGCGGCCATGGAGGGATTTGAACACAAGGATGAGAAAGGGCTAGTAAAACCTAAATGGGCAACAGTGAAAAGATCCATCAATGTAAAGACCGTGAGTCGGGTTGCCAGCCCTCCAGGATTATCCTGGAGTCACCAGGAATTACAGATTAATCTCCTTAACGTTGCTGCTAGCAAACCCGGGAAAAAAATCATAGGGGCATTTAAAAAAGGGGCTTTGAACACTTTAGTTTATTAGCTATAAAAACATTGAAGATCAAAAATAAGGCTGTTTGACTGACAGTCAAGAATCATCCAATCGGGTAACGAAGAGTCTATTTGCTTTCCAATTGGCTTGGGAAGGCAGTGTTCCACAAGGATGGACATGGCAGGCGACCAATGGCAGAAGCGTGTGGAGCCGGGAGGTCATGTGATGCAACCTCCAGGAGTACATATAATCAGAGTTGGCGACCCTAGCGGTGAGATGCAATTTGTCAAAGGCATTATTGCACGTGCCCTGTGAAGATTACTCCCGTAAAAGCAATGGTGACTCACCAGCAGGTTCTTGTACTGCTTCTGGGCATTCATGAGTTCCTCCTGTAAGACAAGGAAAAAAGTCAGCCATGACCTCCTGATGTTTTTACTCCCTTTTTGTCCTTCAAATTCCTTTTCACCACCTGGCTGAGGAGAAGCTTCTAGCTTTTCGCAAAACTTGTTGGCTATTAAACCCAATTAACTGCCTCTCTGTGACAGAAGCCAGCATACGTTATTCTTGCCCTTTACCTGTTGTTCTCCCTTCTCTTCTCCTCGCTTTGGTTTGCTTAGTTCCATAAAGGGAATTGCTCCATCTTCCGATTTGCTGAAGGTCCGACAGCTATAATGGCAGCCCAGCGGTTATGTCACTCAGAGGTCGTAAGTTCAAATCCCACCATGGCCAAGTTGCAAAACTGAATTCAACATATCTGGTAATTTTTTGGGCTGGCATCAGAAAAAATGACCATGAAAGCTGCTGGATTGTGGTTAAAAACCCAACCGGTTCGCTAATGTCCTTCAGGGATCTGTTATTATGAACATAAAAACCATACAAAGCCATTCCTGTATTCTTAGGTGTGGGATGCAAAAGTAGGGGAAAGGAACATTTCCACTTTTCAGGGGAGTGCATGTGGGGAAACTGCTCACCTTCCCACCCCCCCACTCCGGCCCATCATTTTATGTCCATTAATCATTTATGGCCAGAAAGTCAATATGCACTCCCCTACCTGTGTGGGGAGTGCAGGAGCATTAACTCTCCCCTTTGGTGTCCAATGTTAGCATCAAGCATTCTGTCACAGAATAGATTCGATGCAGATTAAAGCTCCGTCCACATCAAGCCTCCCAGGTCAAGGTA
Organism: Heptranchias perlo; assembly: GCF_035084215.1. Lineage (NCBI taxonomy): Eukaryota > Metazoa > Chordata > Chondrichthyes > Hexanchiformes > Hexanchidae > Heptranchias > Heptranchias perlo. The sequence continues at coordinate 41,854,593 of NC_090347.1, forward strand.
CAGCATAGGTTAAGACGGAGAAAACTTTCCGCTGGCTTGCCTCAACAATTTGCTCTGGCCCCAACCTTACAGGAGCACATCCTACTAGATCAGTATGAATTTGACCATGCTTCATCCTTCAGACAGGAAGGATGGGTAAAGAAGAATTAAAGAGGTGGCATTTGTACAGCGCCTTTCAAACCTCAGAACTTCCCAAAGCAATTTACAGCCAATGAAGTACTTTTTTGAAGTGCAGTCACTGTTGTAATGTAGGACACGTAGCAGCCAATTTGCGCACAGCAAGATCCCACAGATAGCAATGTGATAATGACAATGTGATAATCTGCTTTAAGTGAAGTTGGTTGAGGGATAAATATTGGCCAGGACACCGGGGAGAACTCCCCTGTACTTCATCGAAATGGTGTCATGGGATCTTTTATGCCTACCAGAGAGGGTGGATGGGGCCTCGGTTTAATATATCATCTGAAAGATGGCACCTCCGACAGTGCAGCACTCCCTCAGTAATGCACTGGAGTGTCAGCCTAGATTATGTGCCCAAGTCTCTAGAATGGGACTTGAACTCACAACCTTCTGACTCAGGCAAGAGTGCTACCACTGAGCCACAGCTGACACCCATGGGTAGGGAATTCTCCAACACTGTTATCCAGGTCATTATAAAGCAGCTGGCAAGCAGTGGGCATTTACAGAGTGGCATTGGTCCTGTTAGTCCTTCCCTCTGGAATTGGAGCACTCTCTCCTGTGGCAAATGGCTGGAAGTGTGCAACTAATTCTCAACAGGGGGAAGTTTTCCCAATGAAGACACGTTGCATGTCTGTCAATATTGAGCACCAACTCCTGGGTTCGAGACCAAGTTTTTATCCTTTGATTTGCGGGACCAACAAACATTTCTGAAATAATGGCAATCTCAAAGTAAATGCATCACAGCAAATAATGGGGTTGAAAAGTGACTACAGCCTCCAAGGCTGGGCGTCCCCACATCACCCACTCTTCCTTACCGGGTCGGTGATGGACTGGCTGTTGATTTGCGGTCCATATGCTTCAATTTCTTTACTCATGATGTGCTGTGCTGCAATCTGTTTTTCCAGTTCTGGCAACTGGGGTCCATACGCACCATGATTGATCTCCATCTGTGGACATTGAAACAGAAAATTTACGACACAGAAGGAGGCCATTTGGCCCATCATGTCCGTTCCGGTCGAAAATGAGCTACCCAGCCTAATCCCACTTTCCAGCACTTGGTCCATAGACTTGTAGTTTACGGCACTTCAGGTGCACATCCAAGTACTTTTTAAATGTGATGAGGGTTTCTGCCTCTACCACCCCTTTCAGGCAGTGAGTTCCAGACCCCCACCACCCTCTGAGTGAAAAAAAATTTCCTCAGCTCCCCTCTAATCCTTTTACCAATTACTTTAAATCAGTCCCCCCTGGTTATTGACCTCTCTGCTAAGGGAAATAGGTCCTTCCTATCCACTCTATCTAGGCCACTCATAATTTTATACACCTCAATTAAATCTCCCCTCAGCCTCCTCTGTTCCAAAGAAAACAACCCCAGCCTATCCAATCTTTCCTCATAGCTACAATTCTCCAGTCCTGGCAACATCCTCATAAATCTCCTCTGTACCCTCTCTAGTGCAATCACATCTTTCCTGTAATGTGGTGACCAGAACTGTACGCAGTACTCAAGCTGTGGCCTAACTAGTGTTTTATACAGTTCTAGCATAACCTCCCTGCTCTTATATTTTATGCCTCGGCTAATAAAGGAAAGTATCCCGTATGCCTTCTTAACGACCTTATCTACCTGTCCTGCTAACTTCAGCGATCTGTGGACATGCACTCCAAGGTCCCTCACTTCCTCTACACCTCTTAGTATCCTCCCATTTATATGTATTCCCTTGCCTTGTTTGACCTCCCCAAATGCATTACCTCACACTTCTCCAGATTGAATTCCATTTGCCACTTTTTTGCCCTCCTGACCAGTCCATTGATATCTTCCTGTGGTCTACAGCTTTCCACCACACTATCAACCACATGGCCATTTTTTGTATCATCTGCAAACTTCTTGATGAAGCCCCCTACATTTAAGTCCAAATCATTAATATATACCACAAAAAGCAAGGGACCTAGTACTGAGCCCTGTGGAACCCTGCTGGAAACAGCCTTCCAGTCTCAAAAACACTCGTCAACCATTATCCTTTGCTTCCTGCCACTGAACCAATCTTGGATCCAATTTGCCACTATCCCTTGGATCCCATGGGCTTTTACTTTTTTGACCAGTCTGCCATGTGGGACTTTGTCAAAAGCGTTGCTAAAATCTATGTACACTACATCAAACGTACTACCCTCATCGACCCTCCTTGTTACCTCCTCAAAAAATTCAATCAAGTCAGTCAGACACGACCTCCCCTTAACAAATCCATGCTGACTGTCCTTGATTAATCCGTGCCTTTCTAAATGACGGTTTATCCTGTCCCTCAGAATTGATTCCAATAATTTGCCCACCACCGAGGTCAGACTGACTGGCCTGTAATTACTCGGCCTATCCCTTTCTCCCTTTCTCCCTGGACATAGAAAGGGAGGAAGTTAAACCTACACGGAATGTGAGATGGTGGACTCTGTGTATAACACTGAGATAGGGGGCGGGGTCTGTGTATAACACTGAGATAGGGGGCGGGGTCTGTGTATAACACTGAGATAGGGGGCGGGGTCTGTGTATAAAACTGAGATAGGGGGCGGGGTCTGTGTATAACACTGAGATAGGGGGTGGGGTCTGTGTATAAAACTGAGATAGGGGGTGGGGTCTGTGTATAACACTGAGATAGGGGGCGGGGTCTGTGTATTACACTGAAATAGGGGTGGGGTCTGTGTATAACACTGAGATAGGGGGCGGGGTCTGTGTATTACACTGAAATAGGGGGTGGGGTCCGTGTATAACACTGAGATAGGGGGTGGGGTCTGTGTATAACACTGAAATAGGGGTGGGGTCTGTGTATTACACTGAAATAGGGGGTGGGGTCCGTGTATAACACTGAGATAGGGGGTGGGGTCTGTGTATAACACTGTGATGGGGGTGGGGTCCGTGTATAACACTGAGATAGGGGGTGGGGTCTGTGTATAACACTGAGATAGGGGGTGGGGTCTGTGTATAACACTGTGATGGGGGTGGGGTCTGTGTATAACACTGTGAGGGGGTGGGGTCTGTGTATAACACTGTGAGGGGGTGGGGTCTGTGTATAACACTGAGATAGTGGGTGGGGTCTGTGTATAATACTGTGAGGGGGTGGGGTCCGTGTATAACACTGAGATAGGGGGTGGGGTCTGTGTATAACACTGAGATAGGGGGTGGGGTCTGTGTATAATACTGTGAGGGGGTGTGGAATGTGCATAACACTGAGATATGGGTAGAGCACACTATGGTTAGAAAACTTGGGGGGGTGCAAGTGGGGGCATAGAGCTGGTGAAGACTGAAGAAGCAGGCTGGGGGCAAGTAGTCAAGAGCTTTGCAACCAGAAAAGAGTAACTTCAGTGGATTTGGAGCCATGCACATACAGGGTCCTGCCCACCGACCCTCATTCATGGTGAAATTTTAAAGTTTTGAATGATTGAAATGAGTCGGCTGGACAGTCAGGGTTTTTCCTCACTTGATAGAACCTTACAGCACAGAAGGAGGCCATTTGGCCCATCGTGCCTGTGCCAGCTCTTTGAAAGAGCTATCCAATTAGTCCCACTCCCCCAGCTCTTTCCCCATAGCCCTGCAAGTTTTTCCTTTTCAAGTATTTATCCAATTCCCTTTTGAAAGTTACTATTGAATCTGCTTCCACCGCCCTTTCAGGCAGCGCATTCCAGATCATAACCACTCGTTAGGTAAAAAAATTCTCCTTATCTCCCGCTCTGGATCTTTTGCCAATTTGCTTAAATTTGTGTCCTCTGGTTACCAACCCACCCACCAGTGGAAACAGTTTCTCCCTATTTACTCTATCAAAACCCTTCAACTTTAATCTGAAAGCTGCTCAATCAAGCACCTCCCCCAGCTCCTTCTCAAACGTTTAAAGTTTGCAACCATTGTGAAACCAAAGCATGTGGGCCTTCAAATGGGCTCATCCTCCCAGGGAAAGAGTGAATCGTTGCACGTTTTGAGCCGTTATCCCGCTGATCTTGGGGATTGAGAATCCCTACATGGTCAGTTTTCGGTAAAATATTAAAATGTCTACGTGGCAAAGAAGCAGAATGCAAAATGGTTAGAAAGGGTTAATTAGTTAGTAACTGAGATTGATACAAGTGGCCTGGCCCTCCTGCTGGGCCATATGTTTGCTTAGTCAGCAGGCCTGCATTGTCTTATCAATGATAGGTCTTTGATGTGAGTCAAGGACTGGTCTGAATGTCTCCATGTTTATGGCAGATCAATATAGGTAACGAGCTTAGCCAAAGTTGAAAGACATTCCAGGTTGGGAGATGAGGAACAGAAGGGACAGGGAAGAACATTCCAAGTTGGAAGATGAGGAAGTTATCCCCTTTGATGTCTAACAGCAGCATGATCAGCACATGGACGATTTATGATTGGCCGGAAATAATGTAACCTCGCATGGCAACCTATGCCCGGCTTATGATTGGTGTTGACCCTCGTTAAGTATGTTCCAACCCCTATTCATCTGTATAAAAACGTGTGGATTTCTGTATGTTTTTGTTCTTGCTCTGCCAGCATAGAGGGACTCTATCAGGAGTCCAAATCAATGCTGCAGACTAAGAACCCTGCTATTAAAGTTATGCTGAATTTTAAAATGTATTCGACTTCAGTTATTACTGAACCAGACTGAGGGGAAAGAATCCGGATCGTCATTTGGTGGCAGCGGTGGGATCTTAACGGTCGTTCACCGAGAGTTCGCGGAGTAAGAGGCGGATTGTCTCAGACACGGAGGAAGGAAATGGCGCCCCGATGTAAGTAGTCTTAATTTACTACGTCGGTTTTCCTCCAATCCGTCAGTCTGACGACGAATCGTCCAATCGCTAACACTCGTGTGGTGTCCTTACAAGATTCAGGTCAGTCTGGCGAATACACAGATATAGCAGGAAGAGGTCAGTGGTCGAATATCACTGAAGGAATAACTTGTAAGCGGTAGGTCAGTGGTTAATATCACTGAGGGTAGTCAGGGTTTAAGTTCCTGATGATTGGATATAAACAGGAACTATTGATAAAGACTTAGATGCCGAAAAAAAGGCTCAGGAATTAATTTGGAAAATAACAGAGGTACCACAGCCAAAGAACTAATTGCTTTATGGAGACAGTACTGTAAAAAAATGGATAGAATTAAGTGACTAGACAAATGTTTAAAAGACAGAGACCCGGAAAAGAAAGGTTGTGTTGTTTAAGTGTACTGTCCCTTTAAAAAGCCTGTCTTTGATCAGTGTTTTTTTTGTCGGTGTTGTGGGCCACGCCCCCTTCTTACTGTGTCTTGTGTGTTTTCTTCCTTTGTGTAATGTATCTGTCTTGTCGTGTGTTTAATTCTGATACTGCCGAATTAAAATTGGAGTTATTGAGGTTAAGTGACCTATTAAATTCTGGTTCTTATAAAGTGTGGGCATGTTAAATTCCAGACATGGGATCTTAAAAAAATTGGCATTTTGAATGTTTATTTTGTGATTGGCTGTGGTTTAAAAAGAGGTTAAAAATTAACGGGATACATTAAAAAACTATCAGGATCATTGTGATAGGAAAAGTCGGAAAGCTGGAACAGCTCGGAGCGTTGATTATAATCACATCCACTAAAAGTATGTGAAAAAATAGTGTGCAAAAATATAGTACAAAGCAATCCACAAATGTGAGAAGTAAAAAATCAGTCAAACCTGTGTGAAGTGAAATTTTGAAGGTGGGAACTTAATCTAAAAGGGAGAAGGATCAAGTTACTCCTACCACAAGAGCAAGTTAATATTAACCCCTTCCATCCCAAGAAGCCAGACTGTCATGCCAAGAGCAGTTCAAACAGATAGAAATGACCCAGTCGGTTGAGAACTGTCTGAGGCTTGCCCAGAACACAGGTGAACATGAGGTAATAATTGGTATAGGTTATATTAGTAAAATTGTCCCAATCACTCGGAAATGCCAAAGGCTACAATTGACTGAGATATAAGTTTTCATGCTACAGTGAAGAATTGATAAAGGAATGTAAAACAAATCATATGAAAAGGAAGCATAGGTTAGACAATTGGAAGTCCATTACTTGAGCTATGTACTGACACAGGGTACTAAACGCCTATCAGTTTTACCCTGCCACAGTATGATAAGGAAGTTTTGACAAGTTCTGGGGCTATTCAATTTTATTTGAAATTAATAGTAGAATACAAGATCTGACCAAAGAGGGGAGACCTTCCCTGACAAATTATATAACTCGCATTGAGACTGCTAAGAAAACTCAACAATTAGATCAACACCTCCTAACTCAAGTGTTAAAACAAAGCGCGACATGGAATGGAGGTGGACATCGTAAAAAGAGATAGGCAAATATGGAGACGTAAAGATCTGTGATAAGTGATATAGCAACTGCCTTTGCCTTAGTTGTTAACACCATTGATTTGACAACATTAGATCAAAAGGTCAGAGATTTAGGGTCTCGCATTAAAGATATATTAAAAGATAAATGAAAATACAGATAAGGCATTGTCTGAGGATCAAATGCTGACCATATATTTGCAAAGGATAGCTACAGTGCTAGAAACACATGCCCAAACCATTAATAAATTAATAAAAGAGGAATATAACATATCTTAGCAGGCGGCTGCTAATGATATCTGCTTAATGTGGTTACATCTTGAAAACACAGAGATTAGGACTTGGAGTTAGAAATTCCAGTCTGCAGCCCTGCGTACATCTGTATGTGGGAGAGACAGTGTTTATTTCAGACAGGCTGCGGGCTTCAGAGAAAGAGCGTGGAACTAGGCAATTTCTCTCTCCTGTTTTGTTTTCTAAATTTGTTTTGGGTATAGGGATTATTCCTTTGGATAAGTAAGTAATAAATGAAGATTTGACAAATTAATCACTTGGGCTCTCAAGAAGAGCCGCAATGGATTTTCTGTGTTTCTTTTAAAACAGGTGACCCTGGGTTTTTTTTGGGACCACGTAAGTGTTGATGGTGCAGGATTACCAAGAGTAGTTACAAAGTTACGGTGCAACCTTTGCTGGAGAAATTTGGTGCAGGAAACGATCCAGTGGTGTTAAAGATTTAAGACTTTAGCTGCAGACATCAGCGGATACCAAATGTCACAGCGTGGTGATATCAACCTGATTCTCTTCTTTTGAAAACATTTTGATTTGTTTTGTTTTAACCTATTTGTTGTCTTTCGAGACAGAATGCTCGAGGTGGGGAGATATGGGAATTTCTCTAAAGTCATTGAATTGGGCATGATAAAAAAATCAATCTGGCATAAATATACAATCTAGTGGAAGTCAGGAAAGTGTAGTTGAGAATAGTAAATTGATAGCTTTCTCGTGGAGATATTTGTGTCCTTGCCTATAATGAATAATGAGAAAACTACACTCAATAGCCTGGCCACTACCCTGACATCGGGACCATTCAGGGAGAGATAAGCACTCTAGACACCCCTGATCTTTTTGATAAGATAACCTGAAAACCTAAGAGTGGCTACAGTGGACATAAAAGATACAAATGTATGTTGCCATCATCTGAAACGGAGATCAGGATGAAGAACATGATTACAAAGGCCTATGGCCTGGTGAGCTATTGCAACCACTCTTTAAACAAACCAGTTGCTTTTACAGGACTGAATCCTACTGGACATATGATGTGTGCCATGGAAAATGTTCGGAAATACCATGAGGAAGAAGAGACTGGCCAGCAGAAAGTTAATATCCAAGAACACTAAGCTCATTCCTATGAGATGCTGCTAGTATGCGGAGATACATGAAGAAGATACATTGAAGAATGAGTCTCAGACAGGCTCAGTTACTTGACAACAGCACAACAGGAAAATGGTTAATGTGGTCCAGGCGAGTGAGAAATCCTTTTAAACAAGGCACTGACACATGGTCCATAGAGAAACCAACTAATTAATGAAACAGTCAGGAAACACTGGTATCAATCAAAAGGACTGAAATTAAAGTAAAGAGGGACACAGTAATGTGGATTTCCAAAAGTCAGGGTTAGGTTCCCATCAGTTAACAATAAAATTGGGAGAAACAATATTTAGAAGATATCCGCACGATGGATATAAAATTACAAGATTATGAGGGGCCCAGATAAAGTAGACAGGAAGTACCTGTTTCCCCTAGCAGAGGGTTCAAGAACTAGAGGACGTAGATTTAAGCTGATTGGCTGGAACAAAATTAAAGGGATGTGTTACTAGACATGCTGTCACTGTGTGTCCACATAGTGTTGGACACAGCCTAGAAGCACAGTGTGGGTTTAATAATACCGGTACCAATCGGGATATTAACTGTACCATGGAGGTCCTAGAGGCGGATCTAAAACCCACTTAAGTGGCATATGCCGGAGAGGGCGAATACTGTGTTACAACTAATTTGAAAACGTTTAAATATGCCAACCTAACTTGTGATATTTTAAGTCCAGAATTCTACTCCATTTCTGAAGTCCTGGTTCGGATTGGATCCGAGGAACTGGTAGAGATACACCGGCATAACCTCACCACCTTACAAGTTTCTGAGAATGTCAGAAAGGACTTAAAAGCATATCAGGACACACTTGGGTATCTGACACCCCTGTTGCCTAAATACTTGAAAGCATTACGAATGGAGATACGCCTCTCCCAGAAGGTTTATTAAAACCTACAACAGGACAATAACAACATTAAGCATGACATTGACCAAATTAAAGTCACCACCTGGTGAAATGACCTCTGGAATTTGGGACTGAATATACAGATCCATCCTTGGATTAGATTAATTTCATATGTATTAGTCGTAGTGCAGTTTGTTGTAATGTGCTTCTTGATTTTCATTGCATGTAATAAATGTAAGCAGAGGATGAAGGGTTTGGCAAAGATAGTAAAACAGAGCCTGGGTGAGAATGTCCCCATTGTCTCTGTGGTTTCAACTAAGAACACATCTTAATGGTACTGGGATTAGCACCTGCTGGGGTAAGGTGCATGTAAAAGGGAAGACAATTATAGTTTGATAGGATTATCAGATGCTCTGCCTCTCTTCCACCCGGACTGGTGGCCAACACGAAGGGAACCTGGTTAAGATGAGGTACAGCATCTAACGGGATATTGTAGGGAGAATTTGGATTAAGGGATATAATGGGGAGGGCACCAATTCACAGGTGTAAAATGGTCTGAAAGGTACCATTCAGTCTAGTTAGGCTGGAAACAAAATATAAAGCACCATGGGATATTTGACTATGTTAGCCTTTTCAAACTAACATGAATAGGTTTAGCTGACCAAGGACATTCGCAGCTTACTTGAGAGATGTTTAGAAGGAGTCTGTTCCTGAGAACAGATGAGAGTACAAAGGCGTATTGATGAAACATGTCTGTGTTCTATTGGGACTTCTCTAGTTCAAGGGCTAGTCATATTCATTGTTATAATTCTTATAGTTTATTGCTTACTTAAATGTTGCTGCACTGCAGAACTAGTGAGCACCGTAATAATTGGTTATCATGAAATGATAAAAGGGGGGAATGAGAATCCCTACATGGTCAGTTTTCGGTAAAATATTAAAATGTCTACGTGGCAAAGAAGCAGAATGCAAAATGGTTAGAAAGGGTTAATTAGTTAGTAACTGAGATTGATACAAGTGGCCTGGCCCTCCTGCTGGGCCATATGTTTGCTTAGTCAGCAGGCCTGCATTGTCTTATCAATGATAGGTCTTTGATGTGAGTCAAGGACTGGTCTGAATGTCTCCATGTTTATGGCAGATCAATATAGGTAACGAGCTTAGCCAAAGTTGAAAGACATTCCAGGTTGGGAGATGAGGAACAGAAGGGACAGGGAAGAACATTCCAAGTTGGAAGATGAGGAAGTTATCCCCTTTGATGTCTAACAGCAGCATGATCAGCACATGGACGATTTATGATTGGCCGGAAATAATGTAACCTCGCATGGCAACCTATGCCCGGCTTATGATTGGTGTTGACCCTCGTTAAGTATGTTCCAACCCCTATTCATCTGTATAAAAACGTGTGGATTTCTGTATGTTTTTGTTCTTGCTCTGCCAGCATAGAGGGACTCTATCAGGAGTCCAAATCAATGCTGCAGACTAAGAACCCTGCTATTAAAGTTATGCTGAATTTTAAAATGTATTCGACTTCAGTTATTACTGAACCAGACTGAGGGGAAAGAATCCGGATCGTCAGGGTCAGAGGTCACCTGTTGCTGGGTGTTGTTTACAATTTTGCTGCAAATACCAGCACATCACCTCCGGCAACGAAGGGAATTCCTACCCTTTGGCATCAGCGCAAAGCAAAAACTGCTTTGCACAAACGCAATGATAAGCAGCATATATAAAATGTTCCATAAACCAGGGGCTCTGTGATCTACGCTGAACTTTGGCCTCTGAGTCTGGGCTGCTGTTTGGTGACTCAACAACAACTTGCATTTATATAGCGCCTTTAACATAGTAAAATGTCCTAAGGCGCTTCACAGGAGTGTCATCAAACAGAATTTGATACCGAGCCAGATACGGAGATATTAGGACAGGTGACCAAAATCTTTCACAAAAGAGGTAGGTTTTAAGGAACCTCTTAAAGGCGGAGAGAGAGGTAGACAGGCAGAGAGGCGGAGAGGTTTAGGGAGGGAATTCCAGAGCTTAGCGCCTAGGCAGCTGAAGGCACGGACGCCAATGGTGGAGCGACGGAAATCAGGATGCGCAAGAGGCCAGAATTAGAAGATTGCAGAGATCTCGGAGGGTTGCAGGGCTGGAGGAGGTTACAGAGAAAGGGAGGGGTGAGGCCATGGAGGGAATTGAAAACAAGGATGAGAATTTTAAAATCGAGGCATTTCCGGATCGGGAGCTAAAGAAGGTCAGCGAGCACAGGGGTGATGGGCAAACAGGACTTGGTGCGAGTTAAGTTACGGGCAGCAGAGTATTGGATGAGCTGAATTTTACGGAGATAGACTCAAGCTGCTTCCTGCTGTATATCTGGGCACATTGGAGTGATCAGCAAAGGGCGGGTACTGTACCTGCTTCTGTGCCAGGATGTCAGGCCAGTCCACGGAATTATCAACTCTGGGGAGTTTGAGCTTCTCGTAGAGTTCTCGAAAAGCTGAGCATTGATGCACCCAGCGTTCGTGCATTCTCTTGACGCTAAACGGAAACAGACATTAAACACGTGTTAAAAATAATGACTACATTGTTGCCGGTTAATCTCGCAGCAATTCTCCTGTGATTCTTAACGCTTCGCATCATGTCATCATGAGTCCAGCCTATCGACAATTATTGCAATGTCAGAAATGGACCTAATAGTGAATAAAAGTCCATAAACTTCAAGGAACAATACTGAAAAATAACAAGAGGCGTAGGACTCATTTCAAGGCTTTAACTTGGCCTCCCATTGTGGTTGTAAACCATTCCAACTTCACACAAGGTTAATCAGGTTAGAAAACAACCTGCAACTCACTCCTGGGTTTTATTTCATAAATGAACCATCTGAAATGCTTAAATAGATTATCATCATCATGGACCTTAGTCCTCCACAGAATTACTCCCGGCCATCCTTTCCACCCCCTGAAGTTCTCCCCAATGTAACAATATATAAGCCACCCCAACCCCTCGATTAGATTCTAGACTTAATTCACTCCCGGGTATCTGTTATAATATATATAAACCATCCAAACCCCTCGATTAGATTCCAGCCTGTAACTCACTCCTGGGTATCTGTTATTCTATATATAAACCACCCGAACCCCTCGATTAGATTCCAGCCTGTAACTCACTCCTGGGTATCTGTTATTCTATATATAAACCCCCAAACCCCTCGATTAGATTCCAGCCTGTAACTCACTCCCGGGTATCTGTTATTCTATATATAAACCACCCGAACTCCTCGATTAGATTCCAGTCTGTAACTCACTCCCGGGTATCTGTTATTCTATATATAAACCACCCGAACCCCTCGATTAGATTCCAGCCTGTAACTCACTCCTGGGTATCTGTTATTCTATATATAAACCATCCAAACCCCTCGATTAGATTCCAGCCTGTAACTCACTCCTGGGTATCCGTTATTCTATATATAAACCACCCGAACCCCTCGATTAGATTCCAGCCTGTAACTCACTCCTGGGTATCTGTTATTCTATATATAAACCATCCAAACCCCTCGATTAGATTCCAGCCTGTAACTCACTCCCGGGTATCCGTTATTCTATATATAAACCACCCGAACCCCTCGATTAGATTCCAGCCTGTAACTCACTCCTGGGTATCTGTTATTCTATATATAAACCATCCAAACCCCTCGATTAGATTCCAGCCTGTAACTCACTCCCGGGTATCTGTTATTCTATATATAAACCACCCGAACCCCTCGATTAGATTCCAGCCTGTAACTCACTCCTGGGTATCTGTTATTCTATATATAAACCATCCAAACCCCTCGATTAGATTCCAGCCTGTAACTCACTCCCGGGTATCTGTTATTCTATATATAAACCATCCAAACCCCTCGATTAGATTCCAGCCTGTAACTCACTCCCAGGTATCTGTTATTCTATATATAAACCATCCAAACCCCTCGATTAGATTCCAGCCTGTAACTCACTCCCGGGTATCCGTTATTCTATATATAAACCACCCGAACCCCTCGATTAGATTCCAGCCTGTAACTCACTCCTGGGTATCTGTTATTCTATATATAAACCATCCAAACCCCTCGATTAGATTCCAGCCTGTAACTCACTCCCAGGTATCCATTATTCTATATATAAACCACCCGAACCCCTCGATTAGATTCCAGCCTGTAACTCACTCCTGGGTATCTGTTATTCTATATATAAACCCCCCGAACCCCTCGATTAGATTCCAGCCTGTAACTCACTCCTGGGTATCTGTTATTCTATATATAAACCATCCAAACCCCTCGATTAGATTCCAGCCTGTAACTCACTCCCGGGTATCTGTTATTCTATATATAAACCATCCAAACCCCTCGATTAGATTCCAGCCTGTAACTCACTCCCGGGTATCCGTTATTCTATATATAAACCACCCGAACCCCTCGATTAGATTCCAGCCTGTAACTCACTCCCGGGTATCTGTTATTCTATATATAAACCACCCGAACCCCTCGATTAGATTCCAGCCTGTAACTCACTCCCGGGTATCCGTTATTTTATATATAAACCACCCGAACTCCTCGATTAGATTCCAGTCTGTAACTCACTCCCGGGTATCTGTTATTCTATATATAAACCACCCGAACCCCTCGATTAGATTCCAGCCTGTAACTCACTCCCGGGTATCTGTTATTCTATATATAAACCACCCGAACCCCTCGATTAGATTCCAGCCTGTAACTCACTCCCGGGTATCTGTTATTCTATATATAAACCACCCGAACCCCTCGATTAGATTCCAGCCTGTAACTCACTCCCGGGTATCTGTTATTCTATATATAAACCACCCGAACCCCTCGATTAGATTCCAGCCTGTAACTCACTCCCGGGTATCCTGGGTACGTCCTGAAAACCATGGGCCGCCCCGCCGAATTTCCTATGTTTGCTGCCAGTGTGCAAGTCTCCCCAGCCTGGAGCCTGAACTCAGAAGGTTGCCCCTTATATACTAACTGATTCCAGCCTGTAAGACACATTGAATTATAGATTTCCACAGCGTAGGAGACCATTCAGCCCATCGTACCTATGCAGGCTCTCAGAATGATCTATCCTCTTTGTCTCATTTTCCCAGCCTTTCCCCAGGCCCTTTAAAATGTTTCTTTTCACAACTATTTATCCGCTTCCTTTTTAAGAGTTTGTGCATCAACCACTGCTTCTGGTCGAGCATTCGATGTCCTAAGGACCCTTTGTGTGAAAAAGTTTCTCTTAACCTCACCCTTCATTTTTTGAAATTTCAGTCCCCAAAGGTTACCCTTTTAAAGTAAGGGTACTAAAGTCATGGACAGGGGACAGTGAAGGTTCACTAGAATGAGACCAGGAATAAGAAGTTACAGTTACGATGAAAGGCTCAGAATTTGGGGATTTTTTTCACTGAATTCACTGATTAAGAAGGTAAAATTATGAAATATCTTGCGAGGGTAAATAGTGAACGATTGTTTCCACTGGTTGGTGAATCGGTAACAAGGAGGCACAGCCTGAGGATTATCACTAGAGAGAAATGAAGGGGAAAGTTAGAAGTTAGAATGTGGAACGCTCTACCGAAAGTGGTTATAGAATCATAGAAGTTACAACATGGAAACAGGCCCTTCGGCCCAACATGTCCATGTCGCCCAGTTTATACCACTAAGCTAGTCCCAATTGCCTGCACTTGGCCCATGTCCCTCTATACCCATCTTACCCATGTAACTGTCCAAATGCTTTTTAAAAGACAAAATTGTACCCGCCTCTACTACTGCCTCTGGCAGCTCGTTCCAGACACTCACCACCCTTTGAGTGAAAAAATTGCCCCTCTGGACCCTTTTGTATCTCTCCCCTCTCACCTTAAATCTGTGCCCCCTCGTTATAGACTCCCCTACCTTTGGGAAAAGATTTTGACTATCGACCTTATCTATGCCCCTCATTATTTTATAGACTTCGATAAGATCACCCCTTAACCTCCTACTCTCCAGGGAAAAAAGTCCCAGTCTATCTAACCTCTCCCTGTAAGTCAAACCATCAAGTCCCGGCAGCATCCTAGTAAATCTTTTCTGCATTCTTTCTAGTTTAATAATATCCTTTCTATAATAGGGTGACCAGAACTGTACACAGTACTCCAAGTGTGGCCTCACCAATGCCCTGTACAACTTCAACAAGACATCCCAACTCCTGCATTCAATGTTCTGACCAATGAAACCAAGCATGCTGAATGCCTTCTTCACCACCCTATCCACCTGTGACTCCACTTTCAAGGAGCTATGAACCTGTACTCCCAGATCTCTTTGTTCTATAACTCTCCCCAACGCCCTACCATTAACGGAGTAGGTCCTGGCCCGATTCGATCTACCAAAATGCATCACCTCACATTTATCTAAATTAAACTCCATCTGCCATTCATCGGCCCACTGGCCCAATTTATCAAGATCCCGTTGCAATCCTAGATAACCTTCTTCACTGTCCACAATGCCACCAATCTTGGTGTCATCTGCAAACTTACTAACCATGCCTCCTAAATTCTCATCCAAATCATTAATATAAATAACAAATAACAGCGGACCCAGCACCGATCCCTGAGGCACACCGCTGGACACAGGCATCCAGTTTGAAAAACAACCCTCTACAACCACCCTCTGTCTTCTGTCGTCAAGCCAATTTTGTATCCAATTGGCTACCTCACCTTGGATCCCATGAGATTTAACCTTATGTAACAACCTACCATGCGGTACCTTGTCAAATGCTTTGCTGAAGTCCATGTAGACCACGTCTACTGCACAGCCCTCATCTATCTTCTTGGTTACCCCTTCAAAAAACTCAATCAAATTCGTGAGACATGATTTTCCTCTCACAAAACCATGCTGACTGTTCCTAATTAGTCCCTACCTCTCCAAATGCCTGTAGATCCTGTCCCTCAGAATACCCTCTAACAACTTACCCACTACAGATGTCAGGCTCACTGGTCTGTAGTTCCTAGGCTTTTCCCTGCCGCCCTTCTTAAACAAAGGCACAACATTTGCTACCCTCCAATCTTCAGGCACCTCACCTGTAGCGGTGGATGATTCAAATATCTCTGCTAGGGGACCCACAATTTCCTCCCTAACCTCCCATAACGTCCTGGGATACATTTCATCAGGTCCCGGAGATTTATCTACCTTGATGCGCGTTAAGACTTCCAGCACCTCCCTCTCTGTAATATGTACACTCCTCAAGACATCACTATTTATTTCCCCAAGTTCCCTAACATCCATGCCTTTGTGGTTGAGACTATTGCATCATTTAAAAGGGAATTGGATAAGTATTTGAAAAGGAAGAATGATATGGGGAAAGGACAGGGAAATGGGATTAGATTAGATAGCTCCAATTGACCTCCTGTGCTTTAATTTGTATGATTCCATGATATAAACTATCGGAGCACCTTGATCCTATTGCAGCCTGTAAGTAAAAATGTATATCCCAATATGGCCTTTACTTAAACTGTTCTTGTCCTTGAATAAAGGCCGTGAGGCTGTTGGTGTCAAAGTATAATAGTTGTATTGAGAAGTTATAACAGCAAAGATGTTTAAAATACAATAATACAATTACATTTACTGGTTAGATTGATACAACCTGGCTGATTGTTCACAAAACCACAGACCCCAGAGTGCACCATCGGAAGCCTGATTAATGGACAGTCCGGCCGTGTCCCGAGAACATTCTGGTTAGTTACTGAAAGGCACCTCACATCTTTTTTAAAGACGAAAGTTCTACATGTCTAAGCTTCCCATCAATCATCCTCTCTGTCTAGAAAGGGGCTATCAATCTTACTCCCTTACTCCCAACATCAATTCCCATAGTCCTATCCTAACTTCCTTTCCCAGTCCT
This sequence comes from Heptranchias perlo, assembly GCF_035084215.1. Taxonomy (NCBI): domain Eukaryota; kingdom Metazoa; phylum Chordata; class Chondrichthyes; order Hexanchiformes; family Hexanchidae; genus Heptranchias; species Heptranchias perlo. The sequence continues at coordinate 41,871,223 of NC_090347.1, forward strand.
CCAATGGAACCACCACCTCCCTTTCCATAAGCAAGGCCATTAGGATGGCCAGGTGGTTGCTAACCAAAAGGGCTTTCTCTCTTACAAGTTCGTAAGAAACTTGTTTTGATACAGGCAGCAAGCCCTTTGTTCACAGCTGACTTAACATGTATTTTACTTTAACATAAGATTTATAATAATGGAGCTTAGGTTTATAATAATGAAGAAAGCTTGTATAGTGCTTTTCTTACACAGCCTACAGAGTCCATTATCCTGTATGTAATCCATCCAAACTCCGCATTAGATTCCAGCCTGTCATCCACGTTCACATGCCCAAGATTCTCTCTATCTTTGAGACGGACTGGGATCTGAACCAAAACTACCGTGACACATCTGAAGGGTTCCAAGCCGTGCTAGGCTGCAATCTCTTCCTCCCGTGTTCCCAGACCCTTTCCTCCTTCCAAACTGATCTGGGACACTTTGAAACTGAATCCAGTGGAAAAGGCCATTTAATGTTTTTTGTGTCTCTCCCCTTTTTATATCCCCGCCTCTGTCAGTGTGAGAACAGTAGTCTCTCATGATGCCTATGGTAATCGAGAGTTTGGAATATTAGGTTTTTAAAATTCATTCTTGGGATGTGGGCATCGCTGGCAAGACCACATTTATTGCCCATCTCTAGTTGCCCTGACAAAGTGGTGTTGGGTTTGAAGGCCAAAGAGGGCAGTTAAAACTCAACCATGTTGGTGTGGGACTGGAGTCACATATAGACCAGACTGACAGGACATTAATGAACCAGTGGGGTTTTTACAACACTTTTCTGATACCAGCTTTTTGTTTCCAGATTTTCCAGAATTCAAATTGTCAGACTACCATGATGGGATTTGAACTCATGTTCTCTAGATTATTAACCCAGGCCTCTAGATTACTAATCCAGTAACATAAGCACTACACTACCTCACCCCTTATTTTGCAACTTACTCGGCTTCAATCTCATGTCCCTGTGGGTGTCTCAGCTTCTTTGCCTTGTCTGCATCCAGGAAAAGGTCTTTGAGGAGTCCTTCTGAACGGGCCAAATTCTCATTGTTCACAGACTGGTATCTGAATGGACGTTTGTTCTGGTAGTTTAATTTATCCTGAAATAATCAATCAAGATAAAAAAGTTAAATCTATCTATAATGTATTAAAAGTGTCACATCTAAATGTACTTCCTGTCTATAAAACCTCATTTCCTGTCGTCAGGTTTTTGTGTCAACCATTATAAACTGCTGTCACGCTGTAATTTAGCCTTCCTGCCAGTGGTGGTGCTGTGGCACTCCCAAACTTTTCAGCCTGTATTGCTTCAGTTGTATCAGACCAGTGAAACTATTGGAATCTGGCCCGGGTAAAGTGATGGGGGACTGGGAGGGGTGATCTATTTGAGGTGTCTAAGATGATTAAAGAATTTGATAGGGTAAATAGAGACAAACCATTTCCTCTGGTGGGGGGAGTCCAGAACAAGGGGGCATAACCTTAAAATTAGAGCTAGGCCGTTCAGGGGTGATGTCAGGAAGCACTTCTTCACACAAAGGGGAGTGGGAATTTGGAACTCTCTCTCCCCCAAAAATCATTTGAGGCTGGGGGTCAATTGAAAATTTCAAAACTGAGATTGATAGATTTTTGTTGAGTAAGGGTATTTAGGGTTATGGAACCAAGGCAGGTATATCGAGTTAAGATACAGATCAGCCACGATCTAATTGAATGGCGGAACAGGCTCGAGGGGCTGAATGGCCTCCTTCTGTTCCTATGAGGGTTTATTTCCACACTGGGACTCACTGCCATTTGTAGGATGTACGCTCTGATAGTTAATCCTCCTTTTATCTCTAGCCTTCAACTTCCCTTCCCGTCTCTATCCCAGTGCTCTCCGGAACCTTCCTCTCTTGCTTCTCTTAAGTTCTAAGTGTGCCTTCCAAATTGCTCACTCTGTTCCCTAAAACCTCACAGTGTTGAAATCAAAAATCACTGAAGATAACCTCCTACTCAAACTCATTCTTGAACTTGGAACCTCCAAACTGCGATACTCTTTACCTGAGTCCTCCCTTCCTCCTACAATCGACAGGCTATTAAAACCCAAGTTTGGTGTCAGCTGTGGCTCAGTTGGTAGCAGTCTCACTTCTGAGTCAGAAGGTTGTGGGTTCAAGTCCCACTCCAGACACTTGAATACATAATCCAGGCTGATGCTGCACTGTCGGAGGTACTGTCTTTCTACTGAGATGTTAAACTGAGACTCTGTCTACCCTCTCAGGTGGATGTAAAAGATGCCATGGCACTATTTCAAAGAAGAGCAGGGGAGCTCTCCTTGGTGTCCTGACCAATATTTTTCCCTCACAGATGATCTGGTCATTTATTTCATTACTGATTGTGGGAGCTTGCTGCATGCAAACTGACTGCCTGTTTCCCTACATTACACTTCAAAATTACTTAATTGGCTGTAAAGCGCTTTGGGACATGCAGAGGTCATGAAAGGCGCTATAGAAATCAAAGTCTTTCTTTCTCTCATCTCACCACTCTTTCTTGATTTACCTCACGTTCTCACCTACTCTTTTCGACCTTGGTGGTGTCCTGCCTGGGTTTCTCAACTGAAGAAATCATAATTGTAAACAATTTTACAACACCAAGTTATAGTCCAGCAATTTTATTTTAAATTCACAAGCTTTCGGAGGCTTCCTCCTTCGTCAGGTGAATGTTGTGGAAAATTCACCTGAGGAAGGAGGAAGCCTCCGAAAGCTTGTGAATTTAAAATGAAATTGCTGGACTATAACTTGGTGTTGTAAAATTGTTTACAATTGTCAACCCCAGTCCATCACCGGCATCTCCACATCGAAGAGATCATACTCACAGCTCGCAGTTTTTCTTCGGTGTCCAGAATGTCCTTTTCCACCTGGTCACCATTCTTTTGCATCCGAGAGATCAGCACAGGCAGCTCACTGAAAAAAAACAAGAGTCGGTCAGAAGGGAAAATGTTAAACCCATAGAATCATAGAATGATACAGCTCAGAAGGAGGCCATTCGGCCCATCATGCCTGTGCCGGCTCTTTGAAAGAGCTATCCAATTAGTCCCTCTCCTCTTTTCTTTCCCCACAGCCCTGAAATTTTTTCCCCTTCAAGTATTTATCCAATTCCCTTTTGAAAGTTATTATTGAATCTGCTCCCACCACCCTTTCAGGCAGTGCATTCCAGATCATAACAACTCGCTGCGTAAAAAAAAATTCTCCTCATCTCCCCTCTGGCTCTTTTGCCAATTACCTTAAATCTGTATCCTCTGGTTACCACTTCTGCCACTGGAAACAGTTTCTCCTTATTTACTCTATCAAAACCCTTCATTATTTTGAACACTTCATGAACACTTGAACACTTGAAATCTCAGTGAACTGCATGCAGAGTGTCCACATGCCAGCCTAGAAAATTAGCATAGGCTGACCAGTGGCTTCATAAAGCTGACACGGCCCTCAAAAAACAGTGATACCTCAAAAATGGCCCTGATTGTAAGCCTATGACCTGCGAAAACGGATAGTTTTAGGCTTTAACTTAAGCTCACGGCATACACAATGTTCCTTCACTTGTATTGAAGGGGGGGATAAAAACATAAGTACATGAGTACTTGTGGGGGAGACCATAACTAGGGGCTATAGATATAAAATAGTCACTAATAAATTCAATAAGGAATTCAGGAGAAACTTCTTTACTCAGAGAGTGTTTAGCATGTGAAACTTGCTACCACATGGAGTAATTCAGGTGAATAGTATAGATGCCTTCAAGGGGAAGATAGATAAGTACATGAGGGAGAAAGGAATAGAAGGATATGCTGATAAGGTGAGAAAATTAGAGCTAGGCCGTTCAGGACCGTAATCAGGAGACACTTTTATCACACAAAGTGTAGTCAAAACTTGGAACTCTCTCCCCCAAAAGGCTGTGGATGCTGGGGGTCAATTGGAGCTTTTAAGACTGGGATTGATAGATTTTTGTTAGGTAAGGGTATCAAGGGGTATGGAGCAAAGGCGGGTAAATGGAGTTGAGGTGCAGATCAGTCATGATCTAATTGAACGTTGGAACAAGCTCGAAGGGGCTGAATGGCCTATCCCCGTTCCTATGTGATCAGAAAGAAACCACCCCTGGACAGTTCTTTTATTGAAGCAGGCACTAAGCTACTATGGGAAGGCTGAGGGGAGACCTAATCGAGGTTTTTAAAATTATGGAAGGGTAGACGTAGAGAAGATGTTTCCACTTGAAGGGGAGTCTAAAACTAGGGGCCATGAATATAAGCTAATCACTAATAAATCCAATAGGGAATTCAGGAAAATCTTATTTTCCCAGACAGTGATTAAAATGTGCAACTCGCTACCACATGGAGTAGTTGAGGTGAAGAGCATGACGGGAAGCTAGATAAGTACACGAGGGAGAGAGGAATAGAAGGATATGCTGGTAGGGTTAGATGAATAGGGTGGGAGGAGGTTCGAGTGTCGCATAAACGCCGGCATAGACCAGTTGGGCCGAATGGCCTGATTCTGTGCTGTAAATTCTATGGAAGCCTGAAAGGGAAATCCACCTGTTGAATGCACTAAATTAAAGCACCATTTTTGGGGCGAGGCCTGGGGACAGGTTTCTCTTCACATTAAAAATAAACAATCATTTTAAGCACTTTTATATTTCACAACTTTTAATCTAAATAAAGAAAAACAGATCGACCAGACCATGTATCCCAGTCTATGCCTTTCCCCTCCCTTTCATTTCCCCTTTTTCTGCTCTACATCACCATCCCTTTTCCTCTCATTGCCATCCATTTCCCCCTTCAATGCCATTGCCCCCTTATCGCTGTCAATTAACCCTGTTTCCTTCCCCATCTCTTCTTTGCAATCCATTCTCTCGTTATTGTCATCCATTTCCCCAAACCTGCATCCACTGGCTAAAGGACTGGGCTGAAGGGCCTCTCTCCTCCACATTGTTCCTGCCATTAATGGAAGTGATTCTGACCGCTATCTATGCCAAGCGGCAACCCCTGACCTCACAAGAATTCCCACCAGACCCCAAAACACTAGCACACTGACTGGGCCCTTAAACATTAAAACACTGACCAGACCCTTAAACATTAAAACACCGACCGGAACCTCAAACACTAACACACTGACCGGGCCCCTAAACACAAACAAACTGACCAGACTCTCAAACACCAACACACTGACCGGAACCTCAAACACTAACACACTGACCGGAACCTCAAACACTAACAGACTGACCGGACTCTCAAACAGTAAAACACTGACCGGAACCTCAAACACCAACACACTGACCGGACTCTCAAACAGTAAAACACTGACCGGAACCTCAAACAGTAAAACACTGATCGGAACCTCAAACACTAACACACTGACCAGAACCTCAAACACTAACACACTGACCGGACTCGCAAACACTAACACACTGACCGGAACCTCAAACACTAACACACTGACCGGAACCTCAAACACTAACACACTGACCGGAACCTCAAACACTAACACACTGACCGGACTCTCAAACACTAACACACTGACCGGACTCGCAAACACTAACACACTGACCAGAACCTCAAACACTAACACACTGACCGGACTCGCAAACACTAACACACTGACCGGACTCGCAAACACTAACACACTGACCAGAACCTCAAACACTAACACACTGACCGGAACCTCAAACACTAACACACTGACCGGAACCTCAAACACTAACACACTGACCGGAACCTCAAACACTAACACACTGACCAGAACCTCAAACACTAACACACTGACTGGAACCTCAAACACTAACAGACTGACCGGAACCTCAAACACTAACACACTGACCGGAACCTCAAACACTAACACACCGACCGGAACCTCAAACACGAACAGACTGACCGGACCCTCAAACACTAACACACTGACCGGACCCTCAAACACTAACACACTGACCGGAACCTCAAACACTAACAGACTGACCGGAACCTCAAACACTAACACACTGACCGGAACCTCAAACACTAACACACTGACCGGAACCTCAAACACTAACACACTGACCGGAACCTCAAACACTAACACACTGACCAGAACCCCAAACACTGACATACTGACTGGAACCTCAAACAGTAAAACACTGACCGGACTCTCAAACACTAACACACTGACCGGAACCTCAGACACTAACACACTGACCAGAACCTCAAACACTAACACACTGACCGGACTCGCAAACACTAACACACTGACCGGACTCGCAAACACTAACACACTGACCAGAACCTCAAACACTAACACACTGACCGGAACCTCAAACACTAACACACTGACCGGAACCTCAAACACTAACACACTGACCGGAACCTCAAACACTAACACACTGACCAGAACCTCAAACACTAACACACTGACTGGAACCTCAAACACTAACAGACTGACCGGAACCTCAAACACTAACACACTGACCGGAACCTCAAACACTAACACACCGACCGGAACCTCAAACACTAACAGACTGACCGGACCCTCAAACACTAACACACTGACCGGACCCTCAAACACTAACACACTGACCGGAACCTCAAACACTAACAGACTGACCGGAACATCAAACACTAACACACTGACCGGAACCTCAAACACTAACACACTGACCGGAACCTCAAACACTAACACACTGACCGGAACCTCAAACACTAACACACTGACCAGAACCCCAAACACTGACATACTGACTGGAACCTCAAACAGTAAAACACTGACCGGACTCTCAAACACTAACACACTGACCGGAACCTCAGACACTAACACACTGACCGGACTCTCAAACACGAACAAACTGCCCGGAACCTCAAACACCAACACAGTGACCGGACTCTCAAACACTAACACACTGACCAGAACCTCAAACACTAACACACTGACCGGACTCTCAAACACGAACACACTGACCGGAACCTCAAACACTAACACACTGACCAGAACCTCAAACACTAACGGACTGACCAGAACCTCAAACACTAACACACTGACCAGAACCTCAAACACTAACATTCTGACCAGAACCTCAAACACTAACAGACTGACCAGAACCTCAAACACTAACAGACTGACCAGAACCTCAAACACTAACAGACTGACCAGAACCTCAAACACTAACAGACTGACCAGAACGTCAAACACTAACAGACTGACCAGAACCTCAAACACTAACAGACTGACCAGAACCTCAAACACTAACAGACTGACCAGAACGTCAAACACTAACAGACTGACCAGAACCTCAAACACTAACAGACTGACCAGAACGTCAAACACTAACAGACTGACCAGAACCTCAAACACTAACACACCGACCGGAACCTCAAACACTAACACACTGACCGGACCCTCAAACACTAACACACTGACCGGAACCTCAAACAATAACACACTGACCAGAACCTCAAACACTAACACACTGACTGGAACCTCAAACACTAACACACTGACCGGAACCTCAAACACTAACAGACTGACCGGACCCTCAAACACGAACACACTGACCGGAACCTCAAACACTAACACACTGACCGGATCCTCAAACACTAACACACTGACCGGAACCTCAAACACTAACAGACTGACCGGACCCTCAAACACGAACACACTGACCGGAACCTCAAACACTAACAGACTGACCGGAACCTCAAACACAAACACACTGACCGGAACCTCAAACACTAACACACTGACCGGAACCTCAAACACGAACACACTGACCGGAACCTCAAACACTAACACACCGACCGGAACCTCAAACACTAACACACTGACCGGAACCTCAAACACGAACACACTGACCGGAACCTCAAACACCAACACACTGACCGGAACCTCAAACACGAACACACTGACCGGAACCTCAAACACTAACACACTGACCGGAACCCCAAACACTGACATACTGACCAGAACCTCAAACACTAACACCCCGACCGGAACCTCAAACACTAACACACTGACCGGAACCTCAAACACGAACACACTGACCGGAACCTCAAACACTAACACACTGACCGGAACCCCAAACACTGACATACTGACCAGAACCTCAAACACTAACAGACTGACCGGACCCTCAAACACGAACACACTGACCAGAACCTCAAACACTAACACACTGACCGGACCCTCAAACACTAACACACTGACCGGAACCTCAAACACTAACACACTGACCGGAACCTCAAACACTAACACACTGACCAGAACCTCAAACACTAACACACTGACCGGAACCTCAAACACTAACACACTGACCGGAACCTCAAACACTAACACACCGACCGGAACCTCAAACACCAACACACTGACCAGAACCCCAAACACTGACATACTGACTGGAACCTCAAACAGTAAAACACTGACCGGAACCTCAAACACTAACACACTGACCGGAACCTCAAACACTAACACACTGACCGGACTCTCAAACACGAACAAACTGCCCGGAACCTCAAACACGAACACACTGACCGGAACCTCAAACACTAACACACTGACCAGACCCTCAAACACTAACACACTGACCGGAACCTCAAACACTAACACACTGACCGGAACCTCAAACACTAACACACCGACCGGAACCTCAAACACCAACACACTGACCGGAACCCCAAACACTGACATACTGACTGGAACCTCAAACAGTAAAACACTGACCGGAACCTCAAACAGTAAAACACTGATCGGAACCTCAAACACTAACACACTGACCAGAACCTCAAACACTAACACACTGACCGGACTCGCAAACACTAACACACTGACCGGAACCTCAAACACTAACACACTGACCGGAACCTCAAAAACTAACACACTGACCGGAACCTCAAACACTAACACACTGACCGGACTCTCAAACACTAACACACTGACCGGACTCGCAAACACTAACACACTGACCAGAACCTCAAACACTAACACACTGACCGGACTCGCAAACACTAACACACTGACCGGACTCGCAAACACTAACACACTGACCAGAACCTCAAACACTAACACACTGACCGGAACCTCAAACACTAACACACTGACCGGAACCTCAAACACTAACACACTGACCGGAACCTCAAACACTAACACACTGACCAGAACCTCAAACACTAACACACTGACTGGAACCTCAAACACTAACAGACTGACCGGAACCTCAAACACTAACACACTGACCGGAACCTCAAACACTAACACACCGACCGGAACCTCAAACACTAACAGACTGACCGGACCCTCAAACACTAACACACTGACCGGAACCTCAAACACGAACACACTGACTGGAACCTCAAACACTAACACACTGACCGGAACCTCAAACACTAACACACTGACCGGAACCTCAAACACGAACACACTGACCGGAACCTCAAACACTAACACACTGACCGGAACCTCAAACACTAACACACTGACCGGAACCTCAAACACTAACACACTGACCAGAACCCCAAACACTGACATACTGACTGGAACCTCAAACAGTAAAACACTGACCGGACTCTCAAACACTAACACACTGACCGGAACCTCAAACACTAACACACTGACCGGACTCTCAAACACGAACAAACTGCCCGGAACCTCAAACACTAACACAGTGACCGGACTCTCAAACACTAACACACTGACCAGAACCTCAAACACTAACACACTGACCGGACTCTCAAACACGAACACACTGACCGGAACCTCAAACACTAACACACTGACCAGAACCTCAAACACTAACGGACTGACCAGAACCTCAAACACTAACACACTGACCAGAACCTCAAACACTAACATTCTGACCAGAACCTCAAACACTAACAGACTGACCAGAACCTCAAACACTAACAGACTGACCAGAACCTCAAACACTAACAGACTGACCAGAACCTCAAACACTAACAGACTGACCAGAACGTCAAACAGTAACAGACTGACCAGAACCTCAAACACTAACAGACTGACCAGAACCTCAAACACTAACAGACTGACCAGAACGTCAAACAATAACAGACTGACCAGAACCTCAAACACTAACAGACTGACCAGAACCTCAAACACTAACACACCGACCGGAACCTCAAACACTAACACACTGATCAGAACTTCAAACACTAACACACTGACCGGACCCTCAAACACTAACACACTGACTGGAACCTCAAACACTAACACACTGACCGGACCCTCAAACACTAACACACTGACCGGAACCTCAAACAATAACACACTGACCAGAACCTCAAACACTAACACACTGACTGGAACCTCAAACACTAACACACTGACCGGAACCTCAAACACTAACAGACTGACCGGACCCTCAAACACGAACACACTGACCGGAACCTCAAACACTAACACACTGACCGGATCCTCAAACACTAACACACTGACCGGAACCTCAAACACTAACAGACTGACCGGACCCTCAAACACGAACACACTGACCGGAACCTCAAACACTAACAGACTGACCGGAACCTCAAACACGAACACACTGACCGGAACCTCAAACACTAACACACTGACCGGAACCTCAAACACGAACACACTGACCGGAACCTCAAACACTAACACACCGACCGGAACCTCAAACACTAACACACTGACCGGAACCTCAAACACGAACACACTGACCGGAACCTCAAACACTAACACACTGACCGGAACCTCAAACACGAACACACTGACCGGAACCTCAAACACTAACACACTGACCGGAACCCCAAACACTGACATACTGACCAGAACCTCAAACACTAACAGACTGACCGGACCCTCAAACACTAACACACTGACCGGACTCTCAAACACGAACAAACTGCCCGGAACCTCAAACACGAACACACTGACCGGAACCTCAAACACTAACACACTGACCAGAACCTCAAACACTAACACACTGACCGGAACCTCAAACACTAACACACTGACCGGAACCTCAAACACTAACACACTGACCGGAACCTCAAACACTAACACACTGACCAGAACCTCAAACACTAACACACTGACCGGAACCTCAAACACTAACACACTGACCGGAACCTCAAACACTAACACACCGACCGGAACCTCAAACACCAACACACTGACCAGAACCCCAAACACTGACATACTGACTGGAACCTCAAACAGTAAAACACTGACCGGAACCTCAAACACTAACACACTGACCGGAACCTCAAACACTAACACACTGACCGGACTCTCAAACACGAACAAACTGCCCGGAACCTCAAACACGAACACACTGACCGGAACCTCAAACACTAACACACTGACCAGAACCTCAAACACTAACACACTGACCGGAACCTCAAACACTAACACACTGACCGGAACCTCAAACACTAACACACCGACCGGAACCTCAAACACCAACACACTGACCGGAACCCCAAACACTGACATACTGACTGGAACCTCAAACAGTAAAACACTGACCGGAACCTCAAACAGTAAAACACTGATCGGAACCTCAAACACTAACACACTGACCAGAACCTCAAACACTAACACACTGACCGGACTCGCAAACACTAACACACTGACCGGAACCTCAAACACTAACACACTGACCGGAACCTCAAAAACTAACACACTGACCGGAACCTCAAACACTAACACACTGACCGGACTCTCAAACACTAACACACTGACCGGACTCGCAAACACTAACACACTGACCAGAACCTCAAACACTAACACACTGACCGGACTCGCAAACACTAACACACTGACCGGACTCGCAAACACTAACACACTGACCAGAACCTCAAACACTAACACACTGACCGGAACCTCAAACACTAACACACTGACCGGAACCTCAAACACTAACACACTGACCGGAACCTCAAACACTAACACACTGACCAGAACCTCAAACACTAACACACTGACTGGAACCTCAAACACTAACAGACTGACCGGAACCTCAAACACTAACACACTGACCGGAACCTCAAACACTAACACACCGACCGGAACCTCAAACACTAACAGACTGACCGGACCCTCAAACACTAACACACTGACCGGAACCTCAAACACGAACACACTGACTGGAACCTCAAACACTAACACACTGACCGGAACCTCAAACACTAACACACTGACCGGAACCTCAAACACGAACACACTGACCGGAACCTCAAACACTAACACACTGACCGGAACCTCAAACACTAACACACTGACCGGAACCTCAAACACTAACACACTGACCAGAACCCCAAACACTGACATACTGACTGGAACCTCAAACAGTAAAACACTGACCGGACTCTCAAACACTAACACACTGACCGGAACCTCAAACACTAACACACTGACCGGACTCTCAAACACGAACAAACTGCCCGGAACCTCAAACACTAACACAGTGACCGGACTCTCAAACACTAACACACTGACCAGAACCTCAAACACTAACACACTGACCGGACTCTCAAACACGAACACACTGACCGGAACCTCAAACACTAACACACTGACCAGAACCTCAAACACTAACGGACTGACCAGAACCTCAAACACTAACACACTGACCAGAACCTCAAACACTAACATTCTGACCAGAACCTCAAACACTAACAGACTGACCAGAACCTCAAACACTAACAGACTGACCAGAACCTCAAACACTAACAGACTGACCAGAACCTCAAACACTAACAGACTGACCAGAACGTCAAACAGTAACAGACTGACCAGAACCTCAAACACTAACAGACTGACCAGAACCTCAAACACTAACAGACTGACCAGAACGTCAAACAATAACAGACTGACCAGAACCTCAAACACTAACAGACTGACCAGAACCTCAAACACTAACACACCGACCGGAACCTCAAACACTAACACACTGATCAGAACTTCAAACACTAACACACTGACCGGACCCTCAAACACTAACACACTGACTGGAACCTCAAACACTAACACACTGACCGGACCCTCAAACACTAACACACTGACCGGAACCTCAAACAATAACACACTGACCAGAACCTCAAACACTAACACACTGACTGGAACCTCAAACACTAACACACTGACCGGAACCTCAAACACTAACAGACTGACCGGACCCTCAAACACGAACACACTGACCGGAACCTCAAACACTAACACACTGACCGGATCCTCAAACACTAACACACTGACCGGAACCTCAAACACTAACAGACTGACCGGACCCTCAAACACGAACACACTGACCGGAACCTCAAACACTAACAGACTGACCGGAACCTCAAACACGAACACACTGACCGGAACCTCAAACACTAACACACTGACCGGAACCTCAAACACGAACACACTGACCGGAACCTCAAACACTAACACACCGACCGGAACCTCAAACACTAACACACTGACCGGAACCTCAAACACGAACACACTGACCGGAACCTCAAACACTAACACACTGACCGGAACCTCAAACACGAACACACTGACCGGAACCTCAAACACTAACACACTGACCGGAACCCCAAACACTGACATACTGACCAGAACCTCAAACACTAACAGACTGACCGGACCCTCAAACACGAACACACTGACCAGAACCTCAAACACTAACACACTGACCGGACCCTCAAACACTAACACACTGACCGGAACCTCAAACACTAACACACTGACCGGAACCTCAAACACTAACACACTGACCAGAACCTCAAACACTAACACACTGACCGGAACCTCAAACACTAACACACTGACCGGAACCTCAAACACTAACACACCGACCGGAACCTCAAACACCAACACACTGACCAGAACCCCAAACACTGACATACTGACTGGAACCTCAAACAGTAAAACACTGACCGGAACCTCAAACACGAACACACTGACCGGAACCTCAAACACTAACACACTGACCGGACTCTCAAACACGAACAAACTGCCCGGAACCTCAAACACTAACACAGTGACCGGACTCTCAAACACTAACACACTGACCAGAACCTCAAACACTAACACACTGACCGGACTCTCAAACACTAACACACTGACCGGAACCTCAAACACTAACACACTGACCAGAACCTCAAACACTAACACACTGACCAGAACCTCAAACACTAACATTCTAACCAGAACCTCAAACACTAACAGACTGACCAGAACCTCAAACACTAACAGACTGACCAGAACCTCAAACACTAACAGACTGACCAGAACCTCAAACACTAACAGACTGACTAGAACCTCAAACACTAACAGACTGACCAGAACCTCAAACACTAACACACCGACCGGAACCTCACACACTAACACACTGATCAGAACTTCAAACACTAACACACTGACCGGACCCTCAAACACTAACACACTGACCGGACCCTCAAACACTAACACACTGACTGGAACCTCAAACACTAACACACTGACCGGACCCTCAAACACTAACACACTGACCGGAACCTCAAACAATAACACACTGACCAGAACCTCAAACACTAACACACTGACCAGAACCTCAAACACTAACACACTGACCGGACTCTCAAACACCAACACACTGACCGGAACCTCAAACACTAACACACTGACCGGACTCTCAAACACTAACACACTGACCGGACTCTCAAACACCAACACACTGACCGGACTCTCAAACACCAACACACTGACCGGAACCTCAAACACTAACACACTGACCGGACTCTCAAACACCAACACACTGACCGGAACCTCAAACACTAACACACTGACCGGAACCTCAAACACTAACACACTGACCGGAACCTCAAACACTAACACACTGACCAGAACCTCAAACACTAACACACTGACCAGAACCTCAAACACTAACACACTGACCCGACTCTCAAACACTAATACACTGACCGGACTCTCAAACACTAACACACTGACCGGAACCTCAAACACTAACACACTGACCAGAACCTCAAACACTAACACACTGACCAGAACCTCAAACACTAACACACTGACCGGAACCTCAAACACTAACACACTGACCGGACCCTCAAACACTAACACACTGACCGGACTCTCAAACACTAACACACCGACCGGAACCTCAAACACTAACACACCGACCGGAACCTCAAACACTAACAGACTGACCAGAACGTCAAACACTAACAGACTGACCAGAACCTCAAACACTAACAGACTGACCAGAACGTCAAACACTAACAGACTGACCAGAACGTCAAACAGTAACAGACTGACCAGAACCTCAAACACTAACAGACTGACCAGAACCTCAAACACTAACAGACTGACCAGAACGTCAAACACTAACAGACTGACCAGAACCTCAAACACTAACAGACTGACCAGAACGTCAAACACTAACAGACTGACCAGAACCTCAAACACTAACACACCGACCGGAACCTCAAACACTAACACACTGATCAGAACTTCAAACACTAACACACTGACCGGACCCTCAAACACTAACACACTGACTGGAACCTCAAACACCAACACACTGACCGGACCCTCAAACACTAACACACTGACCGGAACCTCAAACAATAACACACTGACCAGAACCTCAAACACTAACACACTGACTGGAACCTCAAACACTAACACACTGACCGGAACCTCAAACACTAACAGACTGACCGGACCCTCAAACACGAACACACTGACCGGAACCTCAAACACTAACACACTGACCGGATCCTCAAACACTAACACACTGACCGGAACCTCAAACACTAACAGACTGACCGGACCCTCAAACACGAACACACTGACCGGAACCTCAAACACTAACAGACTGACCGGAACCTCAAACACGAACACACTGACCGGAACCTCAAACACTAACACACTGACCGGAACCTCAAACACGAACACACTGACCGGAACCTCAAACACTAACACACCGACCGGAACCTCAAACACTAACACACTGACCGGAACCTCAAACACGAACACACTGACCGGAACCTCAAACACTAACACACTGACCGGAACCTCAAACACGAACACACTGACCGGAACCTCAAACACTAACACACTGACCGGAACCCCAAACACTGACATACTGACCAGAACCTCAAACACTAACGGACTGACCGGACCCTCAAACACGAACACACTGACCAGAACCTCAAACACTAACACACTGACCGGACCCTCAAACACTAACACACTGACCGGAACCTCAAACACTAACACACTGACCGGAACCTCAAACACTAACACACTGACCAGAACCTCAAACACTAACACACTGACCGGAACCTCAAACACTAACACACCGACCGGAACCTCAAACACCAACACACTGACCAGAACCCCAAACACTGACATACTGACTGGAACCTCAAACAGTAAAACACTGACCGGAACCTCAAACACTAACACACTGACCGGAACCTCAAACACTAACACACTGACCGGACTCTCAAACACGAACAAACTGCCCGGAACCTCAAACACTAACACAGTGACCGGACTCTCAAACACTAACACACTGACCAGAACCTCAAACACTAACACACTGACCGGACTCTCAAACACTAACACACTGACCGGAACCTCAAACACTAACACACTGACCAGAACCTCAAACACTAACACACTGACCAGAACCTCAAACACTAACATTCTAACCAGAACCTCAAACACTAACAGACTGACCAGAACCTCAAACACTAACAGACTGACCAGAACCTCAAACACTAACAGACTGACCAGAACCTCAAACACTAACAGACTGACCAGAACCTCAAACACTAACACACTGATCAGAACTTCAAACACTAACACACTGACCGGACCCTCAAACACTAACACACTGACCGGACCCTCAAACACTAACACACTGACTGGAACCTCAAACACTAACACACTGACCGGACCCTCAAACACTAACACACTGACCGGAACCTCAAACAATAACACACTGACCAGAACCTCAAACACTAACACACTGACCAGAACCTCAAACACTAACACACTGACCGGACTCTCAAACACCAACACACTGACCGGAACCTCAAACACTAACACACTGACCGGACTCTCAAACACTAACACACTGACCGGACTCTCAAACACCAACACACTGACCGGACTCTCAAACACCAACACACTGACCGGAACCTCAAACACTAACACACTGACCGGACTCTCAAACACCAACACACTGACCGGAACCTCAAACACTAACACACTGACCGGAACC
Source organism: Heptranchias perlo (assembly GCF_035084215.1). NCBI lineage: Eukaryota > Metazoa > Chordata > Chondrichthyes > Hexanchiformes > Hexanchidae > Heptranchias > Heptranchias perlo. The sequence goes on from NC_090347.1 coordinate 41,888,467, forward strand.
TCAAACACTAACACACTGACCGGAACCTCAAACACTAACACACTGACCAGAACCTCAAACACTAACACACTGACCAGAACCTCAAACACTAACACACTGACCCGACTCTCAAACACTAATACACTGACCGGACTCTCAAACACTAACACACTGACCGGAACCTCAAACACTAACACACTGACCAGAACCTCAAACACTAACACACTGACCAGAACCTCAAACACTAACACACTGACCGGAACCTCAAACACTAACACACTGACCGGACCCTCAAACACTAACACACTGACCGGACTCTCAAACACTAACACACCGACCGGAACCTCAAACACTAACACACCGACCGGAACCTCAAACACTAACACACTGACCGGAACCTCAAACACTAACACACTGACCGGACCCTCAAACACTAACACACCGACCGGAACCTCAAACACTAACACACTGACCGGAACCTCAAGCACTAACACACTGACCAGAACCTCAAACACTAACACACTGACTGGACCCTCAAACACTAACACACTGACCGGACCCTCAAACACTAACACACCGACCAGAACCTCAAACACTAACACACTGACCGGACTCTCAAACACTAACACACTGACCGGACTCTCAAACACTAACACACTGACCAGAACCTCAAACACTAACAGACTGACCAGAACCTCAAACACTAACAGACTGACCAGAACCTCAAACACTAACACACTGACCAGAACCTCAAACACTAACAGACTGACCAGAACCTCAAACACTAACACACTGACCAGAACCTCAAACACTAACAGACTGACCAGAACCTCAAACACTAACACACTGACCGGACTCTCAAACACTAACACACTGACCAGAACCTCAAACACTAACACACTGACCAGAACCTCAAACACTAACAGACTGACCAGAACCTCAAACACTAACACACTGACCAGAACCTCAAACACTAACAGACTGACCAGAACCTCAAACACTAACACACTGACCAGAACCTCAAACACTAACACACTGACCGGAACCTCAAACACTAACACACTGACCGGAACCTCAAACACTAACACACTGACCGGAACCTCAAACACTAACACACTGACCAGAACCTCAAACACTAACACACTGACCAGAACCTCAAACACTAACAGACTGACCAGAACCTCAAACACTAACACACTGACCAGAACCTCAAACACTAACACACTGACCAGAACCTCAAACACTAACACACTGACCAGAACCTCAAACACTAACACACTGACCGGACCCTCAAACACTAACACACCGACCAGAACCTCAAACACTAACACACTGACCGGAACCTCAAACACTAACACACTGACCGGAACCTCAAACACTAACACACTGACCGGAACCTCAAACACTAACACACTGACCGGAACCTCAAACACTAACACACCGACCAGAACCTCAAACACTAACACATTGACCGGAACCTCAAACACTAACACACTGACCGGACCCTCAAACACTAACACACCGACCAGAACCTCAAACACTAACACACTGACCGGACTCTCAAACACCAACACACTGACCGGACTCTCAAACACCAACACACTGACCGGACTCTCAAACACCAACACACTGACCGGACCCTCAAACACCAACACACTGACCAGACTCTCAAACACTAACACACTGACCGGGACTCTCAAACTTTCAGCACGAAGCTTGTGGGAGTTCTTTAATCTTTAACCTAAATTTGATATCACATCTAGTGGTTACGTGATCTCCACAGAGTGTGGGCCAATGAAATAATCACCCATTAATTAATCTTTCAGCACAATATTTCTTGTGTCTCCCTGTTTATCAATACTGCTTTGGTCACTGTAACTCTGAACTTGTCTCTTTTTTTCTTCCTAATATGTCCTCACACATAGTTTTTCTCCTCTCTGCATCCTCATTGTCTTGAGATGAATACTCACTGCACTGTTTCCAACTGTAACTCATTCTCTGGACTTCAAACCTGTGGAGCCTCCCAATCACAAATCATTTGTTTTTAAATCCAAGTTTTGCATCAACAAATCGCTACATCTTGACTGCCCTCATCTTTCCTCCTATTTCTTGGCCATTCACCTAGGTTTCTCAATTTAAAAGATTCGCTCGCCTCTGAGTTAGAAGGTTATGGGTTCAAGCCTCATTCCAGAGACTTGAGCACAAAATCTCGGCTGACATTTCAGTGCAGTACTGAAGGAATGCTGCACTGTCGGTGATGCCGTCTTTCGGGTGAGACATTAAACCAAGGCCCCATCTGCCCTCTCAGGTGGATGTAAAAGATCCCATGGCACTATTTGAAGAAATGCAGGGGAGTTCTCTCCGGTGTCTTGGCCAATATTCATTCCTCAACCAATGTCACTATCTGGTCATTATCTCATTGCTGTTTGTGGGACCTTGCTGTGCGCAAATTGAAATCGGCTACATGTCAAAAGTACTTCACTGCCCGTAAAGTGCTTTGCGACGTCCTGAGGTTGTGAAAGGCGCTACAGAAATGCAAGTCTTTCTTTCTTTCTTCTAAGCATGCAAAACCTGGACTACTTGATGGTATCATAGTAATGAGCCAGAGAAGTTCCATGTGCACAAGCTGTGATCGAGCATGAACATTAGGTGACAGGATCAAGGTACTCAGGCATGAGGACCAAGGCTCGACTCAGATGGATGTGACATGTTGAACAAATAAGCAATGAGCACTTGCCGAAGAAGATCCTCAGTTGAGGGGATGAAGCGATCTCCCAGTGAACAATAAAAGCACTTCAAGGACAGCTTAAAGCAGAACCACAAGGAGTCGTAACATTGGAAGTGATGAGCGGGAAGATTCACCACAATAAAAAGAGGTGTGTTGCAATCCTTCAAGGGACATGATGTTTTGAGGGATATGAGGGGAGACAAGACGCCTGAGGGGAAGATTTCCTCTGTGGTTTATGTTTTCATTACACAATCTTCCTGCACCAAGTCTGTTTCTGGTTGTGAAGTCTGTGGGCGGATCTGGCAGTCCTGAGCATACCCCCAGATGTTTGAAACACAAACAGTCAAATAAACATCGCTCCTTGACAGTCATCTTCAGACACACCACCAGCCTGTGTGAGATCAATCCCTGCACCCAATTACTATACAACAGCAATCACTAAAAGCTAGTGGATAGGAACAAAAAATAATTTAAAAGGCTAATGCTATGTTGGCCTTTATCTCAAGCAGGTTCGAAAACAAAGGGATGGAAGTTATGTTACGTTATATAACTTAGATGAGCAGATGACACAAAACTTGGAAGTGTAGTGAACAGTGAGGAGGATAGTGATAGACTTCAAGAGGATATAGACAGGCTGGTGGAATGGGCGGACACGTGGCAGATGAAATTTAACGCAGAAAAATGCAAAGTGATACATTTCGGTAGGAAGAACGAGGAGAGGCAATATAAACTAGAGGGTACAATTCTAAAAAGGGTACAGGATCAGAGAGATCGGGGGGTATATGTACACAAATCATTGAAAGTGGCAGGGCAGGTTGAGAAAGCAGTTAAAAAAGCATACGGGATCCTGGGCTTTATAAATAGAGGCATAGAGTACAAAAGCAAGGAAGTCATGATGAACCTTTATAAAACACTGGTTCGACCACAACTGGAGTATTGTGTCCAGTTCTGGGCACCGTACTTTAGGAAAGATGTGAAGGCCTTAGAGAGGGTGCAGAAAAGATTTACTAGAATGATTCCAGGGATGAGGGACTTTAGTTACGTGGATAGACTGGAGAAGCTGGGGTTGTTCTCCTTGGAATAGAGAAGGTTCAGAGGAGATTTGATAGAGGTATTCAAAATCATGAGGGGTCTAGACAGAGTAGATAGAGAGAAACTGTTCCCATTGGCGGAAGGGTCAAGAACCAGAGTACATAGATTTAAGGTGATTGGCAAAAGAACCAAAGGTGACATGAGGAAAAACTTTTTTACACAGCAAGTGGTTATGATCTGGAATGCACTGCACAAGGGGGTGGTGGAGGCAGATTCAATCATGGCCTTCAAAAGGGAACTGGGTAAGTACTTGAAAGGAAAACATTTGCAGGGCTACGGGGAAAGGGCGGGGAATGGGACTAGCTGGAGTGCTCTTCCATCGAGCCGGCATGGACTCGATGGGATAAATGGCCTCCTTCCATGCTGTAACCTTTCTATGATTCTATGATTCTATAAATCTCTGGTTAGATCCCATCTGGAGTTCTGCATTCAATTTTAGGCACTGCACCTCAGGAAGGATATATTGGCCTTGGAGGGGGTGCAGCGCAGATTCACCAGAATGATACTGGGGCTAAAAGGGTTAAATAATGAGGCCAGGTTGCATAGACTGGGCTTGTATTCCCTTGAATATAGAAGAATATGGAGTGCACTAATTGAGGTGTTTAAGATGATTAAAGGATTTGATAGGGTAGATAGAGAGAAACTATTTTCTCTGGTGAGGGAGTCCAGAACAAGGGGGCATAACCTTAAAATTAGATCGAGGCCGTTCAGGGGTGATGTCAGGATGCACTTCTTCACACAAAGGGGAGTGGAAATCTGGAACCCTCGCCCCCAAAAAGCTGTTGAGGCTGGGGGTCAATTGAAAATTTCAAAACTGAGTTTGATAGATTTTTGTTAGGTAAGGGTATTAAGGGTTAGGGAACCAAGGCAGGTAGATGGAGTTAAAATACAGATCAGCCATGATCTAATTCAATGGCGGAAGAGGCTCGAGGGGCTGAATGGCCTACTCCTGCTCCTATGTTCCTGTGAAGCGCCTTGGGACGTTTTACCACGTTAAAGGCACGATATAAACGCAAGTTGTTGTTGAATCTGGAGCCTCATGGTTTGCCTTGGCCGTGACTTTACCCGCCAGGCCAGTTTCGCAGTTGAAGTTCCAGGTAGACGGAGCAGCTGACGATGTGGGTTTTTAGTCGGGCTGCGTTGTGCAGTACTCACTCGGAGGGCATTAGCTGTGTTCAGGCACGGCCCCAGTAACAGCTGCTTTCTGACTGGTCCAACCAGATTCAACGCAGAGAATTCGGGATGTGTCACTAACAGGCAGAGCCCACGGGACATGAAAGTGCAGACAAAGTGCATCTGGTGACAGGCTGAACGGTAGTCAAGCCGCCCACTCGGGCTCTTTCTGAGACACCCAACGAGCATGTGATTGCAAAAGAGAATTCCTGCTCTCTCGGTATCTAGGTGTGTTGCAGAATGTTTATTGGGACTGGTTCATCCATACTGCAGACAAGAGTGTCTTGTGAATGCAAAGGCAGGAACTGTGTGAGAGAAGCAACTTGTACTTCTATAGCACCTTTTATGACCTCAGGAACTTCCAAAGTGCTTTACAGCCAAAGAGGTAATTTGAAGTGTAGTCACTGTTGTAATGTAGGAAACATGGCAGCCAATTTACGCACAGCAAGATCCCACAAACAGCAATGTGATAAATGACCAGATCATCTGTTTTTTAGTGATGTTCGATGAGAGATAAATATTGGCCCAGGACAGTGGGGAGATCTCCTCCACTCTCCTTAGAAATAATGCCATTGGATCTATCATGTCCACCTGAGAGGGCAGACGAGGCCACGGTTTAATGTCTCATTTGAAAGACGGCACCTCCGACAGTGCAGCACTCCCTCAGTACTGCTCTGGAGTGTCAGCCTAGATTATGTGCTCAAGTCTCTGGGGTGGGGCTTAAACACTCTACCTTCTGACTCAGAGGCAAGAGCCTGGCACTTAAACTATTAAAATCCGACTGCTTTATTCCAGTAACAGGCTCCGAGACCTGTGAAGAATTAATGCCAGTCTCCCAGCATCCAAACTAAAACCACTATATAGCAAATCTGGCAAGTATACTTTGGTGTTAATGCCAATACAGCAGACCCGTACTGCAAGCTGGCAGCACTAGCCTGGCATCAGAACAGTAAAGAGTGGCCAGACACCTGGAGCCAGGGACAGAAGGATAGGCACAAAATGCAGGTTCGTCATCTCTTGGACTGTCAGCCTTGGCTCAGTGGGTGGTACTCTCACCTCTGAGTCAGGAAGTCCTGGGTTCAAGTCCCATTCCAGAGTCTTGAGCACATAATCCAGGCTGACACTCCAGTGCAGTACTGAGGGAGTGCTGCACTGTTGGAGGTGCCGTCTTTTGGATGAGACGTTAAACTGAGGCCCTGTCTGCCCTCTCAGGTGGATGGAAAAGATCCCATGGCTCTATTTTGAAGAGTTCTCCCCCGTGTCCTGGCCAATATTTACCCCTCAACCAACATCACTAAAACAGATTATCTGGTCATCATCTCATTGCTGTTTGAGGAACCCTGCTGTGCACAGATTGGCTGCCACGTTTCCTACATTTCAGCAAAGAGTTCACTCCAAAAATACTTAATTGGCTGTAAAACACTTTGGGACGTCCTGAGGTGGTGAAAGGAGCTATAGAAATGCAAATTATTTCTTTCTTTCTATGGGCTGACATAGTAGCAGGCACCAACACCCCCCAAACCCCCATCACCATCCCCCCCTCCATAACCCCCACCACCCCCTCCCCAACCCCCCCCACCACCCACTCCCCAACCCCCCCCACCACCCACTCCCCAACCCCCCATCACTGCCCCCTCCCCAACCACCCCCACCACCCATTCCCCAACCCCCCTCCAATACCCCCTCCCCAACCCCCCACCACCCCCTCCCCAAACCCCCCCACCACACCTCCCCTACCCCCCACTACAACCCCCCCTCCCCAACCCCCCATCACTGCCCCCTCCCCAAACCCCCATCACTGCCCCCTCCCCAACCCCCCCATCACCGCCCCCTCCCCAACCCCCTCCACCACCCCTCCCCAACCCCCCCACCACCCACTCCCCAACCCCCCCCACCACCCACTCCCCAACCCCCCTCCAATACCCCCTCCCCAACCCCCCATCACTGCCCCCTCCCCAACCCCCCATCACTGCCCCCTCCCCAACCCCCCCATCACCGCCCCCTCCCCAACCCCCCATCACCGCCCCCTCCCCAACCCCCCATCACCGCCCCCTCCCCAACCCCCCCCCACTACCCCTCCCCAAACCCCCCCACCACCCCCTCCCCAACCACCCCCCCACCGCCCCCTCCCCAACCCCCCCATCACCACCACCCCCTCCCCAACACCCCCACCACACCTCCCCTACCCCCCACTACAACCCCCCCTCTCCAACCCTCCCACCACCCCTCCACAACCCCCCGCCACCACCCCCTCCACCACCCCCCATCACCGCCCCCTCCCTAACCCCCCCCAGCACCCACTCCCCAACCACCCCACCACCACCCCCAACCCCCCTCCAACACCCCCTCCCCAACCCCCCATCACCCCCCCCCCCCCGAATTGAGGTGCGCTTCAAATTCAGTCGTACAATAAAGATCAAAGACACAGTCATTTTCAAACTCCAGTTTCGTCTGCGAAACAACTATTATAAACACTCCATGTCAGCACTATATCCATCTCAGTGACTGGGTCCTAGTGCCCCATGCTCTGTGGGGAAATATTTCCATTGGGTTAGATCTTGTCGGATTGTTGTGTGTTAGTGACATCAGAAACACGAATGATATACGTTGCTAAACTCATAAACCTGAGCTTTCGGTGATAATCAGAGGGTTTCTCCCTGTGACGGTAACACATAGCCATCAGACGCACTCATTCCCCTGTGTCTGTCAGAGGGAATAACTACATGGAGTGCTCCCGAATGAAACACTGCAGCGTCCTTCAGGTAGCATGGACTCGGCTTGTATTCACTTGAATATTGAAGATTAAGGGGTGATTTAATTGAGGTGTTTAAGATGAGTAAAGGATTTGATAGGGTAGATGGAGAGAAACTATTTCCTCTGGTGGGGGAGTCCAGAACAAGGGGGCATAACCTTAAAATTAGAGCCAGGCCGTTCAGGGGTGATGTCAGGAAACATTTCTTCACACAAAGGATAGTGGAAATCTGGAACTCTCTCCCCCAAAAAGCTGTAGAGGCTGGGGGGTCAAATGAAAATTTCAAAACTGCGATTGATAGATTTTTGTTACGCCGGGGTATTAAGGGTTACAGAAACCAAGGCGGGTAGCTGGAGTTAAAATACAGATCAGCCATGATCTAATTGAATGACAGAACAGGCTCGAGGGGCTGAACGGCCTACTCCTGTTCCTATGTTCAGTCAGTTTGTCCACTGGGTCTCAGCGCAAAACAGTTTAAAATCTAATACGATGCCCAATAAAGTGCTCTGGGCAATGTTTCAGGAGAATAGTGCCCAAGTTTACACCACCGTCACCCAAGCTGGAAAACCATTGAAAACAATAGGACCTCCTTCAGCCAGAAGTGTAGGGGTGAGTGAAACACAGGATGGAAGGGCAGATCCATCTGGGCCATTGGCTTCTGTTAAGGTCTAAGGCAATATAACTTTCTGAGAGTGTGCCGTGTGGTACTAAACGGCATGGACCAGGAGGTTCAGTCCCTGGTTGGCTCTGAGTTGGCTGATCTCAGTGGTAACACTCTCACCTCTGAGTCAGAAGGTTGTGTGTTCAAGCCCCACTTCAGACACTAGAACACAAAATCTAGGCTGACACACCAATGCAGTACTGAGGGAGTGCTGCACTGTCGCAGGTGCCGTCTTTCGCGTGAGATGTTAAACTGAGGCACCCGCTGCCCTCTCAGGTGGATGTAAAAGATCCCATGACACTATTTGAAGATGAAAAGGGGAGTTCTCCCCAGTGTCCTGGCCAATATTTATCCCTCAACCAACAACACTAAAACAGATTATCTGGTCATTATCATGGAATCATAGAAAGCTAACAGTACGGAAGGAGGCCATTCGGCCCATCGAGTCCACGCCGGCTCTATGCAAGAGCAATCCAGCTAGTCCCACTCCCCTGCCCTAGCCCCATAATCCAGCAAACTTTTTCCTTTTAAGTACTTATCCAGTTTCCTTTTGAAGGCCATGATTGAATCTGCCTCCACCACCCCCTGGGGCAGTACATTTCAGATCCTAACCACTTGCAGCGTAAAAAAGATTTTCCTCATGTCACCTTTGGTTCTTTTGCCAATCACCTTAAATCTATGTCCTCTGGTTCTTGACCCTTCCGCCAATGGGAACAGTTTCTCTCTATCTAAACTGTCTAGACCCTTCATGATTTTGAATACCTCTATCAAATCTCATCGCAACCGTCTCTGTTCCAAGGAGAATAACCCCAGCTTCCTCAGTCTATCCACGTAACTAAAGTCCCTCATCCCTGGAATCATTCTAGTAAATCTCTTCTGCACCCTCTCTAAGGCCTTCGCATCTTTCCTAAAGTGCGGTGCCCAGAACTGGACACAATACTCCAGTTGTGGCCGAACCAGTGTTTTATAAAGGTCCATCATGACTTCTTTGCTTTTGTACTCTATGCCTCTATTTATAAAGCCCAGGATCCTGTATGCTTTTTTAACTGCTTTCTCAATCTGCCCTGCCACCTTCAATGATTTGTGCACATAAACCCCCAGATCTCTCTGTTCCTGTACCCCTTTAAGAATTGTGCCCTCTAGTTTATTTTGCCTCTCCTTATTCTTCCTACCGAAATGTATCACATTGCTGTTTGGAGACCTTGCTGTGCGCAAATTGGCTGCTGCGTTTCCTACATTATAACAGCGACTACACTTCGAAAGTATTTAATTGGTTGTAAAGTGCTTTGGGACATCCTGAGGTTGTGAAAGGCGCTATATAAATGAAAGTCTTTCTTCTTTCTTTGGCAGATCTCAGTTGGGGAAGTAATTAGAGTGCGACAATTGCTCTCATTGCCCCAAGCTAGGGAGAGGAATAAAAAAAACAAGCCAGGGTTCCTGTTCCTGGTCGGTATCTAATGTGTGTTTGTGGGCGTGGGAGAGGGACAGGATTGGGCCCAGTTGTGTCAAAAAAAGGGCCTAGTGACACATATTTCTGAGGTATGGGTGAGGTAGCCAGTGCGCATGGAGCTCATGGGACTGTACCCCAGCTTGAGTCAGTACTTTCAGGAGAGGAAACTGGAACAACACGGGTAACCATTGCTCTGTGATCACTTAAAGGATGGTGAATTTCCATTGGGCAAGGAACGTACAGAACTAGAAAAGGCTATTGCAGCTCCTTTGGCCTACCCCAGCTCCTCCTTGTGGGGAAGAGCACCACTGAGGAGGAACCCCTTCGACCACAAGGCCGTCAGACAGTGCTCGACATGGAATGTTCCGGGAGTCCTGCAAGGAACGGAGAGGGTGGATTCGATCAGGCATTTTCCCGACCGGACGGTCGATGCCATTTGGCAGAACGTCTCGTCCCCAGAACGGACCAACAGGCACCAGGATGCAGCCTGGATGATGGTGAGAAAGGCCTTTCCAACGGTCTTTCCAACGCGCACAGAATCTCAGTGCCACCGGGAGCTGCCCTCGAGGCTCCGGCTCCTGATGGTCTGCCCCTTTACGCAGAGGGTGTGGTGAGAGATGGATTGGTATCTGTCCCGGTTCATTCCCAGCAGTTCGGTAACACAGGACCCTGTGATCTCCCTGTTCGCTGGGACGCACACTGAGATAGAGATCACCTGAGGCTGAGTGAAGGAGGCCCTTTGGTCCGCCCGAAACCTGTTGGTCTTCCAGCTGAAGGAGCTGTCCACGACCGAGTTTTGCCGACTGGTAGACTCCAAGGTGCGGGAGTACGTGCTGCGGGACGCACTGAGGCGAGGTGCGGCCTACGCAAAGGCTCTATGGGGAGAGGCCAGTGTAAGGCCACCCCACCTTGTATTGCACACCATGAATCATAAGAAATGGACTGTGTTTGAATTGAAATATTGCGATTGTATTGTGTACAATCTGTATTGTACTGGTTTGAATTGTATTGGTTTGGAATTGTGATATTTACATTGAACTGTTTGTATCTTTAAATTCTATAAAATAAAGCATATTTTGAAATTTAAAAACAAAACTGGGGAAGCACACCACGACCACAGGTATTCCAACTATTACTGAATCAAAGAGCTAAGTTCCTCCATTCAGGGGTTTTAATTAAATGACACTCAAATGGGAGCCAAACTCAAGTCCATTGTTTCACTGGTGGACCTCATGGTGCAGTTTCATGGTTTTATTTCATTCATTGAGCAGAGTGATAGAATTCTACAGAATTGATCGTTTAATAAGATCACTGCTCGATCAGTGGGTAACTGCGTCAAGTGAAGGAAGGTTCTGGGTGCAATCACTGGTCCGTGCTGAGGTAACGATTGGTCCTGGTATCGGTTAAGGTTCCCACTCACTCATGCCATCCAGTGACACAGCTGAAAGGGTGTTTATGGATGCCTGGTGAGGACAGGATTGGGCTTGGCTGTGATGCTCACCACAGTCGAACAGCCTGCCAACTTATATTGTGTAGACAAAAACACGAAGAGGACCGCTTGGGTAAGCTACAGAAGGCTGCCATTGCCTGTGCCCCAGCATGGTCTTCATGAAAGGATGTGGTGAGGGAAGTACTTAATCCAAATGTAATTTTATTTTCCCCTACTAAGCTCTCCACATGCTGCCCACCATTGCTCAGATGATCCAATGTAAAGCCACCCTCCTTAAGGGTTTCTACTCCCTCCCTGAGGACAAGCTTCTGGTCTCTATTCAGCCTTTCCTGCAGTTTCCATGATTCAGCTCAGGAATGTTCTGTGGTGAGGTTGGAGGATTAAACTCACGGTCCATTCCACAGTCTGTCAGGTCACAGCCATTACCTACCATGAGACCCCCCCCTCCCTAGCTAGCCTTAACTTCCCATCCTACCCCAACCAACTTATTTAGATTGTTAGATGGACCTTCTCAGTGGTCACACTCTCGCCTCTGAGTCAGAAGGTTGAGGGTTCAAGTCCCACTCCAGAGACTTAAGCACAAAATCTAGGTTGACACTCCAGTGCAGTACTGAGGGAGTGCTGCACTGTTGGAGGTGCCGTCTTTCAGATGAGACATTAAACCAAGGCCCCGTCTGCCCTCTCAGGTGAACATAAAAGTTCCCATGACACTGTTTGAAGAAGAGCAGGGGAGTTCTTCTCGGTGTCCCGGCCAATATTTATCTCTCCATCAACATCACTAAAACAGATTATCTGGTCATTGTCTCATTGGTGTTTGTGGGACCTTCCTGTGTGCAAATTGGCTGTTGAGTTTCTGACATTATGACAGTGATTACTCTTCAAAAGGTACTTCATTGGCTGTAAAGCGTGTTGGGACATGTTGAGGTCACGAACGGCACTATATAAATGCAAACTCTTTCTTTTCCTTCAAATACCTTGAAAGTAATGGTGTGAAGCTGGCCCATACGGTCCAGGAAGGTCCCAGTTTAAATTGCAGTCCGTGCTGAATTAGCTGAGCTTATCTGGGGTGATAGGAGGTATGCTTTAATTGGCTTCAGTACCCCTTGACTCATGGGAAGGGAGTGGAAATCAAGATTCCCATTCCCAACCATTATCCAATGCTGGTAAAGGGCATGTTTATGGACATCAGTCAACCACAGGACTCGGGCTCAGCTGTGATGCCTACCTGTGGTTGAATAGCTGGCCAACACCCACTCTCTGGGCTCAGAAATAAATAATGGCTACTTGGGCAAGGGACTAAAGGGTGGTTTGGGCCCATGGAACCTGCACCCAAGAAAATATCACTGCTTTCAGAGGAGGGCAAGAAACACAAGGGTGGAGTTGGGTGGATTTACAATGGGAAAAGAATTACTTTGGACGCTCAGGGTCAGGTTCAGACAGCAGCAGAGAAGATGACGCAGAGAAGGAGTGACACAGGACAGTGATTAATCTCCATTTATTGCTATTTATTTATTGTGTTTGCTTTTTGGCAGCGTTTAGCACCTTCAGTATGAAGAGATTAATATTCCTCTCAACTCTCTTCAAAAGGTGGCATTTGCTATAAGTGCTCTACCAAACCCTCACTATATCCCCTTCACTAGCAAACGGAGACCCTGAACTGCCTGAATATGGGTCACAGGTCAGAAATGGGTGAGATCTGTGACCACAGTTCACTATAACACTGTCCTGAGATAGTGCCCAATCACAGTCACCGATTAGCTAACAACTCTGATAAATCTATTGCATCTAAAGAATGGGGTGTAGTCCTTTCATTACATACTTTCTCCCCACCCTGAATTCCTGGCATTCTTTCATGCACTTTCATAGTTAGATGACCTCAATCATTATGGAAAAACACCTGTAAGTATTAACTAAAGTAAACTGTGAGAACACTGGAACTTTGGAATGAAAATTGCTGGAAATGCACAGCAAATCTGTCGGCATCTGAAAAGGGACAAGACAGGATCATATTTCAGAAGTAATCACATCGACCGGGTCTGCCCCTGAAATATGTCTTTACTCTTTTCAGGTTTCACCTGTAAGTATTCACTTGTATACAGCATCCCCTAGCACTCTGAGCACTAATCAAGCTGTTAAATGTCCAACCTGTAAGTGAAAGAGTTAGAACATCGTTACAAGCTCATGCCGAGCTCTTTATTAACTCCTTCTCCCAGTCCATGTAAACATTGATGGGAATTTGATGGGGGATTGATGTACTGCAGGGTTAGATACAACTTGCAGTTATATAGCATCTCGCACGACCTCGGGATGTTCCTCACAGCCAATGAAGTACTTTTTTGAAGTATAGTCACTGTTGTAATGCGGCAGCCTATTTGAGCACAGCAAGATCCCACAAACAGCAATGAAACAGAGATGAAAGGCCGGTTACAGTGGAGGGGTGAATGCTGGTGAACTCCCCTGCTTTTCTTCATAGCACCTTTTACACCCACTTGAACAGGCAGAGAGGGGAGCCTCGGTTTAACATCTCATCCAAAAGAAAGCACCCCCTTAATACTGCACTGGAGTGTCAGCCTTAGATGATGTGCTACAAATCCTGCAGTGGAGCTTGAACCCCACAACTGTCTGATTTAGTCATGTGAGTACTATCAACTGAGCCAAGCTGATACTTTGGGTTATAGATGAATCTGCATATAACCCCATCCTTCTTAGTGTACATTCTTACACACACACACACATGTATGTAAGACAGGAAGACTTGCATTTATATAGTAGTGCCTTTTACAACCTCAGGACATCCCAGAGCACTTTACAACCAACAAAGTACTTTTGCTTTCAGCAAGTTCCCACAAACAGCAATGAAATAAATGACCAGATCATGTTTTTAGTGATGTTGGTTGAGGGATAAATATTGGCCAGGGCACTGGGGAGAACTCCCCTGCTCTTCTCTGATTACTGCCATGGGATCTTTTAAATCCACCTGAGAGGGCAGATGGGGTCTCGGTTTAATGTCTCATGCGAAAGACGGCGCCTCCGACAGTGCAGCACCTCCCTCAGTACTGCACTGGGAGTGTCAGCCTGGATTATGTGCTCAAGTCTCTGGAGTGGGGCTTGAACCCACAACCTCCTGACACAGGTGAGAGTGTGACCACTGAGCCAAGACAGACATTTATATATGAAAAGCCAAATGATACTTTGCTCAGATACCAATCATAATTGAACAATATCCTTGATTTCCATAAATTGTCTCCTTTTTAGAATTTAATACTCGGTTTTAGAATTATGTAGAACAGAAATGAGTTTAATCAATTGAATACATTCAGAGAAGGCTCTGTGACTGACGACTGTATCTCAGATTTACAGAAGTGTAACAATCCCTGCTTTGCCCCTCCTAGATCCACCTAAATATCGAGGACCAAGAGACATCACTGTCCTCATTAGAGTATTTAGTCAGAGTCTGTGCCAACTCTGCTGCTCCCAGTGTGAATCCACAGACTTTGATTTGAATTTATGGAAATGATACAGATAGGCAACGAGCATATTCCAAATCCACAGCTCCCAAACAACATAGCCCTCAAATGCACACACAGATATCTAAGCACTCTGAAGCGTATAGCTTCTAAAAGCACAATTCTCCAAAAACACAGCTCCTAAATGAAGCTCTCAAATGCAAAATTCACAAATGCACAGCCCTCAACTGAACAGCTGTCAAATGCACAGCGTCCAAAAAACACAGCTCTTAAATGCGTTATTCACCGTACAAACCCTCAATTCCCAGATTCACCTAATGCCCCAAAACAATTCCCAAATTTACTTATACTCAAACCCCACATTCTCAAACTCATTCAGCTGCTAAACCAGCAATCCCACATTTATTGACCTAAACTGCCTGCTCCCAAATTAATTTAGCTTGCAAGCTGGCCGGATCCTGGATTTATTCGCATCCTGAACCCTAAACCCCCAAACTCATTCAGCTCCTGAACTCTGCAGTGGCCAACTGAGCTCGCAACCAGTACCCCTCCCCCCCCTTTCCCTGTTCTCTTCAAAGTGATGATGTGGAGCTGGTTTATTCAGTTTAAAATTAAGTACAACATTGAATCAAATTGATACTATTCACCCATATCAAAAGTTAAGAGCCCTGGACTGGACATGGTCAGCACTAAACTCAACCAGGTTCATGACATCCTAGGATTGCTACTCACCCAGATGTCTTGCTAGTAGAAGAGAGCTTAAATGTGTTCTTTTTAGAGAACATGTTGCCGGAGTGTTGACCCTGATCTCCAGTGAATCTCTGTTAGTCTCTCTGACTTTCTTTGTAGCTCTTCCTTTGCCAATGTGGGGCTCCGTCCCTTATATACACACACAAATACAGATACACATACACTGTGCAAAATGTGTGCAGTACAAGCTCCGACTCTCAATTAAAGCCCAGTTTGAGGGAGGCTCCTTTTCAGTGACAGGTGATCCAAAGAAGACCAGGTACAAGTTTCAGGTTAATGTTAAACTCGCAAAACTGGTTCTGAAGGGAACGTAACAGCGAGAAGCAGAACTCAGTTACTCCACCCATCCCAGCCCAATGAATCACAATCAAAGGTATACAAAGTTCAATTCCCAGTGAACAAAGCAGTCACTCAGACTTTCTTAATTTAAAGGGACTAGCTATAACATAGAGGCATTGTGCACTTTATTTGTCTTAGTTTTGGAATTTCACTTTAACCTTGGAAGTGTCAGTTGGATTATCCTCTGTCCAGAAGAACAGGGGAGTTCCCCCCAGTGTCCTGGCCAATATTTATCCCTCAACTAACATCATTAAAAACAGATTATCTGGTCATTATCACATTGCTGTTTGCGGGACCTTGCTGTTGGCAAATTGGCTGCCACGTTTCCTACATTACAACAGTGACTACACTTCAAAAGTATTTCATTGGCTGTAAAGCGCTTTGGGACATCCTGAGGTCGTGAAAGATGCTGTAGCAGTCCAGTTATTAACTGGACCATTTGGAAGTTTCTAAAATGGAAACTGGGCATCAAGCTTTTAAAATAAATATCGATTTTTCCACTTGCCTCTGTGATTTTTCTTTGCGTTTGTAACAGTCACTTCATTTCAAAGTAATTCATTGTGTCTGCCATGACTCAGTTGATAGCACTCGCACCTCTGAGTTTAAAAAGTTGTGGGTTCAAGTCCCACTCTAGGGACTTGAGCACATAATGTAGGTGACACTTCAACGCTGCATCAGATGAGATGTTAAACTGAGGCCCCATCTGCCCTCTCAGGTGGATGTAAAAGATCCCACGGAACTATTTCGAAGAAGAAGAGGGGAGTTCTCCCCGGTGTCCTGGCCGATATTTATCCCACAACCAACATCACTAAAAACAGATTATCTGGTCATTATCACATTGCTGTTTGTGGGATCTTGCTGTGCGCAAATTGGCTGCCGTGTTTCCTACATCACAACAGTGACTGCACTTCAAGAATATTTCATTGGCTGTAAAGCGCTTTGGGACATCCTGAGGCCCTGAAAGATGCTGTAGAAATGCAAATTCTTTCTATTCTACGCAAAGCACTTTCAGACCTTCTAAGAAATTCAAGTCATTCTTTTTTCTTTTGTTACTATTGTGAGCTGGATTTGATCAGTGTGGTGCTAATAACACCAAGGTTGGGGTTCAATTCCTCTATGGGCCCTGTCTATCTTTGGACCGATGAATTTAGTTGGGCCGAATGGCTTTCTTCTTCCATTTCTCTATTGTGGAATATTGGGGCAGAAATTGCTCCCGAAATAACGGAGAAACTCAACGGCGCTCTCCGTTTTTAATGGCGAATTGAAGGAGTAAGTTCCCGCGTTTGCACATGTGCACTCAAACACGGAAATCGTGAACTTGCTCCCATTGGTTCACCGGCGATTTTACAGCTGCGAATTAAAGGGGCATCGCACGCTACAATCATTGAAATCACTGAAAAATCGCAAACTTGCTCATCTGCCCAGCTGGAAAGTAACTAATTACGTCACCAAAAGGTACGCTCAAAAATACCAGGTCTAAACCAAGTTTTAAAAGAGCGATAACTTTTTATGACTGCCAAACAACTAAAAATTAAATTTTAAAATTGTGGCGTCTCATATTACTCCTTATTTTAATTGTTTTTGGCCATTTAAAAAAAAATTAAAATTATTTTTTTAAACTTTTCCCTTCTGTCCCGTTAATTTAATTCAATTATTTCTTTAGCTTTTTATTAAAAAAAATTAAATTTTTAATTATAATGACTTCCAGATTACTGACTTTAAATGAATGAAGTCTGCTTGCCTGCTTGTGAATGTGACTTCTCTTCCTGATAGATTTTGTGGGCGTGCCTTCTATTCTCACAGACTGTTCCACGCGCATCACCTTACGCTGTTCAGAGGCTGAGTAGATTGCGCTCAATGTTTTAAAAGTTCAAAATCAAGCAAATCAACAACACAGAGCCCGTAAGTACATGCGTTAATTTAATTCGCAGGAGCTGCAGTGGTCGTTGCCACACTGCTCTGCGCAAGTTCTGGCCCAAAAGCTATTAATGAATTTTGATCAGCAAAGCAAACATCAGATTCAAGCATGATCCCCTCTACCCATTCCTGACTTTGCCCCATGTTCTTGATTTTGGACTTCGCAAAATGTGGCAACTGTAAGAGCAGTATGTCGTAATTCACCATACTCAGATCATGTTCAGAATATTGCACCCCCTCACCCAAGAAGGAACATTAAAGACCGCCCCCCCTCCACCACAGTCAGCCTCAAGTTCCTCGCATCTGTTTATAGACAGGCAAGTTCCTTAAAAGCCATGAGTGGAATCCTCTTATACATGATGGTGCATAACGGGCAGTGCAAAATTGTCTTCTGGGTCTCCCTCCCATGTCTATCTCCTTCTCAATGTCTATCACTGGGTCACCCTCCCAATGGCTCTCTCTGCGTCTCCCTCCCAATGTCTCTCTCCCAATATCTATCTCTGGCTCTCCCTCCCAAAGTCCATCTCTGGGTCTCCCTCCCATGTCTATCTCTGGGTCTCCCTCCCATGTCTATCTCTGGGTCTCCTTCTCAATCTCTATCTCTGGGTCTCCTTCTCAGTGTCTATCTCTGGGTCACTCTCCCATGTCTATCTCTGGGTCTCCTTCTCAATCTCTATCTCTGGGTCTCCTTCTCATTGTCTATCACTGGATCTTCTTCTCAATGTCTATCTCTGGGTCACTCTCCCATGTCTATCTCTGGGTCACACTCCCAATCTATCTCTGGGTCTCCTTCTCAATGGCTATCTCGGGGTCACCCTCCCAATCTATCTCTGGGTCTCCTTCTCAATGTCTATCTCTGGGTCACCCTCCCAATCTATCTCTGGGTCTCCTTCTCAATGTCTATCTCTGGGTCACCCTCCCAATCTATCTCTGGGTCTCCTTCTCAATGTCTATCTCTGGGTCACCCTCACATGTCTATCTCTGGGTCTCCTTCTCAATCTCTATCTCTGGGTCTCCTTCTCAGTCTCTATCTCTGGGTCTCCTTCTCAATGTCTATCTCTGGGTCTCCCTCCCATATCTATCTCTAGGTGTCCTTCTCAACGTCTACCTCTGGGTCTCCTTCTATAGGAACATAGGAACAGAGTAGGCCATTTAGCCCCTCAAGCCTGTCACGCCATTTAATGAGATCATGGCTGATCTGTGACCTAACTCTATATACCCACCATAGCCCCATATTCCTTAATACCTTTGGTTAACAAAAATCTATCAATCTCAGATTTAAAATTAACAATTGAGCAAGCATCAACTGCCGTTTGTGGAAGAGAGTTCCAAACTTCTACCACCCTTTGCGTGTAGAAGTGTTTCCTAACTTCACTCCTGAAAGTCCTGCCTCTAATCTTTAGGCTATGTCCCCTAGTTCTAGACTCTCCAACCAGCAGATATAGTTTCTCTCTATCTACCCTATCAATTCCCCTTAATATTTTGAAAACTTTGATCAAATCACCTCTTAATCTTCTAAATTCCAGGGAATACAACCCTTGTTTGTGTAATCTGTTCTCGTAATTTAACCCTTGGAGTCCAGGTATCATTCAAGTAAATCTACCCTGCATTCCCTCCGAGGCCAATATGTCCTTCCGAAGGTGCGGTGCCCAGAACTGAACACAGTACTCCAGATGTGGTCTAACCAGGGCTTTGTATAGCTGTAGTATAACTTCTACCCCCTTCTATTCTAGTCCTCTAGATATAAAGGCCAGCATTCCATTAGCCTTTTTGATTATTTTCTGTACCTGTCCATGACATTTTAATGATCTTTGTACATGGGTCCCTAAGTCTCTTTGGACCTCCACTGTATCGACCTTTTCAACATTTAGAAAGTACTCTGATCTATCCTTTTTAGATCCAAAGTGGGTGATCTCACACTTGCCTACATTGAAATCCATTTGCCACAGTTTAGCCAATTCACTTAATCTATTAATATCTCTGTAATTTTATTCTTCCATCTACACTGCTTACAATGCTGCCTATCTTTGTGTCATCGACAAACTTGGATATGTGGCTCTCTATCCCGTCATCTAAGTCATTACTAAATACAGTGATTAGTTGAGGCCTCAACACAGATCCCTGTGGGACACCATTAGTCACATCCTGCCAATTTGAGTATCTGCCCATTATCCCAACTCTCTGTCTCCTGCGCTCAGCCAATTTCCTAACCAGGTCAATAATTTTGCTCTCAATTCCATGAGCTTCAACTTTAGCTGACAATCTCTTATGAGGGACTTTATCGAATGCCTTCTGGAAGTCTATATAAACAACATCCATAGATAGTCATCTGTCCACTATTTTAGTCACCCCTTAAAAAAATTCAATCAAGTTCATCAGCCTTTACAAATCCATGCTGGCTCTCTCTGATCAGCTGAAAATTTTCAAGGTGTTCAGTCAATCTATAGACTCTAGTAATTTCCTGACAACAGACATTAGGCTAACTGGTCTATAATTCCCTGGTTTCCCTCTCTCATCTTTCTTAAATAGTGGAATGATATGTGCAATTTTCCAATCTAAAGGGACGGTTCCTGAATCGAGAGAACTTTGAAAGATTATAGTTAGAGCATCTGCAATGTTCTCACCTACTTCCTTTAAAACCCTGGGATGGAAACCATCTGGTCCTGGGGATTTGTCACTCTTTAGTGCCTTTATTTTCTTCATTACTGTTAATTTGCTTACATTAATTACGGCGAGTTCCCATCCCTGAATCAAAATTAGTTTCCTTGTAGTGTCTGGCATGCTATCCTCTTCCTCTACCGTAAATACTGACGCAAAGTAATTATTTAACGTCTCCATTTCCTTATTTTCATTTACAATATCACCATTATCAGTTTTTAAGGGGCCCACATTGCTATTCACCATCCTCTTTTTCCTAATATAATTGTAAAAAATGTTTGTGTTGATCTTAATATCCCTTGCAAGTTTCTTTTCATACTCCCTTTTTTGTAGCTCTTACTATCTATTTTGTCACCCTGTGCAGTTCTTTGTATTTCTCTCAGTCGCTGGGATCCATGTTATTCTTTGCATTTTTGTTTGCTTTTTCTTTTAGTTTTATGTTGTCCTTTACCTCTTTTGTTAGCCACGGCTGATATTTTTTGGCAAGTAGAGCTCTTGCCCCTTAGGGGTATAAACTGGTTCTGTATAACGTTAAATCCTTTTTTGAACACCTCCCTCTGATCTTCTGTCGTTTTACCCATTAACAGATTTGCCCAGTTTACTGTGAACTGTCTCTGTCTCATCCCGTTGAAGTCAGCCTTACCTAAATTTAGAATCTTAGTAGCTGTTACGGGTTTCTCCCTTTCAAACACAACCTTGAATTTGATCATATTATGATCGCTATCAGATAAATGATAACTGCACCGTTAGGCTGTGAACTAAATCTGGCTCATCACTCATTATTAAATCTAATATGGCCAGCCCCCTTGTTGGTTCTAGGACATTTTGTTGCAGAAAGCTGTCTTGAACACACTTAAGAAATTCGCAACCTTCCTGACATGAGCTCGTCTGCTTATTCCAATCTATATGAAAGTTAAAATCCCCCACTAAAATCACTCTGCCTTTGCTACATGCTTGTCTAATCTCTGCATTTATACATTCTGCCATTTCACAGCTGCTACCAGGGGGTCTATACACAACTCGCAATAAAGTCTTAAATCCTTTTCTTTTTCTTAATTCTACCCATAGTCTCCACTGCCTGTTTACCTCTCGTTATATCCTCTCTTATCATTTAAATAATTTCTTCCTTAATCACTAAGGCTACTCCTCCCCCTCTACCAGTTTCCCGTAAACCTTATAACCTGTATATTCAGTTCCCAGTCCTGACCGTCTTGTAGCCATGTTTCAGTAATGGCTACCATGTCGTACCATCTAAGTTGGATTTGCGCCTGTAATTCACTCAATTTGTTCTTTATACTCTATGCGTTTGTATAAAGAACGCTTATTTGGGCCACAAAACCTAACCTGTCCCTTCTCAATGTCTATCTCTGGGTCTCCTTCAATGTCTATCTCTGGTTTTCTCTCCCAATATCTATATAGTGCCTTTAACATAGTAAAACATCCCAAGGAGCTTCACAGAAGCATTATCAAACAAAATTTGACACCGAGTCACATAAGGAGATATTAGGACAGGTGACTAAAAGCTTGGTCAAAGAAGTTAAGGAGTGTCTTAAAGGAGGAGAGAGGGGTAGAGAGGTGGAGAGGTTTAGGGTGGGAATTCCAGAGCTTAGGGCCTAGGCAGCTGAAGGAACGGCCGCCAATGGTGGAGTGATTAAAATCGGGGACACGCAAGAGGCAAGAATTGGAGAAACTCAGAGATCTCAGAGGTTTGTAGGACTGGAGAAGGTTACAGAGATATGGAAGGGTGAGGCCATGGAGGGATTTGAAAATAAGGATGTGAATCTTAAAATTGAGGTGTTGCCGGACTGGGAGCCAATGTAGGTCAGAGAGCACAGGGATGATGGGACTTGGTGCGAGCCAGGACACGGCAGCCCCTGATGTCAGTGGCCTTCTCCCTACTTTCTGTGTTCTCTCCATTCCACTGCTGGAAGGAAATTTGATTAAGAGAAAGCGGGACAGTGGGATTAGTTTGGGTTTGCTCCAGCAAATTGCTGGCACAGACATTATGGACCAAATGACTTCCTTCTATGCTGCAAACGTTTATGGTTCCAGGTCTAGGAGGTGAGAAGAAAGTGAAGGATGGGTAAATTTAAAAAACCATAGAAGGAAATGAGAACATTATGGTATGAGGGAGGGTGAAAAGTCAGACTCTTTTTGGATACACGATGAAATGGATTCAGGCTCTTTTTCGATATATGTTGAAACTAACCCAAGCTCTATTGATACCTTGTGATTCTGTTACAGTTGAGTGCACTGAAATTAGTGATAAACCGTCTTGTGTTGAAATCACTCCATCCCATTAACCTGCCCAGTTTTATCTAACTAGTTCTTTCAATTAACTTACTTCTGTTGCTTCATGTTTCTTGGTTTAATGTTGTAGCTATCATGGTTCCTTCCCCACTCAGGTACACTTACTGCTGCTCTTCACCTGAGCCCCTTTACCTCCACACTGCTCTGCTGCCGTACATCACTCCAGGGGAGTTCTCCCTGGTGTCCTGGTCAATATTTATCCCTCAACCAACATCACCAGAACAGATTAACTGGTCGTTATCACATTACTTTTTTGATGAGGTAACGGAGAGAATTCCTGAGGGCAATGCAGTGGATGTGGTGTATATGGACTTTCAAAAGGAGATTGATAAAGTGCTGCATAATAGGCTTGCCATCAAGATTGCGGCCCATAGAATAAAGGGGGACAGTATCAGCATGGATGCAAAGTTGGCTTAGTAACAGGAAGCAGAGAGTATTGGTGAACAGGTTGTTTTTCGGACTGGAGGGGGGTGTACAGCGGTGTTCCCAGGGGTCGATAATAGGACCATTGCTTTTCTTGATATATATTAATGACTTGGACTTGGATGTACAGGGCAAAATTTCCAAATTTTCAGATGACACAAAACTTGGAAATGTATTGAACAGTGAGGAGGATAGTGATAGACTTCAAGAGGATACAGATAGGCTGGTGAAATGGGCGGACATGTGGCAGATGAAATTTAACGCAGAAAAATGCGAAGTGATACATTTCGGTAGGAAGAATGAGGAGAGCCAATATAAACTAGAGGGCACAATTCTAAAAGGGTTACAGGAGCAGAGAGATTTGGGGGTATATGTGCACAAATTGTTGAATGTGGCAGGGAAGGTTGAGAAAGCAGTTAAAAAAGCATATGGGATCCTGGACTTTATAAATAGAGGCATAGTGTACAAAAGCAAGGAAGTCATGATGAACCTTTATAAAACACTGGTTCGACCACAACTGGAGTAGTGTGTCCAGTTCTGGGCACCGCACTTTAGGAAAGATGTGAAGGCCTTAGAGAGGGTGCAGAAAATATTTACTGGAATGATTCCAGGGATGAGGGACTTTAATAACGTGGATAGACTGGAGAAGCTGGGGTTGTTCGCCTTGGAATAGAGAAGATTGAGAGGAGATTTGATAGAGGTATTCAAAATCATGAAGGGTCTAGACAGAATAGATAGAGAGAAACTGTTCCCATTGGCAGAAGGGTCAAGAACCAGAGGACATAGATTTAAGGTGATTGGCAAAAGAACCAAAGGTGACATGAGGAAAAACTTTTTTACGCAGTGAATGGTTATGATCTGGAATGCACTGCCCGAGGGGGTGGTGGAGGCAGATTCAATCATGGCCTTCAAAAGGGAGCTGGACAAGTACTTGAAGGGAAAAAATTTGAAGGGCTACGGGGATAGGGTTGGGAGTGGGATTAGCTGGATTGCTCTTGCATAGAGCCGGCATGGGCTTGATGGGCCGAATGGCCTCCTTCCGAGCTGTAACCTTTCTATGATTCTATGATACTGCTTGTGGGACCTTGCTGTGCGCAAATTGGCTGCCGTGTTTCGTACATTACAACAGTGACTACACTTCAAAAGTATTTCATTGGCTGGAAAGTGCTTTGGGACACCCTGAGGTCATGAACGGGGCTATAGAAATACAAATTCTTTCTTTCTTTTTCACCCCATTACCATTTCCAACTAGGATAGAGCTGGAGCAATAAATGGAGTTGTAAGGTAGTGTAAGTGAGCAATGGGATAATGGGAGCGTCAGCTTAGATTTTCTGGAGTGGGGATTGAACCCACAACCTTCTGACTCAGAGGTGAAAGTGCTACCACTAGAATTTAGGAACTAACGCAGAGTTTCCTTACAACAGAACCACCCACGTAAAAGGATTTGGGATGTGGAGGTAAGTGTGTGCCGCAGAACGGACTCTGTGCTGTGGGCCCACCTCCCCGCCCAGATTTCCGACATGCCTCCCTGCCACATGTAGCCAAATAGTTCCTCAATTATTGAATGAGTGTTGGTGCAGGTTCTGGGCTTACTGTCTTAAAGAACAATATTTTTTTCTCCCACATACTAATGGTAAGAGGATTCAGAGAATGTGACTTTAGCTCTCACATTCCTCACATATTTCCTGTCAGCGCCCACTGCTCCTTCCAGATTTTCTGGTCCTACAATCTCGTCAAATTCTTTATCCTTGAAGCAAGGATGAGTATCATTTTCATCAGCCTCTCCGTTTTAGAGAAAATTAGGTCACGTGGCAGTCAAATTCAGGAGCAGACAGAGAGCAAGGCGTCAGCTTTAGCTCAAATAGAACTGTCCGATTCAGAAAAGAATTTGCATAAAAGCTGAAACAAAAATGACCGACTATAAAATTGGAGGATGGAACTTTGATATTGGGCAACACTGTTGCCTTGGCTGAGATCGGTGATTAAACCTGGGACCCTCAGTAAGGGAACAGTGCTGAATCCCAGGCCCGGCTGTGGCAGCAGTTTGTGTTACAATAAGCTCATGTCCCGCTGCACTCTCAGTGTAACTACTTGTTTTCACGCCATAAGCAAGGCCACTGGATTTTAGAGAAAACGGACCGAATTGCAGAATATGACCTCAACGCACTGGTAACAACCCTGCAATCCAATGTTTAAAATGATAAAGGCAATTGATAGGATAGACATGGAGAAACTATTTCCTCTGGTGCGAGAATGCAGAACAAGGGGACACAATCTTAAAATTAGAGCTAGGTCATTTAGGAATGAAATCAGGAAGCACTTTTTCACACAAAGGGCAGTGGAAATCTGGAACTCTCACCTCCAAAAAGCTATTGAGTCTAGGTCAATTGAAAATTTCAAAACCGAGATCGATAGATTTTTGTTGGCTAAGGAGATGGAGCAAAGGTTGAGTTGAGGTGCAGAACAGCTATGATCTAATTGAATGGTAGAACAGGCTCAAGGGGCTGAATGGCCTACTCTTATTGTTATATTCTTTCCTATTGTTCCTATATTCATCAATCGATATCACTAAAAAAGATTATCTGATCGTTATCTCATTGCTGTTTGTGGGACCTTGACGTGCACAAATAGGCTCGAGGGGCTGAAGAGGTCCAAAGAGATTTAGGGGTCCATGTACGCAGATCACTAAAATGCAGTGATCAGGTACTAAAAATAATCAAAAAGGCTATTGGAATGTCAGCCTTTACAAGTAGAGGGCTAGAATATAAAGGGGAGGAAGTTTTACTACAGCGATACAAGGCCCTGGTTAGACCACATCTGGAGAACTGTGTACAGTTCTGGACACCGCACCTTAGGAAGGATATATTGGCCTTGGAAGTAGTGCAGCGCAGATTCACCAGAATGTCACCAGAGCGCCAAGGGTTAGATTATGAGGTGAGATTACATAAACTAGGCTTGTATTCCCTGGAATATAGAAGGTCAAGGGGTGATTTCATTGAGGCTTTTAGGATTTTGAAAGGAATTGATAGGGTAGAGAGAAACTTTTTCCGCTGCTGGGGGACAAGGGGACGTAACCTTAAAATCAGAGCCAGGCCATTCAGGAGAGAATTTAGGAAACACTTCTTCACACAAAGGGTGATGGCAGTGTGGAACTCTCTCCCACCAAAAACAGTAGATGCGATCTCAGTTAATAACTTTAAATCTGAGATCGATAGATTTTTGCTTGCCAAGGGTATTAAGGGATATGGAGCCAAGGTGGGTAAATCAAGTTAGGATACAGATCAGCCATGATCTCTTTGAATTGCGGAACAGGCTCGAGGGGCTGAATGGCCTACTCCTGTTCCTAGGGGCCATCATTTAGCAGACAACTTGACAGCGTGAGATTGTTAATAATTTCCCTACCTTTAAAGAATGCGAAAATAAACAGTGCTGCAGCATGCCCTGAATTTAAACAGCACATTGCAATGTCACAAATAAGAGTGTTTCCGGCCCTTAATTGTGTCACACTAAATCCGCCTCCGTTACAGTGCGGTGCTGTTATCACCTGTACATTGTGCATTGGGACCGACACACCCAGCTCTGCTGTGGTCTTGTCGTGAGTTTGAAAGGTGCTCTGAACCTGGGAAATGGGATGGTGGGGAGAGACTGAGAATGAGCGACTAGTATCTGCTCCTCTCCTCTCCCCTCGTGCTTTCTCCCCCACCTCTCCTGAAGGCACAGATTCTCGCTGGGGTTCAGAAAACCAACAGCACCGTGGCATCTCGCCTCAGGAGCTATTCTTCATGTGTGAGCCTACGCAATGAAGCTATTCGACTGCTGGGACATCACAAGAAACGTTGAGGCAGAAAACATGTCAACATTCAAAATTAGATAGGTCGATGGTAGAAAAGGGGGTTGAAGGGATATGTGATCAGGCTGGGTAAATGTGATTGGAGCTATTTGCTCATACGCAGGGTAAAGCCAACACGGACTGGTTGGCCCAAATGGCCTGGTTTCTGTGCTGTAATTTCTATGTATGAGCCTTAGCCTGACATTACCCGATATCCACGTAACTCAGCACAGACTAGGGATGAAACCTGGGCTGTTCCCGGTCTGTATGTCATCGAGTATATTAGGGTGGGGACGGTATCTCCTCACACTGCTGCATGGGATGGCCCATTGAAAGCTGGACAAAAAATGTGTCAGTGAGAATCCCGCTGAGCCATGTTAAAAACTCAGAGATAGCGCTGCCATGGGTTTGTAAATGGCACGTCACGTCTCAACCATGAGTGCATTTAATTATCTTCAAATGTTTAGAAAGTATAAATAATCAGAAGTGAGTAGCAGCTATTTCTGAAGTCACTGGAGTGGCAATTTGAAGTTATTAGTTTCGCCAGCATAATACATGTGCATTTCTCAAACTGTGTCTTTATAAACAGATAGCTGACGGGTAACAGTGTAACACATTGACATTTCTCACTGTAATGTCTCATCCGAATGCCTGGATCTCAATGACCGGGCACGGGTTAATCACGCACCCTGGTCCCAGTGCCTGTTTTCAGGGGGCAGGAGGCCCTCCAGACACATGCTGAAGAGGCAGTGGGAGGAAGTAGCATGTGAGGTGGATGCCAGGAGCATAGCTCCACGAACATGAATACAGAGCAGGAAAAAGTTCAATGATTTGACACGAGTGGTCAAGGTGAGTGAGTTCAACTATCAAGTGGCAAATCCTACCAACTGCACCACTAGCCTCATCCACTGGTCCATGCACTACACCCCCCATCACCCACCTACCAACAAACTCTTTCAATCAGTAAGCATCTCTTCAAATCAGATGCTGCATCTCACCCTCACATATTACCATTCTTGCAAGCTGCACACCCACAGCTCACAGGTCACACACACTGGCAGCTATTCAACCATGACAGCCACATCACCCAAGCATCTTGCAGGACACTCACCGACGCACTTTCCACTTTCTTACAGGAGAAGGTGGCGCATAACAGGAGGCAGCAAGTGGCAGTGGCTCCATGGAACATGAACCTGCTGTCCTCTCTCAGGATGACAGCATTCCTGTCCCACCCCTGCCACTCTGCCAGTGCCCTTGCTGTTGCCTGTCAGCTAGCCAGCCCACTCCCTATAGAGTATTGAAACTTTATTGTAGGAACATAGGAAAAGGAGTAGGCCATTTAGCCCCTCGAGCCTGTTCTGCCA
Source organism: Heptranchias perlo (assembly GCF_035084215.1). Classification (NCBI taxonomy): domain Eukaryota; kingdom Metazoa; phylum Chordata; class Chondrichthyes; order Hexanchiformes; family Hexanchidae; genus Heptranchias; species Heptranchias perlo. The sequence continues at coordinate 41,916,809 of NC_090347.1, forward strand.
TTCAATGAGATCATGGCTGATCTGTGACCTAACTCCATATACCCGCCTTAGCCCCACATCCCTTAATACCTTTGGTTAACAAAAATCTATCAATCCCAGATTTAAAATTAACAATTGAGCTAGCATCAACTGCCGTTTGCGGAAGAGAGTTCCAAACTTCTACTACCTTTTGCATTTAGAAATGTTTCCCAACTTCACTCCTGAAAGTCCTGGCTCTAATTTTTAGACTATGTCCCCTAGTCCCAGTATTCAAGTATAGGAGACCTTCAAAGACAGGTACAAATGCATCAGTAGCCAGAAGCAATAATCAAGCAACTAACCTGTAACTCCTGCGATCCCTTTAAATTGTGCTGGTGGGGGAGGTCCTCCATGCCATTTAAGACCAGCGGTCCCTTTAAATCAGCACTGCCTTTACCAATATGGCGTCCTGTACATGTCGTGCCAGAAGTGTGCACACGCAACTCGGACCCCATTTTCGGGGCCTAGTAGTCTGCGTAGCGCCTACACAACGGGTGCTACACAGCCCAATTTAGCCCGCGGTATGCGCATACGGTGATGGTGGAGAGCAGCGCTCCCCCTGGTCGCGCACATTAGCAAATGGCGAGCAGTGACTCTAACATGTTAACTTGCCTTGAAGGTGGGAATCGTCCCAAGGCACTTCAGAGCAGAAAGGACTGTGAGCAGTCGTGGAAAAACTCGGGGCATGGTCGAAGAGATAGGTTTTAATGGAAGTTATGAAGGATGGGAGAGGTAGCAAGGCGCCCCGTGGTTATCGGTAAGTGTGAGGGGCAGACAGCTGAAAGCTTTGCCACTGATGGTGGAGCAGGGTGAGGATCCAAAGAAGGCGTCAGAGTGGGAGGAGCGGGAGTTGGCATCTCAGACTGTGGGAGTTTGCAGAGTTAGGGTCAGGCAAGGCCATTTGGGGATTTGTAAACAAGGACTAGGGTTTTGAATTCAATGCATGGGGGACTGGACAGATTCAAGGAACATGCTATTCTGAAAGCGTGCTCAGCTGGCTAATAGGGGTAGTGTGACATGCTTTGTTTTTTTGTTATGTTCCGAGGAACGTTACAAAGTAAGTTGAAATTCATTGTAATTGTCGTTCTGTTCATTCACATATCTGAAAAGTAAAGCAGTTGTTGATTTCTAGTCTCATTTGAATCAGTCCACCTTTCAGAAGCTAGGAGAAACATACGAACGAGACGACAGTATCCAGTTCACAAAACAGCGGTTTCATTGCTACGACTTCCCCTCTGTCGCTCACATTATCACATGACTAGGCATTGAGGAGTAAGGGGAAACGCCTGATCATAAGGGACGCAGATTCTGCTTACTGGACTGTGGAAAATCAGACAGGTTCTTTAATGGTTAAGTTGGGTAGAATTACTTTGAGGATTATGAATTGGTGCACAAAGTTCTATTGGATATTTGTGCTCATCGGTTAAACACAACACACTCCTGGCATTGGGGAGCTCCAGGCCATTTATGAATGAAATCAGGAACTGCCTTTTTACACAAAGGGTAGTGAAAATCTGGAACTCTCTCCCCAAAAGGATGTCAATGCTGGGGGTCAACTGGGGCTTTCAAGATTGAGATTGATAGATTTTTGTTAAGTAAGGATATCAAGACATATGCAGCAAAGGCAGGTAAATGAAATTGATATACAGGTCAGCCATGATTGAATAGAATAACAGAACTGGCTTGAGGGGCTGAATGGCCTACCTCTGTTCCTATGTTTTTAACTGGGAAGTGGGTTGAAACTATCTCTCAGGATCTTCATAAAGAACCTCCTCCACTGCTCCATTTTGAATGAAAGACATCAGGTTTTATCCCTGCTATATCTGTTGGATCTTTCACTCTCTGGATTCCAATAGATTTCCAGTCCTTGAGGTATCTCTCCCAACATCCTTAAGATATGCTCCCTGAAAATCCATATGCATACGGGGAGGGTGAGGGTAAGCACCGGTTTTTGCGAGGTTAACTGCGGAGCGGCGCAAATCGTCCGGCAACTTGTGGCAATTCGCAACTCATGGGGTATCTCCCTCGCCACAAATTGCTGGGTTGTTTACGCACCAATAACGGCGTGCGCATCTAACTCGCCATTAATTTCCCAGCAAATTCTGAACCCATGTCTGAAAGAAGACGACAGGTTAATGTCTCAGGTCCCAATCCCCAACATCAACATGTCTTTTCTCTTTTCAGATGCTGTGCTTTTCCAGCAATTTCGGTCCATGGTTTTAGGTTTCCAGCATTTATCGGTACAGAGCGGCCACAGCTGAGCAATAAAGCAGGTGTAGATGGGCGTCTTAATGCTGTGACTATGAACTTTCTCTGGTTTGGACCATTGTTAAAATCCTTTGATATTCGAGCTCTATTTCTAGCTTCTATTAATATTTCACCCAAGTAAATGAGATACTGGTGGCAACAATTCACTACGTGGACAGCTGGGCGGTGTCAGTTGCACACGCCCGCACTTAATCACAGTCTTTGAGGGCAAGATACCACAGCTATCATCGGTCACGGGTACACATAGAAAGAAAGAAGAAAGAATTTGCATCTATATAGCTCCTTTCACAAACTCAGGGCGTCCCAAAGTGCTTTACAGCCAATGAAGTACTTTTTGAAGTATAATCACTGTACTAATGTAGGAAACGCGACAGCCAATTTGTGCAGAGCAAGGTTCCACAAACAGCAGTATGATAATGACTAGATAATTTGTTTTAGTGATGTTGGTTGAGGGATAAATATTGTTTTTCTTTGAATAGTACCATGGGATCTTTTACATCCACCTGAGAGGGCAGACGGGGCCTCGGTTTAATGACTCATCCAAAAGGCATCACCTCCCTCAGTACTACACTGGGAGGGTCAGCCTGGATTTCATGCTAAAGTCTCTGGAGTGGGACTTGAACCAACAACCTTTGTAACTCAGAGGCAAGGTGCTACCCACTGAGCCACAGCTGACATACATGGGGACATATAGGCAGAGGTATATGTTTTAGATCTCAGTAACAAGAAATATACAGCATTCCTGGCAGCATTCCTCTTAAAAAAAAAACAAACAAAGTGGGTGTGGTTCAAGAACAGCTCATGCAACAATTGGTATCGTGCCCCGTAATAGAAAGGAAATCACCTGGCCCATCCCTAAAGTTAAGCAACTTTAAAAAGGAGCTCCAACAAATATTTAGCAACTGCGTCGAAACACCATTAGATCTTGGAGTACCGTGCACAGTTCTGGTCTCCATATTATAGAAAGGAAAAAGAGGCATTGGAGAGGATGCAAAAAAGATTCACAAGGATGATCATAGAAACATAGAAAGTTACGGCATAGAAGGAGGCCATTCGGCCCATCATGTCTGTGTTGGCCTAAAAAGAGCTATCCAGCCTAATCCCACTTTCCAGCACTTGGTCTGTAGTCCTGTAGGTTACGGCACTTCAAGTGCACATCCAAGTACTTTTTTAAATGAGTTGAGGGTTTCTGCCTCCACCACCCTTTCAGGCAGTGAGTTCCAGACCCCCACCACCCTCTAGGTGAAAAAATTTCTCCTCAGCTCCCCTCTAATCCTTCTACCAATTACTTTAAATCTATGCCCCCTGGTCACTGACGCCTCTGCTAAGAGAAATAGGTCCTCCCTATCCACTCTATCTAGTCCTGTCATAATTTTATATACCTCAATTAAATCTCCCCTCAGCCTTCCTCTGTTCCAAATAACATAACCCCAGCCTATCCAATCTTTTCTCATAGCTAAAATTCTTCAGCCCTGGCAACATCCTCGTAAATCTCCTCTGTACCCTCTCTAGTGCAATCACAGCTTTCCTGTAATGTGGTGACCAGAACTGTATGCAGTACACAAGCTGTGGCCTAACCAGTGTTTTATACAGTTCTAGCATAACCTCCCTGCTCTTATATTCTATGCCTCGGCTAAGGAATGTATCCCATATGCCTTTTTAACCTCCTTATGTACCCGTCCTGCCACCTTCAGGGATCTGTGGACATGCACTCCAAGGTCCCTTTGTTCTTCTACATCTCTCAGTATCCTCCCATTTATTGCTCCCTTGCCTTGTTTGCCCTCCCCAAATCCATCGCCTCACACTTCTCTGGACTGAATTCCATTTACCACTTTTCTGCCCACCTGACCAGTCCATTGATATCCTTCTGCAATCTACAGCTTTCCTCCTCACTATCAACCACATGGCCAATTTTTGTATCATCTGCAAACTTCTTGATCAAGCCCCTAACATTCAAGTCCAAATCATTAATAAATACCACAAAAAGCAAGGGACTTAGTACTGAGCCTTGAAGGACCCCACTGGAAACAGCCTTCCAGTTGCAAAAACATCCGTCAACCATTACCCTTTGCTTCCTGTCACTAAGTAAATTTTGGATCCAACTAGCCACTTTCCCTTGGATCCCATGGGCTTTTACTTTTTTGACCAGTCTGCCATATGGGAACTTATCAAAAGCCTTGCTAAAATCCACGTAGACTACATCAAATGTGTTATCCTCATTCACCCGCCTTGTTATCTCCTCAAAAAATTCAATCAAGTTAGTCAGACACGACCTTCCCTTAACAAATCCATGCTGACTGTCCTTGATTAATGACGTCTTTCTAAATGACGATTTATGCTGTCCCTCAGAATTGATTCCAATAATTTGCCCACCAGTGAGGTTAGACTGACTATCCTATAATTACTCGGTCTATCTCTTTCTCCCTTTTTAAACAACAGTACAATGTTAGCAGTCCTCCAATCCTCCGGCACCATGCCTGTAGCCAGGTAGGATCAAAAAATGGTCAGAGCCTCCACTATTTTGTCCCCGCTTCTCTTAACAGCCTGGGATACATTTCATACAGGCTTGGCGATTTACCTACTTTCAAAGATGATAAACCCCTTAATACTCCTTGATACCAGAGCTGAGAGGATTTTTTTTTAATTCATTCATGGGATGTGGGCGTCGCTGGCGAGGCCGGCACTTATTGCCCATCCCTAATTGCCCTTGAGAAGGTGGTGGTGAGCCGCCTTCTTGAACCGCTACAGTCCGTGTGGTGAAGGTTCTCCCACAGTGCTGTTAGGAAGGGAGTTCCAGGATTTTGACCCAGCGACGATGAAGGAACGGCGATATATTTCCAAGTTGGGACGGTGTGTGACTTGGAGGGGAACGTGCAGGTGGTGTTGTTCCCATGTGCCTGCTGCTCTTGTCCTTCTAGGTGGTAGAGGTCACAGGTTTGGGAAGTGCTGTTGAAGAAGCCTTGGCGAGTTGCTGCAGTGCATCCTGTGGATGGTACACACTGCAGCCACGGTGCACCGGTGGTGAAGGGAGTGAATGTTTAGGGTGGTGGATGGGGTGCCAATCAAGTGGGCTGCTTTGTCCTGGATGGTGTCGAGCTTCTTCAGTGTTGTTGGAGCTGCACTCATCCAAACAAGTGGAGAGTATTCCATCACACTCCTGATCTAGAAAAGAGAAGACTGAGGGGTGACCTGATAGAGGTCTTTAAGATAATTTAAGTGTTTAATAGGGTAGATGTAGAGAAAATGTTTCCATTTGTGGGGGAGTCCAAAACTAGAGGTCATAAATATAAAATAGTCGCTAATAAATCAACTAGGGAATTCAGGGGAAACTTCTTTACCCAAAGAGTGGCAAGAATGTGGAACGCAAGGAGTAGTTGAGGCAAATAGCATAGATGCATTTAAGGGGAAACTAGAACAGCACGGGAAAGAAAGTAATAGAAGGTTATGCTGATAGGATTAGATGAAGTAGGGAGCGAGGAGGCTCATGTGGAGCATAAACACCGGCATAGACCAGTTGGGCTGAATGGCCTGTTTCTATGCTGTAGTTTTGATGTAACTCGATGTAACTCAAAATGAAGCCAGCTACACCTCTGCAAGTTGTTCAACTAACACAATGATGGTGGTGCAACTATTCCCAAGGACGTCTGAAAAAGAACTTGTACTTATAAAGTACCTTTCACGACCTCAGGACGTCCTATAGTGCTTTACAGTCAAGGAAGTACTTTTCTGAAGTGTAGTCACTGTTGTAATGTATGAAAAGCAGCAAATTGCACACAGCAAGGTCCCATAAACAGCAATGTGATAATGGCCAGAAAATCTGTTTTTAGTGATGTTGGTTGAGAGATAGATATTGTCCAGGACACCAAGGATACCTTCGTATAGTACCATGGGACCTTTTACGTCCACCTAACAGAGCAGATGGGGCTTCGGTTTAACATCTTGCCAGCAAGAAGGAGCTCAGATTGGGAGCCAATGTTGGGTCAGCGAGCACAGGAGTGATGGGTCAACGGGACTGGGTGCAAGTTAGGACACGGGCAGCAGAGTTTTGGATGAGCTCAAGTTTAGGGAGTTTTTTTAAAAAATAAGACATTTTATTTAAATATTAAAATCCACTCCAAACAGACCGCAGTGCATTTGCTCAACATCCTTTTCCCTCCCCAAGATAAAATAAATCTCTTCCAGAAAGAAACGAAGCTATTTTAAAATAGTCACAAAATGGACATTAGCTACTATAACTACTAAATTCTCGTCCGTCAGCTCAGCAGTGACGCTGGGGCCGAATGAATTCATTCCACCGTTGTCGGTTCTGAACTAGCCTGGCCGTTTCAGTCACCTGTATCCCTTTCTGTGACAAGTCATCAAGGACGTTAGCTACATGTTCTTTTAAAAATACACGGCATCAGAAATATGTTTCCAAGAATAGCAATCGAGCACATGGCCAAAGGCATCAGACTGTGCTGGCAAGTCAGGTACTTACTGCACAATACTGCTGTAAAAAATAAAGCCTGGAAGGTCTTTAGGAATTGTTCAACCCTGCAACGGGTATCAGCTGGCACAGAAAGTCACACTTGTCACCGTTAGATTCTTCTTAAAGTCCCTGAGCACAAATGAATGCAATAATACTGTGGTCTGTGTTCTAAAAATGTTCTAGGCTTCATACTGGTCAGACGGATCAACAATTCCTGGGTTTACCCTACAGAAGCTAGGAACTGTGGAGGAGCAGAGAGATTTAGGGGTCCAGATCCAGAAATCACCAAAAACTAGTGGACAGGTACAAAAAAAGTGAAAAAGGCTAGTGGAATTTTAGCCTTTATCTCAAGGGGGCTGGAATACAAATGGGTAGAAGTTATGTTAGTTATGTAAAGCTCTGGTTAGACCCCATCTGGAGTACTGCGTTCAGTTCTGGGCACCACACCACAGGAAGGATATATTGGCCTCGGAGGGGGTCCCGGGCCAAAAGGGTTAAATTATGAGGGCTGTTTGCATAGACTGGGCTTGTATTCCGTTGAGTATCGAAGATTAAGGGTGATCTAACTGAGGTGTTTAAGAGAGAAGCTATTTCCTCTGGTGAGGGGAGGGTGTTCAGAACAATAACCTTAAAATTAAATCCAAGTCGTTCAGGGGTGATGTCAGGAAACACTTCTTCACACATATGGTAGTGGGAATCTGGAACTCTCTCCCCCAAAAAGCTGTTGAGGCTGGGGGTCAATTGAAAATTTCAAAACGGAGATTGATAGATTTTTGTTAGGTATGGGTATTAAGGGATATTGAATCAAGGCGGGTAAATGGAGTTAAGATACAGATCAGCCATGATCTAATTAAATGGCCTACACATGTTCCTACCAGAGGCTTTATTGTGGCCACACCCATGGATATGGGTTACTCGGATCAGGTTGAAGTCATAGAAATAAAAGTAAAAGATGGCGGCTGTGGAAATTCCACCTTGCACATTAAAGGAAGGGAAAAATAAAACCTCTGAAAAAAAGGCAAATATGGGCATCGGAATGTAGCGCTGACTGCATCTCAACTAGCAACACGGACCCAGACAAAGGTGAAGGCAAGAATGTCAATGAAATTCCAGACTGAAATTTCAAAAATCAATCTTCGTTCACCATCTTGGTAAAAGCTTTTAACTGTCGGGAAATAGCCATTTGAAGTAGGAAATGGGGAATGTAACAGTACTTTTTGGGGTGATACCATTTGCACAGAGCATGGGAAAGGAATTCACCCATCACGTACAGCAGAAACATCTCAAAAAGGGACATCACCCCTGCTGTCCTCCCCATTGCTAACCCGAGTTCATCCTTGCAGTTAATTTGACTTTGAAAAAACATCATCGCAGCATCAAAGACACAGAGGAGCAGAGAGGGGCCGAAGTGTTTTGGGGGCGGGATGAGGCGGAAACAACACAAGCAAATTCATACCCAATTCCTTTTGTTTTGATTTTTAAGCTATTCTAACTTCCTGTTGCCTTTATTACTGTATTTTGTATCTTGCATTGCAGTCACCCAAAATGGGCTCTGCTAAAGGGGCCAGTTAGGTGTGAAAGTAAAGCATTTTTTCCATACAAAGGGTAATGGAAATCTGGAACTAGCTCCGTCAAAAGAAGGAACTTGCATTTCTATAGTGCCTTTCAGGACATCCCAAAGCACTTTACAGCCATTGAAGTACTTTTGATATGTCGTCACTATTGTGATGTAGAGAATGTGGCAGCCAATTTGCGCACAGCAAGGCCCCTCAAATAGCAATGAAATAAATGACCAGGCCGGTCACCTGTTTTTAGGTGTTGGTTGAGGGATAAATGTTGGCCAGGTCACTGGGATAATTCCTCTGCTCTTCATCGAATAGTGCCATGGGATCTTTTACATCCACCTGAGAGCAGATGGGGCCTCGGTTTAACGTCTCATCCGAAAACGCTGTGGATGCTGAGGAAATTAAAATTTTCAGGACCGGATCGATAAATTTCTGTTGGGAAGGAGTATCAAGGGATAGGGACCAAAGGCAGGTAAATGCAGTTGAGGTACAGATCAGCCATGATCTAATAGAATGGCGGAACAGGCTCGAGAGGCTGAATGGCCGCCTCCCAATACTAAACATCTGGTAAATCCCGAAAACTGATGGCCAGCATGGAGAGGTACTTTATTGCACGACCACTCTTGATCTGCCTATTGCTGCAGGCTGACAGGGTACACAAAGCCCGACCGCATAGACCATAGGTTTTTACTGCATTTGACCAATGCAAGTGGTTTGACTGGAACAATTATAATCTAGGTGCCGTCTTTCGGATGAGACATTAAACCGAGGCACCATCTGCCCTCTCAGGTGGACGTAAACGATCCCATGGCACTATATCGAAGAGCAGGGGAGTTCTCCCTGGTGTCCTGACTAATATTTATCTCTCAACCATCATCACTAAAAACAGATTATCGGATCATTATCACATTGCTGTTTTTGGGATCTTGCTGCGCACAAACTGGCTGCCGTGTTTCCTACATTACGTGACTACACTTCAAAAGTACTTCATTGGCTGTAAAGCACTTTAGGACATCCCGAGGTTGTGACAGGCGTGATGAGTCTTTTTTTCCCCTTTAATGTGGATGCACTTGTTCTAGATGGATATGAAAGAAAGAAAAGACTTCCATTCATAGAGCAGATTACAAGATCTCAGGACGTCCCAAAGCACTTTACGGCCAATTAAGTACTTTTGAAGTGTAGTCACTTCTTGTAATATAGAAAAATGAGGTGGACTTCCAAAAGGCGTTTAATAAAGTGCCACATAATAGGCTTGTCATCAAAGTTGAAGTCCATGGAATAAAAGGGGCAGTGGCAGCACGGATACGAAATTGGCTAAGTGACAGGAAACAGAGAGTAGTGGTGAACGGTTGTTTATCGGACTGGAGGGAGGTGTACAGTGGTGTTCCCCAGGGTCGGTACTAGGACCACTGCTTTTCTTGATATACATTAATGACTTGGATTTGGGTGTACAGGGCACAGTTGCAAAATTGACAGATGACACAAAACTTGGAAGTGTAGTGAACAGTGAGGAGAATAGTGATAGACTTCAAAAGGACATAGACAGGCTGGTGGAATGGGTGGATGTGTAGCAGATGAAATTTAACGCAGAGAAGTACGAAGTGATACATTTTGGTAGGAAGAATGCGGAAAGGCAATATAAACTAAACTGTACAATTCTAAAAGGGGTGCAGGAAGACAAAGCTCTGGAGGTATAGGTGCACAAATCGTTGAAGGTGGCAGGACAGGTTGAGAAAGCGGTTAAAAAAGCACAAGGGATCTTGGGCTTTATAAACAGAGGCACAGAATCATAGAAAGTTACGGCACAGAAGGAGGCCAAAAAAGAGCTATCCAGCTTAATCCCACTTTCCAGCACTTGGTCCGTAGCTCTGTAGGTTACGGGACTTCAAGTGCACATCCAAGTACTTTTTAAATGAGTTAAGGGTTTCTGCCTCTATCACCCTCTCAGGCAGTGAGTTCCAGATCCCCACCACCCTCGGTGAAAACATTTCTGCTCAGCTCCCCTCTAATCCTTCTACCAATTACTTTAAATCTATGCCCCCTGGTCAGTGACCCCTCTGCTAAGGGAAATAGGTCCTTCCTATCCACTCTATCTAGTCCCGTCATAATTTTATACACCTCGATTAGATCTCCCCTCAGCCTTCCTCTGTTCCAAAGAAAACAACCCCAGCCTATCCAATCTTTTCATAGCTAAAATTCTCCAGCTCTGGCAAGATCCTCGTAAATCTCCTCTGTACCCTCTCTAGTGCAATCACATCTTTCCTGTCATGTGGTGACCAGAACTGTACGCAGTACTCAAGCTGTGGCTTAACCAATGTTTTATACAGTTCTAGCATAACTTCCCTGCTCTTATATTCCATGCCTCGGCTAATAAAGGAAAATATCCCGTTTGCCTTCTTAACCACCTTACCTACCTGTCCTGCTATGTTCAGGGATCTGTGGACATGCACTCCAAGGTCCCTCACTTCCTCTACACCTCAGTATCCTCCCATTGATTGTGTATTCCCTTGCCTTGTTTGCCCTCCCCAAATGTATCACCTCACACTTCTCTGGATTGAATTCCATTTGCCACTTTTCTGCCCACCTGACCAGTCCATTGATATCTTCCTGCAGTCTACAGCTTTCCTCCTCACTATCAACCATACGTAAATTTTTGTATCATCTGCAAACTTCTTGGTCAAGCCCCCCACACTCAAGTTCAAATCATTAATATATACCGCAAAAAGCAAGGGTCCTAGTACTGAGCCTTGCGGAACCCCCCTGGAAACAGCCTTCCAGTCGCAAAAACACCCGTCAACCATTGACCTTTGCTTCCGGTCACTGAGCCAATTTTGGATCCAACTAGCCACTTTCCCTTGGATCCCAAGGGCTTTTACTTTTTTGACCAGTCTGCCAGGTAGGATCTTGTCAAAAGCCTTGCTAAAATCCATGTACACTACATCAAACGCACTACCCTCATCCACCCTCCTTGTTACCTCCTCAAAAAATTCAATCAAGGTAGTCAGGCATGACCTTCCCTTAACAAATCAATGCTGACTGTCCTTGATTAATCCGTGCCTTTCTAATTGACGATTTATGCTGTCCCTCAGAATCGATTCCAATAATTTGCCCACCACCGAGGTTAGACTGACTGGCCTGTAATTACTCGGTCTATCTCTTTCTCCCTTTTTAAACAATGGTATGTTAGCAGTCCTCCAATCCTCTGGCATCACGCCTGCAGCCAGGGAGGATCAGAAAATGATGGTCAGAACCTCCGCTATTTCCTCCCTTGCTTCTTTTAACAGCCTGGGATACATTTCATCCGGGCCTGCCGATTTATCTACTTTCAAAGATACTAAGCCCCTTAATACTTCCTCTCTCACTATGTTTATCCCATCCAATATTTCACACTCCTGCTCCTTAACAATCTCTGCATCGTCCCCCTCTTTTGTGAAGACAGACGCAAAGTATACATTAAGAACCATACCTACATCTTCCACCTCCACACATAGGTTACCTTTTTGATCTCTAATAAGCCCTACTCTTTCCTTAGTTATCCTCTTGCGCTTTATGTATTTATAAAACATTTTTGGGTTTTCCGTGATTTTACTTGCCAGTATTTTTTCACGCCCTCTCTTTGCTTTCCTAATCTTTTTAATTTCACCCCTGCACTTTCTATACTCCTCTAGGCTTTCCGCAATATTGAGCTCTCAGTGTCTGACATAAGCTTCCCTTTTTGGCTTATCCTACCCTGTACGCTCCTAGTCATCCAGGGGGTACAAAGAGTACAAAAGCAAGGAGGTTATGAAGAACTTTTATAAAACACTGGTTCGGCCACAACTGGTGTATTGTGTCCAATTCTGGGCACCGCAATTTAGAAAGGATGTGAGGCCCTTAGAGAGGGCGTGTTGAGCCATGCAGACTACAGGGTGACAGATTGGTTCCTTGGTCAATGCTGAGTTAGTTGATCTCAACCTGGATGACATTTGTGATGCTGCAATTGGCCTTACTGTTCCTGAACATTCCAGATCATTACAACTCGCTGCGTAAAACGTTTCCTAATATCACCTCTGGCTCATTTGTCGATCACCTTAAATCTGTGTCCTCTGGTTACTGACCCTTCTGCCACTGGAAAGTTTCTCCTTATTTACTCTAACAAAACCGTTCATGATTTTGAACACCTCAATCAAATCTCCCCTTAACCTTCTCTGTTCCAGGGAGAACAACCCCAGCTTCTCCAGTCTCTCCACATAACTGAAGTCTCTGAGGAAAAACTTCTTTTTTTAAAACACCGATTATGATCTGGAATGCAATGCCTGAGGGGGTGGTAGAGGCAGATTCAATCGTGGCTTTCAAAAGGGAATTGGATAAGTGCTTGAAGGGAACAAATTTGCAGGGCTATGGGGAAAGGGACCTGCTGGATTGCTCTTACGAAGAGCCGGCATGGACGCGACGGGCTGAATGGCCTCCTTCCGTGCTCCGTGCTGTAACCATTCTACGATTCTTGTTCTCACTAGCTGGAAGTACTCTGGTTGCATTTGAGGAGGCCTGGAGAAATTTTCTTCCGAGCTACCAGATTTGGTAATGCACTTACTAGATTCACTGGTTTGTCCAGATAAGCCAATGAATCTTGTACACGCTAAGCTCAAACAGATACAGGTAAAGACTTGAATTTTTATGGCACCTCATTATGTGCCGCAGAAACAACTCTGTGCTTTACATGGAATTAATTACTTTATAGTGCACGGATTGTTCCTTTGTAGGCAGCCATTTTGACCACAAGATCCCACAAAGAGCAGAGTTAATCTGTTTTTAATCATTGTAGGTGCAGCACAGGAGGAGGCCATTCAGCTCATCGTGCCTGTGCCGGTTCTTTGAAAAAGCTATCCAATTAGTCCCACGCCCCTGCTCTTTCCCCATAGCCCTGCAATTTTTTCCTTTTCAAGTATATATCCAATTGCTTTTTGAAATTTACTATTGAATCTGCTTCCACCACCCTTTCAGGCAGTGCATTCCAGATCATAACTCACTGCGTAAAAAAAAATTCCCATCTCCCCTCTGCCACTATATTACGTACCGTTGGAATGTGGTTTATTATTGGTAAAACCTCTGCCTAGTGTACTGAGCCATGCAGACCACAGGGTCACAGATTGGCTCCTTGGTCAATGCTGAGTTAGTTGATCTCAACCTGGATGTCATTTGTGATGCTGCAATTGGCCTTACTGTTCTTGAACATTCCAGATCATTACAACTCGCTGTGTAAAACAATGTTTCCTAATATCACCTCTGGCTCATTTGTCGATCACCTTAAATCTGTGTCCTCTGGTTACTGATCCTTTTGCCACTGGAAAGTTTCTCCTTATTTACTCTATCAAAACCGGGACCTGATGAAATGTATCCCAGGACGTTATGGGAGGTTAGGGAGGAAATTGCGGGTCCCCTAGCAGAGATATTTGAATCATCCACCGCTACAGGTGAGGTGCCTGAAGATTGGAGGGTAGCAAATGTTGTGCCTTTGTTTAAGAAGGGCGGCAGGGAAAAGCCTGGGAACGACAGAGCAAGTTGTTAGAGGGTATTCTGAGAGACAGGATCTACGGGCATTTGGAGAGGCAGGGACTGATTAGGAACAGTCAGCATGGTTTTGTGAGAGGAAAATCATGTCTCACGAATTTGATTGAGTTTTTTGAAGGGGTAACCAAGAAGATAGATGAGGGCTGTGCAGTAGACGTGGTCTACATGGACTTTAGCAAAGCCTTTGACAAGGTACCGCATGGTAGGTTGTTACATAAGGTTAAATCTCACGGGATCCAAGGTGAGGTAGCCAATTGGATACAACATTGGCTTGACGACAGAAGACAGAGGGTGGGTGTAGAGGGTTGTTTTTCAAATTGGAGGCCTGTGACCAGCGTTGTGCCTCAGGGATCGGTGCTGGGTCCGCTGTTATTTGTTATTTATATTAATGATTTGGATGAGAATTTAGGAGGCATGGTTAGTAAGTTTGCAGATGACACCAAGATTGGTGGCATTGTGGACAGTGAAGAAGGTTATCTAGGATTGCAACGGGATCTTGATAAATTGGGCCAGTGGGCCAATGAATGGCAGATGGAGTTTAATTTAGATAAATGTGAGGTGATGCATTTTGGGAGATCGAATCGGGCCAGGACCTACTCCGTTAATGGTAGGGCGTTGGGGAGAGTTATAGAACAAAGAGATCTAGGAGTACAGGTTCATAGCTCCTTGAAAGTGGAGTCACAGGTGGATAGGGTGGTGAAGAAGGCATTCAGCTTGCTTGGTTTCATTGGTCAGAACATTGAATACAGGAGTTGGGATGTCTTGTTGAAGTTGTACAAGACATTAGTTAGGCCACACTTGGAATACTGTGTACAGTTCTGGTCACCCTATTATGGAAAGGATATTATTAAACTAGAAAGAGTGCAGAAAAGATTTACTAGGATGCTGCCGGGACTTGATGGTTTGACTTATAGGGAGAGGTTAGATAGACTGGGACTTTTTCCCCTGGAGATTAGGAGGTTGAGGGGTGATCTTATAGAAGTCTATAAAATAATGAGGGGCATAGATAAGGTAGATAGTCAAAATCTTTTCCCAAAGGTAGGGGAGTCTATAACGAGGGGGCATAGATTTAAGGTGAGAGGGGAGAGATACAAAAGGGTCCAGAGGGGCAATTTTTTCACTCAAAGGGTGGTGAGTGTCTGGAACGAGCTGCCAGAGGCAGTAGTAGAGGCGGGTACAATTTTGTCTTTTAAAAAGCATTTGGACAGTTACATGGGTAAGATGGGTATAGAGGGATATGGGCCAAGTGCAGGCAATTGGGACTAGCTTAGTGGTATAAACTGGGCGACATGGACATGTTGGGCCGAAGGGCCTGTTTCCATGTTGTAAACTTCTATGATTCTATGATTTTGAACACCTCTATCAAATCTCCCCTTAACTTCTCTGTTCCAAGGAGAACACTCCCAGCTTCTCCAGTCTCTCCACAAAACTGAAGTCCCTCATCCTTGGTACCATTCTAGTAAATCTCTTCTGCACCCTCTCTAAGGCCTTGACATCCTTCCTAAAGTGTGGTGCCCAGAACTGAACACAATACTCCAGCTGCAGCCTAACCAGTGTTTTATAAAGGTTTAGCATAACTTCCTTGCTTTTGTACTCTATACCTCTATTAATAAAACCCAGGATCCCATATGCTTCTTTAACAGCCTTCTCAACTTGTCCTGTCACCTTCAAAGATTTGTGTATGTGCACCCCCAGGTCTCTCTGTTCCTGCACCCCCTTTAAGATTGTTCCATTTAGTTTATATTGCCTCTCCTGATTCTTCCTACCAAAATGAAGTGCTAGATTGTATAAATGCGGAGATTAGACAAGCATGTAACAAAGGCATAGTGGTCTTAATGGGGGACTTTAACCTTCACATAGATTGGGAAAAGCAGACTAGCAACTGTCCGGGATAGTTTTCTACAGCAGTATGTCCTATAGGCAACAAGGGGGCAAGCCATACTAGATTTAGTAATGAGTAATGAACCAGATTTAGTTAACAGCTTAACTGTGTGTGAACATCTATCCAATAGCGATCATAACATGATCGAGTTCAAGGTAGTGTTTGAAAGGGAAAGAAGTGAGTCAGCTGCTATGATTCTAGACTTGGGTAAGGCCGACTTCAATGGGATGAGACAGAGACTGTCCACAGTAAACTGGGCAAATCTGTTAATGGGTAAAACGACTGATGATCAGTGGGAAATGTTTAAAGAAACATTTAACATGATACAGAACCAGTTTATACTCGAGGGGCAAGAACTCTACTTGCCAAAAAAAAGTCATGGACAACTAAAGAGGTAAGGGACAGTATGAGACATAAGGAAAGGGCATACAAAAAGGCAAAAAATGGCACAGATCCTGGCGAATGGGAAAGATACAAAGATCAACAAAGGGTCACAAAACAGATAGTAAGAGCTACAAAGAGAGTACGAAAAGAAATTTGCAAGGGATATCAAAACCAATACGAAGAACTTTTATAGTTATATTAGGAAGAAGAGGGTGGTCAGGAGCAGTGTTGGCCCCTTAAAAACTGAAAGTGGAGATATCGTCATTGACAACGGGGAAATGGCGGACATATTGAACGATTACTTTGCGTCAGTATTTACAGTAGAAAGAGAGGATAACATGCCGGAAATCCCAAGAAAACTAATATTGAATCGGGAACAGGGACTCAATAAAATTAACATAAGCAAAACAACAGTAATGAAGTAAATAATAGCACTAAAGAGTGACAAATCCCCAGGACCAGATGGTTTCCATCCCAGGGTTTTAAAGGAAGGAGGTGAGCACATTGCAGATGCCCTAACTATAATCTTTCAAAGTTCTCTAGATTCAGGAACCGTCCCTCTAGATTGGAAAATTGCATGTCACTCCACTTTTTAAGAAAGGAGAGGGAAACCAGGGAATTATAGACCAGTTCGCCTAACATCTGTTGTGAGGAAAATGCTGGCGTCTGTAATTAAGGATAGGGTGACTGAACACCTCAAAATTTTCAGTTAATCAGAGAGCGCCAGCATGGATTTGTGAAAGATAAGTCGTGCCTGACAAACCTGATAGAATTTTTTGAAGAGGTGACTAAAGTAGTGAACAGGGGAATGTCAATGGATGTTATTTATATGGACTTCCAGAAGGCATTTGATAAAGTCCCACATAAGAGAGTGTTAGCTAAGATAGAAGCCCATGGAATCGAGGGAAAAGTACGGACTTGGTTAGGAAGTTGGCTGAGCGAAAGGCGACAGAGTAGGGATAATGGGTAGGTACTCACATTGGCAGGATGCGACTAGTGGCGTCCCGCAGGGATGTGTCTTGGGGCCTCAATTATTCACAATATTTATTAACAACTTAGATGAAGGCATAGAAAGTCTCATATCTAAGTTTGCCGATGTCACAAAGATTGGTGGTATTGTAAGCAGTGTAGATGAAAACATAAAATTACAAAGGGTTATTGATAGATTAGGTGAATGGGCAAAACTGTGGCAAATGGAATTCAATGTAGGCAAATGTGAGGTCATCCACTTTGGATCAAAAAAGGATAGAACAGGGTACTTTCTAAATGGTAAAAAGTTAAAAACAGTAGAGGGACAGTTCCTGAATCTAGAGAACTTTGAAAGATTATAGTTAGGGGTTCAGGTACATAGATCATTGAATTGTCATGAACAGGTGCAGAAAATAATCAATAAGGCTAATGGAATGCTGGCCTTTATATCTAGAGGACTAGAGTACAAGGGGGCAGAAGTTATGCTGCAGCTATACAAAACCCTGGTTAGACCGCACCTAGAGTACTGAGAGCAATTCTGGGCACCGCATCTTTGGAAGGACATATTGGCATTGGAGGGAGTGCAGCGTAGGTTTACTAGAATGATACCCGGACTTCAAGGGTTAAGTCACGAGGAGAGATTACACAAACTGGGGTTGTATTCTCTAGAGTTTAGAAGGTTAAGGGCTGATCTGATCGAAGTTTATAAGATATTAAGGGGAACAGATAGGGTGGATAGAGAGAAACTATTTCCGCTGGATGGGGATTCTAGGAGCACGGGGCACAGTCTAAAAATTAGAGCCACACCTTTCAGGAGTGAGATTAGAAAACACTTCTACGCACAAAGGGTGGTAGAAGTTTGGAACACTCTTCCGCAAACGGCAATTGATGCTAGCTCAATTGCTAATTTTAAATCTGAGATAGATAGCTTTTTGCCAACTAAAGATATTAAGGGATATGGGCCAAAGGCAGGTATATGGAGTTAGATCACAGATTAGCCATGATCTTATCAAATGGCAGAGCGGGCTCGAGGGGCTGAATGGCCTACTCCTGTTCCTAATGTATCACTTTACACTTCTGAGTTAAATTTCATCTGCCATATGTCTGCCCAAATCACCAGTCTATGCCCTCCTGAAGTCTGTTATTATCCTCCACACTGTTTACGACATTTCCAAGTTTCGTGCCATCTTCAAACTTTGAAATTATACCCTCTATTCCCAAATCCAGGTCATTTATATATATCAAACAGAACGTTGGTCCTAATACTAACCCCTGGGAGCACCACTGTATACTTGCCTCCAGTCTAAAAAACAACCGTTCACCACTACTCTCTGCTTTCTGTCCCGTAGCCAATTTTGTATCCATGCTGCCACTCTCCCTTTAATTACATGGGCTTTAATTTTGCTAACTAGTCTATTATGTCGTATTTCATCAAATGCCTTTTGAAAGTCCCTGTACACATCAACCACACTACCCTCATCAACCCTTTCCGTTACTTCATCGAAGAATTCAATCAAGTTGGTCACGATTTTCCTTTAACAAATCCCTGCTGACTTGCATTTATTCACCCGTACTCTTCCAAGTGCCAGTTAATTTTGTCCCGGATTATTGTCTCTAAAAGTTTCCCCACCTCCGAACGTTAGGCTGACTGGCCTGTAATTGCCAGGTTTATCACTCCCCTTTTTAGAACAGGCAAACGTGACTCCAGGATGGAATGTTGCCTCCCTGGTGCTAGGGTCAAGGATGTCACAGAGCGGCTACAGGGCATTCTGGAGGGGGAGGGTGAACAGCGACATAGGAAAAAAAGGGATGAGGTCCTGCAAGGTGAATTTAAGGAGTTAGGAGATAAATTAAAAAGCAGGACTTCAAAGGTAGTGATCTCAGGATTACTATCGGTGCCACGTGCTAGTAAGTATAGAAACAGGAAAATAGACAGGATGAATGCGTGGCTGCAGGGATGGTGTAGGAGGGAGGAATTTAGATTCCTGGGACATTGGGACCGGTTCTGGGGAAGGTGGGACCTGTACAAGCTTGACGGGTTACACCCGAGCAGGACCGGGACAAATGTCCTCGCGGGGGTGTTTGCTAGTGCTGTTGGGGAAGGTTTAAACTAGAGTGGTAGGGGGATGGGAACCTGAGCGGGGAGTCAGAAGGGAATAAAGTTGAGAGCAGCAAGAGAGGGGAAGACCCAGGGGAAATCTACAATGCAAATAGTACAAACAGTTGTTCAAGAACAAGTGAAAGGGAAAAGCATAGAGCAGCGGAAAGAAAGTATACTTTAGGCACGACAGATAAAATGAAAACTAGAAGGCGTAAGGCGATTAACCCAGCATCAAAGCTGTGGCAGGGGGTTGGGAACCTGAGCAGGGAGACAGAGGAAAGCGTATCAGGAAGGGACAGAAGGTATGGAGTAAAAGGTAAAGTGTTAAAAAAGGAAAAAGCAGGAACTAAGTGTCACAAAACATATTTGAAAGTTCTTTATCTGAATGCACGTAGCATTCATAACAAAATGGACAAGTTAATGGCACAAATAACGACGTATGGGTATGATCTTGTGGCCATTACAGAAACATGGCTGCAGGGTGACAACGACTGGGAATTAAATATGCCAGGGTATTTAACAATCAGGAAGGACAGGCAGGAAGGAAGGGGAGGTGGGGTGGCTATGTTAATAAGGGAAGGAATCACTGTAATACAGAGAAAAGATATTGGGACAAAGGATCAGGATAATGAAACAGTTTGGGTAGAGATAAGGAATAATAAGGGGAAAAAAGCACTCATGGGCGTAGTATATAGGCCTCCTAATAGTTGCAACTCTGCTGGAAGAAGTATTAATCAGGAAATAGTCGGGGCATGTAATAAGGGAACAGCTATAATTATGGGGGATTTTAACTATCATATTAACTGGACAAATCAAATTGGGCAGGGTAGCCTTGAGTGTATTAGGGATGGATTTCTTGAGCAGTGTGTAACTGAACCAACAAGGGGGCAAGCAACCTTGGACCTGGTCCTGTGTAATGAGCCAGGATTAATTAATAATGTCCTAGTTAAGGATCCCCTTGGAATGAGTGACCATAACATGGTTACATTCCATATCCAATTAGAGGGTGAGAAGGTTGGTTCTCAAACAAGCGTACTGAGCTTGAATAAAGGAGACTATGATGGAATGAGAGCGAAATTGATTAAAGTGGACTGGGAAAATAGTTTAAAGGGTAAGACGGTACATGAACAGTGGTGTTCATTTAAGGAGTTATTTTACAACTTTCAAAAAATATATATTCCACTGAGGAAAAAAGGGTGTAAAAGAAATGACAGCCATCCGTGGCTAAGTAAAGAAATTAAGGATAGTATCCGACTAAAAACAAGGACATATAAGGTAGCCAAACTTAGTGGGAGGATAGAAGATTGGGAAGTCTTCAAAAGACAGCAAAAAGTAACGAAAGGATTGATTAAGAAAGGGAAGATAGATTATGAAAATAAATTTGCAAAAAATATAAAAACAGATAGCAAGAGTTTCTACAGTTATATAAAAAGAAAAAGGATGGCTAAGGCAAACGTAGGTCCTTTAGAGGATGAGACCGGGAAATTAATGGTGGGAAACATGGAGATGGCAAAAATGCTGAACAAATATTTTGTTTCAGTCATTACGGTAGAGGACACTAAGAATATCCCAACACTGGACAAACAGGGGGCTCTGGGGGGGGGGGGGGGGGGGGGGAGGAGCTAAATACGATTAAAATCACTCAGGAGATGGTACTCAGTAAATTAATGGGACTCAAGGCGGATAAATCCCCTGGACCCGATGGCTTACATCCGAGGGTCTTGAGGGAAGTGGCAGTCGGGATTGTGGATGCTTTGGTGATAGTTTTCCAAAATTCTCTGGACTCGGCAAAGGTCCCGGCAGATTGGAAAACTGCTAATGTAACACCCTTATTTAAAAAGGGTAGTAGGCAGAAGGCTGGAAATTATAGACCAGTTAGCCTAACATCTGTGGTGGGTAAAATTTTGGAGTCTATTATTAAGGAGACAGTAACGGAACATTTAGATAAGCATAATTTAATAGGACAAAGTCAGCATGGCTTTATGAAGGGGAAGTCATGTCTGACAAATTTGCTTGAGTTCTTCGAGGATATAACGTATAGGGTGGATAAAGGGGAACCAGTGGACGTAGTGTATTTAGACTTCCAGAAGGCATTCGACAAGGTGCCACATAAAAGATTATTGCTCAAGATAAAGAATCACTGGCATGGGTGGAGGATTGGTTATCTAACAGGAAGCAGTGAGTTGGGATAAATGGTACATTCTCGGACTGGCAACCTGTAGCCAGTGGTGTTCCGCAGGGGTCGGTGCTGGGTCCCCAACTCTTTACAATCTATATTAACGATTTGGAGGAGGGGACCGAGTGTAACATATCAAAGTTTGCAGATGATACAAAGATGGGAGGGAAAGTAGAGAGTGAGGAGGACATAAAAAACCTACAGGGGGATATAGACAGGCTGGGTGAGTGGGCGGAGATTTGGCAGATGCAATACAATATTGGAAAATGTGAGGTTATGCACTTTGGCAGGAAAAATCGGAGAGCAAGTTATTACCTTAATGGCGAGAAACTGGAAAGTACTGCAGTACAAAGGGATCTGGGGGTCCTAGTGCAAGAAAATCAAAAAGTTAGTTTGCAGGTGCAGCAGGTGATCAAGAAGGCCAACGGAATGTTGGCTTTTATTGCTCGGGGGATAGAATATAAAAACAGGGAGGTATTGCTGCAGTTATATAAGGTATTGGTGAGACCGCACCTGGAATACTGCATATAGTTTTGGTGTCCATACTTAAGAAAAGACATACTTGCTCTCGAGGCAGTACAAAGAAGGTTCACTCGGTTAATCCCGGGGATGAGGGGGCGGACATATGAGGAGAGGTTGAGTAGATTGGGACTCTACTCATTGGAGTTCAGAAGAATGAGAGGCGATCTTATTGAAACATATAAGATTGTGAAGGGGCTTGATCGGGTGGATGCGGTAAGGATGTTCCCAAGGATGGGTGAAACTAGAACTAGGGGGCATAATCTTTGAATAAGGGGCTGCTCTTTCAAAACTGAGATGAGGAGAAACTTCTTCACTCAGAGGGTAGTAGGTCTGTGGAATTTGCTGCCCCAGGAAGCTGTGGAAGCTACATCATTAAATAAATTTAAAACAGAAATAGACAGTTTCCTAGAAGTAAAGGGAATTAGGGGTTACGGGGAGCGGGCAGGAAATTGGACATGGATTTAGATTTGAGGTTAGGATCAGATCAGCCATGATCTTATTGAATGGCGGAGCAGGCTCGAGGGGCCGATTGGCCTACTCCTGCTCCTATTTCTTATGTTCTTATTTGCAATCCTCATGTTCCTCCAGCACTGTTCCCATATCTGAGGAGAATTGGAAGATTGTGGCCAGGCCTTCCACAATTTCCACCCTTACTTCCTTCAGTAAGCTCGGATGCATCCCATCTGGATCAGGTGACTTTTCTACTTTTGAGTGGTACTAGGCAGGAATGGGATTTTTAACATTTACCTCAATCACCACGACAAGTAGACAGGACCTTCGTTCAAACTCCCATTCCCAAGTAAGGGACCTGCAACAGTGCAGTGTTCAGTCAGTACTGCGACAGACTAAATTATGTGCTCTTACATGAGACCTGAACCCACATCCTTCTCACTCAGAGGCAGGAGTGCTGCCAATGGAGCCAAACTGACACTTTGTCCAGTTCACCCAACTGTCCACCGTACGTCTATTTGTTTTGGGTTAGTTGTTGAGCCTGTGGACACACCTGTGAAGCCAGTTAGGTCATGATGCCCATCTAACAAGAGCAGTGACTAAAGGGTGAGTCTCTTGCACAGTTAACACAAAGTTCAATTTAGGTTAAACAGTTTATTTCAGGGCCTTTAAGACAAAAATTAAAGTTTCCATTTTCTACTTTTATCCAATTAAAAGAACTGTTTGTCGAAGACCAGCCACAGTACAACTGGAATGGCTCAATGTTCAAAAACTCAAATTTTGGGAGATTTTAATTCCAGTTCATTCAAACACACAGTATCGATTCTTCTCGACATGTCTTGTTAGAACTTTTTGAAAAGAAAAATATGATTTACCTGTGGAATGATTCCAGGCTGCACTGGCTTTAACACAGATAACAGAGACTTCAAACAACAAGCTCTTTAGCATTAAATAAATCGGCAAGATCTTGAACTTTTGAGTAAGCAGCATGAATTAACTTGATGAGGAAAAAGGAGCCGAGGTGCCTTTGTATCAGTACACAGCAGACTGAACTGATCCCTGTATCGTACTGGCTTCCTGTGCTGTCCTCCCAGGCCGGCCCGCGACCATCGCGAACCATTTAAAGAATCGGGCAGGTAGTGTTCGACGGGTGCGTTTGAATTCTAAATGAGCAACTCCTCACTTTCGCACACTTCCGTCTATATGCAGCAGCAGTAACAGTGAGGGAGACAGGCACTTCTGGGGTGTGCAGGCTGTGTATGGCTGTGTATCTCGTTAGCTGGATGTGGAATTGTTGCAGGTTTACAATGGCTTGCTTCCGGTTTCTCGACTGACCTCTTCACTGTGCGTCCTGCTTGTGAACAGCTAGGATTGCCGGCTTTTGCCCAGACCCAAAAATGATGGGGGCTATTTAAATCTGGTTTTCACTGTTCAAATTTAGCAGGTGACCAGCTCCGACAACTGTTTGTCTGGTTCAAAACTAGGGAGTGGGGGACAGACTAGACACACGAGTGTGAAATTAGGATCTGAAGCACCATGGTCCTCGCCAAAAGGTCTACACTCTTAACATACAGAGCAATGAGGGGTGTCTCAAAACCTACGTGGAACTAATGCTTAAAATGCAAAGAACCGCATGGATACAGTATGCAGCAGAAACTAAATGTTGTGCGTATGTACATACCACGTGTAGTATTCTAAATTACTACAAGGGGCTGGTTTAAGTTCCTTTGGGGGAAGAAGGAATAAAGATTATAACATGCAATATATATTAAACAGTCTCCCTGACTGAACTTTATCTGGGTGTTTTGCCATCTTCATTTCAAGAAATTAAAACATAAAAGGGGAGGTTACACCAGTTCATGGCAGCACACCCCAAATTCTTGCTGTTCCTGTCAACCAGCTAGGGTCAGGCTGGCAGAGGTGGGCAGGAGAAAGGGAAGCAAAATATCACAGTGATTGCTTTTTCTTGGGCTCCATTATTTTGGGTTTTGTGAAGCAGAGTTGCTTGTATTTTGCATAGTCCTCAAGGAAGAGGCAACTGAAACATGAGTCTTATTTTTGCAGTTCGCGGGGCCTGTACATTAGTAATGTTACTTTCTTCCATTCCCCACACAGGGATTGAGCCTATAACTTATGAGAAACATGGGCCACTCAGCTGAGAGTACAGGGTTGAATAGATTCCTGAACCCAAGTAGAAAGGAGTAAGGATTTTGTGAGGCTGGCGTCAGAGTTCAGTTCAGTCTGCTGTGCACCCCTCGTTTTTTTTCCCTGTTTAAAGATGTAGAGTTCAGTTCAGTCTGCTGGGCACGCCATGGTTTCTGATGTACATTTGAAGCGTTAAAACTCCTTTCAGAGATGCAAGAGTAGACACAGACCGTTACATGAAACAAAAAAAGGCTTTGAATCCTTCCAGATATTCCAAACTTCAGCCACGGAAGCCAAAGAAACCCTTGATGTAGCCGGTGAGGCCTCCTTTGCCTTTCTGCTCCACTTTGTCCTCCAAGGGTGGGAATGCTGCATGGTTCAGAGCCAGGTCAAAGAACAGGGGCTTGCAGGGGATCGGCTGGAAGTCTGGTGGGAATCGCACTAGATTGGCGTGTTTCGTGACCAGAGAGGGTTCGATGCGGAACACATCCAAACACTCTCGTAGAGGCTGCAAGAGAAGCAGAATCACAAGGTTACAACCACAGCCCTAACATGCACGACACAGTTTAACTGTGACCACTGGTGAGATCAGCAGCCCTGGTAGGTGACCTAGATAACACACTGAACTTCACTATTGTAAACAATTTTACAACACCAAGTTATAGTCCAGCAATTTTATTTTAAATTCACAAGCTTTCGGAGGCTTCCCCCTTCACCTGACGAAGGGGGAAGCCTCCGAAAGCTTGTGAATTTAAAATAAAATTGCTGGACTATAACTTGGTGTTGTAAAATTGTTTACAATTGTCAACCCCAGTCCATCACCGGCATCTCCACATCATGAACTTCACTACACTTGGGAGTCAACCAAACCCACGCTCTACATTTCCTTTAAAATTTCCACAATTTTTATCTCCCTCTCCTGAAGTCGGTGACTCATGCTGAGGTACAGTGCCACAAGTGCCCATTCGCAGGAGTTACTCACACATGTGGCGGCTCTTCACATATCAACTTGACCATGGGGACAGCCCAATCCTGCTCTCATCAAATATCCGCACACAAGCAGGGTCACTGGATGGCAATTGGGTTGGGATGTTGGCTTATTTTTTTTCTCCCTTGCCTTGCTTGGGAACAGTGAGGCCAACTGCAGTGTCACAAATGTCATCCAGGTTGAGATCAACTAACTCAGCACCGACCAAGGAGCCAATCTGTGACCCTGTGGTCTGCATGGCTCAGTACACCAGGCAGAGATTTTACTCACTTATGCCACAATAAACCACATTCCAACAGGGTGCGCAATATAATTGGTAAAAGAACCAGAGGGGAGATGAGAATTTTTTTTTTACGCAGCGAGTTGTTATGATCTGGAATGCACTGCCTGAAAGGCGGTGGAAGCAGATTCAATAGTAACTTCCAAAAGGGAATTGGATAAATACTTGAAAAGGAAAAAATTGCAGGGCTTTGGGAAAGAGCAGTGGGGTGTGGGACTAATTGGAGAGCTCTTTCAATGATCTGGCTCAGGCACGACGGGCCGAATGGCCTCCTTCTGTGCTGTATGATTTTATGATTCTAATGAGCCTGATTGATGAGCAACAGGGAATTGGGAGGAGACTGAGTTTACACTCGCAACTGTTCTAAGCCACTGAATAGCTTCATCCCTTTTGCTTTGAGGTTTTTATCTAATAAAGTTTTACTCTACAGACACATTCCCCCCTCCTCGCAGAGCCACAAAACAGTATCCAAAGCCACCCTGAACAGTATCCAAAGCCACCCTGAACAGTATCTTCCCAGCTGAAAGATCAGGAAGAGCAAAGAACAAGATACTCAAAGAACAAGATACAGGGCCATGGGGAAAGAGATGAGAAGGGGGACTAATCAGATAACTCTTTCAAACAGGTACGATGGGTCGAATGGCCTCTTTTTCTGTGCTGTATGATTCTAAGACAACTTATTCCCTAAAAAAATATTCTGCCAACAAGGATTCACCCCTCTCCCCTTCATTTAGGTTCTCCTGTGCTACTCGCTATTCCCTGGGCTGAAAGGACAAGTGGCCTGCTGTCAGGCCTCAGAGTGTACGACTGGCTGACTATAATTTGTTCAGATTTTCCTCCCTTTGGGAAGCACCACATTTCTATTGTGTGCTTTACCCAACTGCCAGGACAGATTGGCAATTCACTACATGCAGAATCAGTGGCATTACAACTGCCACCTCCTGTGAAGGTTCAAAGGGTAAAAGCATCACCCACTGCGGTAGTGAGCCCCACAGACCGGAAAGGTCCCATGTTTAATCCCCAGCCTGAACTGTTAGCAATAAGAGTGCTCAAATTACATTCAGCACTCCTGGGTATTTTGGTGCTATAGGGCCTATTTAAAACTATCAAAAACGTATTCCATGCGAGCCCCTTACAGCCGGCTTTCACGTCAGGTGATTTAACCTCACCCCACCACACGGACTGCAGGAGGTTTTTAGTTTGATAAATATGTATAAAATAAAGCCAGCTCACCAAAACACACTCAGCTAGAAGAGCAACAATGATTTAGGTCTACCCTCTACTCGAGACTAAAACAAGGTTCAGTCCCCATAATCCTACTTACAGCGTGTAATGAAACTAACAAAAAACAGAAGGATGGAATGTTCCAAGCACCCCTGAATCAAAGACTCTTACGGCATGGAAACGGGCTAGTCCATCATTCAAATCGGTGCCGATATCTTTCTCCATATCCTTTAATATTCCTCTTTTACAATCAACCAATTCCCTTTAAAGAAAATATTATGGACTCTAATTCAACAACACTTTGTGGCACAGAATCCCTCTCTAAAGAATTTTTTTCCCCAAGTCCCCCTTTAATTCTTGCGATCATAAAGTTTGTGCCCCTCTATTGTCCTCCTACCCACCAGTGAAAACAATCACTCTCATTGTAACCCTTCATAATCTTGAAGACCTCGAAGGGATCACAACAGAATCTTCTGAGTTTTCATCTGAAAATGCCAGCAATGCTGCCCTGCGATCAAACACATCTTTATCAGTATTAAGATGGTGCCAGACTGTGCCACACACTTTGCTATTTCTAGCAATCTGGTTAGATTTGAGGCAGTGAAGCATTTTCCTCTGGTGATTGTGAAACACTTCTTTCTGGCTCAGGAAAGTGATACAGGGCTGAGGAAAGCTGCCATTAATGACTAGGAATCCCTTACCTTGTTGTCTTTGACCTGAAGCTGTGACACCATCTCAGAGATATCCTCTGTGTCTATGGGGGAGAAAAAGATTAATTACCTTAAGGTAGTCACAATATTCTCTGATGCGCACAGGGACAGTAATAGAATTATTAACCCCTTAAATAAACACAGCGACATTATTTCCGTCGGTGCTGCCCTTAAAACACACAGGGGGCAGTTATCCTGGCATGCCAACTGCCTTCCTAGGTACAGATGGTAATACCACCCAGTCACCTTCTCCTGCTAAGTAGCTATTACCCATCAACATTATTAAGGACGCAATCATAATATAATTAGGCAGAGCCAACATGGTTTTATGAAAGGGAAACTATGTTTGACAAATCTTGTAGAGTTTTTTGAGGATGTAAGTAGCAGAGTAGATAAGGGGAAACCAGTGGATGTAGTATATTTGGATTTTCAAAAGGCATTCGATAAGATACCATACAAGAGGTTGTTACACAAGATAAGGGCTCATGGGGTTGGGGTAATATATCATTCTGAAGAGAGGATTGGTTAACGGACGGAAAAAAGAGAGCAGGAATAAACGGGCCATTTTCAGGTTGGCAGGCTTGGATGAAGGGACTGAGTGTAATATTTCCAAATTGCCAATGATACAAAGCTAGGTGGGAAAGTAAGCTGTGAGGAGGACACAAAGAGGCTGTATAAGGATACAGACAGATTAAGTGAGTGGACAAGGAGGTGGCAGATGGAGTATAATGTGGGGAAATGTGATGGTTATTCACTTTGGTAGGAAGAATAGAAAAACAGAACTTTTTTAAATGGTGAGAAACTATTAAATGTTGGTGTTCAGAGAGATTTGGTTGTCCTTGTACATGAATCACAGAAAGTTAACATGCAGGTACAGCAAGCAGTTAGGAAGGTAAATGGTATGATGGCCTATATTGCAAGGAGGTTGGAGTAGAAGAGTAAGGAAGTCTTACTACAGTTGCACAGGGCTTTGGTGAGGCCTCACCTGGAGTACTGTGCACAGTTTTCGTCTCCTCACCTAAGGAAGCCTTGAGGCGGTGCAACAAAGGCTCACTACATTGATTCCTGGGATTAGAGGGTTGTCCTATGTGGTGAGATTGGGTAGAATGGGCCAATATTCCGGAGTTTAGAAGAATGAGAGGGAATCTCATTGAAACATAAAAGACTCTGAGAGGCTGTTTCCCTGGCTGGAGAGTCTAGAACTAGGGGGCATAGTTTCAGGATAAGGGGTCGGCCATTTAGAACTAAGATGAGGATCGGGCGGGAAAGTGGAATTGAGGTCGAAGATCAGCCTTGATCTTATTGAATAGCTGAGCAGGCTCAAGGGGCCGTATGGCCTACTCCTGCTCCTATTTCTTATGTTTTAACGTCTGGAAAGGAAGTTATTCCATTCATTCATCCACGCTCACAGGCATCAATCAGATTACCCCCTCCATTATATACAGAGCCAACAAACTCATTACGCCCTCCATTGCACGAAGCCAAGAACCCCATTACTTTCCAATAAATACAGCACAAACAACCCCATTACCTGCTCCATTACATATAGAGCCAAACAAGAATTTGTATTTAATGCAGTGAAACGACCCTTCACAGGAGCGTTATCAAACAGAATTTGATGCCGAGCCACATTGATAATTAGGACAGGTGAACAAAAGCTTGGTTAAAGGGGTTGGTTTTAAGGAACATCTTAAAAGGTGGAGAGAGAGGTAGAGAGGCAGAGGTCAAGGGAGGGAATTCCAAAGCTTAGGGCCTAGGCAGCTGAAAGCACGGCTGCCAATGATGGAGTGAAGTAAATCGGGGATGCGCAAGAGGCCAGAATTGGAGGAGCGCAGAGATCTCAGAGGGTTGTAGGGCTGGAAAAGGTTACAGAGATAGGGAGGGGCTAGGCCTTGGAGGGATTTGAACAAGAGGATGAGAATTTTAATTTGAGGCGTTGCCGGACCGGGAGCCAATGTAGGTCAGCAAGCACAGGAGTGATGGGTCAACAGGACTTGGTGCGAGGATAAGAACAGCAGAGTTTTGGATGAGCTCAAGTTTACGGAGGGTGCAAGGTTGGAGGCCGGCCAGGAGAGCATTGGGATAGTCAAATCTAGAGGTAACAAAGGCATGGATGAGCTGAGGCAGGGGCAGAGATAGGCGATGTTAAAGGTGCAGGTAGGCGGTCTTGGTGGTGGAGAGGATATGTGGTTGGAAGCTCAGCTCAGGGTCAAATAGGACGCCAACGTCGCGATCAGTCTGGTTCAGCCTCAAGCAGTGGCCAGGGAGAGTGATCAAATCGATAGCTAGGGAACGGAGTTAGTGGTGGGGACCAAAGACAATGGCTTCGGTTTTCCCAGTATTTAACTGGAGGAAATTTCTGCTCATCCAATAACCCCATCATCCTCCCCATTAAATAGAGCCAATAACCCCATTGTCCCCTCCATCACATACAGAGCCAATAACCATTCTCTCCATTACATACAAAGTCAACAATCCCAATTACCCCTCCATTACAAATGGGACCAACTCCATTATCCACAGGGCCAGCTCCTCACACATTCCCCAACATATACAATGGCAACAATGCATGAGCTATTGTAAACATGGCTCCAACCAGCTCTGTACCCGAAGTATGTGCAGCATTCTACACATGACATGCAAAGATACGTATAATTTACTCCTGCTTCATACTGCAAATTTCCAATTTTAGCAACAGCTCCACATACAATGAGACATTCATCATATCGTATGACCAAATGCCCCCTCAACCAGGTTAGTGCACTCACCTAGAATAGCAGCTGCCTGTACAGAGTATTTCTCAGCATTGACCCGGGCAGCAAGTTCCTTCACGTCAGGGAGATCCTGCACAAAGCAGCACAATGTTACTCGAATATTTCTGTTACCAATGGCCACAGTTAAATTTTGTGTTTGTATGGAATGTTTTCTCACAAAGGTTGACTGCAGTTCCTGTAAGCACTGCTTATGATGCAATCACTGTACTTTTTATGTACAGCTGTGCGATCAGTGGGTTAACAATTACCCTTACTCATACTGGATTGAACAGTCTTGTACTGAATCACACACTTCAGACGACAGATATTAAATTCAGATTCTATAATAACTAATATTTATGTACAATTACATTGAGACATAAAACACAGCAAATTCAGCAGAGTACAATAAAAACATAAGTAGGAGAAAATTCTGCAATGACTTAATTACGTTATAAAAAAGTGTCTTCAGGTACAATATACATTTTTTTTTTAGTTTTAAAGACAAAGTTCTGGTACCTGACCTGGCCAGTTCTGTAAAGTGAACCTTGTGTCTAATTCAGCACTAGCAGTTATCAGTTGCCTGCTCCCAAATGACCAATATTCATGTATGAGCCTCGACAGTGAACCTCAGTAGCCTGTTCAACCATGCAGGGAGGTATCACAGTGGAGCTGGTTCCTATCTGCATCCAAAGTCCACACATGCACAGTTCAAAAGGGGTCACTGGGTAACCATGAGGAAAGAGGAGCCAGACGATTTTCCTGGCCGACTGCAGCTCCCCAGCTGATGTGCCAGCAGAAGTCAGTTAACTCAGTATGGAGCAGGGACTGACCTGCAGCCTTCCTGGTCTGTACAGCTCAGCTGCTGAATGGAACATCAGGTGAGTAGCACTTCGCACCTGTAAAGGATTTCTTTGCATCGTTGTGGGTTGTATTACTTAATAAGATGTGTGCGCAGAGCTTTCTCACTGCTCGTCACTGTATATAGATTTAACAAACGAGCACAAGAAAAAGATGGGAGGTAACTCTAAAATTAAGAAACCATTACCAAAGGTTTCGTTTAGAATGGATGTCACACAGGCTTTCTACCACCATGTTAATAGCATCATTCAGTTGAGGGGAGGGGCATAAAGTGATAAATGGTTAAACCAACTAAGAGGTGAGATGGGCTGAGCTTAGGAGGAATACTGTGACAAGGGGCGAGACAGAGGAAGAACGTGATGTAGCCCCCTTTCACATCCACAGGATGCACTAAAGTGCTTCACAGCCAGTTACTTTTGAAGTTTAATCATCATTGTTTTGTAGGCAAATGCAGCAGCCGATTTGTGCACAAGGTCCCACAGACAATGAGATAAACACGAGGCAAGGGCAGGAGAGGCTTGATGGACCAAGTGACCCTTTCTCGAAGATGACATCTCCTTGCTGATACATGGAAGTTGCTTCTCACTGCATCTGTGTTCTGTAGCAGTCTGCACAACGAAGCTGAGGGCCAGTGAAAATATCTTGGAACAGAGTGTAAGCTGCCGCGTGTGGCTTTGCTAGCTGATCAAAAGATGTATTTGGATCAATCGCCCAATGCAAGAAGGCGGCAGTATTGTACTGCCATTGTTTGCAGATGATAAACACTCAATATGAACAAGTTTCTCAAATAAAAAGTGGCATTTGCCAATGCTGTACCTGTAAATTATTCGTAAATTTCGTGGTTTGGGCCTGTGCCTCGGAGGTGTATTTAAGGACTCGCTCATATAGAACCAGGGCTTCACTCCACTTTTTCACTAATACATAGGACTGAGCAATGAAAAAGCACCTGGAAAAGAGAGGACACTGAGACCATTGCAGATACAACCCCTTCCCCAAAAGCACAACACACTGTACAGCTCTACAGCACTTCAGAATGCAAATAGACTGGGACAAACCACTGATTTGATGGCTTCAGTTCCTAATGTACCAGTCTCTGCCCTATCTCTGGGCAGCCATGTCAGTGAAAAGATAGACTTGAATTTATGTAGATTCGTGTCATGCCTTTCAAAGCACTTTGCATACAATGAATTACTTTGGAGTGCAGTGACTGTTATGTAGGCAAACTTGTCAGCCATTGTGCACAGCAAGATCCCACAATCAGCAATCGGATGAATGACCAGTTAAGCTATTTTGGTAATGTTGGTTGAGAGATGAATGTTGACCAGGCCACCATGTTAACTCCCTGCTCTTTTGTTAGTAAACGGTACCGTGGGATCTTTGACATCCATTTGTTACATGTGGCCTTGGTTTAATTCCACATCCGAATTACAGCACCTCCAACGACGCAGCACTCCCTCAGTACTACACTGGAGTTTCAGCCTAGTTTACGTGTCAAGTCCTGGAGTGGGCTTGAACTCTCAACCATCTGACTTGTGCTACCAGCTGAGCCATGCAGGCACCAGACGGTTCCGGTCCTGAGATTCCTACTATGGCAGTGCAAGCTGTTTGGGCTGGCCAGATTTGGGGCGGGACCTAGTTTTGCTGGGCTGCCACCCTCCTCTTCTCACCGTCTCAAAATTCTGCCAGAAATTAGGGCAAAAAAATCTTGTTTTCTAACCACAGGAACAGGAGTAGGCCATTTAGCCCCTCGAGCCTGTTCTGCCATTCAATATCATGGCTGATCTGTGACCTAACTCCATATACCCGCCTTAGCCCCATATCCTTGAATACCTTTAGATAACAAAATCTATCAATCTCACATTTAAAATTAGCAATTGAGCTACCGTCCATGGAACATACCCCAAGAGGGAGGGGGGAAATCCGATGGAAAAAATACTGAAGGGAAGCTGACTAAGCACTACGGACTCTGTAATGAAGAAAACACAGAGCTGTATTTCAGTGAACTGTCCGTCCAATTGAAACTGCTCTGTGTACTGCCTGGATTCAAAGAAACACTACTCTGAAGGTGTGGCACTCTCTGTTTCTTCAGGCTGCGAGGGCGACCTGAAACTGCTATACACAACCTAAAGAGACGATTATCCCTTGGATTTTAAACAGCAGTAATAATTTCATCCCGTACTGCTATTCCATTTTAATTGTATATTAAAGTGTTAAAAACCTGAAATAAGAGCAGAAAATGCTGGGAGAACAATACAATATTCTGGGTAAGAACTTCAATCAGAATTTCACCATCTGAAATGTTAATCTGTCACTTCTTTTAGCTACTCACTTGGCTGCTGTGCACTTTCAGAATATTCTGTTAGTAAGTGAACTAGAATGCCTGAACCTTTGCACTTCAAGATCAGTGAGACAGAAATAGGGTCTTTTCGTCTGTAGCTTCCTCTCTGCATTGCTTTTCTGAGTTTAGAAACACAGGTCCATTTAAGATACCACTCTTAAAATGGAATGCTGGGAATTCAGCTTCTACTCCTTTGTTTCCGCATGAAGTACATCAGAAAGAAGCTGGCCAAGCCAAGGCTGTTTATTACTAGCAGATGGATGTGACCGAGAAAACAAATTACCAAGCACACCCAAGTGCTAGAAACAATTAACATGCATCACTGGGCTACTAAGCAATGATATAAACTAATTAGGATAGCTCTAGCATAGACACTACAGATGGCCATCACCATTCCTTTGTGTATGCGTTAAGGAGCTGGGTGCTCATTGTTCAGTGAAGTGTCTCTGTCTCACAGGTTGACTTCTCAAAGGGTTTTATGAGTACATGGATCACTTTTGACGTACAAGTTAGTTATGGTTCTGACCTGGCTGCAACAAACTCTGAGGCAAGATGCAGTTCCATAGGTAGGGACACCTATCTGATCCCAAGACTATAACTGATAGGGAGGGAGCAGGCAGGTGGCTACTCCCTTTGAGTAATATTTATCTTTTGCTTAAACAATCTGCAGGAAAGCCAAAGAAACTCAACCGACATGTTTGTGTTTAAATCCTTCATTAAATGGGCCAAAGTGCAGCGCTACTGGGACTAACTTCAACAACTAGCTGTTACTATCTGTGAATAAACTTGTTTGATAGTTTAGTCTGCTCTCTGGCGTGCCTTGATATCAATCGCCCTCTGAAGTGTTATGGGCGCATAGTGAAAATCCTACAGGCAATGCAGAGACTAGAAATTCCCATTGATTCCTGGGATGGGATGAGAAGAGAGATCGAGTAGAATGGGCCTCTATTCTCTGGCGTTTTCAAAAATGAGAGATGATCTCCATTGAAACGTATAAAATTCTTAGAGGGCTTGACAGGGTAGATGTTGAGAGGCGGATTCCCCTGTCTGGAGAGTCTAGAACTAGGGGTCATAGTCTCAAGATAAGGGGTCGGCCATTTAGGACTGAAATGAGGAAAAATTTCTTCAGAGGGTTGTGAAACTTTGGAATTCTCTCCCCCAGAGGGCTGTGGATGCTCAGTTGTTGAGCATATTCTAGACTGAGATCGACAGATTTTTGGACTCGAAGGGAATCAAGGGATATGGGGATAGGGCGGGAAAGTGGAGTTGAGGTAGATGATCAGCCATGATCTTATTGAATGGTGGAGCAGGCTCGAGGGGCCGTATGGCCTACTCCTGCTCCTATTTCATATGTTCTTATGAGAAAGGGCCTAGATGTCCTGGGTATGCTGTCCCAGATACTTTGCACACAAGGCCTCACTTCAGCTCACAGGAAACACAGGCTTGGTTTTGGAAGTGGATTTTTGTGTTGGGTGCAAGCTATTTGGAGAAGCTTGCAACGAACTGTATAAGCAAATTTGTAACTGCAGCATAATGGCCTCAGTTATACATATATCCAGTGTCTTGTACAGTAAGACTTGGTTACAAAAAGATCAGCGCTTAGAGGACATTTTTCAGATACATGTGGCAGCCATCTAAGAAAGTATCAATACGTGTGCCAGTGTTATTATGAAGATAGCAGTCTGTAGGTTAGGACGTGGACAAACTAAGCGTAGATGCCTCGCTGTGCCAATGCATACCACCATCCTGCTCATTTGGTAATCAATTCAAATACTTGACATCCCTCTTTTCCTGAAGGTGCTGATTCATACTGCAGTACAATTCCACAGAGGCAAGCTATCATCTGGTACCTTGCCCAAGTTATGGATCGTGTACATCTTTGGACATCAGGGAAAGATAGGACTAGGTTTGACTGTAATGTCACCTAAAATGCCTCATTGTCTTGGCGCTCAGGTGAAGAATGACTATTTGGATTGAGGGCTGCCAGGAGGAGTTAGTGCCTTCAGGAGAGGAAGAGGAAAAATGGGAAAAGTGATAGTTGCTTAACCGAGGAGCCATAGTATGAACTCAGCTCCTCCTTGCCTACCTGTAGGCCTTGTAAACCAAAGTCTTCAGCTCCACCTCCATCTGGAAGTTTTTATCATCCTCCAGCCCCGACAGTTGGGGCAGCTCCGACAGATTCTATGCAGTAATACAATGTCCAGCATTAGAAACATTTCGTGAAATCGTCCAGAAATACTGCATCACCATAAGTCTATTACTTCAACCCTTGGATACCCAAAATCCTTCAGCCCAGGAGCGACAAGCAGTCCTAAGTGCAAGCTTTGGCATCAGGGACGGTAACTGCTATTGTTTGCTGAGTTCCCAAGGCCCACATTTATTGCAGGGCGGGAATGCCAATTCCTGACAGCCTCTCCCAATGTCCACTCATGTGGGCTCTTGCCTCTCAGTACTTACTGTGTGGAAGATGCAATTGTTATTCCCAACTCTTTACAAGACCTTTGAAGCTGTATTTAGACCACTAGCTAGCAGAAAAAGAGAAGGGCGCTCAAATATTCATGCCCTGTCTGCAGTGGCGCTGAGCTAGCAATGCAGCTTTGGTACTGCCACTTTGCACCCCTCTAAAAGCAGGCACCACTCAAGAACAGTCCTATAGTATAACTGCAGGATTAGAGAGTGCTCAAATTCCAGCAGTTCCCAAATATTAAAGAACAAATTAGCATTTATATAGGACCTTTCACATGCTCAGGATATGCTAAAGTGCTTCACAGCCAATGAACAATTTTGGAGTATAGTCAGTTATGCAGGCAAATTAGCAATGTTTACAGCATTCAAGTTGCCAACCATACATTTGAAAATTTTAAACTTTGCTAAAATTTAGTAGACGTGAGTTGACTAGTTACCTTCACACGAAAAATTAACTAGTTATCTCTCGCTCGATCTATCTGACTTTCCTCTCCGAGCCCCTTCCTTACTGCTATCTCTTCTGTATTTTTCCCATTCTCTATGACTGTCTCATAATTTTCTTTGTCTCTCACTCTACTCAATTCCTGCAGAAATTAAGGGGCCTCAATCAAATATGAAGCTCTCCTCTTGGGCAGAAGTTTAATCCCTGGACTCCCTTCAGGAAAGTCCGACCACCACAGAAACACTTCAGTTTACAGACTGAGAGATGCTCCCCCAACAACCCTGGCCTGCATCTCCCAATCCCACCTACATCTGGTCAGTCTGTTTTCAAATCTTTTCTTGAAAGGTTGGCAGACAGGTTGCAAGAGGCTGGGGGGCATCTGATGCCCACCCCAATACCTCTGTCGCTGAACTGGGAGACAGTACTGGGCCGGGGTCTGGGCTTTGTCATTGGCGAGGGTGCAGGCCTGGAGAGTGCACAGCCATGCTTGGCTGGATGAGGTCCCTGTCGCTGTTGCACTGCATCCGGAGCTACAATTCTAACTGCAGCTGCTAGCTCTGGGAGAAGTGGCTTAACATACATAGGCTGGGGGCTGGGAGAGTGTAGTGAAAGAGGATCTGGGGGTAAGGAGCCTCAGTCGGGAGGGGTGGGAATGGTCCATGACTGGGCTGAATCTCTACCTCGATGAATTGCATTTAAAACATGTGGCGAAATAAACTCTGTGGTCTACTCAACTGAGGTGGCTGCAGTTCTCCATGACTATCACAGCACGTTCTTCCCCAACTGGAAACTCTCACCATTCTCCAGCCACGGCCTGTGGTCAGATCATCTTTCTCAGTGGCAAATAAACAAAGGGTTTTGGGCAGTTTGGCGTGTGTCAGCTATTCAAAACCATTCAGCGGCCTCATTTACTCCAACCAAGTGTTCAGAAACCCAACACTCTTGCCGTAAAAGACCATTTCCCCCTATTCAGTTGGGAAGTTTGGGTGCTTCTATTAACACAGCATGTGCAGTCATGCGACCCACAATGTTGCTACGGTACATGGCCCAGTGAACCGCTACACTTGCCCCAGAGTCACCCTTATATAGAAAGGGTTGAAGTGGAGAGGTTCTACTGAAACCACCAGATGTTGTGCCTCTGGTATAAATTACATAGAGATTACAACACGGAAACAGGCTGTTCAACCCACCAGTCCGTGTTATTTATCCTCCACAAGCAGTAGTCCTAATCTCATGCCCACGCTGTTCATATATCCCTTTATAGCAGAACATTTCTGACTGAGCTATTTCAGTGTAGACTGTGGCTGCTCTGGCTTCAAAAGAACAAACTAACTGTGGAAAAGACAACATACCAGTAACAGCGTCAACACTGGTTCAGCAAGGAAAGAAACAACCACCACCACAGACCTCCTCGCAATCCAACTCCTTTACCTGCAGGATAATGTCGTACAGTCGGATCAGGTCTTGCGGCCGCAGTACACGCTTTCCCTCGTCTTGCGTTGGCTCACTCAGCTGCTTCTGCAAGGCTTCGGCCATGCTAACATTGCGTTTTATAGCCGTGGAAAGCTTAATGTATGTAAGGTAGCTGTGCGGACGTAAGCAATAATGAGTATTGAATGATCTGTACCCTAAAAAAGTCTCTCGCAAACGTCTTTACTTTAGTAAAGAAAGTGTTTAAAATGTTAAAAGGAAATGACGGACATGTTAAATGATCACTTTGCGTCAGTATTTACAGTAGAGGAAGAGGATCACATGCCAGATACCCCAAGGAAACTAACTTTGAATCAGGGACAGGGACTCACCATACTTAACGTAAGCAAATTAACAGTAATGAAGAAAATAATGGCACTAAGAATTCAGAAACTGTTCCTATAGATTGGAAAATTGCATGTCACTCCACTATTTAAGAATGGTGAGAGGGGGAAAACCAGGAAATTATAGACCAGTTAGCCTAACATCTGTTGTTGGGAAATTACTAGAGTCTATAATTAAGGATAGAGTGACTGAACACCTTGAAAATTTTCAGCTGATCAGAGAGAGAAAGCATGGATTTGTGAAAGGTAGGTCGTGCCTGACGAACCTGATTGAATTTTTTGAAGAGGTGACTAAAGTAGTGGGCAGGGGAATGTCTATGGATGTTGTTTATATGGACTACCAGAAGGCATTCAATAAAGTCCCTCATAAGAGACTGTTAGCTAAAGATGAAGCTCATGGAATTGAGGGTAAATTATTGACCTGGTTAGGAAATTGGCTGAGCGCAGGAGACAGAGAGTAGGGATAATGGGCAGGTAGTCAGATTGGCAGGATGTGACGAGTGAAGTCCCGCAGGGATCTGTCTTGGGGCCTCAACTATTCACTGTATTTATTAACGATTTAGACGATGGGATAGAGAGCCACATATCCAAGTTTGCCGATGACACAAAGAGAGGCAACACTGTAAGCAATGTAAATGGAAGCATAAAATTACAGAGAGATATTAATAGATTAAGTGAATGGGCAAAACTGTGGCAAATGGATTTCAATGTAGGCAAGTGTGAGGCCATCCACTTTGGACCTAAAAAGGATAGATCAGAGTACATTCTAAATGGTGAAAAGCTCAACAGTGGAGGTCCAAAGAGACTTAGGGACCCATGTACAAAGATCATTAAAATGTCATGGAGAGGTACAGAAAATAATCAAAAAGGCTAATGGAATACTGGCCTTTATATCTAGAGGACTAAAATATAAGGAGGTAGAAGTTATCCTACAGCTATACAAAGCCCTGGTTAGACCACACCTGGAGTACTGTGTTCAGTTTTGGGCACTGCACCTTAGGAAGAATATACTGGCCTTGGAGGGAGTGCAATGTAGATTTACTAGAACGATATCTGGACTCCGAGGGCTATATTACGAGGCGAGATTACACAAACTAGGGTTGTATTCCCTGGAATTTAGAAGATTTAAGGGGTGATTTGATCGAAGTTTTCAAGATATTAAGGGGAACTGATAGGGTAGATAGAGAGAAACTATTTCCGCTGGTTGGGGAGTCTAGAACTAGGGGACATAGCATAAAAATTAGAGCCAGGACTTTCAGGAGTGAAGCTGGGACACACTTCTACACGCAAAGGCTGGTAGAAGTTTTGAACTCTCTTCTGCAAACGTCAGTTGATGCTTGCTCAATTGTTAATTTTAAATCTGAGATTGATAGATTTTTGTTAACCAAAGTTATTAAGGGATATGGGGCTAAAGTGGGCATATAGAGTTGGGTCAGATCAGCCATGATATTGAACGGCAGAACAGGTTTGAGGGGCTAAACGACCAACTCCTGTTCCTATAGTTCTACGATTCGATAGTGTAGATACGGAGAAACTATTTTCTCTGATGGGGGAATGAAGAACAAGGGGCACAATCTTATAATTAGAGCTAAGCCATTTAGGAGGAAATTAGCAAGCATTTTTTCCACACAAAGGGTAGTAGAAATCTGGAACTCTCCCCAAAAGGCTGTGGATGCTGGGGGACAATTGGAGCTTCCAAGACCGAGATAGATAGATTTTAATTGGGTAAGGGTACTAAGGGATATGGAGCAAAGGCGGGTAAAATGTTGAGGTACAGATCTGCAGTGATCTAATTGAATGGCGGAGGCTCGAGGGGCTGAATGATCTACTCGTGTTCCTAAGTTCCTAAAGAGAATATTACTTATTAAATCTCAACTCACTGCAAGATTGTCCCTCCAGCCTGTATTTCATCTTGAAATCTATTGTTTTAGATGGCCATTTGTCGTTTCTGGATTACCAGAGAACAACCAGCTGCAGGATTACGCCCACTACCACCAACAGGTAGCATAAGTGTTCTTGGGGGAGCACAAACCGGCAGCGAGTTTTACTTTGGTGTTAGGTGATAGGGATGCACCAGCATTACACGCTCAGTTCCATCCTCTTCTGCTGCCATTTTGCAGACCCCCCCCAGCCCTTCGATGAAAGTGCCAATGCTGGAGAGAATTGGGCTTTTCCCCCTGAAAAGGAGGCGTCGGAGAGGTGATTTTATAGAGGGAGATAAGTTAGCAATTGGTATGGAAAAGGTTAATCTTAGACTAAATTAAACAATGACTAGAAAAAGGGGATACAGGTTCAAATTAGTAAAAGGTAACTTTTAGGACCGATATCAGGAAGTTCTTCTTTATGCAGGGAGGAATCAACACTTGGAATGAACGTCTGGGCAGTGGTGGAGACAAAAATCCTGGAATCATTTAACAAATAACAGATGCATCAATGGGTTAAATGAATAAAGATGGGCCGAATGGGCTTTCTTACCCCTAAGTACCTTGTGATTTTGCTAGGCTACAGTTCCAGATATGCCTGTTGCCCTCCAGTACCCACTCTTCATGCGAGTCTAGACAAGGAGTGTTGGCTACTGAACTGCAGGGGCATCACAGCCAGGCCGAGTTGATCCTACCCTCAACTATTATTCATACACACGTGATCGTCTCTCAGCCCTTGGCTAAGATCTGCCAAAGTTACTACAAACCGGTCTAGGTCCTCCCTAAGCCTTTGGGCGAGCTTCTCTTTGCATTAAGAGCATGATTCATACCTGTGGAGATATTGCAGGATTGACACCTTCCCCGAGTCAGGCTCCAGAGAACGCTCCCGCTGTTTCTGCACCTGAACAAACAGCAGGAAAACAGTCAGCAATGCCACAACTGTGTTAATGTCCCCCAGATACCCAATACAGCATCCTCTTGCACATCACTTACAGCCCTTCTCCCTGCCCAGACTATCTATACTCATGCTTCCTGCATGTCTATAGAGCTGCCACAGTTCCACTTTATTCATCTATCACTGAGATGCCCAAAATGCAACAGCTAGATCTAATTTGTCACCCAACCTACCACCCCCAACCCATCACAAACATTGAATCTTGGCTGGGTATGGTTCCACAGGTACTAGACACCCTGCAACATCTTTTCCAGCTAACCATTATTCATGTGAGTGTCTTGGGTTGCTCTATTGCATGATGCATCATAACCTTCTGTCATCATCCAATGTCCAGTCACATGCATTTCTAGCAGGATGGTGAGATTAGGAGCAGGAATCCCACTGATTTCCCTCTCTAATCCAGAGGCGCCAATGCCAAATCTAGCACTTGTACACTGACTAGACCGAAGCTAACAACTGGAGATTTATGCAATGAATGGGAAGATCGATTTACTCTTTATATGCTGATTCATGAGCCTTATGTGGTACACATCCAAGTGACCCACAAAACCTTGGAAACTCTAGCCCTACTTTAAAGTTCAAATCTCAGCCCAGATGAGTACTTACTAAGCGATCCAGTGCTGTAACCAAATGGCATTAGGGTTGTATACAGCCTTGGTTAGACCCCCATCCAGAGTACTGCATTCAGTTTTGGGCACTGCACCTCAGGAAGGATATATTGTCCTTGAAGGGAGTGCAGCGCAGATTCACTAGAATGATACCGGGGCTTAGAGGATTAGGTTATATGGACAAGTTGCATAAATATGACTTCCCTTGAGTATAGAAGGTTGAGGGGTGATCTGATTGAGGTGTTTAAGATGGTTAAAGGATTTGATAGGGTAGATATGGAAAAATGCTGGTGGAAGAATCAAGAACAAGGGGACATAACTGTAAATAAGAGCTAGGCTGTCCACGAATGAAATCAGGAAGCACTATTTCACACAAAGTAGGAGAAATTTGGAACTCTCTCCCCCAGAAGGCTGT
This sequence comes from Heptranchias perlo, assembly GCF_035084215.1. Lineage (NCBI taxonomy): Eukaryota > Metazoa > Chordata > Chondrichthyes > Hexanchiformes > Hexanchidae > Heptranchias > Heptranchias perlo. Next base: position 41,959,083 of record NC_090347.1, read on the forward strand.
GGATGCTGGGGGTCAATTGGAGCTTTCAAGATGAAGATCGATAGATTTTTGTTAGGTAATGGCTATAAAGGGATATGGAGCAAAGGCAGGTAAATGGAGTTGAGGGCAGGATCGGCTATGATCTAACTGAATGGCGGAACAGGCTCGAGGGGCCGAATAGCCTACTCCTGTTTCTACGTCACAGCTAAAAGCTATGCTGCTCTCCCACAGCTTCACTCTTGCACTTACCGGATCAACCCTCAGCTCCTCACGGACTGCCTGGATGGCATCACGGCACTCACTCAGCAGACTTTCGTACAGCCGCTCCTTGGCCGCCTCGTCAGTAGTGGTCTGCAACACAAACCACCGAAAAGTCAGAACACAAATTGCAACCACCTCCAGGGGAATAACATTCTGAATCACACAAATGGATCTTAATTTATACTTGGTTGTGCTCAAGTCGAGAGGGTTCTCCCATCTTTTGTAACCCTTTATGCAAAATAGACACTCTGATGAGGGGGTAAATCTCCAACTACACTCATGCAATCCCATGATTCCGGTTTACTATGGGAAACCGAGAAAGGGATACAGATCAGGCTGCGTGTGTTGCTGGGTAGACCTCGTTACAGCAGATCATTGTTATGGACCTCTCAGCGGTTGAGGGTGATCACAGGCAGTGAAACCGCAGCTTCAGTTATTGAACATTACATCACATAAACTGGTCGTTCGGCCCATCGAGTCTGTGCCAATGTTTTTCTCCCCGAACCACCTCATCCAATCCCGCTCTCCTGCTCACTCCCCTTCCCCTTTAATTTTCGACTTTTTCAAGCAACCATCTGACTCCCTTTTAAAAGAATTTACGGACCTTGGTTCAACAACGGCCTCTGGTGGAGAATTCCACATTCTAACCTCCCCTTTAATTCTTTTTGTGCCTTGATATCATCTTGCTGACCAGCAAAAACAATCCATCACTATTTACCTCCATCATTTTCATGCAGGTTTCTGGCCCCAGAACATCACATGATACCATCCCGACTGCAAGTTAGGTTCAGATGCCGGGGCTTCAGCTCATCCTTCCAGGATACCAAACCTACGGTCTTCCCTTCAAGTATCTAGCAATCTCTTCAATGAGTCGGTCTCCTGGCCTCAACCATCCTCCCTGGCAACCTATTCCTGTGTAAAGAAATACTTCCTGCCATCAATCCTAAACTTGCCCTACACGATCCTGAACTCGTGCCTCTTTTTTTATATAAATAAAATCATTCTTGGGGTATGGGCATCGCCAGCATTTACTGCCTATCCCTAGCGACCCCGAGAAGATAGTAATGGGTCTTCTTCCTGAACCGCTGCAGCCTGTGCGCTGAAGGTACCTCCACATGCTGTTAGGTAGGGAGTTCCAGAATTTTGACCCAGCGACCATGAAGCCATTTGATACAAATGAGCAGCTTGACGGCCACTTCAGAGGACAGTTAAGAGTCAACCACATTAGTGTGGGACTGGAGTCAGATATAGGCCAGACTGTGTAAGGACGACAGGTTTCCTTCCCTAAAGGACATTAGTGAACCAGTTGGGTTTTTGCAACAATCCGACATCTTCATGGTCACTTTTCCTGCAGCCTCGGTATTGCTACAGGTTCATTTCTGTATCTCATATTTCTGTAAGGTCCTTGCTTAGAGGTCTCTTTTCAAGGCTGAAAAGTCATAACTTAATAAATTGTTCCTAATCGCTTTCCACTGGATCGGCCTCTTTACTAACCAGCTAGCTGATTCAATCAGAACACAGGTTTCAACCCTGCTGCACACAACTATCAACACCTGCTCCAACTCAGCAATCAGAGTTTGGAGCTGAGCTGCCAATCGGGAGTGCAATAATCCAACATAGTGCTCGGTCTTAAAGATCAAGAACATCTGTTAGGTGTTAGCCTTGGCTCGGTGATGGCACTCTTGCTGTGGGTCCAAGTCCCACCCCAGGGACTTGAGCACAAAGGCAAGGCTGACACTACAGTGCTCTACTGAGCGAGTGCTGCATTGTCGGAGGTGCCGTCTTTTGAACGAGACGTTAAACTGAGGCTCCGTCTGCCCTCTCACGTGGACGTTAATGATTCCATGGCACTATTCGAAGAGCATGGGAATTCTCTCCAGTGTCCTGGCCAATATTTATCCCTTAACCAATACCTAAAAACAGATGATCTGGTCATTTATCACATTGCTGTTTGTGGGACCTTGCTCTGCGCACATTGGCTGCCGTGTTGCCCACATTACAAGTGACCACACTTCAAAAGTAATTAATTGGCAGTAAAGCGCTTTGGGATGTCCTGAGGTCTTGAAAGGCGCTATATAAATGCAAGCTCGTTCTTTCTTTAACTGCTCAGCTGCCTCTTCTCCATTCCCCACCTCATTCTGCAGTTTCATATCCATCTTCACCTCGGTCCTCACTAAGCACAGTACTTCCACGAGACCTACTTCCCGTGTCCCCCAACGGACCAAAGATCTATTCACTCAATTATCCTATCTTGATCCAATGGTTACCGATATCGTCACTGGCATCAGGTTCTGCAGCCCATGTCCTCAAGATTACTCTATCACCTCCCCGTTCAAAAACCCAACCCTCAATCCTTCTGTCCACTTTAACGACTACCCTATCCACAACCTACCCAATCCCTCAAGTCATGAATGAGGGGTCATCACCCAGTTCTGAGCCAACCATCACTCCTTCTTCAAATCCTTTGATCACCCACTTCCACCCCGCCTAACCTCTACCGCCACCGAAACCCTCATCTACGCCATTGTCACTTCCAGACTCGACTACTCCGATACTCTCCTTGCCGGCCTACCATGTTTGGCCCTTCACAAATTACAGCTTACCCAAATCTCTACCACCCGCACGCTACCCTGCACAAAATCCCACACCCCTTATCCTTGCCAATCTTTACAGGTTTTCCATCTCCAAAGCATTGATTTCAAAGTCCTTACCCTCATTTACAAGTCCCTTGGTATTCCCCTTCTCTGCATCCTCCTTTAGCCAGTAAATGCCCTATACACTTGCAATTCTGGTCTCCTTTGCCCTCCTCCCCAGCTAGCTCAGCCCCATACTCTAACACTCTCCCTTAAACCCTCGCTTGCCTCCTTCAAAAAGGCTTCTTAAAGCCTAGCTCTTTAATCTTTAACCCTGCTTGATGTCCTGTTATTTTCGCCTTTGTGAAGCATTTTGGAATGTTTTTATTACATTATAAAAGTGCTAGATAAGTGCAAATTGTTGTCGATGTATCCCATATGGTTAATGGCTCCACAGCAGATTCTTAGAATTGTTTCCAGTTGTCATCTTACAACACAAAACAGTTTAGCAACAGAAGCAAAGTCTACAGTTTGGAACACATGACTATTTTTACATTTATGCAGTAGAGATAAAGGATCCCAAAACCCATCGATTCTTATAATCCTCCAGCTCTTCACTGCCAGCACTGAATACCAAGGAATGTGCTACATACTACACAACAGAATACTCTCTCAATGACAGCGCTTTCACCACTCATTTAATATCTGTTATAACAGCCGCAACTGATCGTTAGGTGCAAGGAAAATGGAGTCATGAAAGGACTATTGTGGGATTGTTGGCTGTACAGTTCAGTGGGTTTGCAAGCAGCCAAGTGCCCAACCCAAAGAAGGCGTGCTCGGTTTGTAACTGAATGCTGTATAGCCTGTTGTACTGGTTATGAACTTGTCTGAAGGGTGTTGGCTATTGCAGCTCAGCTTGGGCTCAGTACCAAGAGGCTCTTACCCCCACCTGTACGGTAAATATTGATCAACATTACAAAGGGTGGCAGATTATCCTAAAAGACTTGGGTCTGTGCTCATGTAGGAAAACCACAGTTGGGACTGCAGAATTGAGTAGTTAAAAGAAATAGCTATATAAATCAATCATTCCTCGATGGATATATTTTGGGAATCAATGGGAACAGGAATGGTGCCTGAGCACTGGAGAAAGGCAAATTTATAAAAGGGAAAGATAAGCTTGGAAAGTACAGGTCAGTTAGCCTGACTTCTATAGCAGGTAAGACATTGGAGGGCACGCTGGAGGAAGTAATGAGGCAACCAGAGAAATATGGACTGACGAGAGAATCAGAGGGGTTTTACGGGAGCAAGATTGATCACGTCTGATCAATCCATTGGGCTTCTTCAATGAAATAACAGATCTGGTGGTCTCAGGGAATGTCACATATTTCGATTTTATTAATTTGTTTGACAGTGCCACACAGGAGATAGGTTGGATGGTGCAAAATGGCAGTGTGCCAGGGGTAAGAAAGGGCTTCTGAAATCTATCAGAGATTGTCTGAATCCCAGGAAAATAGGTTGAGCCGTACCCAGAGCTGCATCAACATGGAAGGAAGGGACTGCCGGGGCTCTTCAGGGATCAGTTGGTATTGACACTGCTGGGTTGGGGGGGGGAAAGAGACATAAAATCATGAAAAGTCGAATAAATATATAAATATTTAGACAGATCTGGAAATTGGGCTGATTTTATTTAATGCAGAAAGTACGAAGACTAGGGAAGGGGAACACACAGTGGGAATGTGTCAACAGGGCACGCCACAAGAGAGGGACCAGAAGGAAGCTCACCGAAACCATCAACATGGTGCAAGACCAGCGAAGGATCTTGCACTGTGTAGCCATTGAGATAACACAACACTCTTAGAAAGTGAAAAACTTGCAAAAAGCACAGGGCCCCACCTGAAGAACTGGGTTTCATTCTGGTCACTACACTACCCAGGGGACACCTAGGTATTGGAGAGGGAAACTAAATAACATTTGCCCACTTACTCCAAGAACTGGGGAGTTCTCCCAGTGTCTGGGCCAACATTTGTCCCTCAATCAAATCCTCCAAAAAAAAAACCACAGGTTAATTGGTCATTTATCTCATTGTTGTCTGTGGGATTTTGCTGTGCATAAATCGGTTTGCCTTTGAAACAGGTAACTGCACTTCTAAACCAGCTCATTGGCTGTGACGTGCTTTGGAACCATCTGAGGATGTGAAAGGCACAATAATAAATGCAAACTCTTTCTAACAGTCACTGTACAACCTTTACCTTCCACTACTTTAATAGAAATGTGACAAGTCCCACATCAACGTGGTTGTCTCTTAACTGCCTTCTGAAGTGGCCTAGCAAGCCACTCTGTTGTATCAGATAACTAGGGATGGGCAATACATGCCACCCATGCCAACAACATCCACATCCTGGGAATACAATTTTTTAAAGTTTAAAATAATGCCTCTTAAAATAGGTGGGACAGAAGAATGCCAGAGATGTTGGCTGAATCAGACATGAATATTACAAACAGCAACTTCTAGTAATGTTTCCCAGAGAGTAGTGAGCCTCTGGAATTCATTGCTAGCTGGTGCGGTGGGTGCTGACTCTCTGCCTTCAAGAGGGAGCTGGACCTGTTCTTGACTGCGGCAGAGATCGCATCATATAGAAGCTAAGGGAATTAAGATCTGGAACACATTTAGTGGGAGCCCAAAATGTGAGCAGTAATCTACCACAGGGCCATACCCTACTCTTTATCCATCATTTTACAAACTGCAAAGACTTGATCACATAATCTCGGCTGACACTTCACTGCAGTACTGAGGGAGTGCTGCACTGCCGTCTTTCGGATGAGACATTAAACCTAGGCCCCATCTGCCCTCCCCGATGTCCTGATCAAGATTTATCGCTCAACCAACATCACCAGAAACAGATTAACTGGACATTTACCTCATTGCTGTTTGGGGAATCTTGCTGCGTTAAAAATTGGCTGCCGCGCTTGCCTACATTACAAGTGTGACTACACCTCAAAAGTAGTTAATCAGCTGCAAAATGTTTCTTTCTTTTTGATGTAACGTGCACACTCACTGGCCAGTGTTCTGCTCTGAGAAATGCAACAAAATTGAAAGTTTCATGTTTGCTTCCAGGCTTCGTGCTTTACAGTAGAACAGACACAGCATTAACCTGCTTGGGGCCACAGTAGCATTCTTGTATCCCACGTAAAAATAGCACACTGGACAGTTTTCAACTTGTTCAGGGTGAACACTCAGACTGGGGTTTCCGAGCCATGTGCTACCATTAGTGCAGCGTAGGTGCCACATACAGTGCGCCACGCCCTCCTGTGAATGTCACCAGAGAATGACTCTCGAGAAAGCATAGGAACCTAGAAACTTACAAAACAACAAATATGGGAATGCTCAATCCAAATGGAGGCATGTTGCTGTTTATTACAACAGTTACTCATGTCAAGAACTTCCACTTACATAACGGATTAGGTAATTGCAGATTACAGAAAGAAAGACTTGCATTTATATAGCTCCTTTCACAACCTCAGGATGTCCCAAGGCACTTTACAGCTAATGAAGTGTTTCTGATGTGTAGTCACTGTTGTAATGTAGGAAACGCGACAGCCAATTTGCACTTAGCAGACACCCACGAATGGCAATGTGATAATGAGCAGATAATCTGTTTTAGGTGTTGGATGAGGGATAAATGATGGCCAGGACAACACGGAGAACTCCCCCGCTCTTCTTTGAAATACTGCTATTACATCCACCTGAGAGGGGAGATGGGGCCTCGGTTTAACATCTCATCTGAAAGACAGCACTTGGGACAGTGCAGCACTGGAATGTCAGCCCTCGATTTTGTGCTCAAATCCTTGAATGAGACTTGAACCCACAACCTTCTGACTCAGAGGTGAGAGTGCTATCACTGCGCCATGGCTGACACCTAAATTTTTCTTTCCCCAGAGGGTGTTTCCCTGCTCCTTCTCATCCCACCTACGTACTATCTTTGACTGGGGGTGGGGGGGGCGGGGAGATCAGGGGTTAGTGATCTAGTGACCTGTCCCCAAGCCTCTGCTATTCTGATAGCAGCTCAATTGCCCCTCGATGTTCCTCCTCCCTACGAGGAAGGACCTGAACTCCGCTCAGCGCCTTCTCATCCTGGCTTGGCCGACACTGGTGCCTTGGCACATGGGAGAACGGCAGTGGTCGGGTCGGATCGTGCTGCGAAGGGTGGCACCAGCACATACAGGTAGTTGGACACAGCGCGAGTCAGGAGAGCTTTGGCAGGGAGGAAGGAAGTTGCCTGTAGATAACACCTTTCACATCCTCAGGATGTCCAGAAGTGCTTCACAGCCATTTACTGTCGAAGCGTAGTCACTGCTGGAATGTAGGTTAGTCCGGGGGGGCGGGGCACTGAGCCAGAACGGCCTTGCACCTGTCAGGAGCTACCCTGCTCGCATAAAAGTCAACAGACCGTTCAGGGAAACCTCATCACTCCACGAATAGAACAACCAGTAGCAGGGAGTGAATTAAAGGTGGCAGTCACCAGAAAGCATAAACAAGTGGGTCTTTTGGGCTCAGGATTCATACAAAACCAGATTAGGTGACACGCCCAGGTTTCTTTTACTCCATACATTCTGTGGCTGGGTTGCCCTTATCTTTGGCAGTACATTCCTAGACAGGTATTTGCAGACATACACCTCAATTTCTCCCATTAGGAGAGTGCGGCTGATCTAACAAAGCCGCAAGATGAGATTTACCACTTGCGGCAGCAGGTGAAAAGCACAATTCTTTTTTGAAAAATGGTATTTTCAACCAACATTCCTTTCTGTCCTTATTGCATCCCACAGCACTGTAAAGTAGACAGATAGCATAGTCAGGATACACAGTCATACCAACTCCTCCTGAGCTAGAGGGCAACTTATGTGGATTTTAGGACATATTTGTTGTCGGGGTGTGGGCGTCGTTGGTGAGGCTGCATGTATTGCTCACCTCTAGTTGCCCTTGAGAAGGTGGTGATGAGCCGCCTTCTTGAACTGCTGCAGTCCGTGTGGTGAAGGTGCTCCCACCATAGTGTTAGGTAGGGAGTTCTAGGGTATTGATCCAGCGATGATGAAGGAACGGCGATATGTTTTTGAAATAACCCAGAAACCAGTTTCATTTCAGCACTGCCCCTTGCCAGCATCGTTTGGCTTGCATTTTGGCATCGAAAACAAAACTTACCTGACGGACAATTAAACAACGGACACCAACATCTATAGGTCACATCCAGGTTCACTACCACGCCAGGGCAGTTGTGCTGACTGGTAATCCTATACATGTTGCTGTAATCACCTGTCCGTCGCACAATCCCAGCCCCTCGGTTGTGTGGATTTCAGGACATATTTGTTGTCGGGGTGTTGGCGTCGTTGGCGAGGCTGCATGTATTGCTCACCTCTCGTTGCCCTTGAGAAGGTGGTGATGAGCCGCCTTCTTGAACTGCTGCAGTCCGTGTGGTGAAGGTGCTCCCACAATAGTGTTAGGTGGGGAGTTCTAGGATATTGATCCAGCGACGATGAAGGAACAGCGATATATGTCTAAGCCAGCAAGTTTTTCCAAATTGCAGCAACGTTCTACTCCAAATACACCTTCCATTTGCTTTCTCTCCTTCCTGCATCCTTATTGGATTAAAATTAAGTCACCACGTCCTTTCTTAAATAATTTCTTCCATTACCTCAAAACTGCTGGCCCCTCAGTTTATCGCCCCCTCCCTTCAATTTAAAGGCTTTTAAAGCCCAAGCTTGGCATCGCCTATTGATTTAGCTCTTCTCTCCTACTTTTCTCAATCTTGTCAGCGTCTTGCACTATAGGCCTGAGCGCGTTATAGGAGAAACAGCACCTTCTGCTGGCAGGGAACAGTACTGCAGATTGCAATTAACATCACTACAAAATAATCAGGTGATGTCTTTAAAAAATCTCCACTGCAGAGATAAAATCTGGACAGCCACAAGGGCAGTTTTGAATAAAATGAGCACGATCTCCATACTGAAATGAAAATGTTTTCACCATCAAATTTGCAACTAGCTCTTACAGCAGAGCTGTTGAATGTTTGAACAAAATATGGTATAGAAGATTTGCATTTATATAGTGCCTTTCACAACCTCAGGACGTCCCAAAGCTCCTTACAGCCAATGGAGTTCTTTTGAAGTGTGTTCACTAGGAAATATAGCAGCTAATTTGCGCACAGCAAGCTCCCACAACAGCAATGTAATAATCTGTTGTGGTGATGTTGATTGAGGGATAAATATTGGGCAGGGCACTGAGAAGAACTCCCCTGCTCTTCGAAATAGTGCGATGGGATCTTTTACATCCACCTGGGGCCTCAGTTCAATGGCTCACCCGCAACCGGAGTTGGGGGTAAAATAAACAGGAAGCAGGCTGTCCAGAAAGGGCAAGCACAAATGAAACAGTTAGCTTGTTACTGGGAGCAGGTTGCTAGGTACTGATTGCCAATCCAATCCTTTACATTCTCCACCTGTCCCTTTTTTATTCTGCTGTGCCTGAGAAGCCATACCTGTGCAATCGATGCCTCATTGTCTGCCAGCCCAAGGAGGAAGATCCGCACTTTATCGATTTTCACTGGGATGACCCGTCCTCTCCATTCCACTTCGCTCATGGTGGCAGCCTGCTTTGCTCTGGTCTGCGTAATCAGTGTCTTTGGGAATTGCAAACAAAACAAAGTCAGAACAGACTTACAATACAGGTAAAGGCTCACTCAGAAAACAACTTTCTCGTATCAATGGATCATACTGAAGCAAACAGCAAGTCACTCTGGACCAGTGAATGGCAAGCAGCTCCAGCCGTAAAGAGCCAGCACAGACACAGTGGGCTGAACGGCCTCCTTTTGTGTTGTAAACTTCTATGGCTCGATGATGGGTGACTACAGACCAGCCTGAGGGCCCATCTGTAATCACAGGATGCTGTAAAATAGGCACTATTCTCACTGTATTATTCCTAGGAACATACAATAGTCCAATCAGTTCAGAATGCAAATCATTTGAAGCTGCTCTATCGAAAACTTTCCCCTCATTTTTAGCCCGGGTGGGGAGGGTCATGGTGGTGGTAGCTTGGGGAGAATTTCTGGCTTGATGCCTCTTGCCCAAATATGCTCTATCCTTTCCGACCATCCACCCTTCCGAGTGTCAATGCTCCCTCCCATTACCCCAAATAACGGACAACAAAATAAGGGTTTCACACAAAATGACTGAACCATGAACTTAGTAAGTAACCAATTAGAAAGCACACAACCAACCAGGAAGAGCTGGAGTTAATTAAACAATGAAACCTGACCCAGTCACTCAATTACAAACAGTAACTCCTTACGTCCAGTAGCCCTCCACTCTCTCCTGATCTCAACCGCATCTGCATCAGTTCCTTCATCGCAGACTGGTCACCTGCCAACAAAGAGACAGAGGATGGCTGATAGTTCTTTCCTAACATAGGCTGAACACTGACAATGGAATGAAACACTGATGACCGGTGCTTTCCTCAGACGTGCTGCATTGTAAGGCAGTCTGAATATCCCCATATGATCCTTCCTGACTGCTCCACACAGATCCCCGTTTGAGACCATAGCAGGTAGCCTCAAAAGATGCGGAGTCACTTACTTCCGCAATCCTGGAACAAGTCCAAGTTTCACACAGTTAAGGCTAGATGGCAGTAACATTTTATGTACAAAAAGGGTAGCGAGTATGGGCAAATAGAGTATTGACTAGAAACAATGACCGTTGGTACTGATATCCTTCCCCAACCCACACAAGTTCACCCACCAAATTTATAATGGCGTAAAATTAGTACTTTACAAGGTGGGAAAATAAAAGTTCTGAATGGTTATCGATGGGTTATGAACATAATTACTAATTCTGTATTTGGTTCCTGCCGGATAATAGTGTTTGATATCATACCTCACAGGAGGTGGCCATTCAGCCCATCGGGCCTGCTCTTTGAAAGAGCCATCCAATTAGTCCCATTCCCCGGCTCTTTCCCCATAGGCCTGCAAATTTTTCCTTTTCAAGTATTTATCCGATTCCCTTTTGAAAGTTATTATTGAATCTGCTTCCACCACCCTTTCAGGCAGCGCATTCCAGATCATAACAACTCGCTGCATAAAAAAATTTCTCATCTCCCCTCTGGTTCTTTTGCCAATTATCTTAAATCTGCGTCCTCTGGTTACCGACCCCCCTGTCAGTGGGAACAGTTTCTCATTTTTTACTCTATCAAAACCCCTCATAATTTTGAACATAATTATGTCAATTGGTTAATTAGCCCAAGCAATTATTTTGAAAACTACTGACCTACAACAACGTGCATTTATACAATGCCTTTAACGTAGTAAAACGTCCCAAGACGCTTCACAGGAGCGATTATCAAACAAAATTTGACACCGCACCATTTAAGGAGCTATTAGGACATGTGACCAAAACTTTGATCAAAGAGATCGGTTTTAAGGAGCGCCTTAAAGGAGGTGAGAGGTGTAGAGAGGCTTAGGGACGGAATTCCAGAGCTTAGGGCCTAGGCAGCTGAAGGTACGGCCGCCAACCGTGGAGCAATTAAAATTGGGGATGCGCAAGAGACAAGAATTGGAGGAACGCAGAGATCTCGGAGGTTACAGAGATAGGGAGGGGCAAAGCCATGGAGGAATTTGAAAATAAGGATGAGAATTTTAAAATTGAGGCGTTCCCGGACTGGGAGCCAATGAAGGTCAGCGAGCACTGGGATGATGGGAGAACAGGACTTGGTGCGAGTTAGGACACTGTCAAGGAGAGCATTGGACTAGTCAAGTATTGGAAAAGCCAAGTCTAGAGGTAACAAAGGCATGGATGAGGGTTTCAGCAGATGAGTTGAGGCAGGGGCAGAGTCGGGTGAAGTTCTGGAGGTGGAAGTAGGCGGTCTTGGTGATGGAGCGGATATGTGGTCGGAAGCTCATCTCAGGGTCAAATAGGACGCCAAGGTTGCGAACGGTCTGGTTCAGCCTCAGACAGTTACCAGGGAGAGGGTTGGAGTCAGTGGCTAGGCAACAGAGTTTGCAGCGAAGACCAAAGACAATGGTCGTCCCAATATCCCAACAGGAGCTCCAGGCTCATTTCACAAGCATGGTCTGTGCTACGATACTGCAAATGGCAGTCAATCTAGTTACTAAAGGAGCTAGCTTGTTAGTTCCTTTTGTTCTGACGTGTCTTCACGGGTTCTCGAACAGGAAGTTATCCAGCAAGAGTCTAAATGGGGTAGAGGAGCAAAGGGACCTAGGGCTACAGATTCACATCACTAAACATAGTGACGAAGGTTAATAAGGCCATAACAAAAAGCAAACAAAACACTGGGGTCCATTTCCAGATGGATAGAATTGAAAAGCACAGAAGTTATGTTAAACTTGAATAGAACCGTGATTAGCCCACACTTGGGAATACTGTGCACAGTGCTGGTCTCCATATTATATAAAAAGGATATGGAGGCACTGGAGAAGGTGCAAAAAAGATTTACTAGGATGATATTAGAACTGGGAGGTTATAACTATCAAGAAAGATTGAACAGGCTGAGGCTCTTCTTTCTAGAAAAAAGACTGAGGGGTGACCTGATAGAGGTCTTTAAGATTATGAAAGGGTTTAATAGGGTAAACATTGAGAAGAAATTTCCATTTGTGGGGGAGACAAAAATTAGGAGCCATAAATATAAGATAGTCAATATTAAATCCAACTTCTTTACCCAGAGAGTGGTTAGAACGTGGAACTTGCTACCACAAGGAGTAGTTGAGGTGAAAATCCATCCATAGATGGATTTAAGGGGAAGCTAGATAAACACGAGGGAGAAAGGAATAGAGGGTTATGCCGATAGGGTTAGATGAAGAGGGGTCGACGGAGGCTCGTGTGGAGCATAAACAACAGTTGGGCCCAATAGCCTGTATCTACGTAATTCTATGTAATAGATCAATATATCAAGCCATCTTAAGGGTATGGTCTGTGGGAAGGGGCAGAGTTAACGAACGGTGGTAGTTCTTTGACAGATAGTTCGGTGGCCAGAATTTAAAACCACATTTTGTTAAGTGCCAAAAACCAGGAGAAAATACGGAGGAAAAAAAAGGCCCCAAAAGACCTGAGTACATTAGGAGAAAATCAGTTTTCATTTCAAATATCAAGAGTCAAGAAAACATGGAACTAAAAAATAAAGCTGAACGACAACCCACAAGTATTTACACAGCTCAGCAGTGATATAGATAAACCACGCACTGAGCACACAACACTGCCACAAGCTCCAAGTGTGAGGTAAAGGACAGTTAGGGCGAGATTATGCAACCGTTTCAGGAGAAGAAAAAGGAACAATTTTTCTAACTTTAAAAAAAAATTAACCTTTACAGGGGTAGGAATATTTTGACATTTTATTCACTGTTAGCGCGCATTAACATATCTCAATATCTTTTGGATGGGAAGCCCACTTTATGAGGCCCCACCAGCAACCACTGTGCAGATGCTGCATATCTATATCACTGCTGAGCTGTGTAAATATTTGTGGGTTATCATTCATCTTTATTTTTTAGTTCCATGTTTTCTTGACTCTTGATATTTGAAATGAAAACTGATTTTCTCCTAATGTACTCAGGTCTTTTGGGGCCTTTTTTTTCTCCGTATTTTCTCCTGGTTTTTGACACTTAACAAACGTGGTTTGAAATTCTGTCCACCGAACTATCTGTCAAAGAACTACCACCGATCGTTAACTCTGCCCCTTCCCACAGGCCTGACCTCAGACAGTTGTCAATCAAACACTGGTGACTAAAAGGATGAATGTAGAATTAACAAGTAGTTACAATATTAGCGCCTCATTTGAACAGGGGCTGAAGGTGGAATACTCGATGCAAGTGTTACAGCTATACTTTTTACGACTTGGGGTTTTAATATCCCAACGACCATTAAGCTGCTTTGAGGTCACTAACATCAGACATCAAGGACCATGTAGATAGCAACAGCATCAGTTTATACTTTGAAATTATAAAGGATTTTGTACCAAGGAAGGAAGGCACTTGCATTTATGTAGTGCCTTTCGTGACCTCAGGCCGTCCCAAAGTGCTTTACAGCAAAGTGCATATAGCAAGATCACACAAACAGCACTGTGATAATGACCAGACAATCTGTTTTTGTGAGGTTGGTTGAGGGATAAATATTGGCTAGGACACTGGGGAGAACTCCCTGAAAGGCTTCAAACATTTAATACGAACAGCCAGGCAAGGCAGAACACTAAAAGCTCTCCCTTGATAAGGAACACACTGCCAGTTCATAATCTGAACCCAGCTTTTCAGATCTGAAGAAACAAGCAACAAACCTCAAAATCATAATTTGACAAGAGTCAAGGGGCTTTTAGATCAGCTTAGAGTTATTGGCACGAGCTAGGGTGCTAAAAACTTTTCAGTGGGGCAACTGAAGATATTTTTGTGCACCTTATGCAGACTGCACTCGGTGTCCATCGGCTGTAGCAGGAGGAGAGGCACGAGCGGTCGGCACACTGGTGCTGCTGAGCTCACCTCGGGTCTTCATCAATTCTCCCGGCTCCTTGAAGGAACTTCGCACTGAAAACTGGGCCTCGAGAAGTGCACATCACATTAGTGGCACCGTCACATACACCGTGGGATGTATAGCGGCACGGGCTCAACGGGCCGAATGGCCTCCTCCTATGCTGTAACCATTCTATGATTCTATATGGCTGTGACACACAATGCGTCACCGCGCAATGGGCAGGATGGTGCCACCAATGCGATTCAAACAAATGTCATCGTCGGACTTTCAGCTCAAAGACCAGGATAAAATGCATGTGCGCTTTTTTTTTTAAAAAAGGAAAAATTGGGAGAATTTTTTTAAAAACCGCTCCACTTCTGGAAAAATCCATAAATTTATGGTAGAAATTATTAAAACAAAATGACTTTAATGGGCCTCAGCTGAAGAATGTCCACTTGGACAAGGCATCGGAGGCCCGCTCTGGAGGCCCATGCAGCCATATCTGAGCATAGATCGGTGGCAAGATGGTGGCACTGACAAGTTGCTAAAGGAACTCCAGGAACAGCCAAGTGTGTCTGGTTGAATTCCTTTGACACCATTTAGGTTCGGAGACTCTGCCTATGCCTCAATTACACATGGTCTTACCTATATTGTAATCGCAGTAACGGATATTGGGCGAGATCTCCTCCACGCGCTGATGGTACAGCACCGCCTGCTCATCCGTGAATGCACTGGCTAACTTCTCGTAGATTGTCCTGTCAAAGACAAACTTAGGGTCAATGCCTCCACACTGCATACAGCTGGACACTTCCACACCGGCAAACAGCTGTTCACATAAACTCGCTAGTATTTAAACCGGTCCCATTGTAATGGTGGGGGCAACAGTCACTTGGGAGATTGTGCCATTACTACCCCCGCTTTTGGCACTGCTCACATCTGCTCAACAACAACTGGCCAATCCCCTCACAGCAAGAAACAAAGAGGGGGTTAAAACAATCTTTTGAAAATAGCCCGTCTTAGCCAAACACAGGGTCGATCGGCCAAATCAACTTGTAGACTTTGGCAGTGCCTCCTTTGTTCAGTTTGGTGCTGGTACAAAGACTGAGGAAGATATACGCTGCTCCCTCCCATAGAAACATATATTGCCATCCCATTCCTCAATAATTCCCAATTCTCTTGACCTCTCTTTTTACTAAACACTCTGAAATAAACGTTCAGGTCATAGAGTTTGAATCCTTGGAGCAAGCATCATTAAAAAGGTCATAATGTAGAGCTAGCTTCATGCAAAGCAACAAGCATTTTCATTTATGGTCATCAATGTTTAGTAAGAAATGAGTGCTCACAGCATTTCCTTCACATCAGCACTCGTGTAACAACCTACCAGATCATCAAGTCCAACAGCTACAAACGAGCTACTGTCTGCTCTCCAAGGAAGGTGAGAAACAGGCATTATGCATTGTTGCCATAGTAACATCTCAACCCTGCACATCCCATTGTTCAGACAGAGAAGGTGCGCACTAACTATTCCCAAGAGTCCTCCATTCTCCTGTCAGATGAAGAAGGCATGCCCCAACCATTCCCAAGAATCCTCTGTCCATTTTACGAAAAGCTTGGAAATAAAAAGTCTTAAAACATTTACTACTAAAAACAGATCTTGGTCTCAGGTAAACATCAAATGAGATAAGTAGAGATGTTCAGAGCAGAGATTGCTTGTCTTCCACCCAACTATCTGCAGCAGCTTAATCAATGACCTTCCCCTTGCCATAAGGTCAGGACTGGGGCTGTTGCCGATGATTCCCATACAGCGCGCAGCTCCGTGCGCAACTCCTCCGATAAGGAAGCAATCTATTATCATTTAGACTTGGGCTGACAAGTGTCAGGTAATGACCATCTCAAATGAGAGAAAACCCAGCCACTTCCCCCTGCCTTTAACAACACCATCATCGCCAAGCACCACCCCCACCCCATCATCAACATCATGCAGGTCACCACTGACCAAAGGTTAACTGGACCAGCCATATCAACACTGCAGCTACAAAAGCAGGGTACTCTGCAATGAGTGGCTCACTTACTGACCTCTCAAAGTCCTCCACCACCTACAAGGCTTAAGTCAGCACAGCGATGGAATACTCGCCACTCGCCTGGCTGGGTACAACCGCAACAACTCTGAAGAAACTCAACACCATCCAGGACACAGCAGTTCACCTGATCAGTGGCCCTGCCAATGGACTCAACATCCACCCCCTCCATCACTGGTGCCCTGTGCCTGCAGTATATACAATTTACAGGATGCACTGCAGCAACTCACCAAGCTTACTTCGACAGCACACCCCGACCCTGGACCTTAACCACCAAGGACAAGAAAAGCAATGGCATGGGAAACTCATCTCTCCAAGTTATAGACCATTCTGTCTTGGACATCTATTGCCATTCCTTCATTGGTGCTGGGTCAAAATCTTGGAATTCCCCACCCAACACCATTATGGGAGCTTTCAGCACGAGGACTGCAGTGATTCAAGGCGGCAGCCCATCATTATCCTCACGGGGTGACTAGGGATGGGCAATCAACACCGGCCTTGCCAGTGTCACCCATATCACAAGGACAAAAAAAAAGCCTCAGACACCCTTGGCCTATGGGGAGTAAAATCACCACGGCAACATGCCGCAACTCTGGGAGGGTCAGAAGGTAGGAGACACAGAAGAGAACCACACACGTACCGCACTGGTCGAGAAGACGGGTGACCATTTAGGAACACTAATGCAAAGAAGCAAATCACTCACTTGCATTTGTGCAAAGCCTTCATAGCGCCTTTCCACTCTTGCAGCTCGAAACTCAACATGCCTGTAAGATAGGCAGTGTATGCCTGAAAGGAATGCAAAGCACAGTCAGCATGAAAAACACATCCGTTCCGATACAAGGGGGAGCACCAGAGCCATACTAACATTTTAGATGATCAGACTGAATAACAAAGCTAAAGCAACTAATTTACAGTGTTCAACGGTAAGGCACTAAGAGCCCGTCGGTTCCGGTCCTGGCTTCACGCTCTGCAGTGGTGCTCAGGATTTTACTGCTAGTCATGGGGTTGCAGAGTAGATAGAATCTACAGCACAGAAACAGACCATTCGGCTCGTGTGTTTATACTTCACACGAGTCTCTTCTCACTCTACCTGTCTCTCCCACCATGCACCCATATCCCTCTATTACCTTCTCCCACATGTACGCATCAAGCCTCCCTCTATGTTACGCCATTGGAGAGCAGTGGACTGCACACAGGTGGTTTTTCCTCCATCTGCTGTTCTCTATAGTATAAACCATGCTGACAATAAACTACCCACAAACAAAGTCAACTTACAGCTGCCAGTTTAATTAAAGTAAATCAGAAGCGGGTCTCTGAATTAACAGCAGGGGTCGGGAGTATAAATAAAAGGGCTAACATAAAAGGGAACCCTAAAGACCTTTATAATCATATAAATAGTAAAACGGTAGTCAAAGGAAGGGTGGCACCAATTAGGGACCAAAAAGATCTTCCTGTGGAGGCTGAGGTACTAAATGAATACTTAACATCCGTCTTCACTAAAGAGGATGCTGCCAACGTAGCAGTAAAGGAGGAGGTTCTGGCGATATTGGATAGGATAAAAACAGATAAAGAGGAGGTACTTAAAAGATTGGCAGTACTCAAAGTAGAAAAGTCACCCGGTCCAGATGGGATGCATCCTAGGTAACTGAGGGAAGTAAGGGTGGAAATTGTGGAGGCTCTGGCCACAATCTTCCAATCATCCTTAAATATGGTGACGGTGCTGGAAGACTGGAGAATTGCAAATGTTACACCTCTGTTCAAAAAAAGGGGGGAGTGATAAAACCGGCAATTACTGGCCAGTCAGTCAGCCTAACGTCGGTTGCGGGGAAACTTTGAGAGACAATAATCTGGGACAAAATTAATTGGCACTTGGAAAAGGGCTAATAAATGAAAGTCAGCACGGATTTGTTAAAGGAAAACCGTGTTTGGCTAACTTGATTGAGTTCTTTGCTAAAGTAACGGAGAGGGTTGACGAGGGTAGTGCAGTTGACGTTGTGTATTTGGACTTTCAAAAGGCATTTGATAAAGTATCACATAATAGATTTGTTAGCAAAATTAAAGCCCATAGGATTAAAAGGACAGTGGCAGCGTGGATACAAATTTGGCTAGGGGACAGAAAGCAGAGAGTAGTGGTGAACAGTTGATTTTCAGACTGGAGTGAAGTATACTGTGGTGTTCCCCAGGGGTCAGTATTAGGACCACTGCTCTTTTTGATATATATTGATGACCTGAACGGGTATAGAGGGTATAATTTCAAAGTTTGCAGATGACACGAAACTCGGAAATGTGGAGGATAGTAACAGTCTTCAGGAGGACATAGACAGGTGAAATGGGCAGACACATGGCAGATGAAATTTAACGCAGAGAAGTGTGAAGTGATACATTTTTATTTTGGTAGGAAGAATGAGGAGAGGCAAAATAAACTAAATTATACAATTTAAGGAGTGCAGGAACAGAGACACCTGGGGATGTATGTACACAAATCTTTGAAGGTGACAGGACAAGTTGTGAAGGCTGTTAAAAAAGCATATGGGATCCTGGGCTTTATTAATAGAGGCGTAAAGTACAAAAGCAAGGAAGTTATGCTAAACCTTTATAAAACACTGGTTAGGTCTTAATTGGAGTATTGTGTCCAATTCTGGGCACTACACTTTAGGAAGGATGTCAAGGTCTTAGAGATGGTGCAGAAGAGATTTACTAGAATGGTACCAGGGATAAGAGACATCAGTTATGTGGAGAGACTGGAGAAGCTGGGATTGTTCTCCTTAGAACAGAGAAGGTTAAAGGGAGATTTGATAGAGGTGTTCAAAATCAAGAACAGTTTTGACAGAGTAAATAAAGAGAAACTATTTCCAGTGGCAGAAGGGTCGGTAACCAGAGGATACAGATTTAAGGTGATTGGCAAAAGAGCCAGAGGTGACGAGAAAACATGCAGCGAGTTGTAACGATCTGGAATGCACTGTCTGAAAGAGTGATGGGAACAGATTCAATAATAACTTTCAAAACGGAATTGGATAAATACTTGAAGGGGGAAAAAAAAAACTAGGGCCACGGGACGAATTGGATAGCTCTTAAAAAGAGCTGGTCCGGGGGGCATGATGGGCCGAATGGCCTCCTCCTGTGCTGTACCTAATATGATACTACGATAAAGGGACTTGCTTCCAGGTGCAGAGGTTAAAATAGAGTGACACAGAGGTCACACTCCCTAAACAGGATCAAAATCCCGCAAAATATAAAAGCACTGCGAGATGCAAAACTACCCTCCCAGCCGAGGTAAGCTGCTCAGTCTTGCTTCCCCCACACAATGCGCAGGTTCCCAACTTCCCCCTGTTTACCTGAGCTTCCAATTTTGTTTTTGCATCAACACGGTTGCTCTCACACAGGCGCTCCAGCTCCTCTGCGTGCTTGACAGCTTTCCTGAGCCGAGAGAACAGGTGGAAGCGTTTGCGAGGTTCGGTGTTAGCCTCCTGTTTCAGTTGCATGGCGTAGCTCCACGCTCGCTCGGCATCCATCAGAACCAGCAGCAAATACCTAAATACAGGAGGGCAGGATCAGACCAAGCACTGTGTACCTATCAATAGATTGGACATACCATAAGGGCTCTGGTACCTAGCGCCGCCAACATCTACAACAGGCACTGCTACGAATATTAGAGGCTCACTCAGCAGTCAGCTACCAAAGCAACTTGTACAATTCAGGTAGGTGTGGAGCTTAAATGGACAATCTGGGACTGCACGGTGCATGAAAACTCTCTTCGCTCCACTCCCTTTGCCCCACCAGCGTTGGCTGTGCTTTCAGCCGTTTAAGCCCCAAGTTCTGGAATTCTCTCCCTAAACCTCGCCGCCTCTCCATCCTCCTTTAAGACCCTCCTTAAAAACAAACCTCTTTAACTAAGCTTTTAGCCACCCACCCTAATGTTTCCTCCTTCGGCTCGATGTCAATTTCAAAGAAAGAACTTGCATTTATATAGCGCCTTTTCACGTCCTTAAGACGTCCCAAATGTAACTCAAGTGCTCTCTCGAGACACAACCCAATTCTGGAAGGACAAAGCCTATAGTTGTATTGTAGGTGCTTTTCACAGGTCAAGAGGATATAATATGAGAATTTAACACACCCATTACACTTCACTGACAACACTGGACTGTAATAGTGAAATAGTTCTTGGACTTGGCCAAACTGTGCTTTTATCGCACTGGGAGTTGTGGCTGCATTTCCCCCGATTTCTACAAAGGGTCATTGCAAGACTGAAGGACATCGACTGACTATATACAGCAAGGTTGATCAAACTAGAGTCCATGGACCGTATCCAGCCTTCAAGCTCTGGCAATTTGTCCCATGAAGCCCAGACAACTCAGTTCTGATTGTGTTTAGATTTCTTGCAGGCTGGTTTGTTCTGTGGGCCTGGAGGTTTAGAAAGGGCTGTTCTTAGCATTGCTGACTCACTGATGGATAAACCCTATACCAAAACATCAAGTATCAGCAACTTGAGGTATCTGAAAATTAATGGGGGCACAGATTCAAATATTACTAAAAAAAAAACTCAATTCTGATGAAAGGTCATCGACTGAAATGTTAATTCTTGTTTCTCTTTCCACCTGGCCTGCTGAGAGTTCTAGCATTTTCTGTTTTCATTTTGAAGTTTATATGTGGCTTCCGAGGCTCCATAGCACGCACCCAGGCGAACCACGAAGAAATAAATCTCGGACACTCCTGTTATAAACTAAAAGGTGGGGGCGTTCAGGTAAGGGGAAATTTACAAACCTGAAGAGAAATGTCAAGGCCATAGAGCAATGTAGCGATTTGGGTAATGATAAGCAGAGTGTGACAGGGACAGACAGAGAGCTTAACGGTAATAGTGCAACAATGAATAAGGTCAAATCAGTGAAAAATAGTAAAAAGTTAAAATTAAAGGTGCTGTATCTGAATACATGAAGCATTCATAACAAGATAGACTAATTAATGGCACAAATAGAGATAAATGGGTTTGATCTTGTAGTCATTACTGAGACGTGGTTGCAGGGTGACCAAGATTGGGAACTAAATATTTCAGGGTACTTGACTTTTCAAAAAGACAAACAAAATGAAAAAGGGGGGAGGGAGGTGGCATGATGATAAAGGATGAGGTAAGGACAGTATTGAGGAAGAATCTTGGCTCAGAAGATCAGGAAGTAGAATCAGTCTGGGTGGAAATAAGAAATAACAAGGGGCAGAAAACACTGGTGGGAGTAGTATATAGGCCCCCTAATAGTAGTTATACTGTTGGACAAAGTATAAATCAAGAAATTAGAGGAGCTTGTAACAAAGGTAATGCAATTATCATGGGGGACTTTAATCTTCATATAGGGCAAAGTAATTGACAAAAGTACTTTGGAGTACGAGTTCATTGAATGCATTTGAGACAGTTTCCTAGAACAATACGTCGTGGAACCAACCAGGGAACAGGCTATTTTAGATCTTGCCTTGTGTAATGAGACAGGGCTAATTAGTAATCTCACAGTAAGGGATCCTCTGGGGAAGAGCGATCATAATATGATAGAATTTCACATTGAGTTCGAGAGTGACGTACTTAAGTCCGAAACTGGGGTCTTAAACTTAAATAAAGCCAATTATGTAGGTATGAGGGGAGAGTTGGCTACGGTAGATTGGGAAATGAGATTAAAAGATATGACGGTAGATAAACAATGGCAAATATATAGAGAAATATTTCATAATTCTCAACGAATATACATTCCATTGAGAAATAAAAATTCCACTGGAAAATTGACCCATCTGTGGCTAACTAAAGTTAAGGATAGTATTAGGTTAAAAGAAGAGGCTTCTAATGTTGCCAAGAACAGTAGTAAGCCTGAGGATTGGGAGAGTTTTAGAAACCAGCAAAGGATGACCAAAAACTTGATAGAGGGAGAAAATAGAATAAGAGTAAACAAGCAAGAAATATAAAAACCAATTGTAAGAGCTTCTACAAGTATATAAAATGGAAGAGAGTAGCGAAATGGTGAGAAACTACTAAATGTTGGTCAAAAACAAAATACTGCGGATGCTGGAAATCTGAAATAAAAACAGAAAATGCTGGAAATACTCAGCAAGTGAGGTAGCATCTGTGGAGAAAGAAACAGAGTTAACGTTTCAGGTCGATGACCTTTTGTCAGAACTGGAAGAAGTGCTTCGACCTGAATCATTAACTCTGTATCTTTCTCCACAGATGCTGCATTAAACGTTGGTGTTCAGTGGGATTTGGGTGTCCTTCTACATAAAACACAAAGTTAGGAAGGCAAATGGTATGTTGGCCTTTATTGCAAGGGGGTTGGAGTACAAGAGTAATGAAGTCTTGCTGCAATTGTACAGGGCTTTGGTGAGACCTCACCTGGAGTACTGCGTACAGTTTTGGTCTCCTTACCTAAGGAAGGATATAGTTGCCTTAGAGACGGTGCAATGTAGGTTCACTAGATTGATTCCTGGGATGAAATTAGCAAAAGTAGTTTGGAGGACAAGTTCATGGAATCCATTCAAGACAGTTTCCTAGAACAGTACGTTGTGGAACCAACCAGGGAACAGGCTATTTTAGATCTTGTCTTTAAAGAGGTATTTTGTGTGGGTAAGTACTGGGAATGATTTCTGCTCAATCCAGGGGTCAGTTTTATTTGGATCAATTGGGTTACTGGTTCTGTTGTGCAGCAGATGCAGTGGAGTGGCACGGGACACAGTGCTAAGTACTAAGAATGACAACTCATGCTCGAAGTCCTAGCCACTGTCGCCAGAAATGAGCAGGTGCTCAAGCAGAATGACTGTTCTGCCACCTTGTGCCTAGAAACAGCATCGACCACTCTAATATAGCACAACATTTATATAGTGCCTTTAACGTAGTAAAACGTCCCAAGGCGCTTCATAGAATCATAGAATCATAGAAGTTACAACATGGAAACAGGCCCTTCGGCCCAACATGTCCATGTCGCCCAGTTTATACCACTAAGCTAGTCCCAATTGCCTGCACTTGGCCCATATCCCTCGATACCCATCTTCCCCATGTAACTGTCCAAATGCTTTTTAAAAGACAAAATTGTACCCGCCTCTACTACTGCCTCTGGCAGCTCGTTCCAGACACTCACCACCCTTTGAGTGAAAAAATTGCCCCTCTGGATCCTTTTGTATCTCTCCCCTCTCACCTTAAATCTGTGCCCCCTCGTTATAGACTCCCCTACCTTTGGGAAAAGATTTTGACTATCGACCTTATCTATGCCCCTCATTATTTTATAGACTTCTATAAGATCACCCCTTAACCTCCTACTCTCCAGGGAATAAAGTCCCAGTCTGTCTAACCTCTCCCTGTAAGTCAAACCATCAAGTCCCGGTAGCATCCGAGTAAATCTTTTCTGCACTCTTTCTAGTTTAATAATATCCTTTCTATAATAGGGTGACCAGAACTGTACACAGTACTCCAAGTGTGGCCTCACCAATGCCCTGTACAACTTCAACAAGACATCCCAACTCCTGCATTCAATGTTCTGACCAATGAAACCAAGCATGCTGAATGCCTTCTTCACCACCCTATCCACCTGTGACTCCACTTTCAAGGAGCTATGAATCTGTACTCCTAGATCTCTTTGTTCTATAACTCTCCCCAACGCCCTACCATTAACGGAGTAGGTCCTGGCCCGATTCGATCTACCAAAATGCATCACCTCACATTTATCTAAATTAAACTCCATCTGCCATTCATCGGCCCACTGGCCCAATTTATCAAGATCCCGTTGCAATCCTAGATAACCTTCTTCACTGTCCACAATGCCACCAATCTTGAGTGTTAGCAACAAAATCTGACACCGAGCCACATAAGGAGATATTAGGACAGGTGACCAAAAGCTTGGTCAAAGAGGTAGGTTTTAAGGAGCGTCTTAAAAGAGGAGAGATAGAGAGGCAGAGAGGTTTAGGGAGGGAATTCCAGAGCTTAGGGCCTAGGTAGCTGAAGGCACGGCCGCCAATGGTAGAGCGATTAAAATCGGGGACACGCAAGAGGCCAGAAGTGGAGGAGCGCAGAGATCTCGGAGGGTTGTAGGGCTGGAGGAGGTTACAGAGATAGGGGTGGACGAGGCCATGGAGGGATTTGAAAATAAAGATGAGAATTTTAAAATCGAGGCTTTGCCGGACCGGGAGCCGATGAAGGCGTGAGTTTGGATACGGGCAGCAGAGTTTTGGATGAGCTCAAGTTTACGGAGGGTGCAAGGTAAGCTGAGGCAGGGGAAGAGACGGACGATGTTACGGAGGTGGTGATGGAGCTGATATCTGGTCGGAAGCTCACCTCAGGGTCAAGTAGGACACCGCGGTCAGCAGAGATCAGATACACTGCAGCGCACTCCATACAGTTCCCTGTACAGCATCAAGTTCCCTGGACTCTAATACAGTGCAGCACAGCACAGTTCAGATACACCACACACACTATACATTTCCCTATATAGCAGCAAACACTCCCCCGCTCTGGTACAGATTAGATCAGACACTGTGAATCGGGAGGTTTTCACCACCAGATAAATTTCACCGCATTGTGTTTTTTAATTCACGACAAACAAATTTTTCAGTGAAGTGCCGGTGCCTCGGGTGCATGAAATATTCTGTTCACTCATTCTCAGCAGAGTGTGTTTCTCTTCTGACCTACCTGACCATGGCGGGCACATTTGTGCCACGTGAAGTTTGAGGATAGATTAACACGTGCTCGTCTAGTGTTTACTTCAGGTGCTTTCAGACTTGTTGGTAATCAACAGTAATAATTGTGTGGATAAATGACCCCTCCAGCCCTGGACTCTAGCTTACTATCAATACACAGCCCAAGGGCAATAAAAATTAAAATCGGGATAACAGTATAATTTTCCAGTCTCCTACCTGTTGTCGGACAGAATCTCCGCTGTGACCTTCTTGCCTGTGAACTTGTGCCTGTTTCCCATTTTAAAGCCAAGTGCCTTCCTGAGACGACGGAGTCTGCGTGAACAGTAACCCCTATGGCCAGAGGGAGAGTTAGTGACGACGCAGCCAATGCTAGTTCATCTCCAACACAAATCAGTAGAAGTACAGGAGCTGCTGCCAAACAGCCACTACAACACTTACTCACCTGTGTACACTCTTAAACTCACCCATAATGGAGAATGGCCACAGCAACTCCGGGGGAGGAGAGCGGGGGGAGGGGAATAACAACCAACATAGTATCGTACAGCACAGTAGGGAGACATTCAGCCCATCATGTCTGTGCCAGCTCTTCGAAAGAGCTATCCAATAGTCCCACTCCTCTGTTCTTTCTGGGACATGTTGGAGAACAAATACAGTGATCATTGGACACCTTTTCTTTTATTTGGACAATCATTAAAATGTCGACAATCTCGCTCATGTGCCACTGAATCAATGGCCTTGTAAATTTCTCCTTGATATTTACCTGATAGTTACATGATCATTTTTGACTCTGGCCCATCTTTGCCAACTTTCAAAACTCAACCGTAAACAAGAAAGACAAGGGGCCAGATTTTGGTGTGAGCAGCGATCGAAGGGAGCCAGCTGTTCGTTAGACTTGCATTTGCTCATAGACTTTCGATGAGGTTTTGCATGGCATGTTCCTATCAACGGGACAGCCAATCAGCACGGTGCCCTCTCCAGGGCATCTGGGACCTGTGTGAACAGGGCAAGCAACTGTGTATCTCCTTAACCAATCAGATTGAAGAACTGTTAATGAGCAGAACCAGAAAGTTGTAAGTTACAATAGTGAATTCAATGTCAAATCAGGCACAGAAAGAGAAATAAAGAGGGAAAGAAAGATTGGATTAAGAGACAGAAAGAAAATGTAAGAAAGCATTTTTAAAAATTTAATGTCCAACAATAATTAATACCCGAAGGAATGAGACTCCATACTTGTAAAAGTTAATTTTCGGTGCCAGATGGGTTTCTTGGCAGTAATTAAGACTTACCACGCCATTAAAAGGGTACTTAGACTGGAATAGACAAGCCCTAACTTTTTTTTTTTGGAGAGTTTAATCCCTATCCATGAGGGAAGTACAGGAACTTCACTCTGTTCAGTGGAGTCAGACAGTGAGATGCTGTTTTCGAGCAGCTTTTAGAGGAGCAGGGCATCTCAGACAGCAACTTCCAGATTTTCACGTTTAACTGCGCATGTGCGGTCGCCAGAAGTTACTGTTAGCTTCACCGTTATTCTTACAGCAAAATCCGGACCATTGATTCAGTGGCACGTGAGCGAAATTGTCGACATTTTAATGATTGTCCAAATAAAAGGTGTCCAATGATCAATGTATTTCTTCTCCAACATGTCCCAGACTTGTTAAAAGGACCCTCCACTTGTTCAAAGGTTAAAATACACAGCAAACGAGATAGATTTGCACGTGGGAGAATACAGACAGCAGTACGCACACCCACGAAAAAGGATCAGGCGTTGAAGAGGAAACACAGCAATGGTTTGCACACGGTGAAGAGAAAGCACGGCCAAAACCAAAAGCACAGGTGGATCAAAAGGAGAAAGGGAGTTCTCAGTGGGCCGGGAAGCAGAAGAGGCCTGTAGTCTTTACTGTAAAAGAAACTCCAGACTGTGACTCATAATCCTGGTTTAAAACAGCTGCTCAAGTCACATCCATAAAGTCTCTCAAATATTCATTTGCTCAGAGCTGCAAAGCACAGGAACAGTTCAGCCCCTCGAGCCTGTTCTGACATTCTATTAGATCATGGCTGATCTGCACCTCAACTCCATTTACCCACCTTTGATGCATACTCCTTGCTACCCTTGCCTTTAACTAAAAGATTTTGGTTTATGAGGAGGACTCAACGACCATCCTCAGGCCCAAAATCCTGTAGAAGTTCAGTTGTCAAACACAAAGCACGAAAATAAAGACTAACTGAAACGCAGACACTACAGATATTGGCACTTTGTGGGGCTCCATTACGAGACTCCCTCGCTTGAAGGTATTTTGAGCTGCTTCTCAAATAGAGTGAATTAACAAGGTGACTTATTAGTTTATTG
The DNA here is from genome assembly GCF_035084215.1 of Heptranchias perlo. Lineage (NCBI taxonomy): Eukaryota > Metazoa > Chordata > Chondrichthyes > Hexanchiformes > Hexanchidae > Heptranchias > Heptranchias perlo. The sequence continues at coordinate 41,986,472 of NC_090347.1, forward strand.
GACTTGTTAGTTTACTGAAAGTAGGTAGGAGAGGTGTTCTGTACAAATGAGAACACAAGAACCACAGGCCCTTTTGGTACAACATAACTCTTCAGCAAATGTCGGCTGCATTATTTCATCGTTTCAATTTGAAAAAATATTTACATTTGGGCTGTCCTGATGGCTCATTCGGTTAACATGTTGTTTTAAGTGGGAAGACACAAACTTGTGCCAGTAATATTTACTTGGCAAGTTCCCAATCTCAACGTTGCCATTTGGGAGGAGGGGGTAATATTTTTTTTATATATTTCAAAATACACTTTATTTCATAAAATTTAAGGATACACACAGTTCAATGTAAAAGACACAATTCCAAGCAATGCTGTTCAAACCAATACAATGCAGGGCATACACACTATGATCCCATTGTTACAATTCAAAACACAGTCCATATCTTCTAAAACATTTTATACAATACAAAGGGGGGTGGCCTTACACGGTGGCCTTTCCCCATAGAGCCTTTGCGTAGGCCGCACCTCACTTCAGTGCGTCCCGCAGCACGTACTCCTGGGCCTTGGAGTGTGCCAGTCGGCAACATTTGGTCGTGGACAGTTCCTTCAGCTGGAAGACCAACTGGTTTCAGGCGGAACAAAGGGTCTCCTTCACCGAGTTGATGATCTTCCAGCAGCAGGTGATCTCTGTATCGGTGTGCGTCCCAGGGAACAGCCTGTAAAGCACAGCGTCCTGTGTTACTGAACTGTTGGGGATGAACCAGGACTGATACCAACGCATCTCTCTCCACACCTTCTGCGTGAAGGGGCAGCCCATCAGGAGGTGGACGACGGTCTTGTCCCTGCCGCAGCCTCGAGGGCAGCGCGCGGTGGCGCTGAGATTCCGTGTGCTTTGGAAGGACCGCACTGGGAGGGCCTTTCTCACCACCATCCAGGCTACATCCTGGTGCCTGTTGGTCAGTTCTGCCAAATGACATCGACCGTCTGATTGGGGAACTGCCCAATCGGATCCACCATCTCCTTTCCTTGCAGGACTCTCAGAACATTCCGTGTCGACCACTGTCTGACGGCCTTGTGGTTGAAGGGGTTCCTCCTCCGGAACTTCTTCACCTGCGCCTGCTCGGCCAGTGTGGCCAGACCCAGTCTTTCTCAGTGTGTTGGACAGGTAGAAAATCAGCACGTAGTGATACTTGGTGTTTGCGTACTGGGGATCTACGCACATCCTGAGGCAGTCACATACAAAGGTGGCCATCAGGATCAGGGCGGCACTGGGGATGCTCACCCCTCCCTCCCCCCACTTTCTCTGGGGTCTTGTACATGGTGGCCCTTCGGATGCGTTCTACCTTAGACCTCCAGCCAAAGTGGAAGATAGCTCGGGTGACTGTGATGGCGGAGGTATGGGGAATGGGCCAGACCCTGGCCACGTAGAGCAACGCCGCGTGTACCTCACACCTTATCACCAGGTTCCCGCCGGTTATGGAGAGGGAGCGTCCCACCCACATACCATGCTTTCGTTTGGCCTTGGCCACCCACTTCTCCCAGTTCCAGGTGCAGGCCTGGGGTCCCCCGAACCAGATTCCCAGCACCTTCAGGTAGTTAGACCCGACGGTGAAGGAGACAAAGGATTCGGTCTCCCACCTGCCAAAGAACATGGCCTCACTCTTACTTTGGTTAATTCTGGCCCCCGAGGCCAGCTCGAAACGGTCGCAGATGCCCATAAGTCTGTGTTCCGACTGCAAAAGACGGTGAATTGGGATTGTCACCCCCGATAGCCGCGTCCTTCTTGATGGATGCGGCGAAAGGCTCGATACAACATACGAGCAAGACCGCGGAGAGAGGACAGCCCTGCCTGACTATAGATTTGATCGGAAAGCTCTCCGACTCTCACCCATTGATTAGGACTGCACTGTGGATGTCTGTGTAGAGCAGTCGGATCCAATCGCGGATTCCCTCCCCAAACCCCATTTTGAAGAGCACGTCCATCATGTACGTGTAGGATATTCTGTTGAAGGCTTTCTCCTGGTCCAGGCTCATGTGACAGATGTTCACCCCCCTGTCCTCTACGTAGGCGATCGTAGCCCTAAGCAGCGCAAGTCTATCAGCGATTTTCCTGCCGGGTACGGTACAGGTCTGATCTGGGTGGATCACCAGCTCCAGAGCAGACTTGAGCCTGTTGGCGACGGCCGTAATCAGATCTTGTAGTCGATTTTTAGCAAGGAAATGGGTCGCCAACTTCTGATTTTTTCCCTCTCCCCCTTCCGCTCATAGATGAGGGTGATGACGACTTTCCTCATGGACTCTGACATCCTGCCTGCCAGAAGCATACTCCCATACACTTCCAGTAGGTCTGGGCCTATCCAGTCCCACAGAACCGAATACAACTCGACCGGTAAGCCATCGCATCCGGGAGTTCTGCTCTTCTTGAAGGATCGGACGGCCTTTGTCAGCTCGTCCAAGGTCAGTGGCCGATCCATGCTCTCCCGCTCGCTGTCCTCTAAGACCTCTATGATAGAGGACAGGATGGACTGGGAGGCCATGCTGTCTGTGGACTTCACGTCTTACAGCTCGGCATAAAAGGACTTGCCTGCAGTATGTCGGCCTGCGAAAACGTCACCGAGCCATCTTCCTCCTTCAGGCTGATCATCACTGAGGTCTCTCTGTGCAGCTTCTGCAAGAAGCAGTACGAGCACATATCGCCCTACTCCATAGAGTGAACTCTGGATTGGAAGGTGATCTTTGCAGCCTCGGAGGCGAAGAGCGAAGCTTGCTGGCCCTTCACCTGAGATCCTCCCCGACGTCAACCCCCATCGACTGCAGATCCTGCATGCTTTTCTGGAGCTGTGACACTTCCCTCTGTCTCTCTCTCGCCTTCTGAACACCTTTGAGGGGCCAATATAGGAACCTCACACCTAGCAAACACTGGACTGGATATTTTTGGGCAGAGGGTAGGCCACCCTGAGCCACTCCTTTATCCCAGTAAATACCTATCGAACTATTAAGAGACCGTGAATCAGGTTACTCTGCAGGACAATACAGTGTAGGCACCTGAGTATAAAAACGATAGCATTTTTCTATGCCATTTGTACCTTGTGGGGAAATGAGGCTCCGAGATTTCCATACAATTTGACTTTCAGATCCCCGGTATGCAAATTGATCATTTCTATAAAATTATACACTGCCCAAACTTGAAATGAACATAATCCCAATACACCTCTACAAATTATATCCTGCCTCCAACAAAATACAAGAGCCAGTAGACTGTGGACGGCGGTCCTGAGGCACAGAATTACGTGGAAGCTGACAGCCACAGTGAGGGAGACCACAAGTGACCCCTGGGTTCCTTCAGGAATACTGCATAATACATAAAGGCAATTGGAACTAGATTCCAGCCTTTAACTCACTCCTGGGTATCTGTTATTCTCTAATATAAACCACCCGAACCCCTCAATTAGATTCCAGCCTGTAACTCACTCTGGCGTATCCGTTATTCTATATACAAACCACTAGATTAGATTCCAGCCTGTAACTCACTCCTGAGTATCTGTTATTCATTAACTCACCGTGACGAGATATTATGCTGTTACCATGATCAATTACACACATGGATATTGTTGAAGGAAAGTACATGACAGGACTGAAAGAAGCCAGGAGCTCTATATTATCTGTTTTGGTGCTGTTAAAGGATGGAGCAACAACCCCTCACCACACTGTGCAACTTGACATTTAAAACTGCAATTTTGAGCCGGTTAGATAGTCTGACTGTAAAGGAAATAAGTTACATAGCAGTGCAATAGATAAGCTTTACAATAATTAGGCAACTTATACACTGGTTAATGCGGTAACTAAAATCTTCCCAAGTCCTGTGTGGTCAAAAGGCACAGCACACACTGGAAACGTAGCTGCAACTGACCCAAGAAGATAAGTGAATTCTTCGAGCCGTGCTGTAGTTGACTAAGCTACACCTTTATCTGACACGATGTTTAAAACGTACACGTTCCCCAGTGCCGAGTTGGCACGTAGACAACAAACACCAACAGAATATCAACACCGACCTGTATCTCTGGTAGTCTTCATGTCGTAGGCCATGTTGTTGCTGAGAGTCCTTGATGATCTGCAGGACTAGAATTCATACATTGAGGAAAACAGGATGTGAATAGTAGTGTTTGGCTATTTCAAACAAAAGGCAGTGAAACGAAGAAAGCAATCAATGGTACTGAGCAGCACGTGCGAGGAAGGCCTTTAGTTCGATTCCCATTATGCCCCCCAGTTACCCAATCTTGCTGTGGCAGCCATTCAGGAGCCTACAATTGAGGGAGAGGGGGAAAACAGATAGACAGGGCTCTCCCTCTTGCTGGAAAGGCGACTTGCTTGGACTTGGCGATGCCCTCCGTGGTTGAATAGCCTTGGAACAGAACCCCAGCAAGAGTCTTCAGTAGCAGGGAGAAAACTGACAATCTGTGCTCACAACAGAGCAACTGATTTGCCAAGCGCTGCTCCTGCTGAGGTTAGAACCACTTCCAGTTATTATACTCATCAATCTGTTTGCAATCCAATATCCTGTGGCTGGAGCTTTTCGACTGTCCCAACTATGGGGTGAGACTGGGGCACTGTGGAGCACCAGTTGTGCAAACCCATAGGTTTCTCCCATTCTTTGTTCTTGCAATAAGCTACCTTGTATTTCCTGTGAGTCTTGCCTGCTCTGAACCAGATGCATCAGGTTACCCTGAGCTCGGTCATCGCTACCCCAGTAAACCAAATAGGGGAATCCGGTGACTGACAGAAGCTGCATATGTTGACATAATACAGGTATTATAATGCAGAGTCTTTACAACTCAGAATCTACAGTCACCAAATCAGTTCATCGCTTTTGACGCAGCTCATTGAAACTAAAATTGTGCCTTCAGGTAACTGTCTTAGTTTCTTCCCCATTCTCTAATTCAGTGTCCTGTGTCTTTGTCTTCCACTCTTCCTCCCTGTATGGCTAGTGCCCTGCTCTGTCTCCTCTCACTTCTGCATTATGACTGTATCCATCTCGCAAGTTTCTTTACTGAATTTGTATCTATTACATTTTTTTTTAAAGTTCAGGGGATACAAGGTAAAGAGGGGGTTCAGGCCAAGAAGTAGTTAATGGCTGGAGGGAGTAGTCACACCACGGTCTGACCTAAGAGCATTTGCAAACTGAAGCAGCAGCCTTGGCACCTGTCTATTCCCATCACAATGGATCCTGGCGCACGGGAGAATCTCTGCAAGACGCGTGGGCGAGAGAAACTGGACAGGAACTAGGAGGCAGTGGAGTTCAAGATTTAGAAGAAGTGGGGCAAATCGACGAGCGTGCCAGAGACTGAAGTGGTGAGCGCACACAGTGGGGAGGAAGAGAAGCAGGCTATGGGAGACAAAGGTGGTAGGAAGGGAGGTTTACATGATGCTGGCATGAAGTTGGAGGTACAGTGGGGTACTGCTGCAGTTTAGAGAAGCACATAGGCTCAGTGTCAGGTTTTTGTGGCTGTTGAGATGAAAGGTCATCGACCTGATACGTTAACTCTGTTCCTCACCCCACAGACGCTGCCTGGCCGGCTGGGCATTTTCTGTTTTTAATGCATACTTTTTATTCTCTATTTGGCATTTACTGTTCAGACTGTTGCACCCATAGCACCTGTTAAGTTTTACTTGCCCAGCACAAGTTTTGCTCATAATTGCTTACAAATTGCTAACTATGATAAATTTAAGTTAACTGTTGATAAAGAGGTACTAGAAAGGCTGGCTGTACTTAAAGTAGATAAGTCACCCGTCCGGACGGGATGCATCCTAGGTTGCTGAAGGAAGGGTGGAAATTGCGGAGGTGCTGGCCATAATCTTCCAAACGCCCATAGATACGGGGTTGGTGCCAGAGGACTGGAGAATTGCAAATATTACACCCTTGTTCAAAAAAGGGCGCAAGGATAAACCCAGCAGCTATAGGCCAGTCAGTTTAACCTCAGTGGTGGGAAACTTATAGAAACAATAATCTGGGACAGAATTAACAGTCACTTGGACGAGTGTGGATTGATTAGGGAAAACCAACACGGATTTGTTAAAGGCAAATCATGTTTAACTAACCTGATAAGAGTTTTTTGATGAGGTAACAGAGAGGGTCGATGAGGACAATGTAATTGATGTGGTGTATATGGACTTTCAAAAGGTGTTTGATAAACTGCCGCATGGTAGGCTTATCATCAAGATTGCAGCCCGTGGAATAAAGGGGGCAGGAGCAACATGGGTACAGAATTGGCTAAATGACAGGAAACAGAGAGTAGTGGTGAACGGTTGTTTTTTGGAGAGGTGTTCCCCAGGGGTTGGTGCTGGGACCGCTGCCTTTCTTGATATATATTAATGACTTGGACTTGGGTGTACAAGGCACAATTTCAAAATTTGCAGATGACACAAAACTTGGAAGGATAGTAAACAGTGAGGAGGATAGTGATAGACTTCAAGAGGATATAGACAGGCTGATGGAATGGGCGGACACGTGGCAGATGAAATTTAACACAGAAAAGTGCGAAGTGATACATTTCGGTAGGAAGAATGAGGAGAGAAAACATAAACTAGAGGGCACAACTCTAAAAGGGTTACAGGAACAGAGAGATCTGGGGGTATATGTGCACAAATTGTTGAAGGTGGCAGGGCAGGTTGAAAAAGCATATGGGATCCTGGGCTTTATAAATAGAGGCATAAAGTACAAAAGTATGGAAGTCATGATGAACCTTTATAAAACACTGGTTCGGCCACAACTGGAGTATTGTGTACAGTTCTGGGCACCGCACTTTAGGAAAGAAGGCGGCCTTAGAAAGGGTGCAGGAGAGATTTACTAGAATGATTCCAGGGATGAGGGACTTCAGTTACGTGGATAGACTGGAGAAGCTGGGGTTGTTCTCCTTGGAACAGAGACGGTTAAGAGGAGATTTGATAGAGGTATTCAAAATCATGAAGGGTCTAGACAGAGTAGATAGAGAGAAACTGTTCCCATTGGCGGAAGGGTCAAGGACCAGAGGACATAGATTTAAGGTGATTGGCAAAAATACAAAGGCGACATAAGGAAAAATTGTTTTACACAGCGAGTGGTTATGATCTGGAATGCACTGCCTGAGGTGGAGGAGGCAGATTCAATCATGGCCTTCAAAAGGGAACTGGATAAGTACTTGAAAAGAATTACATTTGTAGGGCTACAGGGATAGGGCGGGGGAGTGGGACTAGCTGGATTGTTTTTGCATAGAGCCGCCATGGACTTGATGGGCCGAATGGCCTCCTTTCCACACAGAATTCAAAGCACCCCTCTGCCACACACCTCCCACCAATAGTTTGCCACGGTTTATAAAACTTCAAGATAAGTACAATGGATAAGCCCAGACAGGAAAGTACACAAAACAAAGTGCCTCAAGACACTGATGTGTTGCACTGAGGAGCAGGTCACTGAATCATCCAGAAAGCCGCAACATTTCAGTGTCAGTGAAAGAATCTGAACGCCGCCAAAATGGTTTAAGTTCGAGCACCACAGATGGTCGGGAGAGTTCAGGGGCTGTAACCTGGGGTTCAGGGTGACTGCAGCAGGTAAAAGAGCAGAACTGAAGGTGCTTTAAATGGGAGCTTTATTACCTCATCTCAAAATGATTAATATAAAAGTACACCGATGGCTAAAGAGGTTCGAGACAGAGAGAGACACGGAGCGCTACTGGATACCGGGCTGGGAAAGACGGTCTGCAGCAAATGGCAAATCCTGAAGGGGGAAAGTGCGATCCCCTTTCTACAAGCGGGCGGTTCCCAGTGAGAGAGAGAGAGAGAGCGGGGCGGACAGTTAACACCTCCCGCAGCGCTCCCTGCACAACGCGGCCCCCCCACCCCGGGCACCGGCCTCCCTCCCTCGCCGGGGGCTTGTGCAGCCCCTCCCCTGCACCCCATCCCCCTCAGGCCCGTCTGCCCCCTCTCTCACCCCCCCCGGCTCCGGGCCCTCGGGCCTCCCGCCCACTCCCGGCACTGACACGTAATCCTTCTGCCCCAGACCAGCTCCGCACCGGGGTCTGTTCCTGCACCCAATGGGTAACGCGTCGGCCGGCCGGCCGGTTCCGCACGGCCTCGGGAAGCACCGGAGCTCGGTAAAGGATACTCTCCAGGTTCAGGGTGGCCCCCAGCCCCGCCGCTCGGTTCTCTTTATCTTCTCCCGCATCTTCCCTTAACGCCGCCATGAAGGCCAACCCACGCGGCACGCCGGGATACTGGAGGAACGGCGAACTCCGACAGGACGCGCGCGGTACGCCGGGATACTGGAGGAACGGCGAACTCCGACAGGACGCGCGCGGTACGCCGGGATACTGGAGGAACGGCGAACTCCGACAGGACGCGCGCGGTACGCCGGGATACTGGAGGAACGGCGAACTCCGACAGGACGCGCGGTACGCCGGGATACTGGAGGAACGGCGAACTCCGACAGGACGCGCGGTACGCCGGGATACTGGAGGATCGTTGAGGTTTATTTTGGATCGCCAACTCTCTGGGAATGTCCCGGAGTCTCCAGGAATTAAAGATTAATCTCCAGGAATTAAAGATTAATCTCCTGGCACTGCTGCGAGCAAAACCCGGGAGAAAAAGGTCTTGTTTTAAAATGTCACCTTATCGTTTTAGGCATCTCCCTCAGAACATGGGCCCAGTCTCCTGGATGGACTGGTGTCTGTCTCACTCTGATGGTGAGTCTCTCTCCTACTATCCAGGTTATGGCTGCACTAATGTACCATGGCTGAGAAACTATAATTTTGAGGAGACACTTGAGACACTGAGGCTATTTGTGATGGAGCAGGGAAGGCTAAGAGGAGATTTGATAAGAGTTTTTTTTAAATTATGAAGGGTTTTGATGGAGTCATAGAATCATAGAATCATAGAAGTTACAACATGGAAACAGGCCCTTCGGCCCAACATGTCCATGTCGCCCAGTTTATACCACTAAGCTAGTCCCAATTGCCTGCACTTGGCCCAATAGTGAATAGGGAAAGAGAATTTCCTGTGGTTGGGCATTCAGTGATGAGGGATCACCAATTTAAAATTATTAGCGAAGAGCGAGGCTAAGAGAAATGCCTTTACACAGCAGGTTTTTTCTCTCTTTTCCTTCTCTCCCTTTTTATTTCTTTTTCTTTCTTCACAGCTCATCAGAAGGGTTTTTTTTTTCTCTTGCAGCAATGGAGGTGAAGCTATCCCAGCATGAACAGAGGTATTGAAAACCCCCTATTAAAAGTATAGCCATGTGAATGAGCCAAAGGTTAGGGAACCCTCGGCCAGATTAATAGAAGCAGCCACAGGTTTTAAATTTTTTTTAAAGCGAAACAGTGAAACCTGGTAAATTAATAGACTGAAGCACACAGAAAAAGGGGGCATTTTTCGCAAAAATCAGTGGCTATCACTTGTAGCCTCTGAGACTCCACTGTAATGATGTTGACATTTGTTTCTGGCATTCAAAAGGACATAGCATGTTAGGCTGTTAATATAACCAATGCAAATGAATCCATTAGACAGACAGCCACAGCTTCTCAGTATAAATGAAATACTGAAATATGTACATGTAGTAAAGACTTTATAAAAAATCTACCAGAGTGCTGTGATGGTTTGAGTCTTCGCCACTGATTTTTGGTCTTCACTGACAAGTGTGAGATTGTTTCCTGTATTAGATTGTGAAATGGTGCCACCTGTTGACGGGAGAGATAATGGCCCGTAAACAACGGACAGCCCATTAAAGGTTGCACCACCTAAGTTTATAAGTGCACATACAGCAACCCAGAAAACTAGCTAAAGTTGACCAAGAGCTGCAAGTGAGCTGACACAGCCCCCAAAAACTGCCTCTCAACAATAGCTGTGAGTGTGAGCCAATCACAGGTGAAAACAAGGTACAGTGAATCCTGTAAATTAGGGACACCTAAGGGGCTTGCATGAGGTGTCCTTTATTTGCAGGTGACCTTATTGTCAAAATGGTCATTGAATGCTTAGTAATGCGGATGAGCCAAATATCCCGGGATTGGCTGTATCTCCTGCAGCGTTCCTGGGATTGTGCCTAATTCTGGAGCCCTGCCAGCAGGATGTGATTTCAGTCCACTTTCTGTGTTGGATTTCCCACTTCATTGCCATCCCGGGGTCCTTTTCCATTGAGGGAGGGATGTCCTGATCCCGGGATTTGCTACGTATGCAGACTGCACAGGACTGCTGTAAGGCCGGAGTGCCTGGGAGATCCCAATCAAATTGGGATTAATGTCCTGCAGACCCCTGTCCGGGACCCCCTCCCTCTGTGTGCTGCTGCTAAGGTTTGCAATGCTGGGGGGTGGGTAGGGGGCTGGTAGCAGCTCATGAGGACCTGATATACTGGTGGAGTAGGGTTACCAACTCTGGTTGGAGGCATTCCTGGAGGTTTGATCACGTGATAGTTTGACCACATGACATCTGACCATGTGATGTTGGGTCACATGACATCTGATCATATGACTTCTACACATTATTGGATTTACCTTATTAATTTGGTCCCTGTAGTCGAGAAACTTTATTTTTGTTTTTTATTATTCATTCATGGGACCTGGCCTTCACTGGCAAGGCCAGCATTTATTGCCCATCCCTAATTGCGATCCCACCTGAGCGATTTCAAGGCTCCCTTCCCGTGACCCTCTTCCTCCCACCCGATTTCAGGCCCCTCCCAGGTTATTTCAGGCCACCATGCGATGTGGTGCAGTTCCTGGCCGTGCCAGCATTCAATCCCAGAGAAACCGCCCTATCCCTGGGATCGAGCCGTGCCAGCATTCAATCCCAGAGAGACCGCTCTATCCCTGGGATCGAGCCGTGCCAGCATTCAATCCCAGAGAGACCGCCCTATCCCTGGGATCGAACCGTGCCAGCATTCAATCCCAGAGAGACCGCCCTATCCCTGGGATCGAGCCGTGCCAGCATTCAATCCCAGAGAGACCGCTCTATCCCTGGGATCGAGCCGTGCCAGCATTCAATCCCAGAGAAACTGCCCTATCCCTGGGATCGAACCGTGCCAGCATTCAATCCCAGAGAGACCGCTCTATCCCAGGGATAGAACCGTGCCAGCATTCAATCCCAGAGAGACCGCTCTATCCCTGGGATCGAGCCGTGCCAGCATTCAATCCCAGAGATAGAGCAGTTTCTCTGCCCCTAGGGATGCTGGGTAAAGAGCTCCCCATTCCACCAAAGCCGTTTCTTTCACCCGCTGCCGCCTTGCACTTACCTGCGTGTCCAGTGTTTTAAGTTTTAAATGGACTTGGTGCATTGAAGGCTGTCTGTAGTCTGTAATTTCCGAGTGTCCGTGGTTTCAAGGTGCAGCTTGTATCTGTTACAATGTAAGTTATTTGGGACTGTCAGTAAGTGTCCGTTTTTTGGGGGTGTCCGTTTATACAGGTTTCACTGGAGTTCCATGGGCTTTGTAACTTTAGCTGTGGGCAAACACGGTATTTCTTCACTTGCGCTGGAGAGAGAGAAAAATGTAAATGTGTGAAGGGGGAAATTGAAATGTTGATTTGTTTTTTTGTCCTGAGGGTGTGAAAGGCACTCTATAAATTTCTAAAGTTGCTGAGGCCTGGCCTGGGAGACTGGATGGACAGTGCACCAACGTGCTACGCCACTGGGCTACGGAGGAGTAAGTATTCCTCTCCAGTGGGGCAATACTTGGTCACTGCACCGCTGTGAATTACAGATTCAGCGAAATGCTTTCAGGTTGATTGGATGCAGTCAGGTACACACAATGCTGTACAATACATGGATTATGATTTAAATCAGTTTAAACAGAACTAACCGAAGTTGTGCCGATTTGTAAAAGATTGGAAATCAATCAGCAGAGGGCACCATACCTGCATGTGTGGGTTCACACGTTAAGCAGTGAGAGTTGAAGAAATAAATACTTGCATTTATACAGCTGGACCACATTGTCACTAAATTTTCTTTGGAGCGACTCGTCTTTGGGTGATGAAAGCCCTGTTTAATTCATTAAAGAGCTAAAATATTAATAAAGTAGAAGTTGCACTGTAGACTTTTTGCAGTTTATTAGTTGAAAAGTTTATTTTTAAAAAACTTTTGAGGATACAAAGGATAATTTTCAGTTTTTAATTTTATTTTAATCTCTGGGATTAGTCGCAGATTAAAAAATATTCAGAGTGTAAAAACAGTAAAGAATCCCAAAAAAGCAGCAGTTTCCTTTTATGGGTTGTCACATTTTTTGTTCACTCATGGGATGTGGGCGTCGCTGGTGAGGCCTGCATTTATTGCCCATCCCTAATTGCCCTTGAGAAGGTGGTGGTGAGCCGCCTTCGTGAACCGCTGCAGTCCGTGTGGTGAAGGTTCTCCCACAGTGCTGTTAGGAAGGGAGTTCCAGGATTTTGACCCAGTGATGATGAAGGAACGGCGATATATTTCCAAGTCGGGATGGTGTGTGACTTGGAGGGGAACGTGCAGGTGGTGTTGTTCCCATGTGCCTGTGGATTTGTCCTTCTAGGTGGTAGAGGTAGTGGGTTTGGGAGGTGCTGTCGAAGAAGCCCTGGCGAGTTGCTGCAGTGCATCCTGTGGATGGTACACACTGCAGCCACGGTGCGCCGGTGGTGAAGGGAGTGAATATTTAGGGTGGTGGGTGGGGTGCCAATCAAGCGGGCTGCTTTGTCCTGGATGGTGTCGAGCTTCTTGAGTGTTGTTGGAGCTGCACTCATCCAGACAAGTGGAGAGTATTCCATCACACTCCTGACTTGTGCCTTGTAGATGGTGGAAAGGCTTTGGGGAGTCAGGAGGTGAGTCACTTGCTGCAGAATACCCAGCATCTGACCTGCTCTTGTAGCCACAGTATTTATGTGGCTGGTCCAGTTAAGTTTCTGGTCAATGGTGACCCCCAGGATGTTGATGGTAGAGTATTCAATGATGGTAATGCCGTTGAATGTCATGGGGAGGTGGTTAGACTCTCTCTTGTTGGAGATGGTCATTGCCTGGCATTTGTCTGGCATGAATGTTACTTGCCACATATCAGTCCAAGCCTGGATGTTGTCCAGGTCTTGCTGCAAGCGGGCATGGATTGCTTCATTATCTGAGGGGTTGCGAATGGAACTGAACACTGTGCAATCATCAGCGAACATCCCATTTCTGACCTTATGATGGAGGGAAGGTCATTGATGAATCAGCTGAAGATGGTTGGGCCTCGGACACTGCCTTGAGGAACTCCTGCAGCGATATCCTGGGGTTGAGATGATTGGCCACCAACAACCACTACCATCTTCCTTTGTGCTGGGTATGACTCTGACCACTGGAGAATTTTCCCCTGATTCCCATTGACTTCAATTTTACTAGGGCTCCTTGGTGCCACATTCGGTCAAATGCAGCCTTGATGTGAAGGGCAGTCACTCTCACCTCACCTCTGGAATTCAGCTCTTTTGTTCATGTTTGGACCAAGGCTGTAATGAGGTCTGGAGCTGAGTGGTCCCGGCGGAAACCAAACTGAGCATCGGTGAGCAGGTTATTGGTGAGTAAGTGCCGCTTGATAGCACTGTCGATGACACCTTCCATCACTTTGCTGATGATTGAGAGTAGGCAGATGGGGCGGTAATTGGCCGGACTGGATTTGTCCTGCTTTTTGTGGACAGGACATACCTGGGCAATTTTCCACATTGTCAGGTAGATGCCAGTGTTGTAGCTGTACTGGAACAGCTTGGCTGGAGGCGCAGCTCATTCTGGAGCACAAGTCTCCAGCGCTGCAGCCGGAATGTTGTTGGGGCCCATAGCCTTTGCTGTATCCGGTGCACTCAGCCGTTTCCTGATATCACGTGGAGTGAATCAAATTGGCTGAAGACTGGCTTCAGTGATGGTGGGGATATCGGGAGGAGGCCGAGATGCATCATCCAGCAGCTGTTGTGTGGGAAGCTCCAAGAACCAGGAGGCCTCCCGTGAACAGCAAAAGAGGGAAAACCGAGGGTGGGGCAAAGGGGAAACCATTCTCTCCATCTCTTCCCCCTGAGCACCCGTTCCCCAGTCTCTATCTCTCCCCTCGAGCCCCCATTCACCAGTCTCCATCTTTCCCCAAGCCCTCATTTTCCGATCTCCATCTCTCCCTGTGCCCCAGTCTCCCTCTACCCCAAACTCTTGAGCCCCCCACCCCCAGCGATTTCGGGCCCCTCCTGCAATCTCAGGGCCCCTCCCGCGATTTGAAGCGCCCACCTGCCCCAGCAATTTCAGGGCTCCCTTCCCGCGAAAACAGGACCTCCATCATCCCACCCGATTTCAGGCCCCTCCCAGGTTATTTCAGGCCACCATGCCGTTGAATGTCAAGGGGAGGTGGTTAGACTCTCTCTTGTTGGAGATGGTCATTGCCTGGCATTTGTCTGGCATGAATGTTACTTGCCACATATCAGTCCAAGCCTGAATGTTGTCCAGGTCTTGCTGCAAGGGGGCATGGATTGCTTCATTATCTGAGGGGTTGCGAATGGAACTGAACACTGCAATCATCAGCGAAAATCCCCACTTGATGGAGGGAAGGTAATTGATGAAGCAGCTGAAGATGGTTGGGCCTAGGACACCGCCATGAGGAACTCCTGCAGCAATGTCCTGGGGCTGAGATGATTGGCCTCCAACAACCACTACCATCTTCCTTTGTGCTTGGTATGACTCCAGCCACTGGAGAGTTTTCCCCCTGATTCCCATTGACTTCAATTTTACTCGGGCTCCTTGGTGCCACACTCGGTCAAATGATGCCTTGATGTCAAGGGCAGTCACTCTTGCCTCACCTCTGGAATTCAGCTCTTTTGTCCATGTTTGAACCCGCGACCTCTACCACCTAGAAGGACAAGAGCAGCAGGCACATGGGAACAATACCACCTGCACGTTCCCCTCCAAGTCACACACCATCCCGACTTGGAAATATATCGCCGTTCCTTCATCGTCGCTGGGTCAAAGTCCTGGAACTCTCTTCCTAACAGCACTGTGGGAGAACCTTCACCACGCGGACTGCAGTGGTTCAAGATGGCGGCTCACCACCATCTTCTCGAGGGCAATTAGGGATTGGCAATAAATGCTGACTTTGCCAGCGATGCCCACATCCCATGAACGAATAATAAAAAAAATGTGGTTGTTCACGGAGCGCCTCCTCCTCCCGTTAGTTGTTTAATTGCCCACCACTATCCATGACTGAATGTGGCAGGCATGCAGAGCTTTGATCTGATCCGTTGGTTGTGGGATCACTTAGCTCTGAGTATAGCATACTGCTTCTGCTGTTTAGCATGCACGTAGTCGATGGGCAGGGACTTGATGGGCCGAATGGCCTCCTTTCGTGTTGTAACCTTTCTATGACTCAAGTCCTGTGTTGTAGCTTCACCAGGTTGGCACCTCATTTTTAGGTACGCCTGGTGCTGCTCCTGGCATGCTCTTCTACACTCCTCATTGAACCAGGGTTGATCCCCTGGCTTGATGATAATGGTAGAGCGAGGAATATGCCGGGCCATGAGGTTACAGATTGTGCTGGAATATAATTCTGCTCCTGCTGATGGCCCACAGCACCTCATAGATGCCCAGTTTTGAGCTGCTAGATCTGTTCTGAATCTATCCCATCTGGCACGGTGATAGTGCCACACAACACGTTGGACGGTGTCCTCACTGTGAAGAAGTGACTTTGTCTCCACATGGACTGTGCGGTGGTCACTCCTACCAGTACTGTCATGGACAGATGCATCTGTGACAGATTGGTGAGGACGAGGTTAAGTAGGTTTTTCCCTCGTGTTGGTTCTCTCACCACCTGCTGCAAACCCAGTCTGGCAGCTATGTCCTTCAGGACTTGGCCAGCTCGGTCAGTAGTGGTGCTACCGAGCCACCCTTGGTGATTGCTATTGGAGTCCCCCACCCAGAGTATATTCTGTGCCCTTACTACCCTCAGTGCTTCCTCCAAGTGGTGTTCAGCATGGAGGAGTACTGATTCATCAGCTGAGGGAGGGCGGTAGGTGGTAATCAGGAGGTTTCCTTGCCCATGTTTGACCTGATGCTATGAGATTTCATGGGGTCAGGAGTCAATGTTGAGGACTCCCAGGGCCACTCCCTCCTGACTGTATATCACTGTACCCCCACCTCTGGTGGGTCTGTCCTGCCAGTGGGACAGGACATACCCAGGGATGGTGATGGAAGAGTCTGGGACGTTGGCTGAAAGGTATGATTCTGGGAGCATGGCTATGTCAGGCTGTTGCTTGACTAGTCTGTGGGATAGCTCTCCCAATTTTGGCACAAGTCCCCAGATGTTAGTGAGGAGGACTTTGCAGTGTTGACTGGGCTTAGTTTGCCTTTGTCGTGTCCGCTGCCTTGTGGTCTGATGCCGGGTGGTCTGTCTCGTTTTATTCTTATTATGTCATTTGCAGCAGGATTGTACAACTAGGTGGCTTGCTCGGCCATTTCAATTAAGAATCAGCCACATTGCTGTGGATCTGGAGTCAAATATAGGGCAGACCAGGTAAGGACGGCAGGTTTCCTTCCCTAAAGGACATTGGTGAACCAGATGGGTTTTTATAACAAAGGTCACCATTACTGATACTAGCTTTTTATTCCAGATATTTTTTAATTAACTGAATTTAAATTCCCCAGCTGCCGTGGCGGGATTTGAACTCATGTCTCTGGATTATTAGTCCAGGCCTCTGGATTACTAGTGCAGTAACATAACCACTATGCTACCATACCTGTACTGTATGGCCGTATTTGCGTACACAAATCTTGGAAGGTGGCGGGACAAGTTAATAAGGCTATTCTAAAAGCATTCGGGATCCTGAGCTTTATAAATAGCGGCATAGTGCTGGATCTAGTTCTGGGGAATGAAGTGGGGCGAGTGGAGCAAGTTTCAGTGGGAGAGCATTTGGGGAACAGTGATCATAATATCACCATGTTTAGAATAGTTATGGAAAAGGACAAGGAACAATCAAGCATTAAAATACTTAACTGGAGGAGGGCTAATTTCAGTGAGTTAAAAAGTGGGTCTTGCCCAGGTGGATTGGAATCAATAATTGGTTGGCAAAACAGTAATTGAGCAATGGCCTTCAAGGAGGAGATGGTTCGGGTACAGAGTAAACACATTCCCACAAGGGGGAGCGGAAGGGCTTCCAAAGCTAGAGCTCCCTGAATAACTAAAGATATCGGTTGGCAAGATGTAACGAGTGGAGTGCCACAGGGATCAGTGCTGGGGCCTCAACTATTTACAACAAGCAGCCCGCTTGATTGGCACCCCATCCACCACCCTAAACATTCACTCCCTTCACCACTGGCGCACTGTGGCTGCAGTGTGTACCATCCACAGGATGCACTGCAGCAACTCGCCAAGGCTTCTTCGACAGCACCTCCCAAACCCGCGACCTCTACCACCTAGAAGGACAAGGGCAGCAGGCGCATGGGAACAACACCACCTGCACGTTCCCCTCCAAGTCACACACCATCCCGACTTGGAAATATATCGCCGTTCCTTCATTGTCGCTGGGTCAAAATCCTGGAACTCCCTTCCTAACAGCACTGTGGGAGAACCGTCACCACACGGACTGCAGCGGTTCAAGAAGGCAGCTCACCACCACCTTCTCGAGGGCAATTAGGGATGGGCAATAAATGCCGGCCTTGCCAGCGACGCCCACATCCCGTGAACGAATAAAAAAAAAAATCTATATCAATGACTTGGATGAAGGGACCGAATGTATGGTTGCTAAATTTGCTGATGACACAAAGGTAGGTAGGAAAGTAAGTTGTGAAGAGGACATAAGGAGTCTGCAAAGGGATATGGATAGGTTAAGTGAGTGGGCAAAAATTTGGCAGATGGAATATAATGTGAGAAAATGTGAACTTGTCCACTTTGGCAGGAGGAATAGAAAAGCAGTATATTATTTAAATAGAGAGAGATTGCAGAACTCTGAGGTACAGAGGGATCTGGGTGTCCTAGTACATGAATCACAAAATGTTAGTATGCAGGTACAGCAAGTGATTAGGAAGGCAAATGGAATGTTGTCATTTATTGCAAGGGGAATGGAATATAAAAGTAGAGATGTTTTGCTACAATTGTACAGGGCATTGGTGAGACCACATCTGGAATACTGTGTGCAGTTTTGGTCGTCTTATTTAAGAAAGGACATAATTGCTTTGGAGGCGGTTCAGAGAAGGTTCACTCGACTGATTCCTGGGATGAGGGGGTTATCTTATGAGGAAAGGTTGGACAAGTTGGGCTTGTATACACTGGAGTTTAGAAGAATGAGAGGTGATCTTATTGAAACATGTAAGATCCAGTATGCTAGATGTGGTCCAGCTCGATGTGGAGTATGAGAATAGATTAATGGCGAACATAAAAGGGAACCCAAAAGTCTTATAAACATATAAATAGTAAAAGGGTAGTCAAAGGAAGGGTGGGCCCGATTCGGGACAAAAAAGGAGATGATCTTGTGGAGGCAGAGGGCATGGCTGAGGTACTAAATGAAGATGGAGATTTGATAGAGGTGTTCAAAATCATGAAGGGTCTAGACTGAGTGGATAGAGAGAAACTGTTCCCATTGGCAGAAGGATCAAGAACCAGAGGGTATAGATTTAAGGTGATTGGCAAAAGAACTAAAGGTGACATGAGGAAAAACTTTTTTATACAGCAAGTGGTTAGGATCTGGAATGCACTGCCCGAGGGGGTGGTGGAGGCAGATTCAATCATGGCCTTCAAAAGGGAACTGTATAAGTACTTGAAACGAAAAAATGTGCAGAGCTATGGGGATAGGGCGGGAGAGTGCATCAGTCTTCTCTACATTCTGCCAATGTAGCAGTAAAGGAGGAGGTAGTAGCGATATTGGAGGGGATAAAAATAGATAGAGAGGAGGTACTTAAAAGATTGGCAGTACTCAAAGTAGAAAAGTCACCCGGTCCAGGCGGGATGTATCCTGGGTTACTGAGGGAAGTAAGGGTAGGAATTGCGGAGGCTTCGGCTGAAATCTTCCAATCCTCCTTAGATATGGGGGCAGTCCCAGAGGACTGGAGAATTGCAAATGTTACATCCCTGTTCAAAAAAGGGGAGAGGGATAAACCCGGCAATTACAGGCCAGTCAGCCTAACGTCCGTGGTGGGGAAACTTTTAGAGACAATAATCTGGGACAAAATTAATTGGCATTTGGAAAAGTATGGGCTAATAAATGAAAGTCAGCATGGATTTGTTAAAGGAAAATCATGAGTTAGATAGAATCATAGAAGGTTACAGCATCGATTCCGTGCCGGCTCTATGCAACAACAGTCCAGCTATTCCCACTCTCCCGCCCTATCCCCATAGCTCTGCACATTTTTTCGTTTCAAGTACTTATCCAGTTCCCTTTTGAAGGCCATGATTGAATCTGCCTCCACCACCCCCTCAGGCAGTGCATTCCAGATCATAACCACTCGCTGTATAAAAAAGTTTTTCCTCATGTCACCTTTAGTTCTTTTGCCAATCACCTTAAATCTATACCCTCTGGTTCTTGATCCTTCTGCCAATGGGAACAGTTTCTCTCTATCCACTCAGTCTAGACCCTTCATGATTTTGAACACCTCTATCAAATCTCCTCTCAACCTTCTCTGCTCTAAGAACAATCCCAGCCTCTCCAGTCTATCCACCTAATTTAAGTCCCTCATCCCTGGAATCATTCTAGTAAATCTCCTCTTGCACTCTCTCTAAGGCCTTCACATCTGTCCTAAAGTGCGATGCCCAGAACCGGACACAATACTCCAGTTGTGGCCGAACCAGTGTTTCATAAAGATTCATTATGACTGCCTTGCTTTTGTACTCTGTGCCTCTATTTATAAAGCCCAGGATCCCGTATGCTTTTTTAACCGCTTTCTCAACCTGCCCTGCCACCTTCAACAATTCATGTACATACACCCCAAGATCTCTCTGTTCCTATACCCCTTTTAGAATTTTGCCCTCTAGTTTATATTGCTTCTCCTCATTTTCCCTACCGAAACGCATCACCTCAAATTTTTCCGCGTTAAACTTCATCTGCCACGTGTCCGCCCAAGCCACCAGCCTGTCTGTATCCTCTTGAAGTCTATTGCTATCCTCCTCACTGTTCACTACCCTTCCAAGTTTTGTGTCATCAGCAAATTTTGAAATTGTGCCCTGTACACACAAGTCTAAGTCATTAATATATATCGAGAAAAGCAGAGTTCCCAGCACCAACCCCTGGGGAACACCACTGTACACCTCCCTCCAGTCCGAAAAACAACCGCTCACCACTACTCTCTGTTTCCTGTCACTGAGCCAATTCTGTATCCATGTTGCTACTGTCCCCTTTATTCCATGGGCCACAATCTTGATGATAAGCCTACCGTGTGGCACTTTATCAAACGCTTTTTGAAAATTCATATACCCCACATCAACTGCATTGCCCTCGTCTACCCTCTTTGTTACCTCATCAAAAAACTCTATCACGTTGGTTAAACACGATTTGTCTTTAACAAATCCGTGCTGGCTTTCCCTAATCAATCTACACTTGTCGAAGTGACTGTTAATTCTGTCCTGGATTATCGTTTCTAAAAGTTTCCCCACCACTGAGGTTAAACTGACTGGCCTATATTTGCTGGTTTATCCTTACACCCTTTTTTGAACAAGGGTGCAGCATTTGCAATTCTCCAGTCCTCTGGCACCACCCCCCGTATCTAAGGATGTTTGGAAGATTATGGCCAGTGCCTCTGCAATTCCCCCCTTACTTCCCTGAGCATCCCAGGGTGCATCCCATTCGGATCAGGGGACTTATCTATTTTAAGTACAGCTAGCCTTTCTAGTACCTCTTCTTTCTCAGTTTTTAGCCCATCCAGTATCTTAACTATATCTTCCTTTACCGAGACTCTGGCAGCATCTTCCTTGGTAAAGACCGATGCAAAGTATTCATTTAATACCTCAGCCATGCCCTCTGCCTCCATGAGCAGATCTCCTTTATGGTCCCTAATCGGCCCCATCCCGCCTCTTACTACCCGTTTACTGTCAACATGTTTGTAGAAGACTTTTAGATTCCCTTTTATGTTGGTCGTTAGTCTATTCTCATACTATTTCTTTGCCCCTCTTATTTCCTTTTTCACTTCCCCTCTGAACTTTCTATATTCTGCCTGGTTCTCATTTGCGTTATCAACCTGGTCATTTGCTGCTTTTTTCTGCTTCATCTTATTCTCTATCTCCTTTATCATCCAGGGAGCTCTGGCTTTAGTTGCCGTACCTTTCTCCCTCGTTGGAATGTACCTTGTCTGTACCCCATTCATCTCTTTAAAGGCCGCCCACTGTTCAATTACAGTTTTGCCTGCTAATCTATGATTGGGAGCTTATGGACAGCGAGACAGTCCCGGATTGCCACATCTACAGTAAATGTCTTTGATGAAGTAACGGAGAGGGTTAATGAGGGCAGTGCGGTTGATGTTGTGGATCTGGACTTTGAAAAGGCATTTGATGAAGTACATAATAGACCTGTTAGTAAAATTAAAGCCCATGGGATTAAAGGACAGTGGCAGTGTGGATACAAAATTGGCTAAGGGACAGAAAGCAGACAGTATTGGTAAACAGATGTTTTTCAGACTGGAGGGAAGTATAAAAGAGGCACAGCCAGAGCAGACCTGAGCGGCAAAATCAAAAAAATAAAAATAAAAAATAAAGTCAAAAAGCGACAAGCGCCGAGAGTAAGTCAGTGTAAGTATTTAGTTTATTTGTAAGTGTTTTTAGTGGTTATTGTGTTTAGTGGTTAGTGTCTTTAGTGGATGGTTAGTGTTTTTAGTGGTTAGTCTGTTAGTGTTAGTTAAAAAGCCTGAAAGCTAAACAGTTAAAAAGAGTGGGAAACCAGAGCAGTTAAACATACCCAGGGAGAAATCTCAAAAGGTGATCTGATAGTCAGCACACGGGGGAGTGGCAGAACCCGAGGAAATTAAACTAAGACTTTATCTTTAAGTATGAACTATAAATAAATAAATAAATATTCAGAATAATTTATTACTAATTAATTTAAAATCAAGCTAAAATCCATCTACTAAATGTAATGTAGACCTTATGTGTTCCTATTAGTTCTAGAATTAAATTAATACTAACAAATAAATAAATAAATAAATAAAAACTAGAAATGGCAGTGCAGGTTGTGTGGGGACTGTGGTATGTGGGAGTTTGTGGACAGCGAGACTGTCCCGGATTGCCACATCTGCAGTAAATGTCTCTGCCTTGAATCACTCCAGCTTAGAGTCCTTGAGCTGGAGTGTGAGTTAGAGACACTCCGACACGTAGCTCAGTAGGATAAGGGGAACCAAGGGGAGGTAGAGAAGGAGGTCCCAAAGACGCTTGTTCTATCCAACAGATACCATGTACTCTCTATCTGTGAGGATAAGGATTTAGGCTGCAGGGTGGACAGCCAGAATGCTAACCGTGGCACCGTGGAACAGGAGGCAGTCCAAGGGGGGAGGAGCAAAATAGTCATAGGGGATTCTATAATTAGGGGGCTAGGTGGTGCCCTCTGCAGTCGCAACGGAGAGTCCAGGAGGGTGTGTTGCCCACCTGGTGCAAAGATATAGGACATCTGGAGAGGAACTTGGAAAGGAGGGGGTGGTCCATGTTGAGACCAGTGACATCGGGAAGAAAAGGGAGGAGGTCCTGCTAAGGGAATATCAGAAGTCAGGAACTAAATTAAAAAGCAGGACCTCACGGGTGGTAATCTCAGGATCACTACCCGAGCCACATGCTAATTGGCATAGGGATAGGCAGATCAGGAAGGTGAATGTGTGGCTGAAAGACTGGTGTGGGAAGGAAGGGTTCAATTTCACGGGACACTGGCACCAGTACTGGGACAGGAAGGAGCTGTACCGCTGGGTCGGGCTCCACCTGAACCAAAATGGGACCAGTGTGCTAGCAGAAAGGATAAATAGGGCTGTCGATAGGAACATAGGAACAGGAGTAGGCCATTCAGCCCCTCGTGCCTGCTCCGCCATTTGATGAGATTATGGCTGATCTGTGATCTAACTCCATATACCTGCCTTTGGCCCATATCCCTTAATACCTTTGGTTGCCAAAAAGCTATTTATCTCAGATTTAAATTTAGCAATTGAGCTAGTATCAATTGCCGTTTGCGGAAGAGAGTTCCAAACTTCTACCACCCTTTGTGTGTAGAAATGTTTTCTAATCTCACTCCTGAAAGGTCTGGCTCTAATTTTTAGACTGTGCCCCCTACTCCTAGAATCCCCAACCAGCGGAAATAGTTTCTCTCTATCCACCCTATCCGTTCCCCTTAATATCTTATAAACTTCGATCAGATCACCCCTTTACCTTCGAAACTCTAGAGAATACAACCCCAATTTGTGTAATCTCTCCTCATAACTTAACTTAACCCTGAAGTCCGGGTACTTTAGGACTTTAAATTAGTAATTCGGGGTAGGGGGAGCGGTGGGATCTGAGGAAGATAACACAAGTCTAAAGATAAAAGAAATAGGAAATGACAGTAAAGGTCTGGTCAAGTTAAGGAATAAGGTAACACAAATAGACAGGGAACAAATACAGTTATAGAACATGAGTGCAAAATGACTTTTTAACAAAGAGGGGAACCTAGCACAAAGGAAGATGGTAGTGGTTGTTGGAGGCCAATCATCTCAGCCCCAGGGCATTGCTGCAGGAGTTCCTCAGGGCAGTGTCCTAGGCCCAACCATCTTCAGCTGCTTCATCAATGACCTTCCCTCCATCATAAGGTCAGAAATGGGGATGTTCACTGATGATTGCACAGTGTTCAGTTCCATTCGCAACCCCTCAGATAATGAAGCAGTCCGTGGCCGCATGCAGCAAGACCTGGACAACATCCAGGCTTGGGCTCATAAGTGGCAAGTAACATTCGCGCCAGATAAGTGCCAGGCAATGACCATCTCCAACAAGAGAGAGTCCAACCACCTCCCCTTGACATTCAACGGCATTACCATCGCCGAATCCCCCACCATCAACATCCTGGGGGTCACCATTGACCAGAAACTTAACTGGACCAGCCATATAAATACTGTGGCTACAAGAGCAGGTCTGAGGCTGGGTATTCTGCGGCGAGTGACTCACCTCCTGACTCCCCAAAGCCTTTCCACCATCTACAAGGCACAAGTCAGGAGTGTGATGGAATACTCTCCACTTGCTTGGATGAGTGCAGCTCCAACAACACTCAAGAAGCTCGACACCATCCAAGATAAAGCAGCCCACTTGATTGGCACCTCATCCACCACCCTAAACATTCACTCCCTTCACCACCGGCGCACTGTGGCTGCAGTGTGCACCATCCACAGGATGCACTGCAGCAACTCGCCAAGGCTTCTTCGACAGCACCTCCCAAACCCGCGACCTCTACCACCTAGAAGGACAAGAGCAGCAGGCGCATGGGAACAACACCACCTGCACGTTCCCCTCCAAGTCACACAC
Source organism: Heptranchias perlo (assembly GCF_035084215.1). Classification (NCBI taxonomy): domain Eukaryota; kingdom Metazoa; phylum Chordata; class Chondrichthyes; order Hexanchiformes; family Hexanchidae; genus Heptranchias; species Heptranchias perlo. Next base: position 42,010,874 of record NC_090347.1, read on the forward strand.
CATCCTGACTTGGAAATATATCGCCGTTCCTTCATTGTCGCTGGGTCAAAATCCTGGAACTCCCTTCCGAACAGCACTGTGGGAGAACCGTCACCACACGGACTGCAGCGGTTCAAGAAGGCGGCTCACCACCACCTTCTCGAGGGCAATTAGGGATGGGCAATAAATGCTGGCCTTGCCAGCGACGCCCACATCCCGTGAACGAATAAATAAAAAAAATTACTAAAAACTAATTAAGTTGCCTGTACAGCAATGTCCACAGCATCCGAAACAAAACGGGGAATCTGGAGGCAATAATTCATAGCGAGGAGTCAGGTGTGATGGGGATAACTGAAACATGGCTGCATAAGGAACAGGGCTGACAGTTTTTATTGCAGGATATGATGAATTTAAAAAGGATAGAGGAGGAAGAGGGGGAGGGGGTGGGGTAGCTGTACTAATTAGAGACACCATAATGGCAATAGGAAAAAGGGACATAAGTAATATTAAGATAGAAACAGAATCAATATGGATTGAGACAAAGGATTAGAAGGGATCGATCACATTAGAGTTTAGAAGAGGAGTTGGGAAAAGGAAAAGAGGGATGGAGTTTTTACAGTGTGTACAGGACTCCTTTCTTACCCAGTATGTGAGAAGCCCAACAAGAGAGGAATCACTGCTGGATCTAGTAATGGGAAATGAACCAGAACAGCTAAGAGAAGTAAGCATAGGGGAACATCTTGGCAATAGCGATCATAACATAATAAGGTTTAAAATAATGATTGATAAAGACACAAGTAAGACAAAGACCAAAATAATAGATTGGTGAAAAGCTAATTTTGAGGGGATGAGAATGGAACTAGGGAAGGTAAACTGGAAAAAAACTTTGACAAAGAGATAGAAAAGCAGTGGATAATATTCAAAACAGTGATCAATAGAGTTCAGGAGAAATATAGTCCTCTAAAAATGGATGAATAAAGAGAGAAGGGTAAAATTGAAACTAAAAAAGGCATACTCTAAGTACATAGACAATAAAGGAAAGGATGACAAAAGGGAATACGAAGAGGTCAGGAAAGAAGTTTAAAAAAAACAATTAGGAAAGCAAAGAGGAACTACGAGATTAAATTATCACGACTATAAAAAGAAATAGTAAAGTATTCTACAGACGCATAAATAACAAAAGAAAAATCAGAATAGGGAGAGGGCCACTAAGGGATGCACAAGATAAACTCACAGGTAATGACAGCGAAATGGCAGAAATATTGAATAGTTACTTTGCCTCAGTATTTACCAGGGAGACTAACATGGTGGGCAGGACATTAGAAGAGGAGATCAAAAAAGATAATAAAACATTTAAGACAGAAAAGGAGGGAGATAATTGATAAACTAATCAAACTTAGGGAGGATAAAACCCCTGGTCCGGATGGATTGCATCCGTGACTATTAAAAGAAATTAGGGAGGAGATAGCGGAGCCACTGTTACATATATTTAAAAATTCACTGGAAAAGGGAGTATTGCCAGAGGACTGGCAGACAGCTAACGTTAGTCCTATATTTAAAAAGAGAGATAGAACAAGTCCAGGGAACCATAGACCAGTTAGCTTAACGTTGGTGATAGGAAAGATAATGGAATCTTTATTCAAAGATTTAATAGAAAGACATCTAGAGAACGGAAATACAATAAAGAATAATCAGCTCTGATTTCAGAAGGGAAAGTCATGCTTGACCAACCTGATTGAATTCTTTGAAGAAGTAACAAAGAGTAGACAAGGGTAATGCAGTAAATGTAATAGATTTGGATTTGGATTTTCAAAAGGTACTGCATTGTAGACTCATGATTAAAGTCAGAGCATGTGGAGTCAGGGAACAGTTCGCGGAATGGATAGCAAGCTGGCTACAAAACAGAAAACAGAGAGTAGGGGTTAAGGGTAGCTACTCAGACTGGCAAAAGGTGGGAAGTGGTGTTCCATCGGGATCGGCGCTGGGACCGCTGGTGTTCACAATTTATATTAACAATTTGGATTCAGGAATCGGAAGTATAATTTCAAAATTTGCAGACACCAAATTGGGGGTGTAGTTAATATAAAGGAAGAATGTGTTAAAATGCAAGAGGACATTAATAAACTTGCAGAATGGGTGTGTAATTGGTGAATGAATTTCAATATAGATAAGTGTGAGGTGGTGCATTTTGGTGGGAAGAATAAGGAGGCCACATACTGCTTGGATAATAAGAGTCTAAATGGAGTTGAGGAGCAAAGGGATCTAGGGGTACAGATAAACAAATCACTAAAAGTAGCGACGCAGTTTAATAAGGCCATAAAAAGGGCAAATCAAGCACTGGGGTTTATTTCTAGAGGGATAGATTTGCAAAGCAGAGAAGTTATGTTAAGCTTGTATAAAACCTTGGTTAGACCACACTGGGAGCATTGTGCACAGTTCTGGTCTCCATATTATAGAAAGGATATAGAGGCATTGGAGAGGTTGCAAAAAAAATTCACAAGGATGATACCAGAACTGAGAGGATATACTTATCAGGAAAGGCTGAACAGACTGGGACTCTTTTCTCTAGAAAAGAGAAGGCTGAGGGGTGACCTGATAGAGTCTTATGATAATGATAGGGTGGATGTAGAAAAAATGTTTCCACTTGTGGGGGAGTCCAAAACTAGAGGTCATAAATATAAAATAGTCGCTAATAAATCCAATAAGGAATTCAGGAGAAACTTCTTCACCCAGAGAGTGGTTAGAATGCGGAACTTGCTACCACAAGGAGTAGTTGAGGCAAAAAACATAAATGCATTTAAGGGGAAGCTAGATAAGCATATGGGGGAGAAAAGAATAGAAGGATATGCTGATAGGGTTAGATGAAGTAGGGAGGGACGAGGTTCATGTGGAGCATAAATGCTGGCTTGGACCAGATGGGCCAAATGGCCTGTGTCTGTGCTATAGTTTTGACATAATTCAATTTATTACAGTGGTGTTCCCCAGGGGTCAGTATTAGGATCATTGCTCTTTTTGATATATATGATTAACCTGGACTTGGGTATAGAGGATAGAATTTCAAAGTTTTCAGATGGCACGAAACTTGGAAATGTAGTAAATAACATGGAGGATAATAACAGACTTCAGGAGGACATGGACAGACTGGTGAAATGGGCAGACACATGGCAGATGAAATTTAATGCTGAGAAGCGTGAAGTGATGTATTTTGGTAGGAAGAATGAGGGGAGGCAATATAAACTAAATGATACAATTTTAAAGGGAGTGCAAGAACAGAGAGAGCTGGGGGTGTATGAAACAAATCTTTGAAGGCTGCCAAAAAAGCATATGGGATCCTGGGCTTTATTAATAGAGGCATAGAGTACAAAAGCAAGGAAGTTATGTTAAACCTTTATAAAACACTGGTTAGACCTCAGCTGGAGTATTGTGTCCAATTATGGGCACCACACTTTAGGAAGGATGTCAAGGCCTTAGAGAGGGTGCAGAAGAGATTTACTAGAATGGTACCAGGCATGAGGGACTTCTGTTATACGAAGAGACTGGAGAAGCTGGGATGGTTCTCAAAGCAGAGGTGGTTAAGGGGAGATTTAATAGAGGTGTTCAAAATAATGAAGGGTTTTGACTGAGTAGATAAAGGGAAACTGTGTGATTTAATGTTTCTATACGGTGAGTGGTCAGGAGCATCTATACTGGGCAGCAGCACCTCAGACATGTAACAGCAATGTTATGTGCCCACACATTTTACAGAAAGGTCATGTATGTTGTGCTTCACAGATTTGTCTTCCAATTTTCAGAAACAAAATAGTGTCCAAGACTCTCACTTCTCCACCACACTATCTGATTTCCTGTGTCCTTGGGGTACCAGCAAACAGCCCAGGGCAGAATCACCACTCCCAGCAACCCCCCAGCAAACAATAGAAGTTCAAGAGCAGGAGGAGGTCCTGCCTCTGTACACATCCTGACACCAATGGAAGAGGCCGCCATCAATGTTCTTGGCAGAGAGAGGGCACCCAGCATTAAGTGCCAGCCATGGCTACATTGGTAGCACTCTTGCCTCTATGTCAGAAGGTTGCAGGTTCAAGTCCCACTCCAGAGACTTGAGCACATAATCCAGGCTAACACTCCAGCGCAGTACTGAGGGAGCGATGCACTGTTGGAGATACCATCTTTTGGATGAGACGTTAAACTGAGGCCCCATTGGCCGTCTCAGGTGCACATAAAAAAATGATCCCATGGCATTCTTCGAAGAAGAGCAGGGGAGTGCTCCCTGGTGTCTTTATTGCTTTTTGTGGGACCTTGCTGTATGCAAATTGGCTGCTGCGTTTCCTACATACAACAGTAACTACACTTCAAAAGTAGTTCAATGGTTGCAAAGTGCTTTGGATGTCCCAAGATTATGAAAGGCGCTATATAAATGCAAGTCTTAAAATAATAATATGACACCAGTCACTCAATTGGGTCTCGAATTACATTTAAGTAAATTGGTTTCTTTTACACACTGTATTTTGTGAAGTCCAGATATGCTACATGCCCATGATAAAATCCTGGCTTCATTTCTTTGATGGCCAGGCATGAGGACAGGCACAGCGGGATGGCTGGGCATTTTCCCTTTCTTTTTCACTCACACTCAGCATGACAACCTGGTGGTGCATTGCACTGCCGCTCATCTGCTGCTGCTTACCCATGTCACTACCTACTACCCCTTGTCCAGCTCCCCTTTTTCCAGGCCTGTCAGATGTCTCAGGCCTTGCTCGTGCATAGGATGAGGAGGACAATCCTCCCGAAGGTTCAGCATCACACGCTCTTGCCATTCCAAGCACCAGCGCAGAAATCCGCACCTCGGGTGGTATAATGAGTCTGGGGGTTCTTCACTTGGTGATTCAGCAAGCACAACTGAGCAGGCCTAGGTGGAAAGGACAGCCCCTGAAACACCTCACCGTCGCAATCTAGCTCCGCAATAGAGGACAGAGATGCAGATTTCAGGGGCTCAGCCTTTAAAAGAAAGATGATTTCTGTGCATCAGCAATTGCTCAATGCATTAGACTGCCTGCCTGCCTGGGAGCTTTTAAAATATGTCAGAGATTGTGGAATAGTCCACTAACAATTTGTGTGGGCTTTTGATGCATGGTATTGACAGTCTGCAGTCAACCATGGAGCGTGTGTTCACCTCATGGACGCTCTAGCTGAGCCCGCCCTGCCAGCGTTTGTGATACCTGTAAAAGCATCTCTCTGGGATCCTCATACTGGGGCCGTGGAGGCCCTGGGCTCCGCCATCTCCTCCGCCTTGGACAGACTGAGAGACCGAGTGGATAGGTTGCTGCTCTCCACTTGCTCAATGCCAGTGCCCTTTTTTTTTGAATGAATTCCCTCTTTGCTATTTTCTCACCCTGCTTCAGCCCAGTTCCCCCATTTCTGGCCGAAACTCCCATATCACCTGAAAATCACTCCTTTTCTCCAATGCCTACCCAACCTCCCTCCTGAGCAGAGACAACTGGTTCATTCGCAAAGAAAATATAAATTGACTCCTTGGGAATCTATAACCTTGTGTTACTAAAATTTCAGCAAATAATCTCCTTCATTCACTCATTCTCTCTATTTCATATATCCATTTCCCTCTCTTTATCTCCTCTCATTCACTAACCCTCTCTGTAGCTCTCCTCATTACACATTCTCTCTCTATCTCCACTCACCCGCTCTCTCTCTATCTCCATTCATCCACTCTCGCTCTCTCTCTCCATTCATCTACTCTTCCCCCTCTCTCTCTCCATTCATCCACTCTTCCCCCTCTCTCTCTCCATTCATCCACTCTTCTCTCTCTCTCTCCATTCATCCACTCTTCTCTCTCTCTCTCCATTCATCCATTCTTCTCTCTCTCTCTCTCTATTCATCCACTCTTCCCCCTCTCTCTCTCCATTCATCCACTCTTCCCCCTCTCTCTCTCTCCATTCATCCACTCTTCCCCCTCTCTCTCTCTCCATTCATCCACTCTTCCCCCTCTCTCTCTCTCCATTCATCCACTCTTCCCCCTCTCTCTCTCTCCATTCATCCACTCTTCCCCCTCTCTCTCTCTCCATTCATCCACTCTCCCTCTTTCTGGGGGAAAGATTCAATAAGGCCTATTATTGGGCGTAGGTAGCGTGATCTGCTATTAACTCGCGCCCAATGGCCCCTGCGCAGGCATGACAAGAATGTAATTCTGCCTCGGTACTCACCTGCAAGCTACGTTCAAATCCAGGCCTTGCACGTCGATTCAATGCAATTCGCACTTTCCACAAGCAGGGGGAGCCCTAATTTCTTAAAGGGAGGATGACTTAAAAATCTCTTAAAGGTAGACAATACCTGTTATTTGCTTAAAATAACGGTCTGCTGTCTGCATGGAGTCTGAACGGAGATCAGACATCACATACGTAAAACACAGATGCAGGTCCCGTCCCAGTGTTTACACACTGATGAGTTATGTAAAAACATTGAATAAAGGTTGCACACTACTAAATCCCACATCCTCCAATCTGCATGCCAGACCTCACCAATCTGCCGATCTGAGTTTGTACCGAGCCTGCGAGAGTGAGTGCACCAAGGTTCTCTGATGATGCAGTGGAGGCCTTGGTGCAAGAGGTGGACAGAAGGAGGGATATCCTATATCCGCGGGGTGGTGGGGGGGGGGGTGGTGAAGAGGCCCTCCAGACATATGCCCAAAAGTGGGAGGCAGTAGAGGAAGAGGTCAATGCCAGACGCACAGCCTCATGAACATGGATGCAGTGCAGGACAAAGTTCAATGCTTTGACACGAGTGGTCAAGGTGAGTGAGGTCAACTGTCAAGTGGCGTCTCCTACCAACTGCACCACGCACCACACCCCCCATCACCCACATACCAATAAACTCTTTCCATCAGTACTCAACTCTTCCAATCAGAAGCTTCCTCACACACATTACCACTGTTGCAAGCCACACACACACAACTCACAGGCCACACACACTGGCAGCTATTCAACCATGACAGGCACATCACCCAGACACATATCCCGCTTTCTTGCAGGAGAAAGTAGCGCATATCAGGAGGCAGCAATTGGCAGTGGCATTTAGCCCCTCGAGCCTATTCTGCCATTCAATGAGATCATGGTGGATCTGTGACCTAACTCCATATCCCTTAATACCCTTGGTTTTCAGAAATCTATCAATCTCAGATTTAGAATTCACAATTGTGCTCGCATCAACTGCCATTTGCAGAAGAGCGTTCCAAACATCTCCCACCCTTTGTGTGTAGAAGCGTTTCCTAAATTCACTCCTGCACGTCCTGGCTGTAAATGTTAGGCTATGTCCCCGTGTCCCAGTATTCAAGTATAGGAGACCGCCAAAAACAGTTACAAATGTATCGGCAGCCAGAAGCAATAATCCAGCCACTAACCTGTAACTCCCTTTAAATAGCGCTGGTGGGGATCCTCCAGGCACTCTAAGACATGTTCAGATGGTCGGGGTTAAGACTGTGCGTTGAGTTGAGCATTAAGTACCAAAATGGTTTCTATCACTTTAAATCAGCGTTGCACACTGATTGTATCCATTTTCTCCCACTTTACATGATTCCGGTGTTCGGTATTTGCGCATGCGCTAATACCTATACCAAGATGGCATCCGGCGCATGTCACGCTGGAAACGTGCGTGCACATCCAAGACGCCCTCTTGGCACCTCGAGAGGCCGTGTAGCGCCAAAACATCGGGATAGGAACATGAGTAGACCATTCACCCCCTCGAGCTTGTCCCGCCATGGTTAATCTGTACCTCAACTCCATTTACCTGCCTTTGATCCGTATCCCTTGATAAAAATCTACCAATCTCAGACTTGAGACTTTCAATTGACCTCAAGCCTCCACAGCTTTTTGGGGGCGAGTGTTCCAGATTTCCACTACCCTTTGTGTGAAAAAGTGCTTCCTGATTTCACTCCTGAAAGGCTTGGCTCTAATTTTAAAATTATTGTAATGCTGGCCATTGGCAAAGCTTGGCTCAATTGCAGAGTGAAACTCCTCTTTAAGAGGGATCTCAGCTCAATGCAATAGCAGAATGACATTTCCATCTCCCACACTCGCAGGATTACCACCTCTCTGAGTAATCTCAGTAATTATTAAATGCTAATTTTAGGGAAAGGTTACAAACCTGTTATTTTACTGGCACAAAGCTGCTCAGTCTTATTCCACTTGAATCAGACAAAAGATTCTTGAACTGAATGATGGAAATCAGACATAAACAAATACACAGAGATACATAGAGAACACAAAACACACAGACAGACACACATGCACAAAGGTATAAACACAGACACAAACAAATATACAGACACAAATAAATACAAAGATACAACACATGCACAAATACATATAAACAGCTATAAATACAGACACAACAGTCACAGACATAAACACATACGAACAAGTACACAGAGACAAAACAATGCACATACAGCACATAAACACATATGTATACACGGAGACATAAACACAAACAAAAGCAGACACTTAAGCACATACACAGACACAACAGAATAACACATATGCAGACCTATACATAGATACAAATACACACAAAAATACATATACAATCACGCATAAATACACATACACACTAACACATAAATGCATATACAGACACAAACATTTACACAATGACATGGACAGTATGCAGGGACATAAACACGACACTTAAATATATACATAGACACAAATACACAGAGACACATGCACAGCACATAAACACATACATGCACAAAGTCATACCCAGAAACATGAATACACTCACAGAGACATAAACACATTCACAGAAAAATACACAGATAAACAAGTATATACACAGAAGCACATACACAGACACATAAGCACAGATTCAGTAACACATACAGAGGTTTGTACACAGTCTCATAAAGACAAACGCACACTAAGACACATGAGGAGATACGGATATACACAGCCACATGAACGCAAACATGGATACAATAGACATGATCTTTCCCTTCTTTACCACAACTTTAGCAGCAGTAACGGGGCACGGACCTGTACGTTTAAAAAAAATTGTTCTTGAGATGTGGGTGACACTAGCCAGGCTGTATTTATTGGTCAACCCAAGTTGCACTGAGACATTTGGAGTCAACCACTTGTTGTGAGACTGAAGTCATGTGTAGGCCAGACCTGAATTAGTGAACCGGTTGGGTTTTTAATGACGATTTAGCAGCTTTCATGGTGCCAGCCCACTAAATTACCAGATTTACCGGAAGCTCGTTCACCCAATATAGGCGGGGTGTATCCGAATTAAGCGATCATAACGGAGTGATGTCATCCATCACATGTTCCGTTATCGCCCTACCAACGCCTGCACACAACAGTGTTAAAAATTAAATGGCGCAGCACAGGCAGTGCAATTGATTGCTGGGTGATTGATGCCAGGGCCATTTTTTTCCCTGCCAGGTTGGCAGTCTGCCCCTTTAATGCGGGTGTCACAATCTGACAGCAGTGGTGATTTTCTGGTCCAGCCCCTGTGATGGCCTCGCTGGTAAAGGGGAAAACCCCACCGGGAGCCTGTCAAAAAAAAGTATTAAATTGAAGGGTTTTGATACAGTGGATAGGGAGAAACTGTTTCCACTGGCAGGAGGGTCAGTAGCAGGGGACACAGATTTAAAATAAAAAAGCCATGGGGAGATGGGGAGACATTTTTTGATGCATTGAGTTGTTATGATCTGAAATGCACTGCCTGAAAAGGTGGTGGAAGCAGATTCAATAGTAACTTTCAAAAGGGAATTGGATCTCTACATAAAAATGAATAATTTGCAGGACTATGGGGGAAAGAGCAAGGGAGTGGGACTAATTGGTAGCTCTTTCAGAGAGCCGGCAAAGGCTGAATGGCCTTCTTCTGTGCTGTATGATTCTGAAGTCGGCGGACCTCAGGAAATTGGCCCTGGTCAGTGGCAGAACAGTTGGGCAGGCTTGGCCAAATTAACACCGGTGATCCTGACTAGAAAGAACTTGCATTTATATAGCACAATTCATGACCGCAGGATGTCCCAAAACATTTTACAGCCAATTAAGTACTTTTGAAGTGCAGTTACTGTTGTAATGTAGAAAATACAGCACCCAATCTGTGCACAGCAAGATCCCACAAACAGTAATTAAATGACCAGATCATCCATTTCAGGTATTGGTTGAGGGATAAATATTAGCCAGGACACCAGGGAGACCTCCCCCTGCTCTTCTTCGATTGGTACTATGGGATCCTTTTACATTCACCTGAGAGAGCAGACAGGACCTTGGTTTAATGTCTCATCAGAATGACAGCACCTCTGATAGTGTAACACTCCCTCAGTACTGCACTAGAATACCAGCCCAAATGTTGTGCTTAAGTCTGTGGAGTGGAACTGGATCCCAGGACCTTCTGACTCAGGGGCCAGAGTGTTTCCACTGAACCAAATCCGACTACAAGCAAAACCTTGGCTAATGTTCTCATAACCATACACAGACACAGGGAGACACACAGGGGAGACACATACCAATACTCAAAGCAGAAACACTGCATCAGCCTCTGAACCAACCTAACTTCTGTTTACTGCAGTGGTCTCTCCCCGAGGGGATGACCAGGGTTAGGGTCCTGCGCTCTGGGGTCTGCACAGCTGGGGAGGGGAGATTCACTCTGGCCTCTTGTTCTATCTCCTAACTTTTCCCCAGAACGCCCCCCCCCCACTTCCCCTTCTCCCCTGGGGGTGGGAAGAAGATGCGGATGCCAGTCGTCACCATCAGTAAGGAAGCGAGTTAATGTCGCCTTGGTAACGAGTCGATGAGACAGCTCAGGGCTTTAAAGAGCCCCATCGGCAGCAGAAGGGGAGGAGGAGAGACCAGCCAGACTTCACTCAGCCCAGAGGCAGCGGCTCCCAGTCCCAGTCTCTCTCTCTCTCTCTCAACTTTTCTTTTTTTTGGGGGGGGAGGTTGGTGGTGGAGGAAGGATTGAAAGTGAGTTGGAGGATGAATTTGAGCCAGAGCTGGAATTCCTCCCAGGTCTGGGAGCTGAGACCCGAGAGTGTCATCGTGCCCATGGTCTTCTGTCTGATCTTCTTGCTCGGCACGGTCGGGAACAGTCTGGTTCTGGCTGTCCTGCTTCGGAACGGCCAGATGTACAGTAACACCACCAACCTCTTCATTCTGAACCTGGGGGTGGCCGACCTCTGCTTCATCGTCTGCTGCGTGCCCTTCCAGGCCACCATCTACACCCTGGACTCCTGGGTCTTCGGCTCCTTCATGTGCAAGGCCGTCCACTTCTTCATCTACCTCACCGTGTACGCCAGCAGCTTCACCCTGGCCGCCGTCTCAGTGGACAGGTGAGTTAGGCAGAGAGGAGGCATTGATGGGGACAAGAGGGCGAGAGAAAGAACTCGACTAACTGGGGCAGGGAGAGAGGCTGGGGAAGGGACAGGGGACAGGGGTTGGGACAGGAGCTGGGACAGGGGACAGGAGCTGGGACAGGGGCTGGGGAGGGGACAGGGGCAGGGGAGGAGACAGGGGACAGGAGCTGGGGAGGGGACAGGGGCAGGGGAGGGGACAGGAGCTGGGACAGGGGCTGGGGAGGGGACAGGGGACAGGAGCTGGGACAGGGGCTGGGGAGGGGACAGGGGACAGGGGCTGGGACAGGGACTGGGACAGGGGACAGGGGCTGGGGACGGGACAGGGGCTGGGACAGGGACTGGGACAGGGGACAGGGGCTGGGGAGGGGACAGGGGCAGGGACAGGGGGTGAGACTAGGACTGGGGAAGGAACAGGGGCGGGGATCGGGGAGTGCTTGGGACAGGGACATGAACTGGAACGGATTGGCTCTCAAACGGAGACAGGGACAGGCTCTCTGACGGGTCTTTAGTTCTTCAAAGTTGCAGTAACTTTTGGACAGCTGTTGATTGTCCCGTGGAGTCAATTGGGAAGAGACTGGGACTAGGAATGATTTGGCACCGGGACCACGAGTGGGACCTGGGGAACCAGCTAAAGTGGAACCGAGACCGGGTACCTGGACAATTGGATCGGGACCAGGTCTCGGACTGGGGCACCCAGCCGACGACAGGACCGAGGACGGCAACCAGCTAAATACCGTTCCTGTCCAATTGCATTAGTCATGGTTAGATCATATGTCTCTCTGTGGCTGGTTACCCTACTCCTGATTCTGTTTGTGTATCGTTGTACAGGTGTTAGGTCTGACGGGTTAATTCACCAGAACCGGTTGGTGTCTGTGTGGCCAGTTGACCTGGGTCAGTTGTGTGTGTGACAGGTTAACTTGGGTAAGTTGTGTACGGCTAGTTAACCTGGGTCAGTTGTGTGTGTGACTGGTTGATGTGGGTCAGTTGTGTGTGTGGACTGGTTAACATGGGTCAGTTGTGTTTGGCCAGTTAACCTTGGTCAGTTGTGTGTGGCCGGTTGACCTGGGTCAGTTGTGTTTGGATGGTTGACCTGGGTCAGTTGTATTTGGGTGGTTGGCCTGGGTCAATTGTGTGTGTGGCAGGTTAACCTCGGTCAGTTGTGAGTGGCCAGTTAACCTGGGTCAGTTGTGTGTGGCTGGTTGACCTGGGACAGTTGTGTGTGTGTGTGGCACCTGACCTGGGCCAGTTGTGTTTGCATGGTTGACCTGGGTCAATTGTTTGTGGCTGGTTGACCTGGGTCAGTTCAGTGTGGATGGTTGACCTGGGTCAGTTGTTTATGACTGGTTGACCTGGGCCAGTTGTGTGTGTGGCTGGCTGACCTGGCCCAGTTGTGTGTGGGTCATTGACCAGGGTCAATTGTTTGTGACTGACTGACCTGGGTCAGTTGTGTGTGTGTGGCTGGTTGACCTGGGTCAGTAGTGTTTGTGACTAGTTAACCTGGGTCAGTTGTGTTTGGATGGTTGACCTGGGTCAGTTGTATTTGGGTGGTTGGCCTGGGTCAGTTGTGTGTGTGGCAGGTTAACCTGGGACAGTTGTGTGTGTGGCTGGTTGACCTGGGACAGTTGTGTGTGTGGTTGGCTGACCTGGGCCAGTTGTGTTTGCATGGTTGACCTGGGTCAATTGTTTGTGGATGGTTGTCCTGGGTCAATTGTTTGTGGCTGGTTGACCTGGGTCAGTTATGTTTGTGACTGATTGACCTGGGTCAGTTGTGTTTGGATGGTTGACCTGGGCCAGTTGTGTTTGGATGGTTGACCTGGGCCAGTTGTGTTTGGATGTTTGACCTGAGTCAATTGTTTGTGACTGGTTAACCTGGGCCAGTTGCGTTTGTGATTGATTGACCTGGGCCAGTTGTGTGTGGATCATTGACCTGGGTCAATTGTTTTTGACTGACTGACCTGGGTCAGTTTTGTGTGTGGCTGGTTGACCTGGGTCAATTGTGTGTGGATGGTTGACCTGGGTCAGTTGTAAGTGTGACTTACTGATCTGGGTCAGTTGTGTTTATTGCTGGTTAACCCGGGTCAGCTGTGTGAGGATGGTTGATCTGGGTCAGTGGTGTGTGTGGCTGCCTGACCTGGGCCAGTTGTGTTTGAATGGTTGACCTGGGTCAGTTGTTTGTGACTGACTGACCTGGGCCAGTTGTGTGTTTGGCTGGTTGACCTGGGTCAATTGTGTGTGGATGGTTGACCTGGGTCAGTTGTAAGTGTGACTTACTGATTGTACAGACCTCAGGCTTACCGAATGTTACATTGTACAGATGCTAAGCATGTTGTTGGGTGCGGTTTGTATTGATGTTGAATGGAAATTGTACAGACGGAAGAATATAAATGGATAGGGGAAATAACAGAGAAATGGGATTTGAGTAGATAGTTCCATTATAAGGATACAGGCAGTTGTGTTTGTGGCTGGTTAACCCGGGTCAGCTGTATGTGGATGGTTGACCTGGGTCAGTTGTATGTGTGGCCGGTTGACTGGAGCTAGTTGTGTGTGTGACTGGTTGACCTGGGTCAATTGTTTGTGGATAGTTGACCTGGGTCAGCTGTAAGTGTGACTGACTGACCTGGATCAGTTGAGTTGGTGACTGATGGACCTGGATCAGTTGTGTGTTTGCCTGGTTGACCTGGGTCAGTTGTGTGTGTGACTCATTGACCTGGGTCAATTGTGTGTGTGACTGGTTGACCTGGGTCAGTTGTGTGTGTGACTCTTGACCTGGGTCATATGTGTGTGTGACTCATTGACCTGGGTCAGATGTGTGTGTGACTGGTTGACCTGGGTCAGATGTGTGTGTGACTGGTTGACCTGGGTCAGTTGCATGTGTGACTGGTTGACCTGGGTCAGATGTGTGTGTGACTGGTTGACCTGGGTCAGTTGCGTGTATGACTCATTGACCTGGGTCAGATGTGTGTGTGACTGGTTGACCTGGGTCAGTTGTGTGTGTGACTCATTGACCTGGGTCAGATGTGTGTGTGACTGGTTGACCTGGGTCAGTTGTGTGTGTGACTCATTGACCTGGGTCAGATGTGTATGTGGCTGGTTGACCTGGGTCAGTTGCGTGTATGACTCATTGACCTGGGTCAGATGTGTATGTGGCTGGTTGACCTGGGTCAGTTCTGTGTGTGGCTGGTTGTCTATCTACTGCATCGCTGTCCTGTTCCTGGTTCTCTATTCCTGGTTTAGGTACCCGAACCTGTTCACATTGCCTGTCCTGTGCTAAACTCCAGCTGTTTCTCTTCAAATCAATTTCACACAACAAACCCAGCACCAGACCAGCAGAATAAACGGCAAATAAGTCGCCTCATGATAATCGTTACCACATTGAAGAACTTTGAACAAGTTGGGTCCAATTCCCATTCCTTCATCCCTTTTAAACCTGTAGACATACGATCCATGGTTTATTTCCATCTTGATCCATCCGCATACATGGAAAAAAACCTCTTTAGACGATTATTTTTGGAGACTAACAATTTCACAATTAAGTGACTATATTCTGCAGCGTCTTTTATCACCTCTAAACCACCCAGATCTTCAGTTCAGAGAATCACTCGGTGGAAATCTGGAATAAGGAATTATTTCGTCAGAAATCGATACACCCAGAATTTCAGAGATAGCATTAATATCAGTTCCAGAAATAGCACTTCCATTCACAGCTCAACCTGAATGAAAGCTTTCCCATATAAACAGAAGAGCGTTGAATTAGTGATAAAAAAGAATGGATTCTGCTGTGTTTTTGCAGATGTGGGAGCAATTGTAATTACAGATGTGGGAGTGTATTTTTAAATCCAGATGTGTACAGAAGCATTGTGAAAGCAGCTGCCTGATGGTAGGTTCGTGCAGAGGTTGAGTGGAGTTGCTATAGATACCTGTTATACCAGGACTAATTTTTCTCGAAGATTCACATAGGCCCTATCGGCCGTATAGACAGTTGTATCGAAGCTGAATTAATCAAAAACAGAATTAATCCAGTGCAGATGTTGAGTGGTTTGTATCTACGGCAGCTGTTCACTATAGATGAGACATATGCTGAATGTACTTGGATGGTAGATTTCAGCAGATGTTGACCAGTCTGTTGGTCTATGTTGAGCAGAGATTGAAAAATGTTAGGTACAGTTTCACATTTTGTACTGACCTCAGGCTTACCGAATGTTACATTGTACAGATGCTAAGCATGTTGTTGGGTGCGGTTTGTATTGATGTTGAATGGAAATTGTACAGACGGAAGAATATAAATGGATAGGGGAAATAACAGAGAAATGGGATTTGAGTAGATAGTTCCATTATAAGGATACAGGCACAATGGGCTGAATGGCATCCACCAGTTCTGTCATTTCTATGATTCTGTAAAATGGAGAGGATGCATCAGTTGCAGATTAATCAAAGTTTATACAGATGCAGTTTGTGGAGAGTCTGGGTGTCGAGTGCAGTTTGTGGAGAGTCTGGGTGTTGAGTGCAGTTTGTGGAGAGTCTGGGTGTTGAGTGCAGTTTGTGGAGAGTCTGGGTGTTGAGTGCAGTTTGTGGAGAGTCTGGATGTTGAGTGCAGTTTGTGGAGAGTCTGGGTGTTGAGTGCAGTTTGTGGAGAGTCTGGGTGTTGAGTGCAGTTTGTGGAGAGTCTGGGTGTCGAGTGCAGTGTGTGGAGAGTCTGGGTGTCGAGTGCAGTTTGTGGAGAGTCTGGGTGTCGAGTGCAGTGTGTGGAGAGTCTGGGTGTCGAGTGCAGTTTGTGGAGAGTCTGGGTGTCGAGTGCAGTGTGTGGAGAGTCTGGGTGTTGAGTGCAGTTTGTGGAGAGTCTGGGTGTCGAGTGCAGTTTGTGGAGAGTCTGGGTGTTGAGTGCAGTTTGTGGAGAGTCTGGGTGTTGAGTGCAGTTTGTGGAGAGTCTGGGTGTTGAGTGCAGTGTGTGGAGAGTCTGGGTGTTGAGTGCAGTTTGTGGAGAGTCTGGGTGTTGAGTGCAGTTTGTGGAGAGTCTGGGTGTCGAGTGCAGTTTGTGGAGAGTCTGGGTGTCGAGTGCAGTGTGTGGAGAGTCTGGGTGTTGAGTGCAGTTTGTGGAGAGTCTGGGTGTCGAGTGCAGTGTGTGGAGAGTCTGGGTGTCGAGTGCAGTTTGTGGAGAGTCTGGGTGTCGAGTGCAGTGTGTGGAGAGTCTGGGTGTTGAGTGCAGTTTGTGGAGAGTCTGGGTGTCGAGTGCAGTTTGTGGAGAGTCTGGGTGTTGAGTGCAGTTTGTGGAGAGTCTGGGTGTCGAGTGCAGTTTGTGGAGAGTCTGGGTGTTGAGTGCAGTTTGTGGAGAGTCTGGGTGTCGAGTGCAGTTTGTGGAGAGTCTGGGTGTTGAGTGCAGTTTGTGGAGAGTCTGGATGTTGAGTGCAGTGTGTGGAGAGTCTGGGTGTCGAGTGCAGTGTGTGGAGAGTCTGGGTGTTGAGTGCAGTTTGTGGAGAGTCTGGGTGTTGAGTGCAGTGTGTGGAGAGTCTGGGTGTCGAGTGCAGTGTGTGGAGAGTCTGGGTGTCGAGTGCAGTTTGTGGAGAGTCTGGGTGTTGAGTGCAGTGTGTGGAGAGTCTGGGTGTCGAGTGCAGTGTGTGGAGAGTCTGGGTGTTGAGTGCAGTTTGTGGAGAGTCTGGGTGTCGAGTGCAGTTTGTGGAGAGTCTGGGTGTTGAGTGCAGTTTGTGGAGAGTCTGGGTGTCGAGTGCAGTTTGTGGAGAGTCTGGGTGTTGAGTGCAGTTTGTGGAGAGTCTGGATGTTGAGTGCAGTGTGTGGAGAGTCTGGGTGTCGAGTGCAGTGTGTGGAGAGTCTGGGTGTTGAGTGCAGTTTGTGGAGAGTCTGGATGTTGAGTGCAGTTTGTGCAGAGTCTGGGTGTCGAGTGCAGTTTGTGCAGAGTCTGGGTGTCGAGTGCAGTTTGTGGAGAGATGGGGTGTTGAGTGCAGTTTGAGGAGAGATTGGGTGCTGAGTGCTGTATGTGGAGAGTCTGCTGGTTGAGTGGCATTTGTGGAGAGTTTGGGTGTTGTGTGCAGTTTATGGAGGTTTGGGTGTTGAATGCAGTTTGCCGAGAGTCTGGGTGTTGACTGCAGTTTGTGGAGAGTCTGCTTGTTGAGTGCAGTTTGTGAAGAGATTGGGTGTCGAGTGCTGTTTATGGAGAGATTTGGCTTTTTGTGCAGTTTGTGGAGATTCTGGTTGTTGAGTGCAGTTTGTGGAGAAATTGAGTGTTGAGGGCAGTTTGTGGAGTGATTGAGAGTTGAGTGCAGTTTGAGGAGCGTCTGGTTGATGAGTGCAGTTTGTGGAGAGTCTGGGAGTTGATTACAGTTTTTGGGGAGTCTAGGTGTTCAGTGCGGATTGTGGTGAGTTTGGGTGTTGAGCGCAGTTTACCGAGAGTCTGGGTGCTGAGTGCTGTTTGTAGAAAATCTGGGTGTTGAGTGCAGTTTGTGGAGAGCCTGGTTGTTGAGTGCAGTTTGTGGAGAGATCGGGGGTTGAATGCAGGTTATGGAGGTTTGGGTGTGGAAAGCAGTTTTTGGAGTGTCTGGGTGTTGAGTTCTGTTTATGGAGAGATTGGGGGATGCGTGCAGTTTGAGGAGAGTCTGGGTATTGAATGCAGTTTGAGCAGTCTGGGTGTTGAGTGCAGTTTGTGTAGAGATTGTGTTTTGAGTGCAGTTTGTGGAGCGTCTGGGTGTCGAGGGCTGTTTATGGAGAATGTGGGTGTTGAATGCTCTTTGTGGAGAGTTTGGGGGTTGAGTGCAGTTTGTGGATAGAATGAGTGTTGATTGCAGTTTGTGGAATGTCTGTTTATTGAGTGCTGTTTATGGAGAGATTGGGTGTTGAGCGCAATTTGTGGAGGGATTGGGTTTTGAGTGCAGTTTGTGGAGGGATTGGGTTTTGAGTGCAGTTTGTGGAGAGATTTGGCTTTTTGTGCAGTTTGTGGAGAGTTTGGTAGTTGAGTGCATTTTGTGGAGAGTCTGGATGTTGAGTGCAGTATTTGGAGAGTGTAGGTGTTGAGTGACATGTGCGGAGAGTCTCGTTGCTCAGTGAAGTTCATAGAAAGTCAGGGTGTTGAGTGCAGCTTTTGGAGAGATTGTGGGTTGAGTACAGTTATGGAGAGATTGGGGGTTCAGTGTACTTTGTGGAGAGATTGGATGTTGAGTGCAGTTCGTGGTGATATCGGGTTTTGAGTCTGGATGTTGAGTGCAATTTGCTGTGAGTCTGGGTGTTGAGTGTGGTTTTTGGAGTGATTGCGTGTTGAGTGTAGTTTATGGAGAGTCATAAATCCAGTTTCAACACAATCCGCAGTCCACATCAGACTCTCCACAAACCGTACCCAAAACCCAGACTCTCCAGAAACAGCATTCAACACCCAGACTCTCAACAAACTGCACTCAACCGGGTATTGAGTGCAGTTTGTGGAGAGTCTGGGTATCGAGTGCAGTTTATGGAGAGATTGAGTGTCAAGTGCAGTTTGTGGAGAGATTGGATTTTGAGTGCAGTTTGTGGAGAGATTGGGTTTTGAGTGCAGTTTGTGGAGAGATTGGGTTTTGAGTGCAGTTTGTGGAGAGATTGGGTTTTGAGTGCAGTTTGTGGAGAGATTGGGTTTTGAGTGCAGTTTGTGGAGAGATTGGGTTTTGAGTGCAGTTTGTGGAGAGATTGGGTTTTGATTGCAGTTTGCCGAGAGTCTGGGTGTTGAGTGCAGTGTGACGAGAGTCTGGGTGTTGATTGCAGTTTGCCGAGAGTCTGGGTGTTGAGTGCAGTGTGACGAGAGTCTGGGTGTTGAGTGCAGTGTGACGAGAGTCTGGGTGTTGATTGCAGTTTGCCGAGAGTCTGGGTGTTGAGTGCAGTGTGACGAGAGTCTGGGTGTTGAGTGCAGTGTGACGAGAGTCTGGGTGTTGAGTGCAGTGTGACGAGAGTCTGGGTGTTGATTGCAGTTTGCCGAGAGTCTGGGCGTTGATTGCAGTTTGTGGAGAGTCTTCTTGTTGAGTGCGGTTTGTGTAGAGGTTTGGGGCTGAGTGCAGTTTATGGAGAGACTGGTGGTTGAGTGCAGTTTGTTGAGAGTCTGGGTGTTGAATGCTGTTTCTGGAGAGTCTGGGTTTTGGGTACGGTTTGTGGAGAGTCTGATGTGGACTGCGGATTGTGTTGAAACTGGATGTTGAGTACAGTTTGCGGAGCAATTGGGTGTTGATTGAAGTTTGTGGAGGGATCGGGTTTTGAGTGTGGTTTGTAGAGAGTCTAGGTGTTGAGTGCAGTTTCCCGAGTGTCTGGGTGTTGAGTGCAGTTTGTGGAGAGTCTGGGTGTCGAGTGCAGTTTGTGGAGAGTCTGGCTGTGGAGTGTCTGGCTGTTGATTGCGGATTGTGGTGAGTTTGGGTGTTGAGTGCAGTTTACCGAGCGTCTGGGTGTTGAGTGGTGTTTGTTGACAGTCTGTATGTCGTGTGCAGTTTGCTGGGAGTCTGGATGTCGAGTGCAGTTTGTGGAGAGATTTGGGGTTGTGTGCAGTGTATGGGGAGGTTGGGTTTTGAGTGCAGTTTGTAGAAAGTCTGGGTATTGAGTGCAGTTTGAGAGAATCTGGGTGTTGAGTGTCGTTTGTAGAAAGTCTGGGTGTTGAGTGCAGTTTTTGTAGAGATCGGGTGTTGCGTGCAGTTTATGGAGCTTTTGGTGTTGGGTGCAGTTTGTGGTGAGATTGGGATTTCAGTGCAGTTTGTGGAGAGTCTGGGTGTTGAGTGCAGTTTGTGTAGAGATCGGGTGTTGAGTGCAGTTTGTGTAGAGATCGGGTGTTGAGTGCAGTTTGTGGAGAGATTGGGTGTTGAGTGCAGTTTGTGGAGAGATTGGGTTATGAGTGCAGTTTGTGGAGAGATTGGGTGTTGATTGCAGATTGTGGAGAGTCTGGGTTATGAGTGCAGTTTGTGGAGAGATTGGGTGTTGAGTGCAATTTGTGGAGAGTCTGGTTGTAGAGTGCAGTTTGTGGAGAGTCTGGATTTTGACTGCAGTTTGAGGAGAGATTGGGTGTTGAGTGCAGTTTGTGTAGAGATTGAGTGTTGTGTGCAGTCTGTGGAGAGATTGAATGTTGAGTGCAGTTTGTGGATATTTAGGTGTTGTATGCAGTCTGTGGAGTGTCTGGGGGTTGAGTGCATATTGTGCATGTTTGGTTGTTGAGTGCAGTTATGGCAACATTGGGGGTTGAGTGCAGTTTTGTGGATAGATTGGGTGTTGATTGCAGATTGTGGAGAGTTTGGGGATTGAGTGCAGTTTGCAGAGATTTGAGTGCTTTTAGCAAGTTGTGGAGAGTGTGGGTGTTGTATGCAGTTTGTGGAGAGTCTGGTTGATGAGTGCAGTTTGTGGAGAGTCTGTGTGTTGAGTACGGTTTGTGGAGATTCTGATATGGCATGCGGTTTATGGTGAATCTGGATGTTGTTTCACTGGGGATAAGCAAACAAAATAGGACAAATATTTCACAATGAGACCCAATTTAGTTCACAGAGTGATCTACTTATATCCTACATTAAGGCTTTGATGTACTCGAAAAGAATAGCCACATTCTTAGGTTTAAGAGTGGTTTGAAAAGAATGACAACTCCTAATAAAAGCAGTTTGTGGTGGGATTGAGTGTTGAGGGCAATTTGTGGAGATTTGGGTGTTGTATGCAATCTTTGGAGCATCTGTGGTATGAGTGCGGATTGTGCATGTTTGGGTGTTGACTGCAGTTTGTGGAAAGTCTGGGTGTCGAGTGCAGTTTGAGGAGAGATTGGGTTTTGAGTGATGTTTGTGGAGAGATTGGGTTTTGAGTGCAGTTTGTGGAGAGCCTGGTTGATGAGTGCTCTTTGTGGAGAGTCTGGGTTTTGAGTACGGTTTGTGGAGACTCTGATATGGCATGCGGTTAATGGTGAATCTGGATGTTGAGTGCAGTTTGTGGATAGATTAAGTGCTGAGGGCAATTTTTAGAGCGATTGGGAGTTGAGTGCAGTTTACGGAGATTTGGATGTTTTGAGCAGTTTGTGGAGAGTCTGGTTGTTGAGTTCTGTTTATGGAGAGATTGGAGATGAGTGCAATTTGTGGTTAGATTGGGTGTTGAGTGCAGTTTGTGGAGAGTCTGGGTGTTGAGCGCAGTTTGTGGAGAGATTGGATGTTGACTGCAGTTTGTGGAGAGATTGGGTGTTGAGTGCAGTTTGTGGAAAATCTGGGTGTTGAGTGCAGTTTGTGGAAAATCTGGGTGTTGAGTGCAGTTTGTGGTGAGATGGGGGTTTGAGTGCAGTTCATAGAAATTCTGGGTGTTGAGCACATTTTGTGTAGAGATCGGGTGTTGAGTGCCATTCATGGAGAGATTGGGTGTTGAGTGCAGTTTGTGGAGAAATTTGGTTTTGAGTGTAGTTTATGGAGAGTCTGAGTGTTGAGTGCTCTTTGTGGAGAGTCTGGGTTTTGAGTATGGTTTGTGGTGACTCTGATATGGCATGCGGTTAATGGTGAATTTGGTTGTTGAGTACAGTTTGTGGAGAGTCTTGAGTGCAGTTTGTGGAGAGATTGAGTGTTGAGGGCAATTTGCGGAGTGATTGGGAGTTGAGTGCAGTTTGCGGAGATTTGTATGTTTTGAGCAGTTTGTGGAGTGTCTGGTAGTTGATTGCAGATTGTGGAATGCCTGGGTGTTGATTAGAGTTTTTGGAGAGCCTGGGTGTTCAGTGCAAATTGTGGAGAGTTTGGTTGTTGAGCGCAGTTTACTGAGAGTCTGAATGCTGTTTGTAGAGAGTCTGGGTGTTGAGTGCAGTTTGTGTAGAGATCAGGCATTGAATGCAGGTTATGGAGGTTTGGGTGTTGAAAGCAGTTTGTGGAGAGTGTGGTGTTGAATGCAGTCTGTGGAGAGTCTGGGTGTTGAGTGCGGATTGTGCATGATTGGGTGTTATGTGCAGTTTGTGGAGTGTCTGGCTGTTGAGTGCATTTTGTGGAGAGCCTGGCTGTCGAGTGCTGTTTATGGAGAGATTTGGTGTTGACTGCAGTTTGTGGAGAAATTGGGTGTTGTGTGCAGTTCGTGGACAGTCTGGGTGTTGAGTGCAGTTTGTGGTGAGGTGGGGTATTGACTGCATTTTGTGGAGAGTCTGGGTTTTGAGTGCCGTTTGTGGAGAGATTGGGATTTGAGTGTAGATTGTGGAGGTTTGGGTTTTTAATGCAATCAGTGGAGAGTCTGGGTGTTGAGTGCAGTTTGCGGAGAGTCTGGGTGTCGAGTGCAGTTTGCGGAGAGTCTGGGTGTCGAGTGCAGTTTGCGGAGAGTCTGGGTGTCGAGTGCAGTTTGCGGAGAGTCTGGGTGTCGAGTGCAGTTTGAGGGGAGATTGGGTGTTGACTGCAGTTTGTGGAGAAATTGAGTTTTGAGTGCAGTTTGTGGAGAGATTGGGTCTTGAGTGCAGTCTGTGGAGAGCCTGGGTGTTGAGTGCCGTTATGGAGAGATTGGAGGTTGAATGTGGTTTGTAGATAGATTGGGTGTTGATTGCAGTTTGTGGAGAGTATGGTTGTAGAGTGCAGTTTGTGGAGGGATTGGGTTTTGAGTGGGGTTTGTGGAGAGTCTGGGCATTGAGTGCAGTTTTTGTAGAGATCGGGTGTTGAGTGCAGTTTGTGCTGAGATGGGGTGTTGAGTGCAGTTCTGTAGAGAATTGGGGTTGAGTGCAGTTTGTGGATTGATTGGGTGTTGATTGCAGTTTGTGTCGAGTGCAGTTTGTGGAGAGTCTGGGTGTCAAGTGCAGTTTGAGGAGAGTTTGGATGTTGAGTGCAGTTTGTGGAGATCCTGCATGTTGAGTACAGTTTGTGGAGAGATTGGGTGTTGAGTGCAGTTTGAGCAGAGTTTTGGTGTTGAGTGCATTTTATGGAGGTTTGGGTGTTGAGTGCAGTTTGCCGAGTGACTGGGTGTTGAGTGCAGTTTGCCGAGTGACTGGGTGTTGAGTGCAGTTTGCTGAGAGATTGAGTATTGAGTGTCGATTGTGGAGGTTTGGGTTTTGAATGCAATCAGTGGAGAGTCTGGGTGTCGAGTGCAGTTTGTGGGGAGTCTTGGTGTCAAGTGCAGTTTGTGGAGAGATTGGTTTTCAGTGCAGTTTGAGGGGAGATTGGGTGTTGTATGCAGTTTGTGGGGAGATTGGGTTCTGAGTGCAGTTTGTGGAGAGTCTGGGTGTTGAGTGCAGTTTGTGGGGAGATTGGGTTTTGAGTGCAATTTGTAGAAAGTCTGGGTGTTGAGTGCAGTTTGTGTAGAGATCGGATGTTGAGTGCAGTTTGTGGAGAGATTGAGTATTGAGTGCAGTTTGTGGCGGTCTGGCTTTTGAATGCAGTTTGCGGAGAGTCTGATGTTGAGTGCAGTTTGTGGAGGGATTGGGTTTTGAGTGGGATTTGTGGAGAGCTTGGGTGTTGAGTGCAGTTTTTGTAGAGATCGGGTGTTGAGTGCAGTTAGTGCTGAGATGGGGTGTTGAGTGCAGTTCTGTAGAGAATTGGGGTTGAGTGCAGTTTGTGGATTGATTGGGTGTTGATTGCAGTTTGTGTCGAGTGCAGTTTGTGGAGAGTCTGGGTGTCAAGTGTAGTTTGAGGAGAGTCTGGCTGTTGATTGCAGATTGTGGTGAGTTTGGGTGTTGAGCGCAGTTTACTGGGCATCTGATTGCTGTTTGCAAAGAGTCTGGGTGTTGAGTGCAGTTTGTGTAGAGATCGGGTGTTGAGTACAGTTTGTGGTGAGATGGGGTGTTAAGTGCAGTTTGAGGAGAGTCTGGGGTTTGTGTGCCATTTGTGGAGAGTCTGGGTGTTGAGTGCTGTTTGTGGGGAGTCTGGTTGTTGAGTGTAGTTTGTGGAGAGATTTGGTGTTGATTGCAGTTTGTGCCAAGTGAAGTTTGTGGAGAGATTGGGTTTAGAGTGCAGTTTGTGGAGAGATTGGGTTTTGAGTGCAGTTTGTGCCAAGTGAAGTTTGTGGAGAGATTGGGTGTTGAGTGCAGTTTGTGGAGAGATTGGGTATTGATTGCAGTTTGTGCCGAGTGAAGTTTGTGGAGAGATTGGGTTTTGAGTGCAGTTTGGGGAGAGAGTGGGTGTTGAATGCAGTTTGTGGTGGTTTCGGTTTTGAGTGCAGTTTGCGGAGAGTCTGGGTGTTGAGTGCAGTTTGTGGAGAGTTTGGGGGATGAATGTAGTTTGCTGAGAGTATGGTTGTGGAATGCAGTTTGTGGAGGGATTGGGTTTTGAGTGGGGTTTGTGGAGAGTCTGTATGTTGAGTGCAGTTTGTGTAGAGATCGGATGTTGAGTGCAGTTTGTGGTGAGATGGGGTTTTAAATGCATTTTGTGGAGATTCTGGGTTTTGTGTGCCGTTTGTGGAGTGTCTGGATGTTGATTGCAGTTGGTGGAGAGATTGGGTGTTGAGTACAGTTTGTGGAGAGATTGGGTGTTGAGTACAGTTTGTCGAGCGTTTGGGTGTTGAGTGCAGTTTGTGGAGAGATTGAGTATTGAGTGCAGTTTGTGGCGGTCTGGCTTTTGAGTGCAGTTTGCGGAGAGTCTGATGTTGAGTGTAGTTTGTGGAGGGATTGGGTTTTGAGTGGGATTTGTGGAGAGCTTGGGTGTTGAGTGCAGTTTGTGCTGAGATTGGGTGTTGTGTACAGTTCTGTAGAGAATTGGGGTTGAGTGCAGTTTGTGGATTGATTGGATGTTGATTGCAGTTTGTGTCGAGTGCAGTTTGTGGAGAGTCTGGGTGTCAAGTGTAGTTTGAGGAGAGTCTGGCTGTTGATTGCAGATTGTGGTGAGTTTGGGTGTTGAGCGCAGTTTACTGGGCGTCTGATTGCTGTTTGCAGAGAGTCTGGGTGTTGAGTGCAGTTTGTGTAGAGATCGGTTGTTGAGTACAGTTTGTGGTGAGTCTGGGGTTTGTGTGCCATTTGTGGAGAGTCTGGGTGTTGAGTGCTGTTTATGGGGAGTCTGGTTGTTGAGCGTGGTATGTGGACGGATTGGGTGTTGAGTCCAGTTTGTCATAATCTGGGTGTTGAGTGCAGTTTGTGGAGAGTTTTGGTTTGATTGCAGTTTGTGCCGAGTGAAGTTTGTGGAGAGATTGGGTTTTGAGTGCAATTTGTGGAGAGTCTGAGTGTCGAGTGCATTTTGTGTAGAGATTGTGTTTTGAGTGCAGCATGTGGAGAGTCTGGGGGTTGATTGCGGATTGTGCATGTGTGGGTGTTGAGTCCAGTTTGTGGAGAATTTGGGTGTTGAATGCAGTTTGTGGAGAGATTGGTGGTTGAAACATAGAAACATAGAAAATAGGAGCAAGAGTAGGCCATTCGGCCCTTCGGGCCTGCCTCGCCTTTCAAATTGAACATCGCTGATTGTCTAACTCAGTACCCTGTTCCTGCTTTTTCCCCATATCCCTTGATGCCTTGAACATTAAGAAATATATCTGTCTCCTTCTTGAATACATCTAATGACTTGGCCTCCACTGCCTTCTGTGGTAGAGAATTCCACAGGTTCACCACCCTCTCTCTGAGTGAAGAAATTTCTCCTCATCACGGTTCTAAATGGCAAACACCGTATCCTGAGACTGTGACCCTTGGTTCTGGACTCCCCAGCCATCGGGAACATCCTCCCTGCATCTAGTCTGTCTAGTCCTGTTCGAATTTTATATGTTTCGATGAGATCACCTCTCATTCTTCTAAACTCTAGTGAATATAGGCCTAGTCAACCCAATCTCTCCTCATACGTCAGTCCTGCCATCCCAGGAATCAGTTTGGTAAACCTTTGTTGCACTCCCTCCATGGCAAGGACATCCTTCCTCAGATAAGGAGACCAAAACTGCACACAATACTCCAGATGTGGTCTCACCAAGGCCCTGTATAACTGCAGTAAGACATCCCTGTTCCTGTACTCAAATCCTCTAGCAATGAACACCAACATACCATTCGCCTTCCTAACTGCTTGCTACACCTGAATGCTCGCTTTCAGCGACTGGTGTACAAGGACACCCAGGTCTCGTTGCACCTCCCCTTTCCCAATCTATCACCATTCAGATAATCTGTCTTTCTGTTTTTACAAGCAAAGTGGATAACCTCACATTTATCTACATTATACTGCATCTGCCATGTTCTTGCCCACTCACCCAACTTGTCTAAATCACATTGGAGCCTCTTTGCATCCTCCTCACAGCTCACATTCCACCCCAAGCTTTGTGTCATCTGCAAACTTGGAAATATTATATTTAGGTCCAAATCATTCATATATATTGTGAATAGCTGGGGCCCAAGCACTGATCCCTGCGGTACCCCACTAGTCACTGCCTGCCACCCGGAAAAAGACCCGTTTATTCCAACTCTCTGTTTCTTGTCTGTCAACCAATTCTCAATCCATGCCAGTATATTGCCCCCAATCCCATGTGCTTTAATTTTGCACACTAACCTCTTGTGTGGGACCTTATCAAAATCCTTCTGAAAATCCAAATACACCACATCCACTGGTTCTCCCCTATCTATTCTGCTTGTTAGATCCTCAAAAAACTCCAGTAGATTTGTTAAGCATGATTTCTCTTTCATAAACCGATGCTGACTTTGTCCAATCCCGTTAAAGCCTTCCAAGTGTTCTGTTATCACATATTTTATAATAGACGTTAGCATTTTCCCCACTACTGAATGCAGTTATGGAGAGAATGGGGGTGAGTGCAGTTTGTGAATAGATTGGGTGTTGATTGAATTTTGTGTTAAGTGAAGATTGTGGAGAGATTGGGTTTTGAGTGCAGTTTGAGGAGAGATTGGGTGTTGAGAGCATTTTGTGTAAGTGAAGTTTGCGGAGAGATTGGGTTTTGAGTGCAGTTTGAGGAGAGATTGGGTTTTGACTGCAGTTCGTGGGGAGATTGGGTTTCGAGTGCAGTTTGTGGAGAGTCTGGGTGTTGAGTGCAGTTTGAGGAGAGATTTGATGTTGAGTGCAGTTCGTGGGGAGATTGGGTTTCGAGTGCAGTTTGCGGAGAGTCTGGGTGTTGAGTGCAGTTTGTGGAGAGTGTTGGTTTTGAGTGGAGTTTGTAGAAAGTCTGGGCGTTGAGTGCAGTTTGTGGAGATTTGGGTGTTTAGTGTAGTTTATGGAGAGATTGGGTGTTGAGTGCAGTTTGTGGCGGTTTGGCTTTTGAATGCAGTTTGCGGAGAGTCTGGGGGTTGAGTGCGGATTGTGCATGTTTGGGTGTTGAGTGAAGTTTGCGGAGAGTCTGGCTGTTGAGTGCAGTTTGTGGAGAGTCTGGGTGTTGAGTGCCGTTATGGAGAGATTGTGTGTTGATTGCAGTTTGTGGAGAGTCTGGGTGTTGAGTGCAGCTTGTGTAGAGATTGGGTGTTGAGTGCATTTTGTGGAGAGTCTGGGTTTTGTGTGCCATTTGTGGAGAGTCTGGGTGTTGAGTGCAGTTT
The DNA here is from genome assembly GCF_035084215.1 of Heptranchias perlo. Lineage (NCBI taxonomy): Eukaryota > Metazoa > Chordata > Chondrichthyes > Hexanchiformes > Hexanchidae > Heptranchias > Heptranchias perlo. Next base: position 42,038,587 of record NC_090347.1, read on the forward strand.
GTGGAGAGTCTGAGTGTTGAGTGCATTTTGTGTAGAGATTGGATTTTGAGTGCAGTTTGTTGAGTGTCTTGGAGTTGAGTGAAGTTTGTGGAGGTTTAGGTGTTGAGTGCATTTTATGGAGATTTGGGTGTTGAGTGCAGTTTGTGGAGAGAATGGGTGTTGAGTGCAGTTTGTAGAGACATGAGGTGTTGAGAGCATTTTGTGGAGAGTCTGGGTTTTGAGTGTGGGTTGTGGAGAGACTGGGTTTTGAGTGCAGTTTGTGGAGAGAATGGGAGTTGAGTGCAGTTTGTGGAGAGACTGGGTGTTGAGTGCAGTTTGTGGAGAGACTGGGTGTTGAGTGCAGTTTGTGGAGAGACTGGGTGTTGAGTGCAGTTTGTGGAGAGACTGGGTGTTGAGTGCAGTTTGTGGAGAGAATGGGAGTTGAGTGCAGTTTGTGGATAGATTGGGTGGTGATTGCAGTTTGTGTCGAGTGCAGTTTGTGGAGAGTCTGGGTTTTGAGTGGAGTTTGTCGAAAGTCTGGGTGTTGAGTGCAGTTTGTGTAGAGATCAGGTGTTGTGTGCAGTTTTGGACAGTCTGGGTATTGAATTCAGTTTGTGGAGATTTGGGTGTTTAGTGTACTTTATGGATAGATTGGGTGTTAAGTGCAGTTTGTGGAGAGATTGAGTATTGAGAGCAGTTTGTGGCGGTTTGGGTTTTGAATGCAGTTTGCGGAGAGTTTAGAGGTTGAGTGCCATTATGGAGAGACGGGGGATTGAATGTAATTTGTGGATAGATTGGGTGTTGATTGCAGTTTGCAGAGAGTATGGGTGTTGAGTGCAGTTTGTGTAGAGATCGGGTGTTGAGTGCATTTTGTGGAGAGACTAGGTTTTGAGTGTGGTTTGTGGAGAGATTGGGTGTTGAGTGCAGTTATGGAGAGATTGGGGATAGGGTGCAGTTTGTGGATAGATTGGGTGTTGATTGCAGTTTGTGTCGAGTGCAGTTTGTGGAGTGTCTGGATTTTGAGTGTAGTTTGCATAGAACTTGGGTGTTGCGTGCAGTTCGCCGATAGTCTGGATGTTGAATGTGGAGACTGTGGGTGTTGAGTGCAGTTTATGGAGAGATTGTGTTTTGAGTGCAGTTTATAGAAAGTCTGGGTGTTGAGTGCAGTTTGTGTAGGGATCGGTTGATGAGTGCTGTTTGTGGAGAGTCTGGGTGTTGATTGCAGTTTGTGGAGAGTCTGGGTGTTGAGTGCAGTTTGAGGAGAGATTGGGTTTCGAGTGCAGTTTGAGGAGAGATTGGGTTTGAGTGCATTTTGTGGAGAGATCGGGTTTTGAGTCCAGTTTGAGGAAAGTTTGGGTTTCGAGTACAGTTTGTGGGGAGATTGGGTGTTGAGTGCATTTTGTGGAGAGATTGTGTTTCGAGTGCAGTTTGAGGAGAGATTGGGTTTGAGTGCAGTTTGTGGAGAGATCGGGTTTTGAGTCCAGTTTGTGAGAGTCTGCTGTTGAGTGCAGTCTGTGTTGAGTCTGGGGGTAGAGTGCAGTTATGGAGAGATTGGGGGTTGAATGTAGTTTGTGGAGAGTCTGGTTGTGGAGTGCAGTTTGTGGAGGGATTGGGTTTTGAGTGGGGTTTGTGGAGAATCTGGGTGTTGACTGCAGTTTTTGGAGAGATTGGGTGTTGAGTGTAGCTTGTGGAGAATTTGGGTTTTGAGTACTGTTTGTGGAGAGATTTGATGTTGAGTGCAGTTTGTGCAGGGTCTGGGTGTCGAGTTTAGTTTGTGCAGAGTCTGGGTGTTGAGTGCAGTTTGTGGCGAGTCTGGGTGTCAGTGTAGTTTGTGGAGAGTCTGGGTGTCAGTGTAGTTTGTGGAGAGTCTGGGTGTCAGTGTAGTTTGTGGAGAGTCTGGGTGTTGAGTGCAGTTTCCGGAAAGTGTTGGTGTTGAGTGCAGTTTGTGGAGATTTGGGTTTTGAGTATGGTTTGTGGAGAGAATGGGGGTTGAGTGCAGTTAAGGAGAGAATGGGTTTTGGTTGCAGTTTGTGGACAGCCTGGGTGTTGAGTGCAGTTTGTGGAGGGATTGGGTTTTGAGTGCAGCTTGTGGAGAGATTGGGTGTTGAGTGCATTTTGTGGAGAGTCTGGGTTTTGTGTGCCGTTTGTGGAGAGTCTGGGTGTTGATTGCTGTTTGTGGAGAGTTTGGGCATTGAGTGTGGTTTGTGGAAGGATTTGTTGTTGAGTCCAGTTTGTGGAGAGAATTGGGGTTGAGTGCAGTTTGTGGATAGTCTGGTGTTCAATGCAATCTGTGTAGAGTCTAGGGTTAGAGTGCGGATTGTGTATGTTTGGGTGTTGAGTGCAGTTTGTGGTTAGCCTATGTGTCGAGTGCTGTTATGGGCCTTGAATGTAGTTTGTGGATAGATTGGGTGTTGAGTGCAGTTTGTGGAGAGTCTGAGTTTTGAGTGTAGTTTGTGGAGAGTCTGGATGTTGAGTGCAGTTTGTGGAGGGATTGGGTTTTGAGTGTGGTTTGTGGACAGTCTGGGTTTTGCGTGCAGTTTTTGGAGAGTTTGAGTGTTGATTGTAGCTTGTGGAGAGTCTGGCAGCTGATTGTGGATTGTGGTGAGTTGGGGTGTTGAGCGCAGTTTGCCGAGAGTCTGATTGCTGTTTGTGGAGAGGGTGGGTGTTGAGTGCAGTTTGTTTAGAGATGGGGTGTTGAGTGCATTTTGTGGAGGTTTGGGTATTGAGTGCAGTTTGTGGAGAGTTTGGGTGTTGAGTGCTGTTTGTGGAAAGTCTGGGTTTTGAGTCCAGTTTGTGGAAAATCTGGGTGTTGAGTGCAGTTTGTGGATAGATAACCTGCTCACCGATGCTCAGTTTGGGTTCCGCCAGGACCACTCGGCTCCAGACCTCATTACAGACTTGGTCCAAACATGGACAAAAGAGCTGAATTCCAGAGGTGAGGTGAGAGTGACTGCCCTTGACATCAAGGCAGCATTTGACCGTGTGTGGCACCAAGGAGCCCGAGTAAAACTGAAGTCAATGGGAATCAGGGGAAAAAATTCTCCAGTGGCTGGAGTCATACCTAGCACAAAGGAAGATGGTAGTGGATGTTGGAGGCCAATCATCTCAGCCCCAGGGCATTGCTGCAGGAGTTCCTCAGGGCAGTGTCCTCGGCCCAACCATCTTCAGCTGCTTCATCAATGACCTTCCCTCCATCATGAGGTCAGTAATGGGGATGTTCGCTGATGATTGCACAGTGTTCAGTTCCATTCGCAACCCCTCAAATAATGAAGCAGTCCGTGCCTGCATGCAGCAAGACCTGGACAACATCCAGGCTTGGGCTGATAAGTGGCAAGTAACATTCGCGCCAGACAAGTGCCAGGCAATGACCATCTCCAACAAGAGAGAGTCTAACTACCTCCCCATGACATTCAACGGCATTACCATCGCTGAATCCTCCACCATCAACACCCTGGGGGTCACCATTGACCAGAAACTTAACTGAACCAGCCATACAAATACTGTGGCTACAAGAGCAGGTCAGAGGTTTGGTATTCTGCAGCGAGTGACTCACCTCCTGACTCCCCAAAGCCTTTCCACCATCCACAAGGCACAAGTCAGGAGTTTGATGTAATTATCTCCACTTGCTTGGATGAGTGCAGCTCCAACAACACTCAAGAAGCTCGACACCATCCAGGACAAAGCAGCCTGCTTGATTGGCACCCCATCCACCACACTAAACATTCACTTCCTTCACCACCGGCGCACTGTGGCTGCAGTGTGTACCATCCACAGGATGCACTGTAGCAACTCGCCAAGGCTTCTTCGACAGCACCTCCCAAACCCGCAACCTCTACCACCTCGAAGGACAAGAGCAGCAGGTACATGGGAACAACACCACCTGCACGTTCCCCTCCAAGTCACATACCATCTCGACTTGGAAATATATCGCCATTCCTTCATCGTCGCTGGGTCAAAATCCTGGAACTCCCTTCCTAACAGCACTGTGGGAGAACCGTCACCACACGGACTGCAGTGGTTCACGAAGGCGGCTCAGCACCACCTTCTCAAGGGCAATTAGGGATGGGCAATAAATGCCGGCCTCGCCTCGACAACATCTCGGCTGTAGTGCTGAAGACTTGTGCTCCAGAACTAGCTGCGTCTCTAGCCAAGCTGTTCCAGTACAGCTACAACATTGGCATCTACCCGACAATGTGGAAAATTGCCCCGGTATGTCCTGTCCACAAAAAGCAGGACAAATCCAATCCGGCCAATTACCGCCCCATCAGTCCTCTCTCAATCATCAGCAAAGTGATGGAAGGTGTCGTCGACAGTGCTATCAAACGGCACTTACTCACCAATAACCTGCTCACCGATGCTCAGTTTGGGTTCCGCCAGGACAACTCGGCTCCAGACCTCATTAGCTCTGTCTGTAGCATGTTGCTTCCGCTGTTTAGCATGCATGTAGTTCTGCGTTGTAGCTTCACCAGGTTGGCACCTCATTTTTAGGTACGCCTGGTGCTGCTCCTGGCATGCTCTTCTACACTCCTCATTGAACCAGGGTTGATCCCCTGGCTTGTTGGTAATGGTAGAGTGAGGAATATGCTGGGCCATGAGGTTACAGATTGTGCTGGAATATAATTCTGCTGCTGCTGATGGCTCACAGCGCCTCATGGATGCCCAGTTTTGAGCTGCTAGATCTGTTCTGAATCTATCCCATTTAGCACGGTGGTAGTGCTGTACAATACGTTGGATGGTGTCCTCAGTGCGAAGACGGGATTTCATCTCCACGAGGACTGTGCGGTGGTCACTCCTACCAATACTGTCATGGACAGATGTATTTGCGACAGGTGGATTGGTGTGGACGAGGTTCGCTCCCCACCTGCCGCAGGCTCAGTCTGGCAGCTGTGTCCTTCAGGACTTGGCCAGCTCGGTCAGTAGTGGTGCTCCCGAGCCACTCTTGGTGATGGACATTGAAGTCCCCCACCCATAGTACATTCTGTGCCTGAGAGTCTGGGTATTGAGTGTGGTTTGTGGAGGGATTTGGCGTTGAGTCCAGTTTGTGGAGAGAATTGGGGTTGAGTGCAGTTTGTGGATAGTCTGATGTTGAATGCAATCTGTATAGAGTCTTGGGTTAGAGTGCGGATTGTGCATGTTTGGGTGTTGAGTGCAGTTTGTAGATAGCCTGTGTGTCGAGTGCTGTTATGGAGAGATTGGGGGTTGAATGTAGTTTGTGGATAGATGGGGTATTGATTGCAGTTTGTGGAGCGTCTGGGTTTTGAGTGTAGTTTGTGGGGAGTCTGGATGTTGATTGCGGATTTTGGTGAGTGGGGTGTTGAGCGCAGTTTACAAAGTGTCTGATTGCTGTTTGTAGAGAGAGTGCTTGTTGAGTGCAGTTTGTTTAGAGATCGGGTTTTGAGTGCAGTTTGTGGAGAGATTGGGTGTTGAGTGCAGTTTGTGGAGAGATTGGCTGTAGATTGCAGTTTATGGAGGTTTGGGTGTTGAGTGCAGTTTGTGGAGACTCTGGGTATTGATTGTAATTATACGGGTACAGTAGCATTGTGGTTATGTTACTGGACTAATAATTCAGAGTCATGCATTCAAATCCCGCCACGGCAGCTGGGGAAATTAAATTCAATTAAATAAAAATCTGGAATCAGTAATGATGGCCATGAAACTACTAGATTTTCATAAAAACCCATCTGGTTCTCGAGGGAAGGAAACCTGCCGTCCTTACCCGGTCTGGCCTATATGTGACTCCAGACCCACAGCAATGTGGTTGATTCTTAATTGCCCTCTGAAATGGCCCAGCAAGTCACTCAGTTTTAAAATCTCGCTACGAAAAGTCATAATAAGAATAAAACCGGACAGACCACCCGGCATCGGACCACTAGGCACCGGACACGACAACAGCAAACCAAGCCCGGTTGACCCTACAAAGTCCTCCTCACTAACATCTGGGGACTTGTGCCAAAATTGGGAGAGCTGTCCCACAGACTAGTCAAGCAACAGCCTGACATAGCCATACTCACAGAATCATACCTTTCAGCCAACGTCCCAGACTCTTGCATCACCATCCCTGGGTATGTCCTGTCCCACCGGCAGGACAGACCCACCAGAGGTGGCGGTACAGTGATATACAGTCAGGAGGGAGAGGGCCTGGGAGTCCTCAACATTGACTCTGGATCCCATGAAATCTCATGGCATCAGGTCAAACATGGGCAAGGAATCCTCCTGCTGATTACCACCTACCGCCCTCCCTCAGCTGATGAATCAGTCCTCCTCCATGCTGAGCACCACTTGGAGGAGGCACTGAGGGTAGCAGGAGTACAGAATGTACTCTGGGTGGGGGATTTCAATGATCAGTAGCACCATTACTGACCGAGCTGCCAAGTCCTGAAGGACATAGCTGCCAGACTGGGCCTGCGGCAGGTGGTGAGCGAACTAACACAAGTGAAAAGCTTACTTGACCTCATCTTCACCAATCTACCTGACGCAAATGCATCTGTCCATGACAGTGTTGGTAGGAGTGACCACCGCACAGTCCTTGTGGAGACGAAGTCCCGTCTTCACACTGAGGACAGCATCCAACGTGTTGTGTGGCACTACCACCGTGCTAAATGGGATAGATTCAGAACAGATCTAGCAGCTCAAAACCCTATGAGGCATCTATGAGGCGCTGTGGGCCATCAGCAGCAGCAGATTTGTATTCCAGCACAATCTGTAACCTCATGGCCCGGCATATTCCTCACTTTGCCATTACCAACAAGCCAGGGGATCAACCCTGGTTCAATGAGGAGTGTAGAAGAGCATGACAGGAGCAGCACCAGGTGTACCCAAAAATGAGGTGCCAACCTGGTGAAGCTACAACACAGGACTACATGAATGCTAAACAGCGGAAGCAACATGCCATGGGCAGAGCTAAGCGATTCCACAACCAACGGATCAGATCAAAGCTCTGCAGTCCTGCCACATCTAGTCATGAATGGTAGTGGACAATTAAACAACCAACGGGAAGAGGAGACTCTGTAAACATCCCCATTCTCAATGATGGCAGAGTCCGGCACATGAGTGCAAAGGACAAGGCTGAAGCGTTTGCACCCATCTTCAGCCAGAAGTGCCGAGTGGATGATCCATCTCGGCCTACTGCCGATATCCCCACCATCACAGAAGCAAGTCTTCAGCCAATTCAATTTACTCCATGTGGTATCAGGAAATGGCTGAGTGCACTGGATACAGCAAAGGCTATGGGCCCCGACAGCATCCCGGCTGTAGTGCTGAAGACTTGTGCTCCAGAACTAGCTGCGCCTCTAGCCAATTTGTTCCAGCACAGCTGCAACACTGGCATCTACCCGACAATGTGGAAAATTGCCCAGGTATGTCCTGTCCACAAAAAGCAGGACAAATCCAATCCGGCCAATTACCGCCCCATCAGTCTACTCTCAATCATCAGCAAAGTGATGGAAGGTGTCGTTGACAGTGCTATCAAGCGGCACTTACTCACCAATAACCTGCTCACCGATGCTCAGTTTGGGTTCCGCCAGGACCACTCGGCTCCAGACCTCATTACAGCGTTGGTCCAAACATGGACAAAAGAGCTGAATTCCAGAGGTGATGTGAGAGTGACTGCCCTTGACATCAAGGCAGCATTTGACCGAGTGTGGCACCAAGGAGCCCTAGTAAAATTGAAGTCAATGGGAATCAGGGGAAAAACTCTCCAGTGGCTGGAGTCATACCTAGCACAAAGGAAGATGGTAGTGGTTGTTGGAGGCCAATCATCTCAGCCCCAGGACATTGCTGCAGGAGTTCCTCAGGGCAGTGTCCCGGGCCCGACCATCTTCAGCTGCTTCATCAATGACCTTCCCTCCATCATAAGGTCAGAAATGGGGATGTTCGCTGATGACTGCACAGTGTTCAGTTCCATTCGCAACCCCTCAAATAATGAAGCAGTCCGAGCCCGCATGCAGCAAGACCTGGACAACATCCAGGCTTGGGCTGATAAGTGGCAAGTAACATTCGCGCCAGATAAGTGCCAGGCAATGACCATCTCCAACAAGAGACAATCTAACCACCTCCCCCTGACATTCAACGGCATTACCATCACCGAATACCCCACCATCAACATCCTGGGGGTCACCATTGACCAGAAACTTAACTGGACCAGCCATATAAATACTGTGGCTACAAGAGCAGGTCAGAGGCTGGGTATTCTGCGGCGAGTGACTCACCTCCTGACTCCCCAAAGCCTTTCCACCATCTACAAGGCACAAGTCAGGAGTGTGATGGAATACTCTCCACTTGCTTGGATGAGTGCAGCTCCAACAACACTCAAGAAGCTCGACACCATCCAAGATAAAGCAGCCCGCTTGATTGGCACCCCATCCACCACACTAAACATTCACTCCCTTCACCACCGGCGCACTGTGGCTGCAGTGTGTACCATCCACAGGATGCACTGCAGCAACTCGCCAAGACTTCTTCGACAGCACCTCCCAAACCCGCGACCTCTACCACCTAGAAGGACAAGAGCAGCAGGCACATGGGAACAACACCACCTGCACGTTCCCCTCCAAGTCACACACCATCCCAACTTGGAAATATATCGCCGTTCCTTCATCGTCGCTGGGTCAAAATCCTGGAACTCCCTTCCTAACAGCACTGTGGAAGAACCTTCACCACACGGACTGCAGCGGTACAAGAAGGCGGCTCACCACCACCTTCTCGAGGGCAATTCGGGATGGGCAATAAATGCTGGTCTCGCCAGCGACGCCCACAGCCCGTGAACGAATAAAAAAAAAGAGCTGAATTCCAGAGGTGATGTGAGAGTTACTGCCCTTGACATCAAGGCAGCATTTGACCGAGTGTGGCACCAAGGAGCCCTAGTAAAATTGAAGTCAATGGGAATCAGGGGGAAAACTCTCCAGTGGCTGGAGTCGTACCTAGCACAAAGGAAGATGTTAGTGGTTGTTGGAGGCCAATCATCTCAGCCCCAGGACATTGCTGCAGGAGTTCCTCAGGGCAGTGTCCCGGGCCCGACCATCTTCAGCTGCTTCATCATTGACCTTTCTTCCATCATAAGGTCAGAAATGGGGATGTTCGCTGATGATTGCTCAGTGTTCAGTTCCATTCGCAAGCCCTCAGATAATGAAGCTGTCCGTGCCCACATGCAGCAAGACCTGGACAACATCCAGGCTTGGGCTGATAAGTGGCAAGTAACATTCGCACCAGACAAGTGCCAGGCAATGACCATCTCCAACAAGAGAGAATCTAACCACCTCCCCTTGACATTCAACGGCATTACCATTGTCGAATCCCCCACCATCAACATCCTGGGGGTCACCATTGACCAGAAACTTAACTGGATCAGCCACATAAATACTGTGGCTACAAAAGCAGGTAAGAGGCTCGGTATTCTGCGGCGAGTGACTCACCTCCTGACTCCCCAAAGCCTTTCCACCATCTACAAGACACAAGTCAGGAGTGTGATGGAATACTCTCCACTTGCCTGGATGAGTGCAGCTCCAACAACACTCAAGAAGCTCGACACCATCCAGAACAAAGCAGCCCGCTTGATTGGCACCCCATCCACCACCCTAAACATTCACTCCCTTCACCACTGGCGCACTGTGGCTGCAATGTGTACCATCCACAGGATGCACTGCAGTAACTCACCAAAGCTTCTTCGACAGCACCTCCCAAACCTGCGAACTCTACCACCTAGAAGGAAAAGGGCAGCACGCACATGGGAACAACACCACCTGCACTTTCCCCTCCAAGTCACACACCATCCCGAATTGGAAATATATCGCCGTTCCTTCATCGTCGCTGGGTCAAAATCCTGGAACTCCCTTCCTAACAGCACTGTGGGAGAACCTTCACCAAACGGACTGCAGCGGTTCAAGAAGGCGGCTCACCACCACCTTCTCAAGGGCAACTATTGATGGATAATAAATGCTGGCCTTGCCCACATCCCATGACCGAATAAAAAAAAATTATTGCATGCCTGTGTGTTGAGTGCAGTTTTTGGAGCGTCTGGGTGATGAGAGCAGTTTATGATGAATCTGGGTGTTGAATGCAGATTGTGGTGAGCCTGGGTGTTGAGTGCAGTTCCTGGAGAGTCTGGCTGTTGACAGCAGTTTGCGCAGAGTTTGGGAGTTTGTCGTGAGTCTGGGCGTTGAGTACGAATTATGGAGAGTCTGGGTGTCGAAGACGTATTATGGAAAGTCCAGGTGTTAAGAACATAAGAAATAGGAGCAGGAGTAGGCCATTCGGCCCCTCGAGCCTGCTCCGCCGTTCAATCAGATCATGGCTGATCTTTGACCTCAACTCCACTTTCCACCCGATCCCCATATCTCTCGATTCTACTTCCTGATCTTCTGAGTCAAGATTCTTTCTCACCACTGTCCTTATGTCCTCCTTTATTATTAGGGCCACACCCCCTCCTTTTCCATTCCGTCTGTCTTCTCTAAAGGTCATGTTCCCTTCAATATTTAGTTCTCAACCTTGGTCATTTTGCAACCGCTTCTCTGTAATGGCTATTAGGGCAAACCCATTTATCTCTATTTGTGCAATTAGTTCATTTATCTTGTTATGAATGCTCCGTGCATTCAGATAAAGAGCCTTCAATTTTGACTTTTTACCATTTTTTCCTGCTTTGACATTACTTGTTGTTGCACTATTATTGGTAAAATCTCTGATCCTTCCTGCCACAATCTGCTTATCTTTACCCAAGTCAATAGACTGTTTTGTCATCTTAACTTTTCTCATTAGATTTCTAAATATCCCCTCACCTGACTCCTCCCTCCCCCCCTTTTTAGTTTAAAGCACTATCTGCAGCCCTAGTTATTTGATTCGCAAGGATGCTGAGTGTTGAGTGCAGTTTGTGGAGAGTCTGGATGTTGGGTGCATTTTGTTGTGAGTCTGAGTGTTGAGTGCAAGTTACAGCAAGTCTGGGTGGTTGAGTGCATTTTGTCGAGTCTGGTGGTCGAGTGCGGATTCTGGAGAGTCTGGTTGTTGAGTGCATATTGTGGAGAGTCTGGTTGATGAGTGCATATTGTGGAGAGTCTGGTTGTTGAGTGCATATTGTGGAGAGTCTGGTTGTTGAGTGCATATTGTGGAGAGTCTGGTTGATGAGTGCATATTGTGGAGAGTCTGGTTGTTGAGTGCATATTGTGGAGAGTCTGGTTGATGAGTGCAGTTTTTGGACAGTCTGGTTGTTAAGTGCAGTTTGTGTATACTCTGGGCGTTGAGTGCAGTTTATGGAGAGTCTGGGCGTTGAGTGCAGTTTATGGAGAGTCTGGGTGTTGAGTGCAGTTTACGGAGAGTCTGGGCGTTGAGTGCAGTTGATGGAGAGTCTGGGTGTTGATTGCAGCTTGCGGAGAGTCTGGGTGTTGAGTGCATTTTGTTGTGAGACTGAGCATTGAGTGCAGGTGATGGTGTTGAGGGCATATTGTCGAGAGTCTGGTTTTTGAGTGCAGATTTTGGAGAGTTTGGTTGTTGAGTGCATGTTATGGAGAGTTTGGTTGATGAGTGTAGTTCATGGTGAGTCTGGGTGTTGAGAGTGGATTGTGGAGAGTCTGGGTGTTGAGTGCAGTTCATGGCGAGTCTGGCTGTTGAATGCGGATTGTGGTGAGTCTGGGTGTTGAGTACAGTTTGTGGGGAGTCTGGGAGTTGAGTGTGGATTGTGGAGAGTCTGGGTGTTGAGTGCAGGTTGTGGAGAGTTTGGGTTTTGAGTGCAGTTTTGGAGAATTTGAGTGTTGAGTGCGGATTGTGGGGAGTTTGGGTGTTGATTGCAGCATGCGGAGAGTCTGGGTGTTGACTGCATTTTGTTGTGAGTCTGGGCGTTGAGTGAAGTTTGTGGAAGTTTGGGTGGTGAGTGCAGTTGGTGGAAAGTCTGAGTGTTGAGCGGAGTTTGTGGAGAGATTGGGGGTTCAGTGGAGTTTGTGGAGAGATTGGGGGTTGAGTGCAGTTTGTGGAGAGTGTGGGTGTTGAGTGCAGTTTGTGGAGAATGTGGGTGTTGAGTGCAGTTTGTGGAGAGATTGGGGGTTGAGTGCAGTTTGTGGAGAGTGTGGATGTTGAGTGGAGTTTGTGGAGAGATTGGGTGTTGAGTGCATTTTATGGAGGTTTGGGTGTTGAGTGCATTTTGTGGAGAGTGTGGATGTTGAGTGCATTTTGTGGAGAGATTGGGGGTTGAGTGCTGTTTGCGGATAGTGTGGATGTTGAGTGCATTTTGTGGAGAGATTGGGGGTTGAGTGCTGTTTGCGGATAGTGTGGGTGTTGAGTGGAGTTTGTGGAGAGTCTGAGTGTTGAGTGCATTTTGTGGGGTGTCTGGGTATGGAAAGCAGTTTGTGGAGAGATTGGGGGTTGAGTGCAGCTTATGGCGAGTCTGGGAGTTGAGTGCAGTTTGTGGATAGGCTGGGTATTGAGTTGAGTTGATGGAGGTTTGGGTGTTGAGTGCTGTTTGCGGAGAGTGTGGGTTTTGAGTGCGGATTGTGGAGAGTCGGTGTGTTGAGTGCAGTTTGTGGAGAGCCTGGGTGTTTAGTGCAGTTTGTGGAGATTCTGGGTGTTTAGTGCAGTTTGTGGAGAGTCTGGGCATTGAGTCCTGTTTGTGGAGAGTCTGGGTGTTGGGTGCAGTTTTTCAAGAGTCTGGGTGTCGAATGCATATTGTGGAGAGTCCAGGTGTCAAGAGCATAAGAAATAGGAGCAGGAGTAGGCCATACGTTCCCTCGAGCCTGCTCCGCCATTCAATCAGATCATGGCTGATCTTCGACCTCAACTCCACTTTCCACCTGATCCCCATATCTCTCGATTCTACTTCCTGATCTTCTGAGTCAAGATTCTTTCTCACCACTGTCCTTATGTCCTCCTTTATTATTAGGGCCACACCCCCTCCTTTTCCATTCCATCTGTCTTTTCTAAAAATCATGTTCCCTTCAATATTTAGTTCTCAACCTTGGTCTTTTTGCAACTGCTTCTCTGTAATGACTATTAGGGCAAACCCATTTATCTCTATTTGTGCAATTAGTTCATTTATCTTGTTATGAATGCTCCGCGCATTCAGATAAAGAGCCTTAAATTTTGACTTTTTACCATTTTTTCCTGCTTTGACCTTACTTCTTGTTGCACTATTATTGGTAAAATCTCTGTTCCTTCCTGCCACACTCTGCTTGTCTTTACCCAAGTCAATAGACTGTTTTATCATGTCAGCTTTTCTCATTAGATTTCTAAATATCCCCTCACCTCACTCCTCCACCGCCCCCCCTTTTTAGTTTAAAGCGCTATCTACAGCCCTAGTTATTTAATTCGCCAGGATGCTGAGTGTTGAGTGCAGTTTGTGGAGGTTTGAATGTTGAGTGCAGTTTGCGGAAAGTCTGGGTGTTGAGTGCAGTTTTTGAGAGTCTAGGTTTTGAGAGCAGATTGTGAAGTGTCTCGGTGTTGAGTGCAGTTCGAGGAGGTTTGGGTGCTGACTGCAGCTTGCGGAAAGTCTGTTGAGTGCAGTTTGTGGAGAGTTGGTGTTCAGTGTGGATTGTGGAGAGTCTGGGTGCTGAGTGCAGTTTGTGGGGAGTCTGTGTGTTGAGTGCGGATTGTGCATAGTCTCGGTGTTGAGTACAGTTTGCGGAGTGTCTGGGTGCTTAGTGCGGATTGTGTAGAGTTTGGATATTGAGTGCGGAATATGTATAGATGGGATGTTGAGTGCAGATTGCGGAGAGTCTGGGTTTTGAGTGCGGATTGTGGAAAGTCTGGTTGTTGGGTGCAGTTTGTGGAGAGTCTGGGTTTTGAGTGCGGATTGTGGAAAGTCTGGATGTTGAGTGCAGTTTGTGGAGAGTCTGGATGTTGAGTGCAGTTTGTGGAGAGTCTGGATGTTGAGTGCAGTTTGTGGAGAGTCTGGATGTTGAGCGCAGTTTTTGGTGAGTCTGGTTGTTGGGTGCAGTTTGTGGAGAGTCTGGATGTAGAGCGCAGTTTGCAGTTAATCTGGTTGTTGTGTGCTGATTGTGGTGATTCTGGGTGTTGACTACAGATTGTGGACAATCTGGGTATTGAGTGCTGTTTTTGGAGAGTTGGGTGTTGAGTTCAGTTTGTGGAGAATGTGGGTGCTGAGAGGAGTTAATGGAGAGTCTGGGTATTGAGTGCTGTTTTTGGAGAGTTGGGTGTTGAGTGCGGATTGTGGAGAGTCTGGGCGTTGAGTGATGTTTGTCGAGAGTCTGGGTGTTGAGAGCGGATTGAGGAGAGTCTGGGTGTCGAATACAATTAGGGAGAGTCCAGGTGTTAAGAACATAAGAAATATGAGCAGGAGTAGGCCATACGTTCCCTCGAGCATGCTCCATTCAATCAGATCATGGCTGATCTTCGACCTCAACTCCACTTTCCACCCGATCCCCATATCTCTCGATTCTACTTCCTGATCTTCTGAGTCAAGATCCTTTCTCACCACTGTCCTTCTGTCCTCCTTTATTATTAGGGCCACACCCCCTCCTTTTCCATTCTGTCTGTCTTCTCTAAAGGTCATGTTCCCTTGAATATTTAGTTCTCAACCTTGGTCATTTTGCAACCACTTCTCTGTAATGGCTATTAGGGCAAACCCATTTATCTCTATTTTTGCAATTAGTTCATTTATCTTGTTATGAATGCTCCGTGCATTCAGATAAAGAGCCTTCAATTTTGACTTTTTACCATTTTTTCCTGCTTTGATCTTACTTGTTGTTGCACTATTATTTGTAAAATCTCTGTTCCTTCCTGCCACAATCTGCTTATCTTTACCCAAGTCAATAGACTGTTTTATCATCTTAACTTTTCTCCTTAGATTTCTAATTATCCCCTCACCTGACTCCTCCCCCCTTTTTAGTTTAAAGCCCTATCCACAGCCCTAGTTATTTGATTCGCCAGGATGTTGAGTGCAGTTTGTGGAGAGTGTGGGTTTTGAGTGCGGATTGTGAACTGTCTCGATGTTGAGTGCAGTTCGAGGAGGTTTGGGTGCTGAGTGCAGTTTGCAGGGAATCTGGGTGTTGAGTGCAGTTTGTGGAGAGACTGGGTGTTGAGTGCAGTTTGTGGAGAGTCTGCATGTGGAATGCAATTTGTGGAGAGTCTGCACGTGGAATGCAATTTGTGGAGATGCTGGGAGTTGGGTGCGGATTCTGGAGAGTTTTGGTGTTGAGTATGGATTTTGGGGAGACTGGGTGTTGACTGCAATTCGTTGAGCATCTGGGTATAGAGAGCAGTTTGTGGAGAGTCAGGGTGTTGAGTGCTGTTTGTGGACAGTCTGTATGTTGAGTACAATTTGTGGAGAATTTGGTTGTTGAGTGTGGTTTGTGGAGAGTCTTGTTGTTGAAAGCATTTTGTGGTGAGTCTGGGTATTGAGTGCAATTTGTGGTGAATTTGGGTGTTGAGTGTGGGTTTTGGAGAGACTGCGTGTTGACTGCAATTCGTGGAGGGTCTGAGTATTGAGTGCAGTTTGTGGAAAGTCGGGGTGTTTAGTGCAGTTTTTGGAGGCTCTGGGTTTTGAGTGCGGATTGTGAAGTGTCTCGGTGTTGAGTGCAGTTCGAGGAGGTTTGGGTGCTGAATGCAGTTTGCAGAAAGTCTGTTTGTTGAGAGTTTGTGTGTTGAGTGCGGATTGTGAGTCTCGTTGTTGAGTACAATTTGCGGAGAGTCTGGATATTGACTGTAGTTTTGGAGAGTCTGGGTGTTAAGCGAATTTTGTGGTGAGTCTTGGTGTTGAGTACAGTTTGCGGAGATTCTGGGTGTGGAGTGCAGATTGTGGAGATTCTGGATCTTGAGAGCAGTTTGTGGAGAGCCTAGGTGTTGAGGTGAGTTCTGAGATATTCTGGGTTTTGATTGCAGTTTGTGGAGACTCTGGGTGATGAGAGCATTTTATGGTGAGTCTGGGTGTTGATTGCAGGTTGCGGGGAGTCTGGGTTTTGAGTGCAATTTGTGGAGACTCTTGGAGTTGAGTGCAGATTGTTGAGTACGGATTTTGGAGAGACAGGGTGCTGAGTGCAGTTTGCGGCAGTATGGGTATTGAGTGCAATTTGCAGAGAGTCTGGGTGTTGAGTGCGGATTGTGGAGAGATTGGGTGTTGACTGCAATTCGTAGAGAATCTGTTAGTTGAGTGCAGTTTGTGGAGAGAGTCTGGATGTTGAACTTAGTTTGCCGAGAGTCTGGGTGTTGAGTACAGTTTGCGGAGGTTTGGGTGTTGAGTGCAAATTGTGGAGACTCTAGGAGTTGAGTGTGGATTGTGGAGGGTCTGGGTGTTGAGTGCGGATTTTGGAGAGACTGAGTGTTGACTGCAATTCGTAGAGAGTCTGGTAGTTGAGTACGGTTTGTGGAGAGTCTGAGTGTTGAGTCCTTTCTGGAGAGTACGAAGATTGAGTGCAGTTTGTGAGATCGGAGGCAGATAAAAATGGCCCGAGAGCGGGAGAGCTGAGCTAAGGGAGATAGAGGGGGATAAAGGAGGGCCCGAGAGCGGGAGAGCTGAGCTAAGGGAGATCGGAGGGAGGGGGATAAAGGAGGGCCCGAGAGCGGGAGAGCTGAGTTAAGGGAGATCGGAGGGGGATAAAGGAGGGTCCGAGAGCGGGAGAGCTGAGTTAAGGGAGATCGGAGGGGGATAAAGGAGGGTCCGAGAGCGGGAGAGCTGAGTTAAGGGAGATTGGAGGGGGATAAAGGAGGGTCCGAGAGCGGGAGAGCTGAGTTAAGGGAGATCGGAGGGGGATAAAGGAGGGTCCGAGAGCGGGAGAGCTGAGTTAAGGGAGATCGGAGGGGGATAAAGGAGGGTCCGAGAGCGGGAGAGCTGAGTTAAGGGAGATCGGAGGGGGATAAAGGAGGGTCCGAGAGCGGGAGAGCTGAGTTAAGGGAGATCGGAGGGGGATAAAGGAGGGTCCGAGAGCGGGAGAGCTGAGTTAAGGGAGATCGGAGGGGGATAAAGGAGGGTCCGAGAGCGGGAGAGCTGAGTTAAGGGAGATCGGAGGGGGATAAAGGAGGGTCCGAGAGCGGGAGAGCTGAGTTAAGGGAGATCGGAGGGGGATAAAGGAGGGTCCGAGAGCGGGAGAGCTGAGTTAAGGGAGATCGGAGGGGGATAAAGGAGGGTCCGAGAGCGGGAGAGCTGAGTTAAGGGAGATCGGAGGGGGATAAAGGAGGGTCCGAGAGCGGGAGAGCTGAGTTAAGGGAGATCGGAGGGGGATAAAGGAGGGTCTGAAAGCGGGAGAGCTAAACTGGGACCAGCAGCGGAGTTCCAGAGGTGACGTCACCAGTGAAAAAGTGACGCGGCGCAGGAGAGGAAGCTGATTGGTAAGTAGGTTCAGGTGAGTATTTCTACTATTCTAAAGTGCAGCAACTAAAGTAAAAAGAAAGGGATGGTCTGCAGGTCTTATAGTAAGTAGTGTTGTTAGTGAATCAAGGTCCCTGGTGTAGTTAACATTCTCTAAATTAAAAGTAATTTAAAGGAGTAAACTCCTTAAAGAGAGTAACTAACGAGCTTAATCTAAGGCAAGTCATGGCAGCACAGCTCGCACCCGTGATCTGCTCCTCCTGCACTATGTGGGAAGTCACGGACACTACCGGTGACCCTGGCGACCATGTGTACAGGAAGTGTGTCCAGCTGCAGCTACTGGCTAATCGCATTTCGGAGCTGGAGCTGGAGTGGATTCACTGTGGAGCATCCGCGATGCTGAGACTATCGTGGATAGCACGTTCAGTGAGGTGGTCACACCGCAGGTAAAGATTACGCAGGCAGAAAGGAAATGGGTGACTGCCAGGAAGAGTAGAAGGACTAGGAAGGTAGAGCAGGAGTCCCCTGGGGCCATCTCCCTCTCAAACAGATATACCGCTTTGGATACTGTTGGGGGAGATGGCTTATCGGGGAAAGCAGCAAGAGCCAAGTTCATGGCACCACGGGTGGCTCTGCTGCACAGGAGGGGAGGAAGAAGAGTGGCAGGGCTATAGTGATAGGGGATTCAATTGTAAGGGGAACAGATAGGCGTTTCCGCTGCTGCAAACGTGACTCCAGGATGGTATGTTGCCTCCCTGGTGCTAGGGTCAAGGATGTCACGGAGCGGCTGCAGGGTATTCTGGAGGGGGTGGGTGAACAGCCAGTAGTCGTGGTCCATATCGGTACCAACGACATAGGTAAAAAAAGGGATGAGGTCCTGCAAGGTGAATTTAAGGAGTTAGGAGATAAATTAAAAAGCAGGACCTCAAAGGTAGTGATCTCAGAATTACTACCAGTGCCACATGCTAGTGAGTATAGGAACAAGAGAATAGACCAGATGAATGTGTGGCTGCAGGGATGGTGTAGGAGGGAGGAATTTAGATTCCTGGGACATTGGGACCGGTTCTGGGGAAGGTGGGACTTGTAGCGGGACGGGTTACACCCGAGCAGGACTGGGACCGATGTCCTCGCGGGGGTGTTTGCTAGTGCTGTTGGGGAAGGTTTAAACTAGAATGGCAGGGGGATGGGAACCTGAGCAGGGAGTCAGAGGAGGGGGAAACAAGGATAGAAACAAAAGACAGAAAGGGAAGAAGCAATAGTGGAAGGCAGAGAAAACAAGAGCGAAAAACAAATAGGGCCATAGTGCAAAATAAAACTAAGGTGACTAGCAATCTTAAAAAGACAAGTTTAAAGGCATTGTGTCTTAATGCGCGGAGCATTCACAATAAGTTAGATGAATTAACAGCGCAGATAGATATTAACGGTTATGATATAGTTGCGATTACGGAGACATGGCTGCAGGGTGACCAAGGATGGGAACTGAACATCCAGGGGTTTTCAATATTTAGGAAGGACAGGCAAAAAGGGAAAGGAGGTGGGGTAGCGTTGTTCGTAAAGGAGGAAATCAATGCAATAGTGAGGGAGGATATTGGCTCGGAAAATCACGATGGGGAATCTGTATGGGTGGAGCTAAGAAACACCAAGGGGCAGAAAACGTTGGTGGGGGTTGTCTATAGGTCCCCAAACAGTAGTGGAGATGTAGGGGAGGGCATTAAACAGGAAATTAGAGACGCATGCAAGAAGGGTACACATGGGTGACTTTAATATACATATAGATTGGTCAAACCAAATTAGCAATAATACTGTGGGGGAGGAATTCCTGGAGTATGTACGTGATGGTTTTCTAGACCAATACGTTGAGGAACCAACTAGAGAACAGGCGATCCTAGACTGGGTATTGTGCAATGAGAAAGGATCAATTAACAATCTTGTTGTGCGGGTCCCTTAGGGAAGAGCGACCACAACATGATAGAATTCCTCATTAAGATGGAGAGTGAAGTAGTTGAATCCAAAACTAGGTTCCTGAATCTAAATAAAGGAAAGTACAGAAGTATGAGGTGTGAGTTGGCTATGATAAATTGGGGAACTTTACTAAAAGGGATGACGGTGGATAGGCAATGGCTAATATTTAAAGAATGTGTGCAGGAATTACAACAATTATTCATTCCTGTCTGGCGCAAAAATAAAACAGGAAAGGTGGCTCAACCATGGCTTACAAAATAAATTAGGGATAGTATTAGATCCAAAGAGGAGAAATATAAAATTGGCAGAAAAAGCGGCAAGCCTGAGGATTGTGAACAGTTCAGAATTCAGCAAAGGAGGACAAAGAGATTGATTAAGAGGGGAAAATAGAGTATGAGAGTAAACTAGCAGGGAACATAAAAACTGACTGTAAAAGCTTCTATAAATATGTCAAGAGAAAAAGATTAGTGAAGACAAATGTAGGTCCCTTACAGTCAGAAATGGGGGAAATTATAATGGGGAACAAAGAAATGGCAGAACAATTAAACACATACTTTGGTTCTGTCTTCACAAAGGAAGACACAAATAACCTGCCAGAAATGTTAGGGAACCAAGGGTCTAGTGAGAGGGAGGAACTGAAAGATACCAGTATTAGTAAAAAAATAGTGCTAGGGAAATTAATGGGGCTAAAGGCTGACAAATCCCCAGGGCCTGATAATCTATATCCCAGAGTACTAAAGGAAGTGGCCCTGGAAATAGTGGATGCATTGGTGATCATCTTCCAAAATTCTATGGACTCTGGAACAGTTCCTACAGATTGGAGGGTGGCAAATGTAACCCCACTATTTAAAAAAGGAGGCAGAGAAAAAACAGGGAATTACAGACCAGTTAGCCTAACATCAGTAGTGGGGAAAATGCTGGAATCCATTATAAAAGATGTGATAACAGAACACTTGGAGGGCATTAATGGGATTGGACAAAGTCAGCATGGGTTTATGAAAGGGAAATCATGCTTTTTGAGGATGTAGTAGAATAGATAGGGGAGAACCAGTGGGTGTGGTGTATTTGGATTTTCAGAAGGCTTTTGATAAGGTCCCACACAAGAGTTTAGTGTGCAAAATTAAAGCACATGGGATTGGGGGGAATATACTGGCATGGATTGAAAATTGGTTGACAGACAGGAAACAGAGAGTAGGAATAAACGGGTCTTTTTCTGGGTGGCAGGCAGTGACTAGTGGGGTACCGCAGGGATCAGTGCTTGGGCCCCAGCTATTCACAATATATATCAATGATTTTGATGAGGGAACTAAATGTAACATTTCCAAGTTTGCAGACGACACAAAGCTGGGGTGGAATGTGAGCTGTGAGGAGGATGTAAAAAGGCTCCAATGTGATTTAGACAAGTTGGGTGAATGGGCAAGAACATGGCAGATGCAGTATAACGTGGATAAATGTGAGGTTATCCACTTTGGTTGTAAAAACAGAAAGGCAGATTATTATCTGAATGGTGATAGATTGGGAAAAGGGGAGGTGCAACGAGACCTGGGTGTCCTTGTACACCAGTCGCTGAAAGCGAACATTCAGGTGCAGCAAGCAGTTAGGAAGGCGAATGGTATGTTGGCCTT
Organism: Heptranchias perlo; assembly: GCF_035084215.1. Lineage (NCBI taxonomy): Eukaryota > Metazoa > Chordata > Chondrichthyes > Hexanchiformes > Hexanchidae > Heptranchias > Heptranchias perlo. The sequence goes on from NC_090347.1 coordinate 42,059,389, forward strand.
CATTACGAGAGGATTTGAGTACAGGAGCAGGGATATCTTACTGCAGTTGTACGGTGCCTTGGTGAGACCACATCTGGAGTTTTGGTCTCCTTATCTGAGGAAGGATATCCTTGCCATGAAGGGAGTGCAACAAAGGTTTACCAGACTGATTCCTGGGATGGCAGGACTGACGTATGAGGAGAGATTGGGTCGACTAGGCCTATAATCACTGGAGTTTAGAAGAATGAGAGGTGATCTCATCGAAACACATTAAATTCTAACAGGACTAGACAGACTGGATGCAGGGAGGATGTTCCCGATGGCTGGGGAGTCCAGAACCAGGGGTCACAGTCTCAGGATACGGGGTATGCCATTTAGAACCGAGATGAGGAGAAATTTCTTCACTCAGAGGGTGGTGAACCTGTGGAATTCTCTACCACAAGGCAGTGAAGACCAAGTCATTAGATGTATTCAAGAAGGAGATAGATATATCTCTTAATATAAGGGATCAAGGGATATGAGGAAAAAGCAGGAACAGGATACTGAGTTAGACCTTCAGCCATGTTCATTTTGAATGGCGGAGCAGGCCCGAAGGACTGAATGGCTTACTCTTGCTCCTATTTTCTATGTTTCTATGTGGAGAGTCTGGGTGTTGAGTGCAGTTTGTGGAGTGTCTGGGTGTTGAGTTTAGTCTATGAAAGAGACCACTCACCCTTCGTCATTCGAAAATCTCAAACATTGTATCCTTTCTACTGCAGTAATTCTTTTCTATTTATTATACCATAATTACCGCTATTAGTGTATCAGTTTATATAACCACCCACTCCTTGTCATATGTATCTTTGCAAATCGTTCTCCTCACTACCTTTCACAGTCACACTGTAAACTGTGTCTATCTGTACAGATTTCCAGAATTTTTCTTTTCACCAACAATATCAAAAATGTTTTACCCCCTCTCTGTCCCTTATCTACATTCAGACTGGTCTTTGCTGATAAAATTCCACTGAGTTGCAATGGTAACTGTGTCTAATGTGCTTTTTCCCAATTGTGTCTAACACTCCTTTCCATAAATCTCCAAGGACTCAGTACTTTTACAATGCATGAATAATATCTGCTCTGATTTCCCTCATCACTGCCGCTGTGCACGTTGCATAAGCCCTGCCACTTGTAATCTAGTTCAGTTTCAACAACAACACCTTGCATTTATATAGCTCCTTTAACATCATAAAATGTCCCAAAGTGTTTCCTTATAGCGATTATCAAACAAAATTTGACACCAAGCTACAAAAGGAAATATTAGGACAGGTGACCAAAAGCTTGGTCAAAGAGGTAGGTTTTAAGGAGCATCTTCAAGGAGGAGAGAGAGGTAAAGAGGCGGAGAGGTTTAGGGAGGGAATTCCAGAGCTTGGGGTCTAGGCAGCTGAAGGCACGGCCTTAAATGCTAGAGCGAGGAAAATCGGGGATGTGCAATAGGCCAGGATTGGAGGAACACAGAGATCTCAGAGGGTTTTAGGGCTGGAGGAAGTTAGAGATGGGGAGGGGCGAGGCCATGGAGGGAATTGAAAACAAGGTTGAGAATTTTAAAATCGAGGCGTTGCCAGACGCGGAGCCATTGTGGGTCAGTGAGCACAGGGGTGATGGGTGAAAGGGACTTAGTGCGAGTTAGGATACAGGCAGCAGTGTTTTCATTGTGGTTTGTGTAGATGGGTGAAGTAGTCAGTACAGTAACTTAATGCAGTTTCTTTTGAACTCAATTTTCTTTGCGTTCAGCAAGGTGAGAGATGTTGGCATTGGGATATGGAGCACACTCCCATTTCAAGCACCCAGTGTCAGCGTCAAGCATGCCCAAATTATGAAAATTCCAGTTGAGTGCAGAATAACATTCCCTCTACTCCATCCCAACAATGGGGGAGACTCTCTGTGCACTTTGGGTAATGAAATCCTGAATCTGTTCGTATGCTGCACACAAAGAATATCTTCTCTCGCCATGCCCTAAACCTAGCCTCAGAAGAACACCCCAAGACATTTCCCATTCCTTTCATCGGCCACCCTGTGGTCTCTTTGAATGAGATTGCCAATTTAGAGCCACAATAAGGGCAATTTTTGCTGCCCACCAAACACTGGGTCTAGACTAACCCGTGTAGGGACCCTTACACAAGCAGACAGAGAAAAAAATCCTGTCAGTCTAGATGAAGACCACTGTCCAACCCACTGTGTCGTGCAGTCTTTTCACAGATCTTGGGTCTGATCTGCTGAGTATAAAAGTAATCAAAAAGGCTAATGGAATGTTGGCCTTTATCTCAAGGGGGCTGGACTACAAAGTTATCCTTCAGTTGTGTCGGGTTTTGGTCAGACCCCATCTGGAGTACCGTGTTCAGTTTTGGATATATTGGCCTCGGAGGGGGTGCAGCGCAGATTCACCAGACTGACACCAGGGCTTAAAGGGTTAAATTACAAGGACACGTTGCATAAACTTGCCTGGTATTCTCTTGAGTATAGAAGATTAAGGGGTGATCTAATCGATGTGTTTAAAATTATAAAAGGATTTGATAGGGTAGATGCGGAGAAACTATTTCCCCTGGCCGGGGAAGCCAGAACAAGGGGGCATAACCTTTAAATTAGACCAAGGCCAGGAAGCACTTTTTCACACAAAGGGTGGTAGAAATCTGGAACTGTCTCCCCCAAAAGGATGTGGAGGCTGGGTAAATAGGATCTTTCAATACTAAGAGCAATAGATTTTTGTCAGGTAAGGGTAGATATGGATCAAAGGCGCTTAAATAGGGTTGAGGTACAAATCAGCCATGATCTAATTGAATGGCGGAACAGACTCGGGGGGGGGGGTTTGAATGGCCAAGCCCTGTTCCTATGTATGGCAGGTATAGTTTTTAGTGTACATTGTAGAGCTGTTTGGTAGAGCTTGGAGAGGTGCTGACAGTAGTTTCTACAGAGGCAGAGTATAGTTTGGACAGCTATTGACAGGAATCTGTTGCATTTAGGCTGCAGAAATGTTGCCTGAGTTGTAGTTTCCGTGCATTTATTCTGCAACTGGCTATGCTATATTCGATGGGAGAACTTGATGTTGATTCTTGATGACTGAAAACGCTCCTTTTGGCAGCGCGAACATCCTTTCATCTGAAGAGCACAAAATTTCACTGAAGAAATTGATAAGAATTTGGAAGGAGCTGGAGATCTCGACGTGCCCTTCCACGCTATTCAAAATGACATGTCTTGTTTGTGTGCAGCGTCTCACTCCAATCTTAGACATCAATACATTATTTTTCAGTCTGTTGTATAAACAAGATGTCCTATAGATGCATCAAGTATTTGGTGGGAGGAATATTTCAGAGGTTGGCGAGCTCCAACAATTGGGGAAGCAATAGAAAATCACTTCAAGTGGATAGGTGTGGGTGAGGGCAGGGAAGAAATAGGATTCCAGACGAGACAGATTATAGGGTAGAAGGTAGTCAACAGATGGGTATGGACACAGATACCAAGAGAGAGACACCTGAATCAGTGATAGGCAGAAACCGGGGGACATGAGAGAAAGAAAGAACTTGCATTTATACAGCACTTTTATAACCTGAGGACGTCCCAAAGCAGTTTACAGCCACTGAAGTACGTTTGAAGTGTGGTCGCTGTTGTAATGTAGAAAGTGCAGCAGTCAATTTGCACACAGGAAGGTCCCACAAATGGCAATGTGATAATGGCCAGATAATCTGTTTTAGATGTTGGTTGATGGATAAATGTACCTGCCCTGTGATTGGTTGATGGGACAGTGTAGTCAGAGCTTTACTCTGTATCTAACCTGTGCTGTACCTGCCCTGGGAGTGTTTGATGGGACAGTGTAGTCAGAGCTTTACTCTGTATCTAACCCGTGCTGTACCTGCCCTGGGAGTGTTTGATGGGAAAGTGTAGTGGGAGCAATACCCTGTACCTAACCCACTTGTACCTGTCCTGGGAGTTTTTTTTATTTGTTCATGGGATGTGGGCGTCGCTGGCGAGGCCGGCATTTATTGCCCATCCCTAATTGCCCTTGAGAAGGTGGTGGTGAGCTGCTTTTTTGAACCGCTGCAGTCCGTGTGGTGAAGGTTTTCCCACAGTGCTGTTAGGAAGGGAGTTCCAGGATTTTGACCCAGCGACGATGAAGGAACGACGATATATTTCCAAGTCGGGATGGTGTGTGACTTGGAGGGGAACGTGCAGGTGATGTTGTCCACAGGTTCCTGCTGCCCTTGTCCTTCTAGGTGGTAGAGGTCGTGGGTTTGGGAGGTGCTGTCGAAGAAGCCTTGGCGAGTTGCTGCAGTGCATCCTGTGGATGGTACACACTGCAGCCACAGTGCGCCGGTGGTGAAGGGAGTGAATGTTTAGGGTGGTGGACGTGGTACCAATCAAGCGGGCTGCTTTGTCCTGGATGGTGTCGAGCTTCCTGAGTGTTGTTGGAGCTGCACTCATCCAGGCAAGTGGTGAGTATTCCATCACACTCCTGACTTGTGCCTTGTAAATGGTAGAAAGGATTTGGGGAGTCAGGAGGTGAGTCACTTGCCGCAGAATACCCAGCCTCTGACCTGCTCTTGTAGCCACAGTATTTATGTGGCTGGTCCAGTTAAGATGGTGGGGGATTCGGCGATGGTAATGCCGTTGAATGTCATGGGGAGATGGTTAGACTCTCTCTTGTTGGAGATGGTCATTGCCTGGCACTTGTCTGGCACGAATGTTACTTGGCACTTATCAGTCCAAGCCTGGATGTTGTCCAGGTCTTGCCGCATGCGGGCATGGACTGCTTCATTATCTGAGGGGTTGCAAATGGAACTGAACACTCAGTCATCAGCAAACATCCCCACTTTTGACCTTATGATGGAGGGAAGGTCATTGATGAAGCAGCTAAAGATGGTTGGACACTGCCCTGAGGAACTCCTGCAGCCATGTCCTAGGGCTGAGATGATTGGCCTCCAACAACTACTACTATCTTCCTTTGTGCTAGGTATGACTTCAGGCACTGGAGAGTTTTCCCCCTGATTCCCATTGACTTCAATTTTACTAGGGCTCCTTGACGCTACTCTTGGTCAAATGCTGCCTTGATGTGAAGGGCAGTCACTCTCACCTCACCTCTGGAATTCAGCTCTTTTGTCCATGTTTGGACCAAGGCTGTAATGAGGTCTGGAGCCGAATGGTCCTGGTGGAACCCAAACTGAGCAACGGTGAGCAGGCTATTGGTGAGTAGGTGCGGCTTGATAGCACTGTCGACGACACCTTCCATCACTTTGCTGATGATTGAGAGTAGACTGATGGGGCGGTAATTGGCTGGTTTGGATTTGTCCTGCTTTTTGTGGACAGGACATACCTGGGCAATTTTCCACATTTTCCACATTGTTGGATAGGTGCCAGTGTTGTAGCTGTACTGGAACAGTTTGGCTAGATGCGTGGTTAGTTCTGGAGCACAAGTCTTCAGCTCTACAGCCGGTATGTTTTCGGGGCCCATAGCCTTTGTTGTATCCAATGCACTCAGCCGTTTCTTGATATCACGTGGAGTGAATCGAATTGGCCGAAGACTGGCTTCTGTGATGGTGGGGATATCGGGAGGAGGCTGAGCTGGATCATCCACTCGGCACTTCTGGCTGGAGATGGTTGCAAACGCTTCAGCCTTGTCTTTTTCACTCACGTGCTGGACTCTGCCATTATTGAGGATGGGGATGTTCATGGAGCCTCCTCCTCCCGTTAGTTGTTTAATTGCCCACCACCATTTACGACTGGATGCGGTAGGACTGCAGAGCTTTGATCTGATCCGTTGGTTGTGGAATCGTTTAGCTCTGTCTATAGCATGTTGCTTCCGCTGTTTAGCATGCATGCAGTCCTGAGTTTTAGGTTTACCAGCTTGGCACCTCATTTTTAGGTGCTGCTCCTGCCATGCTCTTCTACGCTCCTCATTGAACTAAGGTTGATCCCCTGGCTTGTTGGTAATGGTAGAGTGAGGAATATGCCGGGCCATGAGGTTACAGATTGTGCTGGAGGACAATTCTGCTGCAGCTGATGGCCCACAACGCCTCATGGATGCCCAGTTTTGAGCTGCTAGATCTGTTCTGAATCTATCCCATTTAGCACGGTGGTAATGCCACACAACACGTTAGATGGTGTCCTCACTTTGTCTCCACAAGGACTGTGCGGTGGTCACTCCTACCAATATTGTCATGGACATATGCATCTGCAACAGGTAGATTGGTGAGGACGAGGTCAAGTTGGTTTTTCCCTCGTGTTGGTTCGCTCACCATCTGCCGCAGGCCCAGTCTGGCAGCTATATCCTTCAGGACTCGGCCAGCTCGGTCAGTAGTGGTGCTACCGAGCCACTTTTGGTGATGGACATTGTCATCCCCCACCCAGAGTACATTCTATGCCCTTGCTTCAGTGCTTCCTCCAAGTGGTGCTCAACATGGAGGAGGACTGATTCATCAGCTGAGGGAGGACGGTAGGTGGTAATCAGCAGGAAGTTTCCTTGCCCATTTTTGACCTGATGCCATGAGATTTCATGGGGTCCGGAGTCAATGTTGAGGACTCCCAGGGCCACTCCCTCCTGACTGTATATCACTGTACCGCCACCTCTGGTGGGTCTGTCCTGCCGGTGGGAGTGTTTGATGGGACAATGCAGAGGGAGCTTTACTCTGTATCTAACCCGTGCTCTACCTGCCCTGGGAGTCTCCAATGGGACAGTGTTCGATGTCTCAGCCTCCCCCTTGATGAGCAGAGAAACAAAGAAAACCAAAAGAAAATTTTATCTGATACTCTTGTAAACATTCAGAAACACATCAGGAAATAATTCAAATTTCTACCGCTATTTTTGTTTCCCATGCGATCTTTGAGTACATTCACTTCCAGCTCATTAGCCATAAATCGGTGTTTCTCTTCCAAGGAATCCTGAGCCACCCCTCCTGACATCCTTAAATCAACATCAGTGTGCAAAATCCAGAGGCTTTATGAAATTGAGTTAAGTTCACTTGGAACTTTTTAAATGTTGAGTTAGGTGGGTAAGATGGTGAGTAGCAAGCGTTACAAACCAGAAGTTCCCAGATTTCATATCCAGTATACACTGAGTTAGCAGATCTTAGTGGAGCACCAGATGGGGTGCTACAATTTGCCTCAGTGCCCCTGGGCTAAGGAGGGGATACTTAGCTACCGTACCTGCACCTGAACACTCTAGTGACCCCTACTTGAAAGTGCTTGTGCGCGGATATCAGATTGAGACTGGATCAGGCTGGGCTATCTACAGTCGAATAGCCCATCAACACTTGCTATCAAGCATCACGCATGAAGAGTGCCCATTTACCTGAGCTACTGGTGATCTGCTGGTGCCCATGGTTTTAACCACAACATGAGTCATTGCCTTCAGCAGACAAGGCGGAAGGATACAGCAAAAATAAAATTAAGAAAAAGTCTCGTCAGACAATGGTTCTGAGCCAGAAAGACCAGGAGGCCTCAGTTTGGACCAGTGGTCTGTGCTGACTGAGCTGATCTGGGCAGATGTTAGCCTCTGCATTCTTGGGGAAAATAACATTGTGAGAAAAGAAGCAAAGACTTGCATTTATATAACACCTATCACAATCTCAGGACGTCCCAAAGCGCTTTACAGCCAATGAAGTACTTTTTGAAGTGTAGTCACTGTTGCAATGTAGGAAACGCAGCAGCCAATTTGTGCACAGCAAGATCCCACAAACAGATCAGTGGTAATGACCAGATAATCTGTTTTTGTGATGTTGGTTGAGGGATAAATACTGGCCAGGGAGAACTCCCCTGAAAGGCTTCAAACATTCAATACGAACAGCTGGGCAAGGCAGAACACTGAAAGCTCTCCCTTGATAAGGAACACACTGCCAGTTCACAATCTAAACCCAGCTTTTGAGATCTGAAGAAACAAACAACAAGCCTCAAAATCATAATTTGACAAGAGATTTAGGTCAGTGTCATTAGCAAATACCATGTCAAGGTGAGCAGTGCGTCTCCAGGCTTCCTCGACGTGCTGGTTCATGAAACAGTCATGTGTTACATTTGCCAGCTCTGACTCTTAATTCACTTGGGTTTACCCAGTTTATATTTGGGTGATCAAAATATCCCATTAAAACAATTTTTCTGATCTCGCACTCCCTTTTCATCTCTTCAGAGAATAAATTGTTCACCTTCTTGTGTGCTGACCCAGTGCTCTGTAGGAGGCCCCTGGTGTTAGCTTGCATCTTTTTGTGATTGAGATGTTTAACCATTCTGTAGCTTTACCCCGCCCATTGGATCAATTTTATTTACCCTCACCCTCTCCCCCGGTGCCCCTAACATTTCGGGCTATACCACCTCCTTTTCTGAACATTCCACACCCTAGTATTATGTATCCATTTCCACCCCTTCTTGTGATAATCCCGAGTCTATGTCCAATTGCTTTGGCATTTGCTGACTAGTGCAATGACCTTTCACTTCTGACCCTTGAAACCTTTTGTAATTTTGAAAGCCTCGATTAGATTCCCCCTTAACCTTCTCTGTTCCAGTGAAAGAAAGCCCCAATCTGTTAACTAGTTCAGGACACCACCTCCCACCAATCCTAACAGCACAGCTCATCTCCAAGGCTGCAGTGACAATGGAATAAATATAATGGGATGGAGTGTCTGCTAGATTGCGCTGGTTTTATCAAGTGTAGGTTACGTTAAGCGTAAATCGACTTTTGCACTGGTTCAAAAACCATCGCGTTAAAGCTGGCCCCTCCCACTAAACTGGCCACGCCCCTGATCGAAATAACAAGGAAGGTGAGTTTCTGTTAATTGTGGCAACCTGTGGCCGTTTCAAGGAGGATCTTCAAATTAAACTCATCTCCTGAGGCACACGGGCACTAGTAGGTACATTTCAAACCTTTTTATATGTTAAAAAATATTTAATTCACTAAGAAACTGACTAGTGTACGCCAATGAAACTAGTAAATGTTTCAGTGTAGTTTTTTAAAGTCATTTTCAGTGATTTAAAATCAGTTTACTCACAGGTGGAGAACTAGGCACTTATTAAAAATGCTTATTTTTTGTGATAAACCCATTTTAAGCCGTATTAATAAAACTGCACCGGGTTACCGCACTTAGATATTTCTTGATGCAAAGAAATAAAAATGATTACGCTCTATTACGCTGCCCACTTGCGCTGGTTCATGGAAGATTTTACGTTTGTGATAATGCGAATGATTTTTTTAGCGGAAACTCGAACTGTAACCGAACCGGTGCAATTTCAAGCACAATTTGCCGATTGTGGCCAAAGCAGAAACATTACCCCAATATTCACAGCACTACTATAATATTTTTTAATGATGTACCATTCATGATATTATTTGATAGGTCCATTAAATGCATGCCACGGAAACATAGTCAGACAGCTTGTTACAGTGGGACTGGTTTTATTAACTGCTTTTATACTCAGATGTCACAACAGATTAAAGAATTTAAACTAACATTAATAGCTGTTAAAGATAATATTCTCAATGAATCCTCGGACAGCACTGATTTACAGGAGGCTGTGTGAGTTCTTGGCTTACAAAAGGCTGCTGCAATCTTGTGGCTGTGGGACTGGTTTCACAAGCTTCTTTTATACTGGTCTCTGTTTCTGATCAGACTCCAGGAGACTGGTGTCAGGCTCTCCGTGTTTACACGGCTGAATCCAGCTCCCTTATCCTGCCATCGGATTCGTTAACCCCTGAAAAACTTGGATAAGGAAGTCAGATTTAGCAAGGAGACTGCTCACGGACACCAGTGTCCCGGAATCCAAAGTGAACCAGTGCGAGTACCATAGCAGGTCAATCACCTGTCCTCCAGGTTCATTCACATCATTTAAAAGAATTCTGAAAAATTCCCATCTGTTCAAATCATTATGGAAGGAAAGAAGGAAAGAAAGAAAGAAAAAAGGAATAAAGAAAGAGATAATCTGTTTTAGGTGTTTGGTTGAGGGATAAATATTGGCCAGGACACCAGGGAGAATCCACTGCTCTTCTTCGAATATTGCCATGGGATCTTTTACATCCACCTGAGAGGGCAGACGGGGCCTCAGTTTAATGTCTCATTCGAAAGGCAGCACCTGTGACCGTGCAGCACTCCCTCAGTCCCGCATTGGAGTATCAGTCTAGATTATGTGTACACTGTATCGTGTTATTAGTTTTATATCACAATGCTCCTGGTTTCTCCTCTTCCATTATTCACCCCGTTACCTCTCCTCCGCTGGCGCCAATGACTCATGCTGCATTCATGTCGGCCGGTAACTCTCCGATGCCTCTTCATGTGTGAGCCTGCACTGTGAGTGTCAGCAGGTTATTGCACCATGAAAGGCATCACAGGTCCTGCCCCCTCCCTCCCAGAGACACGCAGACAAACTTTCCAGCAGGGGTCGCTGTGGATCCATCGAGGATCCCTCTTCTTCGTTCTTGCTAAATGGTCTGGTTAATTGTAGCATCCCGACCACTGCCCTGCCCTGCACAGACCAGATATCAAACCTGGCACCTGTTTGGTCTCAGTACCTCTCTGTGTACTATACTTACCCAATGGGATCCATTTTGAATGCCCTCGCCTGATGTTAATGGGGTACTAACGGCCTCAAAATGGAGTCGTGACCTTACCACCCCGTTAACGCCGGGGATGCGGCAGGCGCCATTTTGAAAGGGGCCCACCCTTTCCAAAGCACCCGCCTGTTTCAGGTGATAGGCCCCTTTTAATATGGAAATTGGGGTCCTACGACATGAATAGGACCCTGATTGGTATTTTAGGATGGAAAGGGGTGGAGCCTGCACTGTGCTCACTCTGACCACTTCCACGGGCAATGGAAGAGATGAGGCCCGGTAAAGATAAGTGTTGAATTACCCCTGTGGGCCCAGGAGGATCAGGAGTGGACCTCTGGGGTTCACAAATAGAAATTACAGCGCAGAATCAGGCCATTTGGCCCAACTGGTCTACGCTGGTGTTTATGCTCTACATGAGCCTCCTCCCACCCTATTTACTTTATCTCACCCTATCGACATATCAAAGATTAGTCTCTAATCTGGGCTGCTGCTGCCCTGGGATCCCACCCTGTGTGATCGCAGCCCCCTGACCCTGACTTACCTCACTGGCGGCAGCTCCGGTCTTCAACCTGGTGAGCTGTGTCGGGGCACCCATTTGCAGCTCTGTAGCTCTCCTGGTGAATTTAAATGAGGCCGGAGCCTCAAAATCACGGTGGGGGGGGGTGGGGGCATCTTTGCCGCCAGAATGAGCGGCCGCCCGAAAGTCAAAATCTACCCCAGCAAGTCATTGACTCCAAGGTGTCCAACAGTAGCTGTTTAATTTGCTTGGTGTCCCACGTTTTGTAACTGTGTGATTTTTATCTCTCCTGTGATAACACTGATACAAAGGACTCTTCCTGCTTGCCACAGATATTTTAGGCATCAGAATCTATCTCTGCCTTGTGCAGTGAGCTACGATAATCCTGGATCAGCAGTGGATGAGCCGGCTGAGGTTCATGTACTCTGCTTTTTGGCTCAGGTCAAACTGTGACACAGATTAAAAGTGTGGAAAGAATGCACATGTGCATGGGTGTGTGTCCAGGGTCTTTGTCTAAGTGGCACCTTGAGTGCAACAATTACCTGACAGTTCTACGACATCCCAAAGTGTTGAATGGAGGACTGCACCAAATCTCAATCCCAATCTCAGTCCCAATCCCAATCTCAATCTCAATACCAACCCCAATCCCAATCTCAGTCCCAATCCCAATCTCAATCTCAATACCAATCCCAATCTCAATCCTAATCTCAATCCCAATCCCAATCTCAATCCCAATCTCAATCCCAATCTCAATCCCAATCCCAATCTCAATCCCAATCTCAATCCTAATCTCAATCCCAATCTCAATCCCAATCTCAATCCTAATCTCAATCCCAATCCCAATCTCAATCCCAATCCCAATTCCAATCTCAATTCCAATCTCAATCCCAATTCCAATCTCAATCTCAATCTCAATCTTAATCCCAATCCCAATCCCAATCTCAATCCCAATCCCATTGACTTTCAAGATGAGTTGCTGGGATCTGGGAGGGGGGGAGGGAGCTTTTCCGTCAGGAGATCCCAGAGGATCTCCAAGGTCATCAGATTTCTGGGCCTAGAAATTCCTTGGAGTGCGATTCTGGCAGTTATGCTGGGATCATGCCCGCCAGTGAACTCTGCTGCTGACCCTGCCAGAGTTCATGGGGTTGGGGAGGGACTGAGAGGAGTGGGCCTTTTATTGGGTGCCCTCCCACCACCACCAACAACAACAACAACCAGCATTTATATAGTGCCTTTAACGTAGTGAAACGTCTCAAGGTGCTTCAAACGAGCGTTATCAGACAAAAATTGATACCGAGTCACGTAAGGAGCAATTAGGACAGGTGACTAAAAGCTTGGTCAAAGAGGTAGGTTTTAAGGAGCGTCTTAAAGGAGGAGAGAGAGGCAGAGAGGTTTAGGGAGGGAATTCGAGAGCTTAGGGCCTCGGCAGCTGAAGGCACGGCCGCCAATGATGGAGCGATGAAAATCAGGGATGCGCAAGAGGCCAGAATTGGAGCAATGCAGAGTACTTGGTGAGTTGCAGGGCTGGAGGAGGTTTCAGAGATAGGGAGGGGTGAGGCCACAGTGGGATTTGAACACAAGGATGAGAATTTTAAAATCGAGACATTGCTGGACCGGGAGTCAACGTAGGTCAGCGAACAGAGGGGTGATGGGTGAACGGGACTTGGTGCGAGTTAAGATACGGGCAGCAGAGTTTTGGATGAGCTCAAATTTATGGAGGGTGGATAATGAGATGCCGGTCAGGAGAGCATTGGAATGGTAGAGTCTTGAGGTAACAAAGGCATGGGTTTTAGCAGCAGATAAGCTGAGGCGGGGCAGAGATGGGAAATATTAAGGAGGTAGAAAAAGGCGGCCTTGGTGATGGAATGGATATGGGGTTGGAAGCTCAGCTCAGGGTCCAATATGACGCCGAGGTTGCGACCAGTCTGGTTCAGCCACAGACAGTGGCCAGGGAGAGGGATGGAGTTCATGGCCAGGGAACGGAGTTTGTGGCAGGGACTGAAGGCAAAGGCTTCAGCCTTCCCAATGTTTAATTGGAGGAAATTTCTGCCGATCCAGTACTGGAGCCGACAACCTGTTCAAGGACTTTGGAGAGGAAAGGGAGTTTGGAGAGATCACGGATCGCTGAGGGTTTGTCTATATTGGGAGGGAGCCCCTGGAGTATCTTAGTATTTACAGCGAGGGGGGAATGGGGATCTCTGTTCCAGAAAACCTTGCAGACCACTGCTGTACTTACCCCGTTACTTGTGTTATTTGGATCTGCTGGTAATTTTCACTTTGGATGCGGGCGGGAAACTGAGAGTTTCAGATCAGCCGCTGGTTCTACACCTGCCTGATTTCCCTTTCCATTGACTTTAATGGATGTGAATAACGGGCGGGTGTAAAACGGGCGGGGTGTATAACGGGCGGGGTGTATAACGGGCGGGGTGTATAACGGGCGGGGTGTATAACGGGCGGGGTGTATAACGGGCGGGGTGTATAATGGGCGGGGTATATAATGGGCGGGGTGTATAACGGGCGGGGTGTATAATGGGCGGGGTATATAATGGGCGGGGTGTATATTGGGCAGAATGTATAACGGGCGGGTGTAAAACGGGCGGGGTATATAACGGGCGGGGTATATAACAGGCGGGGTGTATAACGGGCGGGGTGTATAACGGGCGGGGTATATAATGGGCGGGGTGTATATTGGGCAGAATGTATAACGGGCGGGTGTATAACGGGCGGGGTGTATAATGGGCAGGGTATATAATGGGCGGGGTGTATATTGGGCAGAATGTATAACGGGCGGGTGTATAACGGGCGGGGTGTATAACGGGCGGGGTATATAACGGGCGGGGTGTATAACGGGCGGGGTGTATAACAGGTGGGTGTATACTGGGCGGGTGTATACTGGGCAGGGTATATAACGGGTGGGTGTATAACGGGTGGAGTGTATACTGGGCGGGTGTATACTGGGCGGGGTATATAACGGGTGGGTGTATAACGGGCGGGGTATATAATGGGCGGGGTGTGTAACGGGCGGGTGTATAACGGGCGGGGTAAATAACGGGCAGGGTGTATAACGGGCAGAATGTATAATGGGTAGAATGTATAACGGGCAGGGTGTATAACGGGCGGGTGTATAACGGGCAGAATGTATAATGGGCAGAATGTATAACGGGTGTTGTGTATAACGGGCGGAGTGTGTAACGGGCGGGGTGTATAACAGGCGGGGTGTGTAACGGGCGGGGTGTATAACAGGCGGGGTGTGTAACGGGTGGGGTGTATAACGGGCGGGGTGTGTAACGGGCGGGGTGTATAACGGGTGTTGTGTGTAACGGGCGGAGTGTATAACAGGCGGGGTGTGTAACGGGCGGGGTGTGTAACGGGCGGAGTGTATAACGGGCGGAATGTATAACGGGTGTTGTGTATAAAAGGCGGGGTGTGTAATGGGCGGAGTGTGTAACGGGCGGGGTGTGTAACGGGCGGAGTGTATAACGGGTGTTGTGTATAACAGGCGGGGTGTGTAACGGGCGGAGTGTGTAACGGGCGGGGTGTATAACAGGCGGGGTGTGTAACGGGCGGGGTGTGTAACGGGCGGAGTGTATAACGGGTGTTGTTTATAACGGACGGAGTGTGTAACGGGCGGGGTGTGTAATGGGCGGAGTGTGTAACGGGCAGGGTGTGTAACGGGCGGGGTGTGTAACGGGCGGGGTGTGTAACGGGCGGGGTGTGTAACGGGCGGGGTGTGTAACGGGCGGGGTGTATAACGGGTGTTGTGTGTAACGGGCGGAGTGTATAACAGGCGGGGTGTGTAACGGGCGGGGTGTATAACAGGCGGGGTGTGTAACGGGCGGAGTGTATAACGGGCGGAATGTATAACGGGTGTTGTGTATAAAAGGCGGGGTGTGTAATGGGCGGAGTGTGTAACGGGCGGGGTGTGTAACAGGCGGAGTGTGTAACGGGCGGGGTGTGTAACGGGCGGGGTGTATAACGGGCGGGGTATATAACGGGCGGGGTGTATAACGGGCGGGGTGTGTAACGGGCGGGGTGTATAACGGGCGGGGTATATAACGGGCGGGGTGTATAACGGGCGGGGTATATAACGGGCGGGGTGTATAACAGGTGGGTGTATACTGGGCGGGTGTATACTGGGCGGGGTATATAACGGGTGGGTGTATAACGGGTGGAGTGTATACTGGGCGGGTGTATACTGGGCGGGGTATATAACGGGTGGGTGTATAACGGGCGGGGTATATAATGGGCGGGGTGTATCACGGGCGGGTGTATAACGGGCGGGGTAAATAACGGGCAGGGTGTATAACGGGCAGAATGTATAATGGGTAGAATGTATAACGGACAGGGTGTATAACGGGCGGGTGTATAATGGGCAGAATGTTTTACGGGTGTTGTGTATAACAGGCGGGGTGTGTAACGGGCGGAGTGTGTAACGGGCGGGGTGTATAACAGGCGGGGTGTGTAACGGGCGGGGTGTATAACAGGCGGGGTGTGTAACGGGCGGGGTGTATAACGGGCAGGGTGTGTAACGGGCGGGGTGTATAACGGGTGTTGTGTGTAACGGGCGGAGTGTATAACAGGCGGGGTGTGTAACGGGCGGGGTGTGTAACGGGCGAAGTGTATAACGGGCGGAATGTATAACGGGTGTTGTGTATAAAAGGCGGGGTGTGTAACGGGCGGAGTGTGTAACAGGCGGGGTGTGTAACGGGCGGAGTGTGTAACGGGCGGAGTGTGTAACGGGCGGGGTGTATAACGGGCGGGGTGTGTAACGGGCGGGGTGTATAACAGGCGGCGTGTGTAAAGGGCGGGGTGTGTAACGGGCGGAGTGTATAACGGGTGTTGTTTATAACGGACGGAGTGTGTAACGGGCGGAGTGTGTAACGGGCAGGGTGTGTAACGGGCGGGGTGTGTAACGGGCGGAGTGTATAACAGGCGGGGTGTGTAACGGGCGGGGTGTGTAACGGGCGGAGTGTATAACGGGCGGAATGTATAACGGGTGTTGTGTATAAAAGGCGGGGTGTGTAATGGGCGGGGTGTGTAACGGGCGGGGTGTGTAATGGGCGGAGTGTATAACGGGTGTTGTGTATAACAGGCGGGGTGTGTAACGGGCGGAGTGTGTAACGGGCGGGGTGTATAACAGGCGGGGTGTGTAACGGGCGGGGTGTGTAACGGGCGGGGTGTGTAACGGGCGGAGTGTATAACGGGTGTTGTTTATAACGGACGGAGTGTGTAACGGGCGGGGTGTGTAACGGGCGGAGTGTGTAACGGGCAGGGTGTGTAACGGGCGGGATGTGTAACGGGCGGGGTGTGTAACGGGCGGGATGTGTAACGGGCGGGGTGTATAACGGGTGTTGTGTGTAACGGGCGGAGTGTATAACAGGCGGGGTGTGTAACGGGCGGGGTGTGTAACGGGCGGGGTGTATAACGGGTGTTGTGTGTAACGGGCGGAGTGTATAACAGGCGGGGTGTGTAACGGGCGGGGTGTATAACAGGCGGGGTGTGTAACGGGCGGAGTGTATAACGGGCGGAATGTATAACGGGTGTTGTGTATAAAAGGCGGGGTGTGTAATGGGCGGAGTGTGTAACGGGCGGGGTGTGTAACAGGCGGAGTGTGTAACGGGCGGGGTGTGTAACGGGCGGGGTGTATAACGGGCGGGGTATATAACGGGCGGGGTGTATAACGGGCGGGGTGTGTAACGGGCGGGGTGTGTAACGGGCGGGGTATATAACGGGCGGGGTGTATAACGGGCGGGGTATATAACGGGCGGGGTGTATAACAGGTGGGTGTATACTGGGCGGGTGTATACTGGGCGGGGTATATAACGGGTGGGTGTATAACGGGTGGAGTGTATACTGGGCGGGTGTATACTGGGCGGGTGTATACTGGGCGGGGTATATAACGGGTGGGTGTATAACGGGCGGGGTATATAATGGGCGGGGTGTATCACGGGCGGGTGTATAACGGGCGGGGTAAATAACGGGCAGGGTGTATAACGGGCAGAATGTATAATGGGTAGAATGTATAACGGGCAGGGTGTATAACGGGCGGGTGTATAATGGGCAGAATGTATAACGGGTGTTGTGTATAACAGGCGGGGTGTGTAACGGGCGGAGTGTGTAACGGGCGGGGTGTATAACAGGCGGGGTGTGTAACGGGCGGGGTGTATAACGGGCGGGGTGTGTAACGGGCGGGGTGTATAACGGGCAGGGTGTGTAACGGGCGGGGTGTATAACGGGTGTTGTGTGTAACGGGCGGAGTGTATAACAGGCGGGGTGTGTAACGGGCGGGGTGTGTAACGGGCGAAGTGTATAACGGGCGGAATGTATAACGGGTGTTGTGTATAAAAGGCGGGGTGTGTAACGGGCGGAGTGTGTAACGGGCGGGGTGTGTAACAGGCGGGGTGTGTAACGGGCGGAGTGTGTAACGGGCGGGGTGTATAACGGGCGGGGTGTATAACAGGCGGGGTGTGTAAAGGGCGGGGTGTGTAACGGGCGGAGTGTATAACGGGTGTTGTTTATAACGGACGGAGTGTGTAACGGGCGGGGTGTGTAATGGGCGGAGTGTGTAACGGGCAGGGTGTGTAACGGGCGGGGTGTGTAACGGGCGGGGTGTGTAACGGGCGGGGTGTATAACGGGCGGAGTGTGTAACGGGCAGGGTGTGTAACGGGCGGGGTGTATAACGGGTGTTGTGTATAACGGGCGGAGTGTATAACAGGCGGGGTGTGTAACGGGCGGGGTGTATAACAGGCGGGGTGTGTAACGGGCGGGGTGTGTAACGGGCGGGGTGTATAACGGGTGTTGTGTATAACGGGCGGAGTGTATAACAGGTGGGGTGTGTAACGGGCGGGGTGTATAACAGGCGGGGTGTGTAACGGGCGGAGTGTATAACGGGCGGAATGTATAACGGGTGTTGTGTATAAAAGGCGGGGTGTGTAACGGGCGGGGTGTGTAACGGGCGGGGTGTGTAACGGGTGTTGTGTATAAAAGGCGGGGTGTGTAACGGGCGGGGTGTGTAACGGGCGGGGTGTGTAACGGGTGTTGTGTATAAAAGGCGGGGTGTGTAACGGGCGGGGTGTGTAATGGGCGGAGTGTATAACGGGTGTTGTTTATAACGGGCGGAGTGTGTAACGGGCGGAGTGTGTAACGGGCGGGGTGTATAATGGACAGAGTGTAAAACGGGCGGCTAATTCGCTATTGCCCGTTTTGTGCTACTGCCCGAGACGGATTTCAGCCCTAAGTCTCAGTCACACTGGTCTTTTGTGTGAATTGATCCTTTGATTAATCCCACGGTTTCTATCCTTCTCCTGGTCTTGCAGGTACCTGGCGATTCGTTACCCTCTGAGATCCCGGGAGCTACGGACTCCCCGAAATGCCCTGACTGCCATCTGCATCATCTGGGGAATCTCGCTTGTCTTTGCCGGCCCTTACCTCAGCTATTACCAGGCGATCCACTACAGAGACATGACCCTCTGTCTCCCAGTCTGGGATGAGTACAGACGCAAGATTATGGACATTTCCACTTTCATCTTTGGGTACATCATCCCGGTGCTGATCCTGAGCCTGGCCTATACAAGGACTATCAGGTACCTCTGGACTGCCGTGGATCCCATCGAAGACATGTCTGAGTCCAAGAAAGCCAAGCGCAAGGTCACTAAGATGATCATCATTGTGGCTGTCCTGTTTTGCCTCTGCTGGTTGCCCCATCACCTGGTTATCTTGTGTTTCTGGTTTGGCCACTTCCCACTCAACCAGGCCACCTATGCCTTCAGGCTCCTGTCGCACTGCATGTCCTACGCCAACTCCTGCCTCAACCCCATCGTCTACGCCTTGGTCTCCAAGCACTTCCGCAAGGGCTTCAAGAAGGTCTTCAATTGCCTACTGAGGAAAAAAGTCGTCAATAAAGTGCACGTGGTGCAAATGGCCCACACGGTCAGCACCCTGGAGGCTGGCTCCACCGAGGTGTCGCACCTCAGTGAACACAACAACCCAACAGCCAGTCGGCAGTGGAGCGACCCGGGCCCCACAGGACACAAGGTGACGCCACCAAGAACCTTCATGGCCTTCAACGTGACCTAAGGCCCTAGAAACGAGCCCGGGGCTGAGGTAGGGAGACCTGATTAAATAGACCGCTGTGCATTCCAACACCTTTCACGCAGAGAGCAAGCAAAAACAAACAGGCAAGGAATTTGTAACGGGTAGAGTCAAACTGAAAGAATAGTCTCCGTGCTATTATACAGAGAGAGATGGTGAAACAGAAAAATGGCGGGTTGTCAAATGAACAGTGAAAACATCCTAACTTATCAGAATCTATCCAGGAGATTGTGGATCCTGTCGACTGATTCTCATGTGTGAATTACATAGAATGTACAGCACAGAAACAGGCCATTCGGCCCAACTGATTCATGCTGTTGTTTATGCTCCACACGAGCCTCCTCCCTCCCTACTTCATCTAACCCTATCAACATATCCTTCTAATGATGAGATATTAGAAAAAAACTTGTCGGTCCCTGTTCTGAATGTTAAATGTGTAAATCAGAAATATCACATGTTATTTTATTGTTATCTTTATAGCACTGGAACAAAGGAGCATAGTGCTGTGGTATAGAGCAGCAGTTCCTGACACTGTTATGATTGTGAAATGCTATTGCTCAATTGATGGTTTTCGGGTGTTTACTCCCCCTCTACCAAATAGCAGCCGATGACACCAGTGTTCACAACACATTTAAGCTTAGAGGGTTAAATTATGAGGACAGGTTGCATAAACTTGGTTTGTATTCACTTGACTCTAGAAGATTAAGGAGTAATCTGATCGAGGTGTTTAATATTGTAAAAGGATTCGATAGGGTAGAGATACGGAGAAACTATTTCCTCTGGAGGAGAATCCAGAACGAGGGGACATGATCTTAGATTTACAGCTGGGCCGTTTAGGAGGGAAATCAGGAAACTCGATCCCACACTCCAAAGGCTGGCAAGGACCAGGAAAGAATTTGAATTTATATAGGACCTTTTCACATCTCTCAGAAAGTGCTTCACGTCCAATGAATTACATTGAAGTGTAGTGCTTGTTGTCATGTGCGTAAATGCAGTGGCCATTTTGTGCAAAGTCCCACAAATAGCAATAAGTTGGATGACAAGTTATCTTGTTTTTGGCGGTATTGGTCAAAGGAGGAATGCTAGTCAGGACAATGGGAAAACTCCCTGCTCTTGTTCGAATAGAGCCATGTGAACAGGCAGACATCCCAGCAGGAGGGTGAGAATATAACATTTTCTCGGTACTGTACTGAAATATCAGCCTAGATTATGTGCTCAGGTGCTGGGCTGGGGCTTGACCCTATGACCTCCTGGCTCGAAGGCAAGTGCGCAACTGAACCAAGTTGACTAGTCAAGGACCTGTATGTACCTTGTAAATGGACGCCATGCAGACATACTAACCTTACTTGCTTAGATGGTAAATGAACTTCCCAATGTAAAAATGTAGCATACAGATGAGGAAAGTCCCAAGTTCAGTCCTTGATCTGTGCTGAGTTAGCAGGGTGGAGTAGGGGTACTACAATTGGTCCAGGAGCCTTCGGGTTAGGAAGGGAACGAATCAGCCGGGGTTCCTGCTCCTGACTTCAGTGACTTCCTGCTGGAAAGCCTGGATATCTTTGGAGGACAAGATTTGGGTTTTCCGTGATGGCCCCATGGTGGAATTGCCTCTGACAATCATTGTCTTGGCTCACACACAGAGAATGACCTTTTAGCAAGGATCAGTGTCCTAAGGGGAAAATTGGGAGGCAGCAAATGCCACCCAGACTTGTTAAACGGTGTGCAGCTTGCTCTTCATGTAGCACCTGATCTCCACTCTAAAAAAGCAAAAATGTATTGATTTCTCTTTTGCTATATATGATTGTTGTGGGGAAGCTCCAGTGGGGCTAGCTGTGGGATGTCAACACGCAGTGAATTCAGGCACAAGGTTTGTCCTGGTCCTTTGTGCAACACCAAGTTAGGGCATCGGACAGTTATATGGAGAGGGTATATAACTTAATGGGATAGGTCTTGGTGGAGAGAGTATTGAGGGTATATATCTACAGCAGATAGGATCTGGGGGTATCCAGTGAAGGATACAGTGAAGGATTTAGTGTAGGATACAGTGAAGGATACAGTGAAGGATACAGTGAAGGATTTAGTGTAGGATACAGTGAAGGATACAGTGAAGGATACAGTGAAGGATACAGTGTAGGATACAGTGAAGGATACAGTGAAGGATACAGTGTAGGATACAGTGTAGGATACAGTGAAGGATACAGTGAAGGATACGATGAAGGATTTAGTGTAGGATACAGTGAAGGATACAGTGTAGGATACAGTGAAGGATTTAGTGTAGGATACAGTGAAGGATACAGTGAAGGATACAGTGAAGGATTTAGTGTAGGATACAGTGTAGGATACAGTGTAGGATACAGTGAAGGATACAGTGAAGGATACAGTGTAGGATACAGTGAAGGATACAGTGTAGGATACAGTGAAGGATACAGTGAAGGATACAGTGAAGGATCCAAATAAGGACCCAGTGAAGCATTAACTACACAAATGATGACAAATTTTATTAAAGCAATGCAGACATATTAAGGCAGTCAGTTCCAGTTAAACGGTTTGTTTCTGTTAACTAAATAGACACCAGGTAGCTCTGGTGCCATTTTTTTGTTTCCAGTTAGCAATCAAATCATCGTAATTTATATTCCCGATAATCCCCTGTAGATTACATGACATGCTTTGAGCCTTGAATACTTTACACAGTCTCTGCCTCAATTACATCATCCCATTACACAGACCTAATCTCTGCCTTCTTGTCCTAAATCACTATCCGGAGCGTGCGTACTGCCTCATTAATAGTTACCTGGTTGAGTGAGTGGGTAACAGCACAGCCCAGCCCGGTACAGACTAATACAGACCAGGAAGGCACCAGGTTCGGTCCATGCTCTGTGTTAGCTGATCTCAGCCAGGCAGCAATAGGGAACATTAAGATCAGTGTCAGTGTCCCGAGTGTAGTGAGAGAAATATCAGTCAGTGTTCTGTAACCGGTGATCCCTGCTGGTAAAGTGCAAGTGTGTAGACCTCGGGTAGTGACAAGCATACATTCAGCTGTGAACCACCCCTCCCCTTGATAGAATAGCCTGCCAATATACACTGCCCACGCTCGCACCTGGAGATGTCGCTGAAGAGGATTGGTGCCCGTTGAACTGTACACCTGTTTGAGTCAACACCTTCACAAGAGGAGGGAAGAAACCTGGGGAGAAACACTCATTAACACATAAAGGAGAGAAGGAAATAATGTTTTGTGACGAGCATCATTGGGCGGGAATGCTTCGTGTCAGGCTGGCTGGAATGAGAGGTTCTGTCACTGCGGTGTTAGCTCTGTCCTTGTTGTGTTGTTGTCCTGTCCGTATCCAGGCCTGGCTGTGCCTTGAGTGGAGTCTCGTCAGTCAATGTGTGCGTGGTACTGTTGTTTGAGGTAGCTGACATCTGTGTGTCAATGTCCCTCTCAAATTCGGTGCAAGAACTGTATCAGTCAACTCAAAAATCTGCTGCTGTTCAAGGGGAATGCTGTGTATAAGTTAAATGTTTTCTATATTTTAATAAATATATTATGGAACAAAAGCTTGTCTTCTCTAAGTTAATTTGATTGTCTCACACACTGACGACAGGAATCACCTCTGCCAGCTCAAAGGATTGAACCTTCTACTTTCTAGTATCCCTGAGCTCTACAGGCCACTGAGACCCCAGGTTTGACCTGCAGTATGATCCCACCAGGATAGCATTGAGGGTGCATTCCAGTCGGCCTTAGTGGAATAAAAGCAGGAGTAGGCCCCTCGAGCCTGCTCCGCCATTCAAAAAGATCTTCGACCTCAACTCCACTTTCCCACCCTATCCCCATATCCCTTGATTCCCTTAGTGTCCAAAAATCCATTGATCTCAGCCTTGAATATACTCAGCGACTGAGCATCCACAGCCCTCTGGGGTAGAGAATTCCAAAGATTCACAACCCTTTCAGTGAAGAAATTTTTTCCTCATCTCGGTCCTAAATGGCCGACCCCTTATCTTGAGACTATGACCCCTAATTCTAGACTCTCCAGCCAGGGGAAACAACCTCTCTGCATCTACCCTGACAAGCCCTCTAAGAATTTTATATGTTTCAATGAGATCACCTCTCATTCTAAACTCCAGAGAGTATAGGCCCATTCTACTCAATCTCTCCTCCTAGAACAACCTTCTCATCCCAGGAATCAATCTGGTGAACCTTCGTTGCATCACCTCTAAGGCAAGTATATCCTTCCTTTGGTAAGGAGACCAAAGCTGTACACAGTACTCCAGGTGAGGTCTCACCAGAGCCCTATATAATTGCAGCAAGACCTCCTTACTCTTATACTCCAACCCCCTTGCAATAAAGGCTAACATACCATTTGCCTTCCTAATTGCTTGCTGTACCTGCATGCTAACTTTCTGTGATTCATGTAGAAGGACATCCAAATCCCTCTGAATACCAATATTTCTTAGTCTCTCTCCTTTTAAAGAATATTCTGCTTTTCTATTTTTCCTACCAAAGTGGGTAATTTCACATTTCCCTACATTATACTCCATCTGCCACCTCCTCGCCCACTCACTTAACCTGTCTATATCCTTTTGCAGCCTCTTTGCATCCTATATCGTCGCAAATATATCCTTTGGTAAGGAGACCAAAACTACACAGTACTCCAGGTGTGGTCTCACCAGAGCCCTATATAATTTGTGTCCTCCTCACAGTTTACTTTCCCACTTAGCTTTGTATCGTCAGCAAACTTGGTTACATTACACTCGGTCCCCTCATCTAAGTCATTGATATAGATTGTAAACAGCTGAGGCCCAAGCACCGATCCTTGCGGCACCCCACCAGTTACAACCTGCTAACCCGAAAATGACCCATTTATTCCTACTCTCTGTTTTCTGTCTGTTAACCAATCCTCAATCCATGCTAATATATTACACCCAATCCCATGAGCCCTAATCTTGTGTAACAACCACTTGTGTGGCACCTTATTGAATGCCTTTGGAAAATCCAAACATACTACATCCACTGGTTCCCCCTTATCTACCCTGCTAGTTACACCCTCAAAAAACACTAATAGATCTGTCAAACACGATTTCCCTTTCATAAAACCATGTTGACTCTGCCTAATCATATTATGATTTTCTAAGTGCCCTGTTACTACGTCCTTAATAATAGATTCTAGCATTTTCCCTACTACTGATATCGGTTAACTGGCCTATAGTTCTCTGTTTTCTCTCTCCCTCCTTTCTTGAATATATTCATTGAGAATTATGAATTATTTATTTAAATGTTCGCCATTGTTTATCTACCGTCATATCTTTTAATCTAATTTTCCAATCTACCTTAGCCAACTCTCCCCTTATATCTATGTAATTGGCTTTCTTTAAATTTAAGACCCTAGTTTCGGACATAACTGCCTCACTTTCAAACTCAATATGAAATTCTATCATATTATGATCACTCTGCCCCAGAGGATCCTTAACTATAAGATTACTAATTAACCCTGTCTCATTACACCATACTAGATCTAAAATAACCTGTTTTCTGGTTGGTTTCTCGACACGTTGATCTAGAAAACTATCTCGAATGCATTCTATGAACTTGTCCTCCAAACTACTTTTTCCAATTTGGTTTGCCCAGTCTATATGAAGATTAAAGTCCCCCACGATGATTGCGTTACCCTTGTTACAAGCCTCTCTAATTTCCTGATTTATACTCTGTCCAACACTATAACTACTGTTAGGGGGCCTACAAACTACTCCCACCAGTGTTTTCTGCCCTTTGTTATTTCTTAGCTCCACCCAGACTGATTCTACATCCTGATTTTCTGAGCTAAGATCCTTTCTCACCACTGTCTTTATCTCATCCTTTATTATCAGGGCTATTCTCCACCCCCCTGCCCCCTCCTTTTCCATTTTCCCTATCTTTTCTAAAAGTCAAGTACCCTGGAATATTTAGTTCCCAACCTTGGTCACCCTGCAATCACATCTCAGTAATGGCTACTAGATCAAACCCATTTATCTCTGTGCCATTAATTCATCTACCTTGTTACAAATGCTTTGTGCATTCAGATAGAGTGCCTTTAATTTTAACTTTTTACTATTTTTCCCTGATGTGACCTTAGTCACTAATGCCCTATTATTTTTGTTAAACTCTCTGTCCCTTCCTGACACACTACTTGTTTTTACCCAACTCGCTACTCTGCTCTACAGCCTTGACTTTTCTCTTTAGACTGATAAATTTGCCCTGACCTGAACCTTTCCCCCCTTTTATTAGTTTAAAGCCCTATCTACCGCCCTAGTTATTCGATTCGCCAGGACACTGATCCCAACTTGGTTTAAGTGGAGTCCGTCCCTATGGAACAGCTCCCTCTTTCCCCAGTATTGGTGCCAGTGCCCCATGAAATGAAACCCCTGCTTCCCACACCACTCATTTCAGCCACGCATTTAACTGTTTATCCCTATGCCAATTTTCACATGGCTCAGGTAGTAATCCAAAAATTATTACCTTTGATTTGTGCTTATTAATTTAGACCCTAGCTCCTCAAACTCCCTCATTCCTAGTTCTACCTATGTCGTTGGTTCCTACATGGACCACGTCAACTGGATCCTCCCCCTCATGCTCCAAGTTCTTCTCCAGCCGCTGACTGAGCGCCTGGACTGTGAGACCTGGACCTTCTGCTTGGGATAGGGTTGCTACCTCTGGTTGGATATATTCCTGGAGGTTTTATGACATGACCTCCCACCGCCAACCGTCCCACCCAGTCAAACTGAGGGTCTTCTCATCTCCACAATTTTTATAATGAATAAACAAAAGTGTTTGGAGAAAATTAGAAAAATACTAATTATCTTAATGATTTTTCTCCCTAGTTGCTCTCAGCAGCGTCCTGAAGATTAACCTTTAATTCCAGGAGACCCCAGCCCAATCCTGGAGGGTTGGCAACCCTAGCTTGGGACCACGGTCAAGACACTGGATTTAGCACTTCCAGGGCCGGGGCCTGGACCTGGTGGTGGGGGATATGCCCACCCATATGGGGGAGGGCGCATAAGCTAATGATATGCAAACTGGGGAAATACAACTTCCGATTTGCATTCTTTGATGCAGGAGTCGTCTGTTATCCCAGGCATGCGGCATTCCCCTGACAGCAGTGGGGGCTGGGAGTTCTTTCTTGCCTCTGGGCCTTTGCAAATGCTCTCAGAGTGTGAACCTCCCCAGGCCGAAGAGGAGACGCCGTTGTAGTTCTTTTAAAAGATGCAGTTGTTTTGTGGGCGGCACGGTCCGTGGAGTCCTGTCTCAGCTAAACCAGTCCTTGGTTTGATGAAACTCTCCAGCAGACACAAGAGGTGTGTACTGTAGCTCAGTGGGTAGCAGTCCTCGTTATAAGCCAGAAGGTTGTGAGTTCAATTCCACCAAGAGACTTAAGCACAAAATTTAGGTTGACACACCAGGACAGTACTGAGGAAGAGCTGTACTATCAGAGGTGCCATCTTTTGGATGAGACATTAAACCGAGGCCCCGTCTGCCCTCTCAGGTGGATGTAAAAAATCCCATAGCACCATTTTGAAGAGGAGCAGGGGAGTTCTCCCCAGTGCCCAGGCCAATATTTATCCCTCAACCAACATCACTAAAACAGATGATCTGATCATTATCACATTGCTGTTTGTGGGACCTTACTGTGCGCAAATTGGCTGCCCTGTTTCCTACATTACAACAGTGACTACACTTCAAAAGTGTAGTTTTTGGGAGCACTTTGGGATGTCCTGAGGTAGCGAAAGGCGCTATACAAATGCTGGTCTTTCTTTCCTATATTTAAATCACACTGAGGTTGGGCACATCTTGGGCAGATGCTCTACCTCCTGCGACCCCCCCACCCCACCTCGGAGATGTGTGTCAATCAAAGTTGGGGGCGGGGCCACAATGGCTTGTTTTGGTTATAATTTTTCAGTGCGAGGGATTCCATCTTGGAACCAACTCAGCCCCGGGTCATAACTAGTAAACTACGATGAGTAGTTGAACCCTCACCAGGCTGAGATGCACCAAGTCGGGGCAGTTTAAGCAGAGAATTCCAACTTGCAGGGGTGTGATGCCAGGACGCACTGAAACAGATGGTGGAATGCAGAGAGTGAGCTCCAAGGTGGGATCACAGGCGGGGCAAGGCCGAGGAAGGATTTATAAATCAGGAGGAGGACTGTCAAATCAATAATTAATCTTTTCCGAGTAGAATGCTCCCCACTGTCCAGTTGTTGCGCTGCTGGACACAGCCTTTTCCGTGTATTTACCAACAATCATTGTCTGAGCCTCCAAGAGGGCCCCCGCAGGCTTCACCTCTGAGATAATACACAAGAACTGGGTGCAAATACCTCAGACATAACAAAAACACTGGATAAAACTGAAGGAAAATTACATCATTTTATTTATTTTTCTGCTAAACGTGAACAAAAATGAAAACATAGACTTCGGGAAATATCCGGAACAGACAGTTTTGATTTGTTTCGGTTATCTGCTCATTACAGGCCTTGACCACATGGTGGCAGT
Organism: Heptranchias perlo; assembly: GCF_035084215.1. Taxonomy (NCBI): domain Eukaryota; kingdom Metazoa; phylum Chordata; class Chondrichthyes; order Hexanchiformes; family Hexanchidae; genus Heptranchias; species Heptranchias perlo. The sequence goes on from NC_090347.1 coordinate 42,087,044, forward strand.
ATTCTTAATATTTTAATTGGGAGGGGGTCAATTTATTGGCTTAGAAAAGTTGCAGAAAAGGTATCCACTGTCCCATCAAACACTCCCAGGGCAGGTACAGCACGGGTTAGATACAGAGTAAAGCTCCCTCTAAACTGTCCCATCAAACACTCCCAGGGCAGGTACAGCACGGGTTAGATACAGAGTAAAGCTCCCTCTACACTATCCCATCAAACACTCCCAGATCAGGTACAGCACGGGTTAGATACAGAGTAAAGCTCCCTCTACACTGTCCCATCAAACACTCCCAGGGCAGGTACAGCACGGGTTAGATACAGAGTAAAGCTCCCTCTACACTGTCCCATCAAACACTCCCAGGGCAGGTACAGTACGGGTTAGATACAGAGTAAAGCTCCCTCTACACTGTCCCATCAAACACTCCCAGGGCAGGTACAGTACGGGTTAGATACAGAGTAAAGCTCCCTCTACACTGTCCCATCAAACACTCCCAGGGCAGGTACAGTACGGGTTAGATACAGAGTAAAGCTCCCTCTACACTGTCCCATCAAACACTCCAAGAGTGACTACAGCACGGGTTAGGTACAGAGTAAAGCTCCCTCTACACTGTCCCATCAAACACTCCAAGAGTGACTACAGCATGGGTTAGATACAGAGTAAAGCTCCTTCTACACTGTCCCATCAAACCCTCCCAGGGCAGGTACAGCACGGGTTAGATACAGAGTAAAGCTCCCTCTACACTGTCCCATCAAACACTCCCAGGACAGGTACAGCACGGGTTAGATACAGAGTAAAGCTCCCTCTAACGTTAGGTTAATACAAGAGGAATGGCTGCTGTCGGCGAATGGAACCGACTAATCTGTTACTCCACAAGGAGTTAATGGGCTTCAGGAAAATGGGGGTAGTGGAAGAGAGAATAAGGGATAACTGAAACATGGCTACATAAGGAACAGGATTGGCAGTTAAATATTGTAGGATATAACATATTTAGAAAGGATAAGGGAAGAAGAAAGGGGGTTGGAGTAAGTGTACTAATTAGAGACAACATAATGGCAATAGGAAAAAGGGACATAAGTAACATTAAGATAGAAACAGAATCATGTGGATTGAGACAAAGGATTAGAAGGGATCGATCACGTTGGAGTTTAGAAGAGGAGTTGGGAAAAGGAAAAGAGGGATGGAGTTTTTACAGTTTGTACGGGACTCCTTTCTTACCCAGTATGTGAGAAGCCCAACAAGAGAGGAATCACTGCTGGATCTAGTAATGGGAAATGAACCAGAACAGATAGGAGAAGTAAGCATAGGGGAACATCTAGGCAATAGTGATCATAACATAAAAAGGTTTAACATAATGATTGAGAAAGATAAGTAAAACAAAGACCAAAGTAATAGATTGGTGAAAAGCTAATTTTGAGGGGATGAGAATGGAACTAGGGAAGGTAAACTGGAAAAAAATTTTGACAGACAAAGAGATAGAACAGCAGTGGGAAATATTTAAAATGGTGATCAATAGAGTTCAGGAGAAATATGTTCCTCTAAAGAACAAGAACAAATTAGCCAATAATAAAACACATGGATGAATAAAGATTTTAAGGTTAAAATTGAAACTAAAAAAAAGGCATATTCTAAGTACACAGACAATAATGGAAAGGATGACAAAAGGGGTTAGGGAAGTAAAAATAAACAATTAGGAAAGCAAAGAGGAACTAATTGATAAACTAATCAAACTTAGAGAGGATAAGACCCTGGTCCAGATGGATTGCATCCTCGAATATTAAAAGAAGTTAGGGAGGAGATAGCGGAGACATTATTACATATACATAAAAATTCACCAGAAATGGGAATAGTGGCAGAGGATGGCAGGCAGACAGTGTTATTTCTATATTTAAAAAGGGAGATAGAACAAGTCCAGGAAACTGTAGACCAATTAGCTTAACATTGGTGGTAGGAAAGATAATGGAATCTTTACTCAAAGATGTAAGACATCCAGAGAACAAAAATATAATAAAGAATAGTCAGCACGGATTTCAGAAGGGAAAGTCATGCTTGACCAACCTTACTGAATTCTTTGAAGAAGTAACAGAAAGAATAGACAAGGGTAATGTAGTAGATGTAGTATTTTCAAAAGGATTTTCAAAAGGCCTTCGATAAGGTACTGCATTGTAAAGTCAGAACATGTGGAGTCAGCGGACAGGTAGCAGAATGGATAGCAAGTTGGTTACAAAACAGAAAACAGAGTGTAGGGGTAAGGGTAGCTACTCAGATTGGCAAAAGGTGGGAAGTGGTGTTCCACTGGGATCGGTGTTGGGACCACTGTTATTCACAATTTACATCAATGATTTGGATTCAGGAATAGGAAGTACAATTTCAAAATTTGTGGATGACACCAAATTGGGGGGTGTAGTTAATATAAAGGAGGAATGTGTCAAAATGCAAGAGGACATTAATAAACTTTCAGAATGGGTGTGTAATTGGCAAATAAATTTCAATATAGATAATTGTGAGGTGGTGCATTTTGGTAGGAAGAATAAGGGGGCCATTTACTACTTTGATACCTTCTACCAAGGAAGAAGATGCTGCCAAAGTGGCAGTAAAAGAGGGGATAGTTGAGATACTGGATGGGCTAAAAGTTGATAAAGAGGAGGTACCAGAAAGGCTAACTGTAATTAAAGTAGATAAATCACCCGGTCCGGATGGGATGCATCCTAGGTTGCTGTGGGAAGTAAGGGTGGAAATTGCGAAAATTGTGGAGGTACTGGCCATAATCTTCTAATCATCCTTAGATACGGGGGTGGTGCCAGAGGACTGGAGAATTGCAAATGTTACACCCTTGTTCAAAAAAGGGTGTAACGATAAACCCAGCAACTATAGGCCAGTCAGTTTAACCACGGTAGTGAGGAAACTTTTAGAAACGATAATCGGGGACAGAATTAACAGTCACTTGGACGAGTGTGCATTAGGGAAAGCCAGCACAGATTTGTTAAAGGCAAATCATGTTTAACCAACTTGATTGAGTTTTTTGATGAGGTAACAGAGAGGGTCGATGAGGGCAATGTGGTTGATGCGGTGTATATGGACTTCCAAAAGGCGTTTGTTAAAGTGCTGGATAATAGTCATCAAAGTTGAAGCCCATGGAATAAAAGGGCAGTGTCAGCGTGGATATGAAATTGCTAAGTAACAGGAAACAGACAGTAGTGGTAAACGGTTGTTTTTCGGACTGGAGGGAGGTGTACAGTGGTGTTCTTCAGGGGTCGGCTTTCCTTGATATCTATGGGGTACAGGGCACAATTTCAAAATTTGCAGATGACACAAAGCTTGGAAGGGTAGTGAACAGTAAGGATATTTGGGGGAGGGGCGCGAGAAAGAGAGAGAGCGAGACGTCATTCAGTGCTGGAATGGAAGATCGGGGTGGGGGGAGAGTGGAATATCCGGGGGGAAAGGCGAAGGTCGGGGGCGGGGGAGAGTGGAACATCCGGGGGGAAGGGGAAGATCGGTTGGGGGGAGAGTGGAAGATCGGGGATGAAGAGGGGGACATTGGGAGGACATCGGGTGTGAAGAGGGGGACATCGGGGGGTTGAAGAGGGGGACATCAGAGAGGGAGACAACGGACATTGGAGTAGGGTGCAAAGGTAGGTTCATTTTGTGTTTTAACACCCTTCTATGGTTTTTATATAATTTATTTAGTTTCTTTTTTTCCTGATCCGGCCCTTCACGCCCGGTTTCACCAGAAGTGAATCAGAAGAGATGGGCAAGCTGCCCAGGTAAGTTAAAAATCGTTATAATCCCTTCATCTATCACAGCTAAAGTGCCTTAAGTACCCCAATGAGGTAAATTTGGCTCTTTTACTGTCATCCCGCTGGCTTTAATTGCCGGTGGGACTTCCGTTTTCGGGTGGCCCGCACGCACACACCTTGGCCCCTGGGAAACTTGGAAGTCGGCGGGTTGGAGCCGGCTTCCGAACCTGAACGGGATTTCCGTGATTTTCAGAGCCCCCCACCCCCAACGGACCCACAACTGCCTCCTAAAATTGAGCCCAAAGTGTCTGCAAAGGAATATAGACCGGTTTAGTGAGTGGGCAAGAAGGTGGCAGATGGAGTGTAATGTGGGGAAATGTGAGGTTATTCACTTTGGTAGGAAAAATAGAAAAACAGAATATTTTTTAAATGGTGAGAAACTATTAAATGTTGGTGTTCAGAGAGACTTGGGTGTTCTGGTACAAGAAACACAAAAAGGTTAACATGCGGGTACAGCAAACAACTAGGAAAGCAAATGGCATGTTGGCCTTTATTGCAAGGGGGTTGGAGTACAAGAGTAAGGAAATCTTGCTGCAATTGTACAGGGCTTTGGTGAGACCACACCTGGAGTACTGTGTGCAGTTTTGGTCTCCTTATCTAAGGAAGGATATACTTGCCTTGGAGGCAGTGCAACAAAGGTTCACTAGATTGATTCCTGGGATGAGAGGGTTGTCCTATGAGGAGAGGTTGAGTAGAATGGGCCTATATTCTCTGGAGTTTAGAAGAATGAGAGGTGATCTCGTTGAAACATATAAGATTCTGAGGGGACTCGACAGGGTAGATGCTGAGAGGTTTTTTCCTCTGGCTGGCGAGTCTAGAACTAGGGGCACAGTCTCAGGATAAGGGGTCGGCCATTTAGGACTGAGGTGAGGAAAATTTTTCTTCAATCTGAGGATTGTGAATCTTTGGGATTCTCTACCCCAGAGGGCTGTGGATGCTCAGTCACTGAGTATATTCAACGCTGAGATAGATGAATTTTTGGACTCTAAGGGAATCAAGGGATATGGGGCTCAGGCAGGAAAGTAGAGTTGAGGCCAAAGATCAGCCGTGATCTTATTGAATGGCAGAGCAGGCTCGAGGGGCCGAATGGCCTACTCCTGCTCCTATTTCTTATGTTACAACTATTGAAGTACTTTTGAAGCGTAGTCATTGTTGTATTACAGGAAAAGCGGCACAGCAAGACCCCACCAACAGCAATGAGATAAATGACCTGATGATCTGTTTTTACAATGTTGGTTGAGGGATGCACCAGGGAGAACTTCACTTGATTCGATTCACTCCACGTGATATCAAGAAATGGCTGAGTGCGCTGGATACAGCAAAGGGCCCCGAAACATCCTGGCTGTAGTGCTGAAGGCTTGTGCTCCAGAACTAGCTGCGCCTCTAGCCAAATTGTTCCAGTACAGCTACAACACTGGCATCTACCCGACAATGTGGAAAATTGCCCAGGTATGTCCTGTCCACAGAAAGCAGGACAAATCCAATCCGGCCAATTACCGCCCCACCAGTCTACTCTCAATCATCAGCAAAGTGATGGAAGGTGTCGTCGACAGTGCTATCAAGCGGCACTTACTCACCAATAACCTGCTCACCGATGCTCAGTTTGGGTTCCGCCAGGACCACTCGGCTCCAGACCTCATTACAGCCTTGGTCCGAACATGGACAAAAGAGCTGAATTCCAGAGGTGAGGTGAGAGTGACTGCCCTTGACATCAAGGCAGCATTTGACCGAGTGTGGCACCAAGGAGCCCTAGTAAAATTGAAGTCAATGGGAATCAGGGGGAAAACTCTCCAGTGGCTGGAGTCATACCTGGCACAAAGGAAGATGGTAGTGGTTGTTGGAGGTCAATCATCTCAGCCCCAGGACATTACTGCAGGAGTTCCTCAGGGCAGTGTCCTAGGCCCAACCATCTTCAGCTGCTTCGTCAATGACCTTCCCTCTATCATAAGGTCAGAAATGGGGATGTTCGCTGATGATTGCACAGTGTTCAGTTCCCTTCGCAACCCTTCAGATAATGAAACAGTCCGTGCCACATGCAGCAAGACCTGGACAACATCCAGGCTTGGGCTGATAAGTGGCAAGTAACATTCGCGCCAGACAAGTGCCAGGCAATGACCATCTCCAACAAGAGAGAGTCTAACCACCTCCCCTTGACATTCAACGGCATTACCATCACCAAATCCCCCACCATCAACATCCTGGGGGTCATCATTGACCAGAATGATCAGCCACATAAATACTGTGGCTACAAGAGCAGGTCAGAGGCTGGGTATTCTGCGGCGAGTGACTCACCTCCTGACTCCCCAAAGTCTTTCCGCCATCTACAAGGCACAAGTCAGGAGTGTGATGGAATACTCTCCACTTGCCTGGATGAATGCAGCTCCAACAATACTCAAGAAGCTCGACACCATCCAAATCAAAGCAGCCCGCTTGATTGGCACCCCATCCACCACCCTAAATATTCACTCCCTTCACCACCGGCGCATTGTGGCTGCAGTGTGTACCATCCACAGGAGGCACTGCAGTAACTCACCAAGACTTCTTCGACAGCACCTCCCAAACCCGCGACCTCTACCACCTAGATGGACAAGGGCAGCAGGCACATGGGAACAACACCACCTGCACCTTCCCCTCCAAGTCACACACCATCCCGACTTGGAAATATATCGCCATTTCTTCATCGTCGCTGGGTCAAAATCCTGGAACTCCCTACCTAACAGAACTGTGGGAGAACCTTCACCACACGGACTGCAGCGGTTCAAGAAGACGGCTCACCACCACCTTCTCAAGGGCAATTAGGGATGGGCAATAAATGCTGGCCTCGCCAGCGACGCCCACATCCCATGAACGTATAAAAAAATCTCCCCTACTCCTCTTTGAATAGTGCAGTGGGATCTTTTACATCGACCCGAGGGGGCAGACTCAGCCTCAGTTAAACATCTCATCCGAAAGACGGCACTTCAGTACTGCAATGGGGAGTCAGCCTGGATGTTGTGCTCATGTCTTTGGAGTGGGACTTGAACCCATGACCTACTGACTCAAAGGCAGAGTACAACCACTGAGCCACGGCCTTGCAGGGGCCTGGCCCACCCCTCCAGGGATCAGTGTTACTGGAGGCTGGGGAGGGAGGTGCACGGGTTTTGCACTGTCGAATAGATTGGGGTCACTGACATATGTTTTTGAGCTCTTATTTTTTCCCTGGTGGGAACCTATTAGAACAATCTCTGTATACATTCCTGCTTCAGCACAGCAAGGCTCTGGGATCGACTTTCTTATGATATCCCGTCCAAATTCAGGTCGGGGGTGGGGGGAAAGGGGCAACATCTCAGCAAACTTCAATGCAGACCAGGACGGTTGCTGGCCACAATTTCCCTGCCTGCTGCATGTAACTGCAAGCGGGGAGCCGGGGCCTGGGTTCCTGGTCGATGTCCCTCCATACCATAATGTGGAGATGCTGGTGATGGACTGGGGTGGACAAATGTAAGGTGTTGTAAGATTCCTTACATCCCTCCTTACCATCGTTCCTTTGTCCGCCCCTTTTCAATGGTCGTCTCCCTCGTCTGTCCTGTTTAAACGGTCGGCTGCTTTGTACGTCTCCTTTAAATGGTCGGCTCCCTCGTCTGTCCTATTTAAATGGTCGTCTGCATCGTCTGCCCCTTTAAAGGACTGGCTGTCTCCTGGTGCTGGCAGGATTCTCCTATTTTGCAGCAAGAGGCCCCCCTCTCGGTGGTGGGGTTCTGCCTTGAGCCCACGCTGTATAACAAATGGCCCCCGCCCAGCGGGGTTGCGGTGATGTCACAGAGGTCGGCAGAGGTGAATCCAGCCCCATATGTCCAGACTTTTTTTTTTGAACTGTGATTTCTTCAGCCATTCCCTACACAGTGTCTTAAGGTACAGTAGAGAGGAGACTCTACGCTGGACAGTCAGCTGGCTGCAGGGGGTGGGAGATACCTGGGGCAGCCGAGGCCATTTATTTCCTCTGTCTTGTAGTAGGCACGTCCGAATCCAGCAGATACGCTGCTGTAGGGTGAGTCTCAACGTGCCTAAAGAAAGACGCATTTATATAGCGCCTTTCACAACCTCAGGACATCGGTTTACAGCCGATGAAGTACATTTGAAATGTCGTCACCGTTGTAATGTAGGAAACGTGGCAGCCAATTTGCGCACAGCAAGATCCCACAAACAGCAATGAGATAATGACCAGATCATCTGTTTTAGTGATGTTGGCATGAGGGATAAATATTGGTCTGGACACCAGGGAGAACTTCCCTGCTCTTCTTTGAAATAGTGTCGTGGGATCTTTTACGTCCACCTGAGGGGACAGATGGGGCCTCGGTTTAACGTCTCACCCGAAGGACGGCACCTCTGGCAGTGCAGCACTCCCTCAGTACTGCGCTGGGAGTGTCAGCCTAGATTTTGTCCTCCAATCCCTGGAGTGGGACTTAAACTCTTGACCTTCTGACTCAGAGGCGAGAGTGCTACCACTGAGCCTCAGCAGACACCCCAGATAGTAATAAACAGAGGATCAGAGTCACTTTGCTGGCTAGTAGTGTGTTGAGACATGGATTAGGGGAAGAAACAGTGTGAAGACTGATAGGGTGGAACAGCCACCAACTAAAGACAAGTCAAGACATGACCTTGCTAGCAATTGCCTTCCTATTTTGTAGATGCAAATGGTGTCCCTGGAGACCACATCTAATCTCGTTCACTGTTGGAATATTCTAGGCGCTTTTGAACTTGCGACTTGATGAAAGACAATCGGAGCCATCAAGTCAAAAGGGAAGTTGTCAACGACACACTGATAAAAATATTCATAAGCTTTGAACTGGTGAATGACAAACAGAATCAGCCAGTCTAGGAAACAAAGATCAGTCAAATACATGGAAATAACACGTCACTACACAGTGACCTGTGAGATCAAGCTTTGAGGGGAGAAATGTCACACATGGTTCGAGTGAACAAAGACACAACAATCTTTGTGGGGAGATGGCCATATCAAAGCCAGTTTTGTTTAAGTGGTGGTGGTGTATGAATGACAGGGACAAATCAATTCATGTGTATTAGATAAATTTCAGTAGGTGTGTCCAGAATATGAGAAAAAGGAAGCATAAAGGGACCGTGCTTTAGGGGTGTACAATCCTGAAGCTGCTGTCTCTACCGTACAGTATCCAGAGGCAGGCTGGAATTAAAGCATATCTATGTTTGATTGTACCCCGTTAATTGAACTGCTCTCAATAAAGGAGAGACTTTCTTTCAATTGGAAGAAGCTTACCGTATTCTGCTTACTACAAGTATTGGTTAGCATGGAAGATTACCACACTCGTTAACATGTGTACGGCCCGACTCACTTTCACTTCGAGGCTTTTTCAAGTAAGACCAGATTTCAAAGAATCATTTAATTTGAAAGTTCTGTTTGCTGTGACCAGCAGCTCCTCCAGGTACCAGGTCAGTTTTATTTACATGACCTGAAAAGTTACTCACAAAGATCACAGAGACAAGCACAGGTGAGGGAGGGTCAATTGACCCATCCAGCTTCATAGACACCTATCATCCCTCCATTATGAAGGGTATTGACGGAGAGAATAGAGAAAGACGACAACGACAACAACAACAACAACAACAACAACAACTCCAACTCCAACTCCTTGCATTTATACTGCACCTTTAACGCAGTAAAATGTCCCAAAGTGTTTCACTGGAGCATAATCAGAGAGAATTTGACACCGAGCCACATAAAGAGACATTAGGACAGGTGACCAAAAGCTTGGCCAAAGAGGTGGTTTTAAGGAGCATCTTAAAGGAAGAGAGAGAGAGGTGGAGAGGTTTACGGAGGGAATTTCAGAGATTAGGACCGAGGCAGCTAAGGTACGGCTGCCAATGGAAGGCCGAAGGAAATCAGGGATGCACAAGATGCCAGAATTGGAGGTACGCAGCGTTCCCAGAGGGTTGTAAGGTTGGAGGAGGTTACAGAGATCAGGAGGGACGAGGCCATGGAGGGATTTGAATACCAGGATGAGAATTTTAAATTCAAGGAGTTGCCAGACTGGGAGACAATGCAGGTCAGTGAGCGCAGGGGTGATGGGTGAACGGGACTTGGTGTGAGTTCGGATATGGGCAGCTGGGTTTTGGATGAGCTCAAGTTATTTCCTCTGGTTGGAGAGTCAGTGATAAGGAGCCAACAATTTAAAATCGTCACTGAGAGAGCGAGGAGAGAGGTTAAATAAGAACATAAGAAATCGGAGCAGGAGTAGGCCAATCGGCCCCTCGAGCCTGCTCCGCCATTCAATAAGATCATGGCTGATCTGATCCTAACCTCAAATCTAAATTCATGTCCAATTTCCTGCCCGCTCCCCGTAACCCCTAATTCCCTCTACTTCTAGGAAACTGTCTATTTCTGTTTTAAATTTATTTAATGATGTAGCTTCCACAGCTTCCTGGGGCAGCAAATTCCACAGACCTACCACCCTCTGAGTGAAGAAGTTTCTCCTCATCTCAGTTTTGAAAGAGCAGCCCCTTATTCTAAGATTATGCCCCCTAGTTCTAGTTTCACCCATCCTTGGGAACATCCTTACCGCATCCACCCGATCAAGCCCCTTCACAATCTTATATGTTTCAATAAGATCGCCTCTCATTCTTCTGAACTCCAATGAGTAGAGTCCCAATCTACTCAACCTCTCCTCATATGTCCGCCCCCTCGTCCCCGGGATTAACCGAGTGAACCTTCTTTGTACTGCCTCGAGAGCAAGTATGTCTTTTCTTAAGTATGGACACCAAAACTGTATGCAGTATTCCAGGTGCGGTCTCACCAATACCTTATATAACTGCAGCAATACCTCCCTGTTTTTATATTCTATCCCCCGAGCAATAAAAGCCAACATTCCATTGGCCTTCTTGATCACCTGCTGCACCTGCAAACTAACTTTTTGATTTTCTTGCACTAGGACCCCCAGATCCCTTTGTACTGCAGTACTTTCCAGTTTCTTGCCATTAAGATAATAACTTGCTCTCTGATTTTTCCTGCCAAAGTGCATAACCTCACATTTTCCAATATTGTATTGCATCTGCCAAATCTCCGCCCACTCACCCAGCCTGTCTATATCCCCCTGTAGGTTTTTTATGTCCTCCTCACTCTCTACTTTCCCTCCCATCTTGTATCATCTGCAAACTTTGATATGTTACACTCGGTCCCCTCCTCCAAATCGTTAATATAGGTTGTAAAGAGTTGGGGACCCAGCACCGACCACTGCGGAACACCACTGGCTACTGGTTGCCAGTCCGAGAAGGAATGTCTTTATGCAGAGTGTTGTTGGAACGTGGGAATGCTTCGCTACAGGTTGAGGTAGAGACCGCTGCATGTTTTAAGGGAAATTGTATAAATATTTGAAGTGGAAGCAGTTCTGGTGTGCGAGAACGGGGCAGTGGGATTAGTTTTGGATTGCTCCAGCAAAGAGCTGGCACGAGCACAATGGGCCGAATGGCCTTCTTTTAAGCTGTAAATTTCCATGGTTCTATCATAGGGTTTAATTGTCTATTGAGTGAAGCCATACTCTAAACAAGGAATTAATCACTCTCTTTGTGAAGTGCCTCGTAACATCAGTCCTGAACTTTCCTTAACCCAGTTTGTATCTGTGACCCTTTCCCTGCAGTTGTGATTTAACTTGAAACAGAGGTCAGGAAGGGCATTGGTGATGCATTCATTTGTCATTTGCTTTAGAGAAAGGTTGGCATGTGATTTAAATGTCGAGCGCCACAGCAATTGGTGCTGAGTCATGAAGACCATCAATGACCAGAGCCAGCTGATCTCGGGGGAGGGGCAGCCGGAATGCTAAGATTGATCTCAGTGCCCCACGGCTCAGGGGAGGGATAGTCAGTCAGAGCTGTTCCTGATCATTATCCAGTGACCCCCACTGACTTGTGCTGGGGCACAGTGCCGCTCACTTGTGCTGGGGCATGGTTCCACTGACTCGTGTTGGGATATGGGTCCACTGACTCATGCTGGGGTATGGTTCCGCTGACTCGTGCTGGGGTATGGTTCCACTGACTGGTGCTGGGGTATGGTTCCACTGGCTCGTGCTGGGGTATGGTTCCACTGACTCGTGCTGGGGTATGGTTCCGCTGACTCGTGCTGGGGTATGGTTCCACTGACTGGTGCTGGGGTATGGTTCCACTGGCTCGTGCTGGGGTATGGTTCCACTGACTCGTGCTGGGGTATGGTTCCGCTGACTCGTGCTGGGGTATGGTTCCACTGACTGGTGCTGGGGTATGGTTCCACTGGCTCGTGCTGGGGTATGGTTCCACTGACTCGTGCTGGGGTATGGTTCCGCTGACTCGCGCTGGGGTATGGTTCCACTGACTGGTGCTGGGGTATGGTTCCACTGGCTCGTGCTGGGGTATGGTTCCACTGACTCGTGCTGGGGTATGGTTCCGCTGACTCGTGCTGGGGTATGGTTCCACTGACTCGTGCTGGGGGTATGGTTCCGTTGACTCGTGCTGGGGTATGGTTCCACTGACTCGTGCTGGGGGTATGGTTCCGCTGACTCGTGCTGGGGTATGGTTCCACTGGCTCGTGCTGGGGTATGGTTCCGCTGACTCGTGCTGGGGGTATGGTTCCGCTGACTCGTGCTGGGGTATGGTTCCGCTGACTCGTGCTGGGGTATGGTTCCGCTGACTCGTGCTGGGGTATGGTTCCGCTGACTCGTGCTGGGGTATGGTTCCATGAAGGTGCGCCCAAGTGACCATTCTTGGAGGCCCAGGATCTACCAGTTTCAATTGTGGAGACTGGGCCTGACCTGACCAGATGTTCATACATGTGAATTTTCCAGCAGGGGTCACTGGATCTTGATCACAAGCACAGGAACCATGGATCATTTTTTCCCCTGCCCTTAACCCAGGGGGACTGAGGCCCTCTATTGTAACCCAACTGCTATGCTAGTGAAGCCTAACTGTGTCGGCACAGACAAGGGATAGAACCTGGGACCTTCTGCTCTGTATGCCTTAGTGCTACACCGTGAATTAATTGTTAGATGTCATCCGTGGCTCAGTGGTAGCACTCTCACCTCTGAGTTAGAAAGTTGTGGGTTCAGGTCTCACTCCTGAGATTTAAGCACAAAATCTACGAGGGAGTGTGGTTCAGTCAGGAGTGGTGCCTTTTTGATGAGATATTAATCTGAGGCCCCATATGCTGTTTCAGGATTGGTGTAAAAGATCCCATGGCACTATTTCAAAGAAGAGCAGGGGAGCTCTCCCGGTGTCCTGGCCAATATTTATCCCACAACCATTCGCTAAAACAAATGATCTGATCATTTATCTGATTGCTGAGTGTGGGATCTTGCTGTGCGCAAATTGGCAGCTGAGTTTCCTACACTACAACAGTGACTACATTTCAAAAAGTACTTGATTGGCTGTAAAGAGCTTTGGGATGTCCTGAGGTTGTGAGATGCGCTATAGGCAAGTTCCTTCCTTCTTTTTATGTAAGCGGCCTGGACTGGTACAACCTTAACTTTTACCAAAAGTTCCATTCATTGATAAGCCAATATTTCAACCCTTTGAAATTGATGCTTATTCTTTTTCAATTCCTCAGTGGTAAAAGATGTTTTTCAAAAGGAGCGTTTAAAAATAGCAACTTCATCACTGCAGAGAAAAGTGAAGCTTCTCTCTCTGAGTGAGCTCATTTATTATCAATGATGTTCAGCTCTGAGCTGCTGTCTCAGACAGGATGTATTGAGTGGTGTCTTGGCATATTAATTATATTCTTAATGGTACCAGCTGGAAGCAGACTACTCCTCCAGAGCAGTGCACAATGGGAATGATGTAATGCCGGTATGAAGCAGCCAATTAAAAGTAATGGGACTCAATGCTAGACAGAGCCTGTCAATCTTCAGATGAAATATCATGGCCTCGATATTAACCCTCCGCCCACCCCCAGAGAGCGGGAGAGGGTCGGGCGGCGCTTAAATAGTCAAATATACGGAATATGCACGTGCCCGTAACCATTTTTATGGCGGCGGATATTGGGGCGTTCGAGTATTGTGGGACGGTCATTAACATAAGTAAATCGGGCTCGGGTATAACGCGACTGGGAGCCCAATTTTGAATTAACGGCTGCTGCACTGATTTCCCAGGGGTCAAGAAACTCGGCAGTGAAACAGAGGCAAGATTGTGCGGCACATTATCAGGGGTTAAAGGTCAGAAGACACAATTTGAATAGAGGCTCAGTGCTCACAGCTACTTTCTCAGTTCCCTCTGGGACACGGTTTGGTGATATTACTTGATGTGAAAGTCTTATTTGTAGAGTTTTGAGGTGTTCACACAGAGAGCATCGTGATGGGTGGGGTCATGGCTGCTTTTGATTGGACTTTGGATGAGGAAGAGAATGAGGATTATCAGCAGCAAGGGCGTGAAATAGAGGGAGCTACAGGTGGACAACAGAGAGGGGAGGAAACAGAGAGGGGAGGAAACAGAGAGGGGAGGAAACAGAGAGGGGAGGAAACAGAGAGGGGAGGAAACAGAGAGGAGAGGAAACAGAGAGGGGAGGAAACAGAGAGGGGAGGAAACAGAGAGGAGAGAAAACAGAGGGGTCGAGGTCGCAGGAGGTTCTACCCGCCTAACATTGTCTACAGACAGAGGCTCAGCTTCCTTGACCTGTCGAAGGAGCAGTCCGAAGGCTCAGATTGTCGTGTCAGGTGGTCACAGACATCTACAGCCTCCTAGAAGAAGACCTGCTCCCTGCTGGACCTGGTGTCCACACATTACCAGTGGCTGTGAAATCACCTCTGAGAATATGTTTTAAAGCCAAGCATGGTCAATATCCCATCTTGGTGTTAATAGGAGAAGGGCAAAGTCATGTCTCAGTGTGTGTGATCAAAGACAGCTTTCAAAGACAGAGAATGCTGAAACTTCAGAACTATAAACACCCAAAGGTCGAGAGATGGCCCGTTTCTAGATGCTATAATGTCAGGAGGTGGTTTATACCAAAACAAGAGATGTGTTTTCTAAGAAACGAGGCATTGGTAGGGTCATGCACGACCATGAGCGGGCCTGTACTCAGATAGGAAGGACCTACGCAATCCTTAGAGGAACATAACAGCTTGTAAACAGAGATGGAGGGAAGGTCATTAGCTACATTATGTAGAACAGCTTATCTTGAGTTGCTAATGTGGCGTCAGCAAGGTGGGAGGACTTACGAGCATGAGATAAGACCAGCAGAGCTTACATACAGAACAACCGCAGCCGAATAGGGTAAAGATAGAGCTTGCTCCCTCTCAAAGGTTGGAGCTCTCAAGAGGGGACGGTCGGAAGTTCATTGCCACAGGCAGTCCTCAAAGGTTAAGTCTGATCAACTTGAGTTCGTGGACAGATCAGATTGTATTGATTGCTTGTCATTTAATGTCATCTGTCGACAGTTGTATTATATCTATAATACTGTTGAATGTAATGTTGAAGAGAGCTGTAACGCAACTCTGTTGTAAGTCAATCTATTAAACTTGCTATTTTATAACCACTCGGGCTAGAATCAATTGAGAGTTATTGTTGAACAATTAACAACCCATAGTTGTGACAGTAATGGGAAAATCCGCTAACAAATGGCATCTCTGGTTGGGCCCGAGTTTTAAAGATTAAAAGTAGCTGGTGTTAGGAGATTGACTGAGTAATTCCGACGAGACGGGGAGGAGGAATAAGTAGCTGGGAGTAGCCAACCTCTCATGCCCGTGAGAGAATAAATCACGGCGAGTACACCGGATAGTTTATGCTCGACAATCCACACTTACGTGGGGAAGTCAAAATTAGGGTCATACGTGCCCTTGAGAAAATAGCAAAGATATTGTGCAGGAGGACGAGGAATTAAAATGGGAACTTGTACTGTAAGATATGTCGGGCTTTGTGTGAGGTAGAGTCCAAGAAACTGGTAATCGAGAAGGAAGTTAAAGAGGATTGGAAAGCGGGGGTTAGGGAGGTTGAGAGAGGAAGTTGAAATTTGGTGGAGTTGGTTGAAAGGTGGAGAAGAAAGAAGAACAAAATGAAAGATGGAGGGACCACCAGGCTGGGGTGAGGACACAGACTGTGAGCTTGAGACTTTGAGTCAGTACAGAAAGGGGTTCTATGAGAGAATCAAGAAGAAGAAAGGGAGAGGATCACACACTACAGAATATGTGCTTTTGTTTTCAGTGTACTGTCTCTTTAAAAAGCCTGTCCTCATTGTGAGTGCTTTCTTTTCACTGTTGTGGGCTATGGCCCCTTTTTAATGCTTGTTATGTGTTTTCCTCTTTTGTATAATATAACAAAGATTTTGTTTAGCTGTGAAATGCAGTTATTTCCAGTATTTTCACAGTTTTTGGAAAGGCGCGCCTGAAGAACAACGAAACGAAAGACAATGTAATTTACTAGGTTTTAGTAATTACAAAATTGATAATTTTATCTGTTTTGTCTTGTGTTTAATTTTAACATTGCTGAATTAAATTGGAATTATTGAGGTTAACTAACCTATCAATTGTGGAAAACAGACTTTTATTGTGGCCACAGTAAAATCCTGGGTCTTATAAATTTAAATGTGAGAGTCTCAAATTCCAGACATACGATAATCACATATGAAAATTAATCTGATTGGAGTTGTGTTAAGTATTGGTGAGTGTGAATTGATCTGATTGGATTTGTGTTGAGTATTGGTGAGTGTGAATTGATCTGATTGGAGTTGTGTTGAGTATTGGTGAGTGTGAATTGATCTGATTGGATTTGTGTTGAGTATTGGTGAGTGTGAATTGATCTGATTGGAGTTGTGTTGAGTATCGGTGAGTGTGAATTGATCTGATTGGAGTTGTGTTGAGTATTGGTGAGTGTGAATTGATCTGATTGAAGTTGTGTTGAGTATTGGTGAGTGTGAATTGATCTGATTGGAGTTGTGTTGAGTATTGGTGAGTGTGAATTGATCTGATTGGAGTTGTGTTGAGTATTGGTGAGTGTGAATTGATCTGATTGGATTTGTGTTGAGTATTGGTGAGTGTGAATTGATCTGATTGGAGTTGTGTTGAGTATTGGTGAGTGTGAATTGATCTGATTGGATTTGTGTTGAGTATTGGTGAGTGTGAATTGATCTGATTGGAGTTGTGTTGAGTATCGGTGAGTGTGAATTGATCTGATTGGAGTTGTGTTGAGTATTGGTGAGTGTGAATTGATCTGATTGAAGTTGTGTTGAGTATTGGTGAGTGTGAATTGATCTGATTGGAGTTGTGTTGAGTATTGGTGAGTGTGAATTGATCTGATTGGAGTTGTGTTGAGTATTGGTGAGTGTGAATTGATCTGATTGGAGTTGTGTTGAGTATTGGTGAGTGTGAATTGATGTGTAAGGAGTTAATATTGTGTGTAACTGTAAATCAAAGAACATTATCGTTTTCTAGTACAGGGCATCAATTTTGGTAATTTTGAGATAATCATCCTGGTTGTACCAAACTGTGATAGCTGTTAGCAAACTGACAGCACCCCTTTTATCTTATGATTGGTTGTGGCCAAAAATAAAGTGGCCAAGAAACAGAAAAGATTAAATAAAGGATATTGCATCTTCATGACAACAATCTAGAAATGTTACCTATACTAAAACTAAGATGAACAAACTAAAATATTATCTTTCCTAACATGAAAGGTTTTTAAAAAAATTATGTAAACACTGGGTTGGCGCACGCTGCGTGAGTTGTTTATATTTCTGCAAAGACGTTAACTCTTTCCAAGGACACCAACATCTGTTTTAATTCACAAAGCAACTACCTTTGCATTTATTTAAAATAAGTTTCTTAATGTAAGTGGATATTTCCCCGTGTAATAGAAGGAAATATTGGCCATAATTTTTGTGCTCCCTTTGCTGACTATTCCTCCTGGAGTGAAGTAATTAGATTAATTCACAGAAACATGTGTGGAGTCCTCTCTGGTCCTGGGATAAAGGGCGACAGAAGAAAATTAATGAATTATTTGTTGTTTTTAACCCCTTGGGCTCTCAAGAGCCACAATGGATTTTCTGTGTTTCTTTTAAAACAGGGGACCGTGTTTTCGGGACTGCAAACCCGTTGGTGCAGGAAACGATCCAGTCGTGTTAAGAATTTAAGATCTTTTCTGCAGACATCGGCAGATATCAAATCACAGCACGGTGACATTTTGGGCTAAGACTTAAGACTTGGATTTAGAGAAGGAAAAGCAATCATCAGCCTTGATCAAAACTCTTCTATATTTGGTATACCAAGTTGCTTTTCCTCTTTTGAAAATATTTTGATTTGTTTTGCTTTAACCCATTTATTTTCCAAGACAATCTGCTGATAGGGGGGAGAAATATATCCAAAAGTAATTACAAGCACGTCAGTCTCTACTGTAAAACCACAAAGCCTGGACATAATTTGTTTCTGAAATTGGAATTGATAACATAAATTTATATGAGTTGCAGTTTAAACACTCAAAGGGAAAATTTACCCATAGTTTGAGGGGATAATCAAATTACATTTTAAAATATAAGGAGTCCAGTCTAAATGGTTCCTGCCCAATGTTGTGTGTCAAGGAAGAAAGTATTTTGGGGGGAAATACAATTGTACATTGACAAGTCCTGTAAGTCCGACAATACTGCTCTCTGGAATGGGGATAATGAAAATCGATTCAAGAAGAATTTAAGTAAAATAAACAAAAAAAATGTATTTGTATATTGGCCCAGACTGTAAATATTGTATTGGACGGTAAAGTTTCTCGAGGGCTCATGAATGAGATGAAATGGTAATATAACGGGATATGTAAAATTGGATGAGAGGAAGTGATTGAGAATATAAGACAGAAATAGAGAAATTACACCACCAAATGGGAATTTCTCTAAAGTCATTGATCTGGGCATGATTTACCAAAAGATAAATCTAGTAAAAGTCAGGAAAGCATAGCTGAGAATAGTAAATTTATAGCTTTCTCTTGGAGATATTTGTGTCCTTGCCTATACTGTATTTGATAGCCTGGCCAATACCTTAGACGTCGGGACCAAGGGAGATAAGCAAAGACCTCCAGACACCCCCCGATCTTTAAGGTTATAAAGGTACAAATGTATGTTGACATCAATTGGAAACAGAGACCAGGATGAAGAACATGATTACAAAGGCCTACAGCCTGGGGAGCTATTGGAACCACTCTTCAAACAGAGCAGTTGCTCTTACAGGATTGAATCTGACAGGACACATGACATGTGCCATGGAAAACACATTCGGAAATACCATGAGGGAAATGAAACTGGCCAGCAGAAAGTTTTGATATGTTGCGTGTGAAGAACTAATATGCAGAAATGCGTGATGAAGATGCATTGAGGAACGGGTGTCAGACATGCTCAGTTACAGGACAACAGCACAACATGAAATGGTTAATGTGGCTCAGGAGATTGAGAAAATCTTTTAAACAAGGCACTGACACATGCTTCATAGAGAAACCGACTAATTAATGAAACAATCAGGATAGAGTTAAACACTGGTACCTCTCAGAGCAATTGAAATTAAAGTAAAGGGACATAGTAATTTGGATTTCCCAAATTCAGGGTTAGGTTCTTTTCAATTAACAATGAAATTGGGCTAAGGAGACATAATACTTAGCAAAAATATCCACAAAATGGATATTAGTAAAAGGAGAGCTGGAGAATCTTTTAAGTCCCTGATTTCTTGATATTACGATGCGCTGTAGGTTTCTGTATTAACCAAATGAAATTTAGAAGCAACATGTCTATGTTTACTTATGTAAACCTAATGTTGATAAAATGCAAACTCAAGATGATCTTAGGCAAGACCAAGGAGAGGGTTGAGGGATAAAGTAAAAATTGAACCGAAGTGGTTCCACTCAGGTTCAAGAGGATGGAGATGTAAAGATATAGCTGCAGCTATACAAAACCCTGGTTAGACCGCACCTGGAGTACTGTGAGCAGTTCTGGGCACCGCACCTTCGGAAGGACATATTGGCCTTGGAGGGAGTGCAGCGTAGGTTTACTAGAATGATACCCGGACTTCAAGGGTTAAGTTACGAGGAGAGATTATACAAATTGGGGTTGTATTCTCTGGAGTTTCGAAGGTTAAGGGGTGATCTGATCGAAGTTTATAAGATATTAAGAGGAACAGATAGGGTGGATAGAGAGAAACTATTTCCGCTGGTTGGGGATTCTAGGACTAGGGGGCACAGTCTAAAAATTAGAGCCAGACCTTTCAGGAGCGAGATTAGAAAACATTTCTACACACAAGGGGTGGTAGAAGTTTGGAACTCTCTTCCGCAAACGGCAATTGATACTAGCTCAATTGCTAAATTTAAATGTGAGATAGATAGCTTTTTGGCAACCAAAGGTATTAAGGGATATGGGCCAAAGGCAGGTATATGGAGTTAGATCACAGATCAGCCATGATCTTATCAAATGGTGGAGCAGGCACGAGGGGCTGAATGGCCTCCTCCTGTTCCTATTTACCTATTTGTTTTAAAGCCAATCATGGTCAATATCCCATCTCGCATTGCTCGCATAAAGCTCCCAAACATTTAGCAAGAGGGCGGTGTTAATAGGAGAAGGGCAAAGTCATGTCTCAGTGTGTGTGAACAAAGACCGTTAAAAAAAGCGAATGTTGAAACTTAAGAACTATAAACACCCAAAGTTCAAGAGATGGCTCGTTTCTAGATGCTATAATGTCAGGAGGCGGTTTATACCAAAACAAGAGATGTATCTGCTAAGAAACGAGACATTGGTAGGGCCGTGCAAGACCATGAGCGGGCCTGTACTCAGATAAGAAAGACCTGCGCATTCCTCAGAGGAACATAACAGCTTGTAACCAGAGATGGAGGGTGAGGTTATTAGCTACGTTACGTAAAACAGCTTATCTTGAGTTGCTAATGTGGCATCACCACAGCGGGAGGATTTATGAAATAAGACAACGCAGCCGAATAGTATGAAAATAGGGAATGCTCCCTCCCAAAGCTTCGAGCTCTCAAGAGGGGACGGTCGGAAGTCCATTGCCACAGGCAGTCCGCAAAGGTTAAGTCTGATCAACTTGGGTTCGTGGTTAGATCAGGTTGTATTGATTGTTTGTCGTTTAATGTAATCTGTAGACAGTTGTATTGTATCTATAATACTGTTGAATGTAATGTTGAAGAGAGCTGTAACACAACTCTATTGTAAGTCAAACTATGAAACTTGCTATTTTATAACCATTCGGGCTAGAATCAAGTGGAAGTTATTGTTGAACAATTAACAACCCATAGTTGCGACAGTAACGGGAAAATCCGCTAAGACACTATTTTCTTTGCCTCTGGTGCCCCCCAGGGTGCTACTGGAGACATATCGAGGGTCTCGCCATCGCTGTACATAAATGCAGAAGGCAGGTGATGGATGGATTGTTTGCCTGGGCTGGGAGATATGTAAACTTCCTCACCGATGACAATAGCCAGAATGAGAGGGCACTGGGATTCACATCTCTGGCTGGCTCTCCACAGGTGCAAGGTGCCATTGATTGCACACACGTCGCAATCTGATCACCACCAGATCAACCAGGAGCATTCATCAACTACAAGGGATTTCAGTCCATCAACATGCAGCTGGTGTGCAACCACGAGAAGAGGTTCTTGCAGGTCTGAGCCAGATTCCCTGGGAGCTGCCATGATGCTTTCACACTGCAGCAGTCCAACATCCCCGACATGTTCAGACCTGGAACCAGTCTTAAATGGTGTCTGCTAGGCGACAAATGATAACCCTTCAAATCTGGCTGATGGCACCTCCAAGGAATCCCACCAATGAACAGCAGGAGCGCTACAACACGAGCCATTTGACTGCCAGATGTGTCATCGAGCTAGTCATCGGCATGCTCAAGATACGCTTCAGGTGCCTGGACAGGTCTGGAGGCTCCCTTCAGTATTCACCAGCGAGGATCTCCAGGATAATCGTAGTGTGTGGCGTTCTGCACAACATAGCACTGCAGCGAGGACTGGAGGTGGAGGAGGAACAAGCCTCTCAGTACTCCTTATCTGATGAGGGTACCAATCGTGAGGAGGAAGAGAAGGAAGAAGAGGAAGGGGCAGTCCAAAACTAGAGGTCATAAATATAAAATAGTCACTAATAAATCCAATAGGGAAATCAGGAGAAACTTCTTTACCCAAAGAATGGTTAGAATGTGGAATGTGCTACCACAAGGAGTAGTTGAGGCAAATAGCATAGATGGATTTAAGGGGAAACTAGATAAACACATGAAGGAGAAAGGAATAGAAGGATATGCTGATAGGGTGAGATGATGTAAGGAGGGAGGAGGCTCGTGTGGAGCATAAACGTCGGCATTGACCAGCTGGGCCGAATGGCCTGTTTCTGTGCTGTAGTTTCAATGTAATTTGATGTAAGATGGGCCACCCAAAACCAGACCAGCCGATCACATTTGCTGCTCGGGATGCCAGGGATGCCCTAATAGATTGAAGGTTCAGTTAGTCACTCACACTGGATCAAAGTAACGATCACATCCCTCGCCCTCTCCCCCCACCACTTACACAAGCAGTCCTGTAACCAACCATCCACTCGTTGAATATGCACCAATTGCTCCCAGTCAACTCAGGTCTTCACATTCAGCACCAAACAAATGAAAAGCACATTTGACATTCGCCATTCAAGAATGGGGAACTGGGGTAAGTAGTGCAAAGTAATAAATTGAATGTGATTTAAGAAATTAAAAATATTAACAAATCAAAAACACCCCTGTGTGTACCCTTGGTGAACTATAAAGCTTTTTGTTTTCTTTCCCCAGCACTCCTACGTGGTGCTAACCCTACGGTTTCAGCACAGGTAGAGGCAGGCTGCTCTGACCCCTGCTCTGACTTTTAAGCTGCTCGCAGCTCACGCCCTCTGGGTGTTGGAGCCTGTGAGGGTCCTGCCAATGACTGATCCACCTGCACCTGTGCAGGGGCAAACTCAGCCATCAGGAGAGGAGGCAGCACATCTGCCCCTTTAAATGGCCGGCTGCCTCATCTGCCCCTTTAAATGGCCAGCTCCCTCGTCTGCCCCTTTAAAGGGCCGGCTGTCTCCTGGTGCTGCAGCACTGGCAGGATTCTCCTATTCTGCAGCAAGAGGCCCCCTCTCGGTGGTGGGGTTCTGCCTTGAGCCCACGCTGTATAACAAATGGCCCCCGCCCAGCAGGGTTGCGGTGTTGTCATAGAGGTGAATCCTGCCCCATATGTCCAGACATAGAAACACAGAAAATAGGAGCAGGAGTAGGCCATTCGGCCCTTTGAGCTGCTCCACCATTCAATATGATCAATCTCAATACCATATTCCCGCTCTCTCCCCATGCCCCTTGATGCCTTTTGTGACTAGAAATCTATCTAGCTCCTTCTTAAATATAATTCAGTGACTTGGCCTCCACAGCCTTCTGTGGTAGAGAATTCCACAGGTTCACCACCCTCTGAGTGAAGAAATTTCTCCTCATCTCAGTCCTAAATGTCCTACCCCGTATCCTGAGACTGTGACCCCTTGTTCTGGACCCCCCAGCCAGGGGAAACATCCTCCCTGCATCCAGTCTGTCTAGCCCTGTCAGAATTTTATACATTTCAATGAGATCCCCTCTCATTCTTGTAAACTCTAGTGAATACAGGCCGAGTTGACCCACTCTCTCCTCATACGACAGTCCTGCCATCCCAGGAATCAGTCTGATGAACCTTCGCTGCACTCCCTCTATGTCAAGTACATCCTTTCTTAGGTAAGGAGACCAAAACTGCACACAATACTCCAGGTGTGGTCTAACCAAGGCCCTGTATAACTGCAGTAAGACATCCTTGCTCCTGTACTCAAATCCTCTTGCAATGAAGGCCAACATACCATTTGCCTTCCTAACTGCTTGCTGCACCTGCATGTTAGCTTTCAGTGACTGGTGTACAAGGACACCCAGGTCCCTTTGTACATCGATATTCCCCAATCCATCACCATTTAAATAATACTCTGCCTTTCTGTTTTTCCTTCCAAAGTGGATAACTTCACATTTATCCACATTATACTGCATCTGCCATGTATTTGTCCACTCACTCAACTTGTCTAAATCGCCTTGAAGCCTCTTTGCATCCTCCTCACAACTCACAATCCCACCTAGTTTTGTGGCATGAGCAAACTTGGAAATATTACATTTGGTTCCCTCATCCAAATCATTGATATATATTGTGAATAGCTGGGGCCCAAGCACTGATCCCTGCGGTACCCCACTAGTCACTGCCTGCCACCCTGAAAAAGACCCATTTATTCCTACTCTCTGTTTCTTGTCTGTCAACCAATTTTCAATCCATGCCAGTATATTCCCCCCAATCCCATGTGCTTTAATTTTGCACACTAACCTCTTATGTGGGACTTTATCAAAGACCTTCTGAAAAAAATCTCAAAAAACTCCAGTAGGTTTGTCAAACATGATTTCCCTTTCATAAATCCATGTTGACTTTGTCTAATCCCGTTGATATTTTCTAAGTGTCCTGTTATCACATCCTTTATAATAGACTCTAGCATTTTCCCTACTACTGATGTTAGGCTAACCAGTCTGTAGTTCCCTGTTTTCTCTCTCCCTCCTTTTTTAAATAGTGGGGTTACATTTGCCGCCCTCCAATCTGCAGGAACTATTCCATAATCTATAGAATTTTGGAAGATGACAACTAATGCATCCACTATTTCCATGGCTACCTCTTTTCCTACTCTGGGATGCAGATTATCAGGCCCTGGGGATTTATCAGCTTTCAGTCCCATTAATTTCTCCAGCACTATTGTTTTCCTAAAACTAATTTCCTTTAATTCCTCCTTCTCACTAGTCCCTTGGATCCCTAGCATTTCTGGGAAGTTATTTGTGTCCTCTTCCGTGAAGACAGAACCAAAGTATTTGTTTAATTGCTCTGCCATTTCCTTGTTCCCCATTATAAATTCTCCCGTTTCTGACTGTAAGGGACCTACATTTGTCTTCACTAATCTTTTTCTTTTTACATACTTGTAGAAGCTTTTACAGTCCACTTTTATGTTCCTTGCAAGTTTACTCTCATACTCTATTTTTCCCCCTCTTAATCAATCTCTTGGTCCTTTTTTGCTGAATTCTAAACTGCTCCCAATCCTCAGGCTTGCATCTTTATATGACTCCTCTTTGGATCTAATACTATCCTTAATTTCTTTTGTTAGCCATAGTTGGGCCGCTTTTCCTTTTGTGTTTTTGCACCAGAAAGGAATGTATAATTGTTGCAATTCATGCATTCGTTCCTTAAATGTCAATCATTGCCTATCCACCGTCATGCCTTTTAATGAAGCTTCCCAATCTATCATAGCCAACTCACTCCTCATACCTTCGTAGTTTCCTTTGTTTAGATTTAGGACCCTAGTTTTGGATTGGACTACTTCACTTTCCATCTTAAATGAAGAATTCTATCATGTTATGGTCACTCTTCCCTAAAGGACTCTGCACAACAAGATTATTAATTAACCCTTTCTCATTGCACAATCCCCAATCTAGGATAGCCTGTTCCCTGGTTGGCTCCTCAAAAACCATCTCGTCCACACTCCAGGAATTCATCCTCCACAGTATTATTGCTAATTTGGTTTGGCCATTCTATATGTAGATTGAAGTCACGCATGATTACTGTAGTACACTCGTTACATGCATCTCTAGTTTCCTGTTTGGTGCCATCCCCTACATTACCCACTACTGTTTGGAGGCCTATAGACAACTCCCACCAGTGTTTTCTGCCCCTTGGTGCTTCTTAACTCCACCCAGACTGATTCTACATCTTGATTTTCTGAGCCAATAGCCTTCTTTTTTTAACTGTGATTTCTTCAGCCATTCCCTACACAGTGTCTTAAGGTACAGTAGAGAGGAGACTCTACACTGGACAGTCAGCTGGCTGCAGGGGGTGGGAGGTACCTGGGGCAGCGCAGGCCATTTATTTTCACTGCTTGGTTGTCCCATGAAACTATCTCTAGTATGAGTAGGCACATCCCATTCCAGCAGGAACGCTGCTGTAGGATGAGTCTCAAAGTGTCTAAAGAAAGACGCATTTATATAGCACCTTTCACAACCTCAGGATGTCCCAAAGTGCTTTACAGCCAATGAAGTACATTTGAAAAGTAGTCGCTGTTGATGCTAGCTCAATTGTTAATCTTAAATCTGAGATTGATAGATTTTTGTTAACCAAAGGTATTAAGGGATATGGGGCTAAGGCGGGTATATGGAGTTAGGTCACAGATCAGCCATGATCTCATTGAATGGCGGAACAGGGCTAAATGGCCTACTCCTGTTCCTCTGTAATGTAGGAAACACCGCAGCCAATTTGCACACAGCAAGGTCCCACAAACAGCAATGTGATAATAACCAGATCATCTGTTTTAGTGATGTTGTTTGAGGGATAAATATTGGCCAGGACACCAGGAGAAAGCCCCTGCTCTTCCTCATAAAGTGCAGTGGGAATCTTTTACATCCACCTGAGAGGGCAGATGGCCCTCGGTTTAACATCTCACCCGAAGAGCGGCACCTCCCTCAGTACTGCACCAAAATGTCAGCCTAGATTTTGTGCTCAAGTCTCTGGAGTGGGAGTTGAATCCGTGACCTTCTGACTCAGAGGTGAGAGTACGACCACTGATCCACAGCTGGCACCTCAGATAGTAATAAACAGAGGATCAGAGTCACTTTGCAAGCTAGCTCCGTATATCCCGTCTCACTTTCAGTTCGAGGCTTTGTCAAGTAACACTAGGTTTCAAAGAATCATTTAATTTGAAAGTTCTGTTGCTGTGACCAGCAGCTCCTACAGGTGCCAGGTCAGTTTTATTTTCATGACCTGACACAGATGCCTGAAAAGTTACCCACAAAATCACGACCAACGGATAAAAGGTGCGTATGACAGATGCCAGGTTGTTAACACAAGTGAGAACCTGGCTGAATATAGAAAGTTCAGAGGGGAAGTGAAAAAGGAAATAAGAGGGGCAAAGAGAGACTATGAGAAGTCTTCTACAGGCATGTAAACAGTAAAAGGGTAGTAAGAGGAGGGGTGGGGATCAGGGACCATAAAAGAGATCGACTCATGGAGGCAGAGGGCATGGCCGAGGTACTAAATGAATACTTTGCATCTGTCTTTACCGAGGATGAAGATGCTGCCAGAGTTTCAATAAAGGAAGATATAGTTGAGATACTGGATGGGCTAAAAATTGATAAAGGAGAGGTACTTGAAAGGCTAGCTGTACTTAAAATAGATAAGTCACCCGGTCCGGATGGGATGCATCGTAGGTTGCTGAGGGAAGTAAGGGTGGAAATTGCAGAAGTACTTGCCATAATCTTCCAAACATCCTTCGATACAGGGGTGGTGGCAGAGGACTGGAGAATTGCAAATGTTACACCCTGTTCAAAAAAGGGTGTAAAGATAAACCCAGCAACTACAGGCCAGTCAGTTTAACCTCAGTGATGGGGAAACTTTTAGAAACTATAATCCGGGACAGAATTAACAGTCACTTGGACAAATGTGGATTGATTAGGGAAAGCCAGCACGGATTTGTTTAAAGCAAATTGTGTTGAACTAACCTGATAGAGTTTTTTGATGTGGTAACAGAGAGGGTAGATGAGGGCAATGCAGTTGATGTGGTGTATATGGACTTTCAAAAGGCGTTTGATAAAGTGCCCCACGATAGGCTTATCATCAAGTTGCGGCCCATGGAATAAAGGGGGCAGTAGCAACATGGATACAGAATTGGCTCAGTGACAGGAAACAGAGAGTAGTGGTGAACGGTTGTTTTTCGGACTAGAGGGAGGTGTACAGTGGTGTTCCCCAGGGATCAGTGCTGGGACCATTGCTTTTCTTGATTTATATTAATAACTTGGACTTGGGTGTACAGGGCACAATTTCAAAATTTGCAGATGACACAAAACTTGGAAGGGTAGTGAACAGTGAGGAGGATAGTGATAGACTTCAAGAGGATATAGACAGGCTGGTGGAATGGGCGGACACATGGCAGATGAAATTTAATGCAGAAAAATGCGAAGTGATACATTATGGTAAGAAGAATGAGGAGAGGCAATATAAACTAGAGGGCACAATTCTAAAAGGGGTATAGGAACAGAGAGATCTGGGGGTATATGTGCACAAATCGTTGTAGGTCGCAGGGCAGGTTGAGAAAGTAGTTAAAAAAGCATACTGGGTCCTGGGCTTTATAAATAGAGGCCTAGAGTACAAAAGTATGGAAGTCATGATGAACCTTTATAAAACACTGGTTCGGCCACAACTGGAGTACTGTATCCAGTTCTGGGCACCGCACTTTAGGAAAGATGTGAAGGCCTTAGAGAGGGTGCAGAAGAGATTTCTAGAATGATTCCAGGGATGACGGACTTTAGTTATGTGGATAGACTGGAGAAACTGGGGTTGTTCTCCTTGGAACAGAGAAGGTTGAGAGGAGATTTGATAGAGGTATTCAGAATCATGAAGGGTCTAGACAGAGTAGATAGAGAGAAACTGTTCCCATTGGCGGAAGGGTCAAGAACCAGAGGACATAGATTTAAGGTGATTGGCAAAAGAACCAAAGGTGACATGAGGAAAAACCTTTTTACACAGCGAGTGGTTAGGATCTGGAATGCACTGCCAGTGGGGGTGGTGGAGGCAGATTCAATCATGGCCTTCAAAAGGGAACTGGGTAAGTACTTGAAAGGAAAACATTTGCAGGGCTACGGGGAAAGGGCAGGGGAGTGGGACTAGCTGGAGTGCTCTTGCATAGAGCCGGCACAGACTCGATGGGCTGAATGGCCTCCTTCCGTGCTGTAACCGTTCTATGATTCCATGATTCTATCACAGAGAAAAGCATAGTTGAGGGTGGCCATTCGACCCATCTAGCTTCACAGAAGCCTATCATCCCTCCACCATGAAGGGTATCAACGGAGTGAATAGGGAAACACAACAACAACAAAACAACAACAACTACTACTACTTGCATTTATACAGCGCCTTTAATGTAGTAAAATATCCCAACGTGTTTCACAGGAGCATAATCAGATAGAATTTGACACCGAGCCACATAAGAAGATATTCAGTCAGGTGACCAAAAGCTTAGCCAAAGAGGTTTTACGGAGCGTCTTAAAGGAGGAGAGAGAGGTGTAGAGAGGCGGAGAGGTTTAGGGAGGGAATTCCAGAGCTTAGGACCTAGGCAGTTGAAGGCACGGCCGCCAATGATGGGCATAGGAAGTCAGGGACACGCAAGGGGCCAGAATTGGAGGTACACAGAGTTCTTGGAGGGTTGTAAGGCTGGAGGAGGTTACAGAGATCAGGAGGGACGAGGCCATGGAGGGATTTGAATACAAGGATGAGAATTTTAAATTTGAGGAGTTGCCAGACTGGGAGACAATGCAGGTCAGTGAGCGCAGGGGTGATGGGTGAACGGGACTTGGTGTGAGTTCGGATACGGGCAGCTGGGTTTTGGATGAGCTCAAGTTATTTCCTCTGGTTGGGGAGTCAGTGACAAGGAGCCAACAATTTAAAATTGTCACTGAGAGAGTGAGGAGAGAGGTTAGAAGGAATGTCTTTATGTAGAACGTGGGAACGTGGGAATGCTTCGCTACAGGTTGAGGTAGAGACTGCTGCATGTTTTAAGGGAAATTGTATAAATATTTGAAGCAGAAGCAGTTCTATGGGGCGAGAACGGGGCAGTGGGATTAGTTTTGGATTGCTCCAGCAAAGAGCTGGCATGAGCACGATGGACCGAATGGCCTCCTTTTAAGCTGTAAATTTCCATGGTTCTATCATAGGGTTTAATTGTCTATTGAGTGAAGCCATACTCTAAACCAGGAATTAATCACTCTCTCTTTGTGAAGTGCCTCGTAACACCAGTCCTGAACTTTCCTTAACCCAGTTTGTATCTGTGACCCTTTCCCTGCAGTTGTGATTTAACTTGAAACAGAGGTCAGGAAGGGCATTGGTGATGCATTCATTTGTCACTTGCTTTAGAGAAAGGTTGGCATGTGATTTAAATGTCGAGCGCCACAGCAATTGGTACTGAGTCATGAAGACCATCAATGATCAGAGCCAGCTGATCTTGGGGGAGGGGCAGCTGGAATGCTAAGATTGACCTCAGTGCCCCAGGGCTCGGGGGAGGGATAGTCAGTCAGAGCCGTTCCTGATCATTATCCAGTGACCCCCACTGACTTGTGCTGGGGCACAGTGCCGCTCACTTGTGCTGGGGCATGGTTCCACTGACTCGTGCTGGGATATGGGTCTACTGACTCATGCTTGAGTATGGCTCTGCTGACTCGTGTTGGGGCATGTTTCCACTGACTCGTGCTGGGGCATGTTTCCACTCACTTGTACTGGGGTATAATTCCACTGACTTGTGCTGGGGTATGGTTCCACTGAAGGTGCGCCCAAGTGACCATTCTTGGAGGCCCAGGATCTACCAGCTTCAATTGTGGAGAACAGCCCAGCCAATCTGGGCCTGACCTGACCAGATGTTCATACATGTGAATTTTCCAGCAGGGGTCACTGGATCTTGATCACAAGCACAGGAGCCATGGGTCATTTTTTTCCCCTGTCCTTAACCCAGGGGGACTGAGGCCATCTATTGTAACCCAACTGCTATGCTAGCGAAGAGTAGCTGTGTCGGCACAGACAAGGGATAGAACCTGGGACCTTCTGCTCTGTATGTCTTAGTGTTATACCGTGCAGTGAATTTATTGATTGATGTCATCTGTGGCTCAGTGGTAGCACTCTCACCTCTGAGTTAGAAGGTTGTGGTTTCAAGTCCCACTCCAGCACAACACCGACTGAGGGTGTGCAGCACAGTCAGAAGTGGTGTCTTTTGGATGAGACGTTAATCTCTCAGGTGGTCATGAAAGATCCCATGGCACTGTCGCAAAGAAGAGCAGGGGGGCTCTCCCGGTGTCCTGGCCAATATTTAATCCCACAACCATTAGCTAAAACAGATGATCTGATCATTTATCTCATTGCTGTTTGTGGGACCTTGCTGTGTGCAAATTGACTGCCACGTTTCTTACATCCTTACAGTGACTACACATCAAAAAAGAACTTAATTGGCTGTAAAGCGCTTTGGAATGTCCTGAGGTCAGGAAAGGCGCTATAGAAATGAAAGTTCCTTCCTTCTTTTTATGTAAGCGGCCTGGACTGGTACAACCTTAACTTTTACCAAAAGTTCCATTCATTGATAAGCCAATATTTCAACCCTTTGAAATTGATGCTTATTCTTTTTCAATTCCTCAGTGGTAAAAGATTTTTTCAAAAGGAGTGTTTAAAAATAGCAACTTCATCACTGCAGAGAAAAGTGAAGCTTCTCTCTCTGAGTGAGCTCATTTATTATCAATGATGTTCAGCTCTGAGCTGTTGTCTCAGACAGGATGCATTGAGTGGTGTCTTGGCATATTAATTATATACTTAATGGTACCAGCTGGAAGCAGACTACTCCTCCAGAGCAGTGCACAATGGGAATGATGTAATGCCGGTATGAAGCAGCCAATTAAAAGTAATGGGACTCAATGATAGACAGAGCCTGTCAATCTTCAGATGAAATATCATGGCCTCGATATTAACCCTCCGCCCACCCCCAGAGAGCGGGAGAGGGTCGGGGTGGGGGAGGCGCTTAAATAGTCAAATACGCGAAACTCAACCCTAAACCACCGTTCACACGCCCGCCATCATTTTTATGGCGCGGATATTGGGGCGTCCGAGTATCCCGCCATGGAGAGGTGGGACGGTCATTAACATAAGTAAATCGGGCTCGGGTATAACGCGACTGGGAGCCCAATTTTGAATTAGCGGTTGCTGCACTGATTTCCCAGGGGTCAAGAAACTCGGCAATGAAACAGAGGCGAGATTGAGCAGCACATTATCGGGGGTTAAAGGTCAGGAGACTCGATCTGAATAGAGGCTCAGTGCTCACAGCTACTTTCTCAGTTCCCTCTGGGACACGGTTTGGTGACAGTACTTGATGTGAGAGAATTATCTGTAGAGTTTTGAGGTGTTCACACAGAGAACATCATGATGGGTGGGGCCACGGCTGCTTTTCATTGGACTTTGGATGAGGAAGAGAATAGAGATTATCAGCAGCAAGGGCGTGAAATAGAGGGAGCTACAGGTGGACAACAGAGAGGGGAGGAAACAGAGAGGGAAACAAACAGAGAGGGAAACAAACAGAGAGGGGAGAAAACAGAGAGGGGAGAAAGCAGAGAGGGGAGCAAACAGAGAGGGGAGAAAGCAGAGAGGGGAGGAAACAGAGAGGGGAGAACGCAGTGAGGGGAGGAAACAGAGAGGGAAACAAACAGAGAGGTCGAGGTCGCAGGAGGTCTACAGACAGAGGCTCAGCGTCCTTTTCCTGTCGGAGGAGCGGTGCTTCCGAAGGCTCAGATTGTCGTGTCAGGTGGTCACAGACATCTGCAGCCTCCTAGGAGCAGACCTTCTCCCTGCTGGACCTGATGTCCACACATTACCAGTGGCTGTGAAATCACCACCACCCTCAATTTCTTTGCCTCTGATTCCTCCCAAGGTGGTACTGGAGACACCTCGAGGATCTCGCAGTCGCTGCACATAAATGCAGAAGGCAGGTGATGGATGGATTGTTTGCCTGGGCTGGGAGGTGTATAAACTTCCCCTGCGATGTCAATAGCCAGAATGAGAGGGCGCTGGAATTCACATCTCTGGTTGGCTCTCCACAGGTACAAGGTGTCATCGATTGCACACACGTCGCAATCTGATCAGCTTTCTCAGAAATGTCTGAAAACATTTCACCTAGAATTAACTATTTTGAAGTGTTGTTATGTAGACAAACGTGGCAGCCATTTTCTGCACAGCAAGATCCTGTAAATAACAATGAGATGAATGATCAATTAATCTGTTTTTTGGTGGAAAAGTGAGGGAGGAATATTGGCCAGGACACTAGGGGAATTTTCTGTTGTTCTTCAGTAATATCAGGGAATCTTTAATGTTCACCTGAATCGCTGGAACAGACAGATAGGACCTTGGTTTAAAAGGGGTAATTTTTTCACTTTGAGCTCCTGATGGGGAGTGTCACCTGCTGGGAGCACATATCTGAAATTTGGGTTGGCGTTCAGCACTATTTTTCAATCATTTAAATGAAAGGCCCAAATTTCTAACATACGTTCCCAGTGGGTGAGGCGTCCCACCAGGAGAGTGAAGTTGGAGCATTGCCCCAATATCTCAATTCAAAGGTGTTAGACATTCCCCTGATGGATCAGTGAGGTTATCTGAAGTTATCACCAGCAAGGTCAGGTGATAGCAAGCTTGGAATGAAGCTGTGAACAAACCCCCTGGACAGTTACAACACTGGCATCTACCCAACAATGTGGAAAATTGCCCAGGTAGGTCCTGTCCACAAAAAGCAGGACAAATCCAACCCGGGGCAGTTACCACCCTATTAGTCTACTCTCAATCATCAGTAAAGTGATGGAAGGAGTCGTCGACAGTGCTATCAAGCGGCACTTACTCACCAATAACCTGCTCACCGATGCTCAGTTTGGGTTCTGCTCGGACACTCGGTTCCAGACCTCACAAATATGGACTCAAGAGCTGAATTCTAGAGATGAAGTGAGAGTAATTGTCCTTGACATGAAGGCAGCTTTCGACCGAGTGTGACACCAACAACCTCTAGTAATACTGAGGTCAGTGGGGATCAAGCGAAATACTCTCCAGTGGCTGGAGTCATACCTGGCACAAAGGAAGATGGTTGTGCTTGTTGGAGGCCAATCAATTTCAGCCCCAGAACATCGCTGCAGGAGCATCTCAGGGCAATGTCCTAGGCCCAACCATCTTCAGTTGCTTCATCAATGACCTTCCCTCCATCATAAGGTCAGAAGTGGGGCTGTTCACTGATGATTGCACAGTGTTCAGTTCCATTCACAATTCCTCAGATCATGATGTAATCCGTGCCCGCATGCAGTAAGACCTGGACAACATCCAGGCTTAGACTGATAAGTGGCAAGTAACATTTGCACTACATAAGTGCCAGGCAATGGCCATCTCCAACAAGAGAGAGTCTAACCACCTCCCCTTGACATTCAACGGCATTACCATCGCCAAATCCCCCACCATCAACATCCTGGGGGTCACCATTGCCCAGAAACTTAACTGGACCAGCCATATAAATATTGTGCTACAAGAGCAGGTCAGAGGCTGGGTATTTTGCAGTGAGTGACACAGATCAGGAGTGTGATGGAATATTCTCCACTTAGATGGACGAAGCTGCAACAACACTCAAGAAGCTCGACACCATCCAGGACAAAGCAGTCTGCTTGATCGGTAGCCCATCCACCACCCTAAACATTCACTCCCTTCACCACCGGCACACCGTGGCTGCAGTATGTACCATCTACAAGATGCACTGCAGCAACTCGCCAAGGCTTCTTTAACAGCACCTCCCAAACCTGTGATCTCCACTACCTAGAAGGTCAAGGACAGCAGGTGCATGAGAACACCATCACATCCAAGTTCCTTTCCAAGTCACACACCATCCTGACATGAACACATATGGCCATTTTTTCACCGTTGTTGGGTTACAATCCTGGAACTCCCTACCTAACAGCGTTGTGGGAGCACCTTCACCACACGGACTGCATTTGTTCAAGAAGAAGGCCCACCACCATCTTCTCAAGGGCAACTAGGGATGGGCAATAAATGTTGGCTTTGCCAGCGACGCCCACATCCCGGCATGTGTAAATAGGCAATAGATAATGCAGATCTCTAATATATGGGGACACCTCAACCTGGCTGCTGTTGCA
Source organism: Heptranchias perlo (assembly GCF_035084215.1). Classification (NCBI taxonomy): domain Eukaryota; kingdom Metazoa; phylum Chordata; class Chondrichthyes; order Hexanchiformes; family Hexanchidae; genus Heptranchias; species Heptranchias perlo. The sequence goes on from NC_090347.1 coordinate 42,121,566, forward strand.
AATTCAGATTTTTAAAGAAAGCACTGACTGCCCAACAAAAGCAAGTGATTCTGGAAATGGAGTAGGGGGCATTATATGAAGATGAAATATGGCACTCAGATCCTGTGTTAGAAATTGTGGGAATTAATTGCTATTCCCAATGCAATACCAGGAATGCCATATGTGCCATATGCTGAGTATAGTTTCTTTGTGCCAGGTATTACAATAGCCAGGCGGAAAAATAGTATTCACACAACGTAACACTAAAGTTATCTCTGACCACATGACAAATCCTGGGACCAAGGGCCAGTTGCATACTATTACCAGGCACCTGCACCAAATAAAAAGTCAAAATGCTGCTAGGTTTTGAATTTGACAGCTTCCCTCCTGCAATCCATTGGTCTGTAGGGAAACTGGCCATTTAAAGTTTAAACCTCCCTGAAGCCCCTAGCCAGGGACTGTTCGGTTGCTAGGGCACAGTTGCCAGGAAATACGTTGTAGGGCGTTTTTGTCCCATTTGCATGGTGTTAGGATCCGCCCACCTATATGTGGGCAGGTGGATTACAAACCCGCTCCCTAACTCAAGGGAAATGTCGATGGGCAAAATAACGGGTAGGAACCAGACTTTAATCAATCCTGACCTGGTCCTCATTCAACACCCAAACCCATGCAATTTTCAGCTGGGGTCTTCCAACCCAGAAGCATTGAAGCCAGAGAAGGTGTATGACATGAGAAAGGGAACAGAGCGGCAAAATAAATTACAGGGAGGCAAAGGACTTTGGTCTCCGTCCCTCCCTGTTTCTGAGTCCTGGGCAGCTTGTCAATTGGATACTGGACTCAGGCCAAAAAATCCTGGCTTTGAATCCCGACTGGATTCACCCAGTCTTCCATCCTTCCCAGCGGGATACCTTAGGATGTGAGGAGGAAACAGATGTTCATAGTGCTTGCACACTACCAGAGTATCTTTTCTCAGACAATCCTTGGCTGTGTGGCAATGGCAGCAAGGCTCAGCAGAGCACCCAATGGGCATTTGTGTCTAATGGAAACTGACTTGTATACGGCCAATTTTACACTCCAGGCGGGATCTTTACCCATTGGGAGCCCGTATTGGGAAATTGTGGGCGTTCTCCCACATGGGAGGTGCACTCACGATTTCCCAATATGGTATCCCAGGGGGTGGGAGCAGGGTTAGGCTCCTCTTTGGGAATTCTGTTGTCGTTTCTGTTTGATCTGCTACTCCATCTCTCTTTGTGGCTGAGTTTCTGTCTCTCTCTCTTTCTTTGTCTCTTTGTGAGTGTCTGCCTCTGTGACTCTTTATCTCCCTTTCTCTTTATCTGCCACTGTCTCTTTCTGTCCCTCTATCTGTCTTTCGCTCTCTTTGTGTTTGTCTGTCTTCTGTGTCTTTTTGTCTCTCTTTTTGTCTCCCTTTCTCTCTCTCTTTCTTTCTGCCTCTATATGCCCCGCTAACCCCTTGTCTCTCTGTCCCCCATCCTCCTGTCTCTCTCTGTCATGCTCTCTCCTTTCTCTCCTGTTTTCTTTCTTTTTCTTTGCCCAATTCTCGAGTCCTGATGTTTTTCCTGCTTTTTCCTATTGTTTCACCAGAAATTCCAGCAGCCGCACAGCTACACATCAAACATGGTAATAAAGGAGTTCATTCTGTTAACAGTGTTCCTTTTCTCGAATGCAGTGTCACATCTGAGTCACAGGCCACCCCTTCACCCCCTCCAAGGCATAAACATCCAAAATCCTACCAGAGATCTATTGATAGCCATTTGAGACACAGTTGGGAGTGCCGCAAAGCCTTACTGCTTGTTGGAGCTGGTCCAAGCATAAGAGGTACAGCAGACCAGACCAGCACTGGCTGCCTCATCCAATATTCCGTGAATTTGAACCAAACGCCATTAAACTCACACTGAAAACACAGTTTGATGACAGACTTACAAAATACTGACTTTATGTCTCCCATGTACTGTCGAAGGCCAATGGGCTACTGTCACTTTCATTTTTCAAGCACAACTTATGTCAAATTTAGCATTCATACCTTGGCATGACCAATATCTCTGTGGCACCATACCCATCTGTTAATATAACCAATGCAATTCTTATATCATCACCAAGGTAACCATCAGAACGTCCCCAAACTAAGCAAGCATTTAACAGGGGATTTGTTCCCTGGCAACAGCTTCAATGTATTGTGTTGCACTACGCTTGTTGATGCTTCACTATTAGGGTGCTCTCATATGATTTATTTTTACAATTTTGTGCTCAAGCCAAGGCTTGTAGATATTGGGGAATGGAACTCTTTTCATTTTGGGTACTCAGTGTCAACGTCAAACACTCCCAGGGCAGGTACAGCACGGGTTAGATACAGAGTAAAGCTCCCTCTACACTGTCCCATCAAACACTCCCGGGGCAGGTACAGCACGGGTTAGATACAGAGTAAAGCTCCCTCTACACTGTCCCATCAAACACTCCCAGGGCAGGTAATGAGATTACCAACTTAGAACCAATTAATGATGAATTGGGTCAGTTTCATTTGGTCTTCAGAATTATTTACTATGCCTCCTAATTTCGTATCATCTGCAAATTTGGACACGACTCCATTTGGGCCTATATCTAAATCTGGTGTACACAGTGAACAAAAGTGGTCCCAGAACAGAACCCTGTGGTACACTGCTACTCACTTCCAACAACTCTAAAAACTACTCTTTGCTCCTACTCGATCTCCTCTGGTGGTAGGGCAAATGGCAGAGTGACTGACTGAGACAAACCCAATTGGTTAAATGAATGCGGGTCTGTGGTATTTGCATCTCCCATTGAATCTAATAGACAGGAGCCAGGCCTGTTTCCATGGGGCTGATTTATGTTTTCTGGTGTAAGTCAGTTCTAAGTTGGTTGCACTGAATCTCAAGTGCAAATAGCACTCGGTATTCTGATCTAAGCTCATTGCCTAATTTTCGCAACTCCCAGTGCAAACTCAACAGGTCTAAGAATGACAAACGGGAGCAATGTAAAATTCATGTACATGAAATTTAAAAGAAGGGGATAAGTCAGGAGTGTGATGGAATACTCACCAGTTGGCTGAATGGGTGCAGCCACAACAACACTCAAGAAGCTCGATACCACCCAGGACAGAGCAGTCCGCTTGATCAGCGCACCTTTGGCATCGGACTCAATGTGCAACTCCTCCATCGCTGACGATCTATGGGATGCACTGCAGCAACTCACCCAGGTTACTTCATGATCACCTCCCTCACCTGTGACCTCTACCACCGAGAGGGGACAAGAGCAGCCATTTTGTGGGAATACAACACCTCCCACCAAGTCACACACCATCATTATTGGTCAATATCCTGGAATTCCCTACCTAACATCACATTGGGAGCACCATCAGAGCACGGACTGCAGCAGTTCAAGGAGAAGGCCCACCACCACCAACTTCTCAGGGCAGCTATAGATGGGAAATAAATGCCACTTTGCGAGCGTCCTCCACATCCCGAAAGCAAAAACAAATGGGAAAGTGTCACAACAGGGGACAAAAATTAAGAAAGCCTTCCAAGGAATCTCAACCCTTTCATAGCTCTTTGTCAAGGATGAAGGAGCAGGGCATTTAGAAGTGGCATACCAAAATAAAATGAAAGGGAGCCTTAGATGTGGGCATGGGTCCACAGAGCAATGACAGGATGACCCAGCACACTGTGCATCATCCCATAGCCCAGTGGTGCGGCACACCTGCAAGAAGGTGCAGCCAAGTTTCAGGCTCTGCATGTACAAGCCGTCCATTGCATGGTAGTCGCAGGTCTCCCTACAGCAGATGGTACAGCTCTGCATCGACCTCTTTACTGACTCAACCTCCGAGAGGACAGATTCCCACATCATTCCCAGGTACGTTTGTTAGAGCCTGCAAACTTGGTTGGTGGTACCTTGGCAGGTATAGGCAGCACTGGCTCTTGATCTAGCTGCAGAGCATGACGTGCTGTGGTTGGGGTATTTCTGAAGAATCTTTCAACATAATGGTTAGTCGGGCATTTCCATCTCATGATGCCACCGGGAGTCCCCTTTGAGCAGAGATGTCACTACCACTAAAACATCTGCCAAGGTGTTACCTCTCGCTACAGGTGCAGGAAGAGGCCATGAAGCAGCTCTCGGGCAGCCAGACCTGCCTGATCTCCCTTTGCAGTTCCTCCTTTTCCTCCGGAGGTTAGCTCGGAGGATACCCATTGGTTAACCCATGGACACCAACAATTGGCACAAAGACCAAAGAAAGCCTAAGTTTATTTTTTATTCGTTCATGGGATGTGGGCGTCGCTGGCGAGGCCGGCATTCATTGCCTATCCCTAATTGCCCTTGAGAAGGTGGTGGTGAGCTGCCTTCTTGAACCGCTGCAGTCCGTGTGGTGAAGGTTCTCCCACAGTGCCGTTAGGAAGGGAGTTCCATGGTTTTGACCCAGCGACGATGAAGGAACGGCGATATATTTCCAAGTCGGGATGGTGTGTGACTTGGAGGGGAACGTGCAGGTGGTGTTGTTCCCATGTGCATGTCCTTCTTGGTGGTAGAGGTCACGGGTTTGGGAGGTGCTGTCGAAGAAGCAGTGCATCCTGTGGATGGTACACACTGCAGCCACAGTGCGCCGGTGGTGAAGGGAGTGAATATTTAGGGTAGTGGATGGGGCGCCAATCAAGCGGGCTGCTTTGTTCTGGATGGTGTCGAGCTTCTTGAGTGTTGTTGGAGCTGTACTCATCCTAGCAAGTGGAGAGTATTCCATCACACTCCTGACTTGTGCCTTGTAGATGGTGGAAAGGCTTTGGGGAGTCAGGAGGTGAGTCACTCGCCGCAGAATACCCAGCCTCTGACCTGCTCTCGTAGCCACAGTATTTATATGGCTGGTCCAGTTAAATTTCTGGTCAACGGTGACTCCCAGGATGTTGATGGTGGGGGATTCAGCGATGGTAATGCCGTTGAATGTCAAGGGGAGGTGGTTAGACTCTCTCTTGTTGGAGGTGGTCATTGCCTGGCCCTTGTCTGGCGCGAATGTTACTTGCCACTTATCAGCCCAAGCCTGGATGTTGTCCAGGTCTTGCTGCATGCGGGCTCGGACTGCTTCATTATCTGAGGGGTTGCGAATGGAACTGAACACTGTGCAATCATCAGCGAACATCCCCATTTCTGACCTTATGATGGAGGGAAGGTCATTGATGAAGCAGCTGAAGATGGTTGGGCCTAGGAAACTGCCCTGAGGAACTCCTGCAGCTATGTCCTGAAGCTGAGATGATTGGCCTCCAACAACCACTACCATCTTCCTTTGTGCTAGGCATGACTCCAGCCACTGGATTCCCATTGACTTCAATTTTACTAGGGCTCCTTGGTGCCACACTCGGTCAACTGCTGCCTTGATGTCAAGGGCAGTCACTCTCACCTCACCTCTGGAATTCAGCCGTTTTGTCCATGTTTGGACCAAGGCTGTAATGAGGTCTGGAGCCGAGTGCTCCTGGCGGAACCCAAACTGAGCATCGGTGAGCAGGTTATTGGTGAGTAAGTGCCGCTTGATAGCACTGTCGACGACACCTTCCATCCTTTTGCTGATGATTGAGAGTAGACTGATGGGGCGGTAATTGGCCGGATTGGATTTGTCCTGCTTTTTGTGGACAGGACATACCTGGGGCAATTTTCCACATTGTCGGGTGGATGCCAGTGTTGTAGCTGTACTGGAACAGCTTGGCTAGAGGCGCAGCTAGTTCTGGAGCACAAGTCTTCAGCACTACAGCTGGGACGTTGTCAGGGCCCATAGCCTTTGCTGTACCCAGTGCACTCAGCCGTTTCTTGATATCACGTGGAGTGAATCAAATTGGCTGAAGACTGGCTTCTGCGATGGTCGGGATATCGGGAGGAGACCGAGATGGATCATCCACTCGGCACTTCTGGCTGAAGATGATTGCAAATGCTGTAAGATTCTCAAAATTCACAGATCCCCCAAAACTCTGAGAAAAACCCTAAAGAAATTCACCTTTTCCCTGGGTATGGAAAACTTTGGCCATTGACCAAAATCCTAAGATGGAAGAATAGGTGAGAGGTCACCAGACGAAATCAACAACACACACAGTGGAATGTGGGAGAATTACTGCTTCAGACATGTCTCTGTTTTAATGCAAAACGACAGCAGGTGGTCAACACCCACTGCCATTGAAAGAGGTAACTGCTCCAGACATGGTGGGGCCATGTCTTTGTTTTAAAGCAAAACCCATCAATACCTAGGATGTTGGATACAAAAGGAAGCCTTGTGTGACAAGCTCTAAAATTGGAATTAACAATGACCCAACGGGAGAAGCAATTGCAACATGATGAGGGACCATCAAAAAGCCATCAAAGATTCTTAAGGACTTCGTAAGAACTGTTTAAACAGACATGAAGTGTTTTTTTTTAAAAGTGACAAAGACCATTGTAAGAAAGGGATACACAAGTGGAAACTGGAAACCCCTCTCTCCCTCTCTCTCTCTCTCTCTCTCCCTCTCTCTCTCTGGCTTGCTGGCATTTGTGTGCTGCTGGTCTTGTTCTGCCTGTCTCTGGAAGGAAGAGCAGCTTCCAGCGAACAACAAGGCGAAGCAGGCCGACACACAAGAAGAAACCAGAGCAACAGCCCCAATGACCATCAGACACCTCGCGGCAACAAGGGCCTTACGAAACAACCAACTGAATATTGCCACCAACCAACCGCGTAATATTGGGCCACCGCGACCAAAGAGAACCAACTCGGGAGAAAACAGAAGATCCGCAAAGTTTCCACTCGACAATCTATTTCTGACTTACCTCTGGGTGAATTACTCTCAAGGATTCGTTTGGTGAACATTATCTCTGGCCCTTTAGATTCCAACTTAGCTAGTACAGTGGGATTGGGAGGCGTGTGGTATCTTTCTACTGAAATTTCCCTTGTGTGTACCGAAGTGTTCCCAATTTTATTAGAGTGTTAAGATTGTTGTGTTGTATTTTCTCTCTTGAATAAAAGTCAAAGTTTCTTGCACAAAAACCAGTTGTCTGCTGCATTTTGTCACAACCCCCAAATAAGTCCAAGGTCTAGAACACAGGGACGGGGAGCAATTCGTACCGCTCAGAAGTCAGAGGTGAAGCTGGCACACACCACCACCCCCTACAATGCTTCAGCCTTGTTTTTTGCACTCATGTGCTGGACTCCGCCATCATTGAGGATGGGGATGTCTGCAGAGCCTCCTCCTCCCGTTAGTTGTTTAATTGTCTACCACCATTCACGACTGGATGTGGCAGGACTGCAGAGCTTTGATCTGATCCGTTGGTTGTGGAATCGCTTAGCTCTGTCTATAGCATGTTACTTCTGCTGTTTAGCATGCATGTAGTCCTGAGTTGTAGCTTCACCTGGTTGGCACCTCATTTTTAGGTACGCCTGGTGCTGCTCCTGGCATGTTCTTCTACACTCCTCATTGAACCAGGGTTGATCCCCTGGCTTGTTGGTAATGGTAGAGTGAGGAATATGCCGGGCCATGAGGTTACAGATTGTGCTGGAATACAATTCTGCTGCTGCTGATGGCCCACAGCGCCTCATGGATGCCCAGTTTTGAGCTGCTAGATCTGTTCAGAATCTATCCCATTTAGCACGGTGGTAGTGCCACACAACACGTTGGATGGTGTCCTCAGTGCGAAGACGGGACTTCGTCTCCACGAGGACTGTGCAGTGGTCACTCCTACCAATACTGTCATGGACAGATGCATTTGCGACAGGTAGATTGGTGAGGACGAGGTCAAGTGAGTTTTTCCCTCGTGTTAGTTCGCTCACCACCTGCCGCAGGCCCTGTCTGGCAGCTATGTCCTTCAGGACTCGGCCAGCTCGGTCAGTAGTGGTGCTACCGAGCCACTCTTGGTGATGGACATTGAAGTCCCCCACCCAGAGTACATTTTGTGCCCTTGCTACCCTTAGTGCTTCCTCAGTGCCAGCAAAAAAGACAAAAACTCAGTACCCACGGACCAGTTGAACCAGGAACACTTCTCACCACGATGGACGTCTCGGCACTCTACACCAGTATCCCCCACGATGCGACAGCATCAATACTCAACACCAACAACAGCCAATCTCCGGACGCCATCCTACAACTCATCCGCTTCATCCTGGATCACAATGTCTTCACCTTCGATAACCAGTTCTTTACCCAAACACACGGAACAGCCATGGGGACCAAATTCGCACCCCAATACGCCAACATTTTCATGCACAAGTTCGAGCAGGACTTCTTCACTGCACAAGACCTCCAACCAACACTATACACCAGATACATCGACGACATTTTCTTTCTATGGACCCACGGCGAAGAATCACTAAAGAGACTACACGATAACATCAACAAGTTCCATCCCACCATCAAGCTCACCATGGACTACTCCTCAGAATCAGTTTCTTTCTTGGACACACGAATCTCCATCAAAGACGGGCACCTCAGCACCTCACTCTACCGTAAGCCCACAGACAACCTCACGATGCTCCACTTTTCCAGCTTCCACCCTAACCACGTCAAAGAGGCCATCCCCTATGGACAGGCCCTGCGAATACACAGGGTCTGCTCAGACGAGGAGGAACGCGATGGACACCTACAGACGCTGAAAGACGCCCTAGTAAGAACGGGATATGACGCTCGACTCATCGATCGACAGTTCCGACGGGCCACAGCAAAAAATCACATAGACCTCCTCAGGAGACTAACACGGGACGCAACCAACAGAGTACCCTTTGTCGTCCAGTACTTCCCCGGAGCGGAGAAACTAGGCCATGTTCTCCGCAGCCTTCAACATGTCATCAATGACGACGAACACCTCGCTATGGCCATCCCCACACCTCCACTACTCGCCTTTAAACAGCCACCCAACCTCAAACAGACCATCGTTCACAGCAAATTACCTAGCTTTCAAGAGAACAGCGTCCACGACACCACACAACCCTGCCACGGTAACCTCTGCAAGACATGCCAGATCATCGACACAGATACCACCATCACACGAGAGGACACCACCCACCAGGTGCATGGTTCATTCTCCTGTGACTCGGCCAACGTTGTCTACCTCATACGTTGCAGGAAAGGATGCCCCAGAGCATGGTACATTGGCGAGACCATGCAGACGCTGCGACAACGGATGAACGGACACCGCGCAACAATCACCAAACAGGAGGGTTCCCTCCCAGTCGGGGAACACTTCAGCAGTCATGGACATTCATCCACCGACCTTCGGGTAAGCGTACTCCAAGGCGGCCTTCGAGACACACGACAACGCAAAATCGTCGAGCAGAAATTGATAGCCAAGTTCCGCACCCATGAGGACGGCCTCAACCGGGATCTTGGGTTCATGTCACGCTACACGTTACCCCACCAGCGAACAAATGTTATCTGTTTTTAATATAACGGGTCAGTTGCTGTCTTTTCTATGTTTCTACCTCTCTATCTCTGTTTTTTTTGTTTGTTGTTTTTTTTTGGTGATTTGTATATTGTGAGACCTGGCAGGTAACACCTGTCTGTCTGCACACTGATTGTCTTGGCAACGGGCAGTTGAAAAAACTGTCTGTAATCACCAAGCATTGTTCTGTGAATTATAAATGCGATTTCATTTCGAGGATTCCATTTCGTTCACCTGAGGAAGGAGGAAGCCTCCGAAAGCTTGTGAATTTAAAATAAAATTGCTGGACTATAACTTGGTGTTGTAAAATTGTTTACAATTGTCAACCCCAGTCCATCACCGGCATCTCCACATCACAGCAAAAAAGAGGAAAGAATACGAGAGCATGAAAATATTTACCGTGAAAATCTCTTGGCCTTTTAAAGGCCCTCCCACCCACAGGTCTAGCCCAAGGCCTCCTTCCTGCCAGGTTTCCATGAGCACGCCAGGGAACATAGCCACCGTTGTACCTGTACATAGGAACATAGGAACAGGAGTAGGCCATTCAGCCCCTTGAGCCTGTTCCATTCAATTAGATCATGGCTATCTGTATCTTAACACCATCTACCTGCTTTGGTTCCGTATCCCTTAATACTTTTGCCTAAGAAAAATCCACCAATCTCAGTTTTGAAATTTTCAATTGACCCCCAGCCTTCCAGATTTCCACTACCCTTTGAGTGAAGAAATGCTTCCTGACATCACCCCTGAGTGGCCTAGCTCTAATTTTAACATTATGCCCCCTTGTTCTGGCCTCCCCAGAATATATTTGCCTCAGTATAACAACTAATCACATACAACGAGTCAATGATTGTTATTGAGAAGTTTAGGTGAAGGACTGGTTTTCATCGTCCCGGACACCACCAACAATAACAACAACAACTTGCATTTATATAGCGCCTTTAACGTGGTAAAACATCCCAAGGTGCTTCACAGGAGTGATTATCAAACAAAATTTGACACTGAGCCACATAAAGAGATATTAGGACAGGTGAGGTGTGTTTCAAGGAGATTCTTAAAGGAGGAGAGAGAGTTAGAGAGGTGGAGAGGTTTAGGGAGGGAATTCCAGATCTTAGGGCCTCGGCAGCTGAAGACACAGTTGCCAATGGTGGGGCAATGGAAATCGGGGATTCACAAAAGCCCAGAATTGGAGGAGCGCAGAGATCTCGGAGGGCTGGAAGAGGTTACAGAGATTGGGAGGGGCGCAGCCATGGAGGGATTTGAACACAAGGATGAGAATTTTAAATTCGATGCGTTGCCGGACTGGGAGCTAATGTAGGTCAGCGAGCACAGGGGGGATGGGTGAACCGGACTTGGTGCGAGTTAAGATATGGGCAGAAGAGATGTGGTTGCGTTTATGGAGGGTGCAAGGTCAGAGGCCGGCCAGGAGAGCATTGGAATAGTCAAGTCTAGAGATAACGAAGGCATGGATGAGGGTTTCAGCAGCAGATGAGCTGAGGCAGGGGCAGAGACGGGTGATGTTACGGAGGTGGAAGTAGGCGGTCTTGGTGATGGAGAGGATTTTTTTTTATTCGTTCACGGGATGTGGGCGTTGCTGGCAAGGCCAGCATTTATTGCCCATCCCTAATTGCCCTTGAGATATGGGGTCGGAAATTCAGCTCAGGGTCAAATAGGACATCAAGGTTGTGAACGGTCTGGTTCAGCCTCAGACAGTGGCCAGGGAGAGGGATGGAGTCAATGGCTGGAGAACGGAGTTTGTGGTGGGGACCGAAGAGAATGGCTTTGGTCTTCCCTATATTTAGTTGGAGGAAATTTCTGCACAGTCAATACTGGATGTCGGACAAGCAGTGTGACAAATCAAAGGAGGGGTCGAGAGAGGTGGTGATGAGGTAGAGGTGGGTGTCGTCAGCATACATGTGGAAATGGAGGTTGTGTTTTCGGATGATATAGCCAAAGGGCGGCGTGTAAATGAGAAATAGGAGGGGGCCAAGGATAGATCCTCGGGGGACTCCAGAGGTAACGGTGCCAGAGTGGGAAGAGAAGCCATTGCAGGGGATTCTCTGGCTACGACTGGATAGATAAGAATGGAACCAGGTGAGCGCAGTCCCACCCAACTGGACAATGGTGGTGAGGCGTTGGAGGAGGATGGTGTGGTCAACCGTGTCATGGTTAAAAAGAGCAGAAGGGACGGTGAAATAAATCAGGAAATAGTGATTGGGTGACAGCAAGCTTGGGCTAAAAGCCTGAATATTGTTGGAGAACAGGGAGATGGAGGGAGGCAACTGAGTTTTGATGTCTTGGGAAAGAATGACAGAGTAGGAGAAGGTGCGGTGAGCCTTCATTGAAACACAGTGAGGACATCAGGAGGAACATACGAAATCGATGGGCAGCAAAAGACCAGCTGGTCCATCAAGCCTGCCCCACATCATGGTAGCTGGGGCATCGTGACTAAACAATTCCTCCCTCTCACCCACCACAGCCATGTAACTCCTGGGCGATGCAAAAAACAGGGAAAAAATCCAGGGACAATAAGGGAAAAAATATTCTGAAAAACTCCTCTCCGACCCTCTCAGGCCTTTGAGGCCAGTCCAGATCACACGGACCAAGTGATATCTACAAAGACGCTTACCTTCCATATGATGCGATCTCTGCCCCAGTCAAGAACTGGTCTTGAAGGCAGAGAGACAGCACCCGCCATAACAGTCGGCAATGTATTCCCGAGGCTCATTACCCTCTGGGAAAAGAAGAACGGCCTAACATCCAGTCTATCCCTGTTCTTACGTAGTTTAAACATAGGAGGATAATTGTAGGATGGTGTAATTGGAGCTTTGGAAGAACAAAAGAAGGAAGCTCAGAAGAGCAACGACCATTGTAGTATCTGTAAAATACAGACAAGAAAGGTTGTAATGGGAGAGAGAGGTTGGAGGCTTGAGGTGAGAGCGGAATCATCTATTAGAGAATAAGCTTTACTTTAGCCTGCCTGATTATTCAGGTGAGAGCTTGTCAGATGGACTGCGTCCAGGAGTGCTTAAGAAAATTAGAACAGAGGTAGAGGGAGCTGTGGCTGAACGTGTTTGCAGCTCGTTAAGTACAGGAGTAGTGCCAAAAGATTGGAAAATAGCTGATGTTGTTGCAGTTTTTAATAAGGTCACACGCACGATTCTGGGATTATAAGTCTGTTGGCCTGACAACTATAAGGAGAAAAAAAAGGACTGGACTCTGTTATAGAGGAGGCAAGTGAAGAACATTTAACAAGAGTAAAGGCCATAAATGCAAGCCAAAGTGGGTTTATAAAGGCAGGTCATGCCTAACAGGTTCATTGGAATTCCTTTGAGTATATAACTGAATTAGTGGGTGAAGGTAATATAATGAATGTTTTATGCCTTATGGAAGGCATTTGATAAGGTTCCTCACAAGAGGCTCAGGGCTAAAATGAATCTTGGGATAAAACAGCAGTTGATGATTTGGGTTTTAATTTCTTTAGTAGAGAACTAATTAGCCTGTTTGCATTAAATTCCTTTGTACATTATACTGACACCGTTGTTTAATTCGCTGAAGATAAATGGGTTAAAAGACTGGGTTAAATAGCCCACAAGGGAATTTTTCACGAACGCATTAACCTATGTGCCACCAGAAGAGATTACACCTTAAAGCAAAAACAAAAGACAGTCAGCAGTGATAGTAGTTCTAATTCACAGCTGTGCACAGCAAAGTGCTCAAGATATTAGTCCTTGAACTTCTCACAGTGGGGAAAGATTTCCTCCATGTGTTACGTTTATTGAAAGTAAATTGTTACAATTTTGCTACCTGTAATACACAGATGAAATGTCCCTCAATATTTAGAAATGGTCTTGATGAAAGTGGAATGTTTAAGCCGGGAGATGTTACACAGCTGTATGGCAGACAGTTTATGGAACAAGACCTGCACGGCAGTGGGGCTAGATGGGCTGAATGGCCCTTTTTCTCCTCTGGCAGTGCATGTAAAATCAACTTAAGTGGAGCAGCAATGCTGGAGAACAGGAGGCAGGAAATATAATAAATTAAATGGCACAGACAGTGGTACAGGATGTTAGACTTTGTTCAAGGTCATAGTGCAAAACAAAGTATCAGAGAAATGGTTAAGAGGATTGATTGAGGCTCCAGCCAGCATCACTGGATGGTGATTCAGGAGCGCTGGGGCTGTTTTTGTTAGAACGGAGGGGTGAAATGTGGTTCTGATAGAATCGTTTAATTATGAAGGGATGGGACAGGGTAGATAGAAACAGATTGTTTCTAGTGCTTGAGGGGACACAGAAGTAAGACTTAATATAAGGGATTTACAACAGAGATCAGGAGAAACATCTTTACACTGAGAGTTATGAGGCTGCGGAATGCACCACCAGAGTTTGTGATTAAAACAGAGACCATGTTATCATTTACGAATAGGTTAGATAGGTGTGGTTGAAGGAAAGTGGGATAAAGAAATATGGGAATAGAGACATGAGATTAGGATACTATGTGGAGGATAAACACCGACATTGACTGGATAGGCTGAATGGCCTGTTTCCATGTTGTAAATTCTTATGTAACTCTGTGGTTGATATTTCCCTGCTTTAACCAGTGGCATTGAGGCCAGTTGTAGCCAGAGATTGGCACAAACCAAGATGGTGGCTGTGTAACTGATTAAATTATTCTGGAGGTCTTACAAAAGCTTTAGAGATTGTTGGTTTAATCAGTTATGAATAATACAACTAGAAATCCAAAGAAACATGGTTACTGAAATAAGATATAAAAGCAGAAAATGCTGGATCAGGCAATTTCTGTGGAGAGAGAAACAGAGTTAACAGGCATGATTTTAGCCTGGAAAAATGGGTGGGTTGGAGCCGGGGGGGGGGGGGCAGTAACAATTACAAAAGTCTAAAACCCATCCCCAACCCACCCATTTCCGATTTTCATGGGGTGGGACGAGGGGCAGGCAACCAACCTGCTCTCAGGAGGAGGGTCGGTCAGTAAAACCTTTTAAGGAGGCTGTAGGCCTCCATTTTCAAAGCTTTTTTGATTTTAGCCCCTGGGGGCCAGGATTCCCGGGCCTTCTCCTTCACGCCACGTGAGAGGAGGCGAGAAGGCCTGAAACTGCAGGTAAGTGCCTTTATAGCACAGCCTGTGGGCCCGGAGGAGCAGGAGTGCTTCCCTCAGGCCGAACAAGCCTACCTGCAGCGACCTCCCCCCCACCCCACGATCTCCGACCCCTCCCACGATCTCCGACCTCTCCCACGACCTCCAACCCCCCCAACGCCCTCCGACCCCTCCCCACGATCTACAACCTCCCTAAGATCTCTGGCCCCCCTACAAACTCTGGCCCTGCAATGTCCCCCAACCCCGACCCCACCCGATGACTGACCCCCTCCCCTCCAATGACTGACACCCCCCGGTGATCCTCGATCCCTCCATGACCCCCAACCCCCCGGTGACCCCTGAACCTGACCCCTCCCATTGACGACCCCCCCCCATTCTAACACTTACCTGATCATGTCCTCTTCCTGGCTCTTCTCCCGTCTGACTGAGAGCCAGCCTGTCACTCAGGCCGGCCTGTCGGGTGGGAAACCGGCAAAAAAGAATAAAACGACGATCTTACGTCAAAATCGTAAACCCGTAGTTCCGGGTTTCCCATCAGCAATCCCACCTCTCCCACCACCCCCCCTTCACCAGGCTAAAATCACACCCAATGTTTCAGGTCGATGACGGATCAGTTCTGATGAAAAGTCATCGATCTGAAACGTTAACTCTGTTTCTCTCTCTCCACAGACACTGCCTGACCTGCTGAGTGTTTCCAGCAGTTTCCGTTTTTATTTCGGGTTTCCAGCATCCGCAGTATTTTGCTTTTGTTGTACTGATGTAAGACAATTGATTAAGGTTCCAGGAGTAATCAACTAATTGGACTAAACCAGAATTACACTTCAACGTGTTTTTCACAACATTCAATCGCTAAGATTAATCCCATGCATAGCTGCACTGTGAGTGTATTAATTAAATATTTATAGGTTGTGTCAATTAGTGTGACTATACTGAAAAGCAATATTCAGTGCAAAACTTGTAAACGGTCATTGTTCTCATGTGAAGTTGTTTGAAAAGCTTTATTGCTCTGTTCTTTTTTCACTGTCCGAGGGGGTGCTGGAGGCAGGTTCAATCATGGCCTTCAAAAGGGAACTGGATAAATACATGAAAGAAAAAGTTTGCAGGGCTACGGGGATAGGGCGGGGGAGTGGGACTAGCTGGATTGATCTTGCATAGAGCCAGCATGGACTCGATGGGCCGAGTGACCTCCTTCTCTGCTGCGACCTTTCTATGATTCTTTGATTCTATGCATCTATGCAATCTATGCATAACTAACTGTGGGGATTCATATGGCGCACAGATTCTCCCACTTGTTACCTCCACATGTGTTGTAGTGCAGTTGTATGAAAAGAACTAACAAACTGAGAGAAAGGGTTCTGATGAAAGGTCATCGACCTGAAATGTTAACCCTACCTTCCTCTCTCCTTGGACGCTGCCTGACCTGCTGAGTGTTTCCAGCATTGTCTGTTTTTATTACAGACTTGCAGCATCTGCACTATTTTGCTTTTTGTTCCAGTATATATAGGTTTATGTGTGTAAACGCATGAAGCGTGTTAAACAAGGTTGGTGAGCTGCAGGTGCAATTAGCTACATGGGAATATGATGTTGTGGTGATAACGGAGACCTGGCTCAAAAAAGGGCAGGATTGGTACTAAATATTCCTGGATACAAGGTGTTCAGGAAAGATAGGGAAGGGAAGAAGGGTGGGTGGCAGTATTGATTAAGGAGAATATTGCAGTGCTGGAGAGAGAGGATGTCGTGGAGGGGTCAAGGACAGAATCTATTTGGTTAGAGTTAAGAAACAATAGAGGTGCCATTACACTACTGGGGGTGGTCTCTCGGCCACCAACTAGTGGGCAGGAGATAGAGGAGCAAATTTGCAGGGAAATTACAGAGAGGTGCAAAAGCCATAGAGTAGTGATAACGGGGGACTTCAACTATCCTAATATAGATTGGGATAACAATAATATAAAGGGCAAAGAAGGGGAGGAATTTTTGAAGTGTGTTCAGGAGAACTTTCTTGACCAGTACGTTTCTGGCCCAACGAGGACTTGGTTCTGGGGAATGAGGTGGGCCAAGTGGAGCAAGTGTCAGTGGGGGAGCATTTAGGGAACAGCGATCATTGTATCATAAGGTTTTGAATAGCTATGGAAAGGGACATGGACCACTCTAAAGTAAAAATACTCAATTGGAGGAGGGTCAATTTCAATGGGATGAGAACAGATCTGGCCCGGGTAAATTGGAATTAAAGATTAGCAGGCAAAACTGTAATTGAACAATGGGCGGCCTTTAAGGAGGAGATGCTTCGGGTCCAGTCTAGGTACATTCCCATGAGGGAGAAAGGTATGCAATTAAAGCCAGGGCTCCCTGGATGACAAAAGCGATAGAGAGTAAGATGAAGCAGAAAAAAGGGGCGTATGACAGATGTCAGGTCGATAATACAAGTGAGAACCAGGCTGGATATAGAAAGTTCAGAGGGGAAGTGAAAAAGGAAATTACAGGGGCAAAGAGAGAGTATGAGAATAGACTGACGGCAAATATAAAAGGGAATCCAAAAGTCTTCTATAGGCATGCAAACAAAAAATGGGTAGTAAGAGGAGGGGTGGGGCTGATCAGGTACCAAAAAGGAGATCAACTCAGGGAGGCAGAAAGCATGGCCGAGGTACTAAACGAGTACTTTGCATCTGTCCTTTACCAAGGAAGAAGATGCTGTCAGAGTGTCAATAAAAGAAGATATAGTTGAGATGCTGGATGGGCTAAAAATTGATAAAGAAGAGGTACTAGAAAGGCTAGCTGTACTTAAAGTAGATAATTCACCCGGTCCAGATGGGTTGCTGAGGGAAGTAAGGGTGGAAATTGCAGAGGTACTAGCTATAATCTTCCAAACATCCTTAGATACGGGGCTGGTACCAGAGGACTGGAGAATTGCAAATGTTACACCCTTGTTCAAAAAAGGATGTAAGGATAAACCCAGCAACTCCAGGCCAGACAGTTCAACCTCAATGGTGGGGAAGCTTTTAGAAACAATAATCCGGGACAGAATTAACAGTCACTTCGACGAGTGTAGATTGATTAGGGAAAGCCAGCACGGATTTGTTAAAGACAAATCGTGTTTAACCAACGTGATAGAGTTTTTTGATGAGTTAACAGAGAGGGTAGATGAGGGCAATGCAGTTGATGTGGGGTATATGAATTTTCAAAAAGCGTTTGATAAAGTGCCACGTAATAGGCTTGTCCTCAAGATTGAAGCCCATGGAATAAAAGGGGCAGTGGTGGCATGGATACAAAATTGGCTAAGTAACAGGAAGCAGAGAGTAGTGGAGAACGGTTGTTTTTCGGACTGGAGGGGGTTGTACAGTGGTGTTCCCCATGGGTCGGTACTAGGACCACTGCTTTTCTTGATATCTATTAATGACTTGGATTTGGGTGTACAGGGCACAATTTCCAAATTTGTAGATGACACAAAACTTGGAAGTGTAGTGAACAGTGAGGAGGATAGTGATAGGCTTCAAGAGCATATAGACAGGCTGGTGGAATGGGCGGACACGTGGGAGATGAAATTTAACGCAGAAAAATGCAAAGTGATATATTTCGGTAGGAAGAATGAGGAGTGGGCGCAATTCTAAAAGGGGTGCAGGAACAGAGAGATCTGGGGGTATATGTGCATAAATTATTGAAAGTGGTAGGGCAGGTTAACAAAGAGTTAAAAAAGCATACAGGATCCTGGGCTTTATAAATAGAGGCATAGTGTACAAAAGTAAAGAAGTCATGATGAACCTTTATAAAACACTGGTTTAGCCACAACTGGAGTAATGTGTCCAGTTCTGGGCACCACACTTTAGGAAAGATGTGAAGGCCTTAGTGAGGGTGCAGAAAATATTTACTAGAATGATTCCAAGGATGAGGAACTTTGGTTACGTGGATAGACTGGAGAAGCTGGGGTTGTTCTCCTTGGAACAGAGAAGGTTGCGAGGAGATTTGATAGAGGTATTCAAAATCATGAAGGGCCTAGACAGAATAGATAGAGAGAAACTGTTCTCATTGGCAGAAGGGTCAAGGATCAGAGGACGCAGATTTAAGGTGATTGGCAAAAGAACCAAAGGTGACATGAGAAAAAACAGTTTTACACAGCGAGTGGTTAGGATCTGGAATACACGGCCCGGGGGAGCAGATTCAACCGTGGCTTTCAAAAGGGAACTGGATAAGTACTTGAAAGGAAAAAATTTGCAGGGCTGCGGGGAAAGGGCGGGGGAGTGGGACTAGCTGGATTGCTCTTGCATAGAGCCCGTATGGACTCGATGGGCCGAACGGCCTCCTTCCGAGCTGTAACCTTTCTACAATTCTATGGTTCTATGTGACTGGGCATGGAGCTGTCAATCACCTCTATTGCCTATGGGATCCTTCCCCTTGATGAGATAACCAGGTTAATCGATTTCAAGTCTCTCATCCACTCCCAAGACAAAGGGAATCAAAACAATGTTTACACAGACAAATACAGATGCCGCCCACAGTGAAATTCATAGGCTATCTATCTCCAGCCAGCCCACGTGACAAGCTAACAATCATCCAGTCTGAATGGATTGCTAATCAATTAGATAAGCATCAGGAAGTGCTTCTAGTGAGATTGAAAAGAAAGAGAGACATACATTTATATAGTGCCTTTCATTACCTCAGGATTTCTCAAAGTGCTTTCCTGCCATTTTTGAAGTGCAGGCACAGCAAGGTCCCACAGACAGCAATGTGATGATGACCAGATGATTTGTTTTGGTGGTGGCTGAGGCATATATATTCGTCTGAACTCCAGAACTGGGGAGAAATCTGCACTGAAGTACTAGATTTTGTGCTTAAGTCTCTGGGTTGGGACTTGAACCCACAACTTTCTGACTCAGAGTCGAGAGTGCTACCCACTGAACCATGGCTGATACCACTGATTATCAGCTATTAACATATGAAGACCAACTGGTGTCATAGCAGCCACATTGCGTGTGGTTTTCCTCATAATCCAACTTATAGGCTCAATGATAGAATATGGTTCCCATCAGACTCGACTATTCCAATGCTCTCCTGGCCGGCCTCCAAGGTTCCCTCTAACTTTTCTTGGCCATATGCAGAATGAGTTTGGGTTTGTGCCCCGATATAAAGGCTGTGTGCACCACCGTAAAAAAAATCACAACTTTGAATAAAACATCTTCTTAGAAAACATTATTCAGGGTAAATAACAAACAGAACAAATGTACAAAATAATGGATAACTGTAACAATGTTATATTGGCTGATAAATTTATATAGTTTATGAAACGGATTTCTTAAGTTGAACTAGGATTGAGCAGACCAGTCTCGTTATATTATATTAAAAATTACCTGATGGGAACGATTCCAATCAGTGTTTTGTTGAATCAACTTAATGACTCTGATTCAAATCGTGTGCAATCAGAATTTTTAAATTGAGTCAGAAATACAAACCAGCTGTCAAGTCAGTCAGTGTGAATTTGAAGATAGGGAACAGTTTAATTAAAGCTCCCCCCTCCCTCCATTAACTCCTCAGCAGGGTTTAAAAAATTATTGCATTCCAATTGCACATCTTGCAGGTCTCATTAGTTTTGGCGGCCTCTATGTGTGGACCCCTCGTCTGTGATTGGGTGGAGGAGCCTGGTCTCTGATTGGTGGAAATGCCTGGTCTCTGATTGGATGGAGATGCCTGGTCTCTGATTGAGTGGAGATGCTTGGTCTTTGATTGGTGGAAATGCCTGGTCTCTGATTGGATGGAGATGCCTGGTCTCTGATTGAGTGGAGATGCCTGGTCTCTGATTGGGTGGAGATGCCTGGTCTCTGATTGGGTGGAGATGCCTGGTCTCTGATTGAGTGGAGATGCTTGGTCTCTGATTGGGTGGAGATGCCTGGTCTCTGATTGAGTGGAGATGCTTGGTCTCTGATTGAGTGGAGATGCCTGGTCTCTGATTGGGTGGAGGAGCCTGGTCTCTGATTGGGTGGAGGAGCCTGGTCTCTGATTGGGTGGAGATGCCTGGTCTCTGATTGAGTGGAGATGCTTGGTCTCTGATTGGGTGGAGATGCCTGGTCTCTGATTGGGTGGAGATGCTTGGTCTCTGATTGAGTGGAGATGCTTGGTCTCTGATTGGGTGGAGATGCCTGGTCTCTGATTGGGTGGAGATGCTTGGTCTCTGATTGGGTGGAGATGCTTGGTCTCTGATTGAGTGGAGATGCTTGGTCTCTGATTGGGTGGAGATGCCTGGTCTCTGATTGGGTGGAGATGCTTGGTCTCTGATTGAGTGGAGATGCTTGGTCTCTGATTGGGTGGAGATGCCTGGTCTCTGATTGGGTGGAGATGCTTGGTCTCTGATTGGGTGGAGATGCCTGGTCTCTGATTGGTGGAAATGCCTGGTCTCTGATTGGGTGGAGGAGCCTGGTCTCTGATTGGGTGGAGATGCTTGGTCTCTGATTGGATGGAGATGCCTGGTCTCTGATTGGGTGGAGATGCCTGGTCTCTGATTGGGTGGAGATGCCTGGTCTCTGATTGAGTGGAGATGCCTGGTCTCTGATTGAGTGGAGATGCTTGGTCTCTGATTGGGTGGAGATGCCTGGTCTCTGATTGGTGGAAATGCCTGGTCTCTGATTGAGTGGAGATGCCTGGTCTCTGATTGGGTGGAGATGCCTGGTCTCTGATTGAGTGGAGATGCCTGGTCTCTGATTGGGTGGAGATGCCTGGTCTCTGATTGACTGGGGTTGACAATTGTAAACAATTTTACAACACCAAGTTATAGTCCAGCAATTTTATTTTAAATTCACAAGCTTTCGGAGGCTTCCCCCTTCGTAGGGGGAAGCCTCCGAAAGCTTGTGGATTTAAAATAAAATTGCTGGACTATAACTTGGTGTTGTAAAATTGTTTACAATGGTCTCTGATTGGGTGGAGATGCCTGGTCTCTGATTGGGTGGAGATGCTTGGTCTCTGATTGAGTGGAGATGCTTGGTCTCTGATTGGGTGGAGATGCCTGGTCTCTGATTGGGTGGAGATGCTTGGTCTCTGATTGGGTGGAGATGCTTGGTCTCTGATTGAGTGGAGATGCTTGGTCTCTGATTGGGTGGAGATGCCTGGTCTCTGATTGGGTGGAGATGCTTGGTCTCTGATTGAGTGGAGATGCTTGGTCTCTGATTGGGTGGAGATGCCTGGTCTCTGATTGGGTGGAGATGCTTGGTCTCTGATTGGGTGGAGATGCCTGGTCTCTGATTGGTGGAAATGCCTGGTCTCTGATTGGGTGGAGGAGCCTGGTTTCTGATTGGGTGGAGATGCTTGGTCTCTGATTGGGTGGAGATGCCTGGTCTCTGATTGGGTGGAGATGCCTGGTCTCTGATTGGGTGGAGATGCCTGGTCTCTGATTGAGTGGAGATGCTTGGTCTCTGATTGGGTGGAGATGCCTGGTCTCTGATTGGGTGGAGATGACTGGTCTCTGATTGGGTGAAGATGCCTGGTCTGTGATTGGGTGGAAAGGTCCAGTCTATGATTGGCCACTGACAAACGTATCGGTTTCATTTTACTTCCTGGTCTGGTTTCCGCGCAGCCAATCTGCTGCTCGCTGACTGCATTTCCTAGCAACGCGGTGAACAATGCTGCAGCTGGGGCCGGAGCCGTGGGATCGGACACTCGGACCTCAGACACTCGGACCCTCCTGAGCATCAAAGGCAAAGCAGCCCGCCTGGGGCTGGATCACTGGGGACCGGGGAGGCAGAGCTGGAGCAGGGCCTGGGGTCCGGGCACTGGTCAGTGTGGGAGAGGGGCCTGGGAACTGGTCAGTGTGAGACAGGGGCCGAGAGCACTGGTTTGGCGCGCAGACGGAATGTTTAAGTGCGCGGCCCACAACAGACTGCTGCGCGGCCGAGCACGCATGCAGCTTAGAGGGAACAATGCCAGCCTCCCCCCTTCAGCTCATCCAAAACTCTACTCATCGTATCCTAACTCACACCAAGTCCCGTTCATCCATCACCCCTGTGCTCGCTGACCCATATTGGCTCCTGGTCTGGCAACACATCGAGTTTAAAATTCTCATCCTTGTGTTCAAATCTCTCCATGGCCCCACCCCTCCCTGTCTCTGTAACCTCCTTCAGCTCTACAATCCTCCAATTCTGGGCTTTTGTATATTCCCGATTTCCATCGTCCCATCATTGGCGGCTGTGCCTTCAGCTGCGTAGGCCCTAAACTCTGGGATTCCCTCCCTAAGTGGATGGGATGCATCCTAGGTTGCTGAGGGAAGTAAGGGTGGAAATTGCGGAGGTGCTGGCTATAATCTTCCAAACATCTTTAGATACGGGGGTGGTGCCAGAGGACTGGAGAATTGCAAATGTTACACCCTTGTTCAAAAAAGGGTGTAAAGATAAACCCAGCAACTACAGGCCAGTTAGTTTAACCTCAGTGGTGGGGAAACTTTTAGAAACGATAATCCGGGACAGAATTAACAGTCACTTGGACGAGGGTGGATGATTAGGGAAAGCCAGCACGGATTTGTTAAAGGCAAATCGTGTTTAACCAACCTGATAGATTTTCTTGATGAGGTAACAGAGAGAGTAGATGAGGGCAATGCAGTTGATGTGGTGTATACGGACTTTCAAAAGGCATTTGATAAAGTGCCGCACGGTAGATTTATCATCAAGATTGCGGCCCAGGGAATAAAGGAGGCAGTAGCAACATGGATACAGAATTTGCTAAGTGACAGGAAACAGAGTAGTGGTGAACGGTTGTTTTTCGGACTGGAGGGAGGTGTACAGTGGTGCTCCCCAGGGATCAGTGCTGGGACCACTGCTTTTCTTGATTTATATTAATGACTTGGACTTGGGTGTACAGGGCACAATTTCAAAATTTGCAGATGACACAAAACTTGGAAGGGTAGTGAACAGTGAGGAGGATAGTGACAGACTTCAAGAGGATATAGACAGGCTGGTGGCATGGGCGGACACGTGGCAGATTAAATCTAACGCAGAAAAATGCGAAGTAATACATTTCGGTAGGAAGAACGAGGAGAGGCAATATAAACTAGAGGGCACAATTCTAAAAGGGGTGCAAGAACAGAGAGATCTGGGGGTATATGTGCACAAATCGTTGAAGGTAATAGGGCAGGTTGAGAAAGTAGTTAAAAAGCATACGGGATCCTGGGCTTTATAAATAGAGGCATAGAGTACAAAAGTATGGAAGTCATGATGAACCTTTATAAAACACTGGTTCGGCCACAACAGAAGTATTGGGCTCGATTTTGCGATCGCGTTTCCGGCGGGTTCCCAGCGGGGTGGGCCCGAAAATCCCGATATCCGGTCACGTGACCGGATCGCGACGAAATCCCGGCCCCTTCCGGGTACCGCGCTGACGTGCGGGGCTGCGCGCGCAAGCCCCGCTGGTGGGAATCCCGCAGGCAATTAAAGCCAGCGGGGTTCCACTTGAGAGTACTTAACTTGCTCGTTGTGGTCAGTTAATGAGCTGAAGCAGCTGTCAAAAGAGGAAGTGTGGGATTTTAGGTTCAAGGCAGTGAGTTTCACACACTGGGGGAAACAGTACCTTTCCAACCAGGCGTGTTGCAGCCAGCAGCCTGTGGCAGGTGCCAAGGTGCGCTCCACGGGGGCGAGCCCTCACCCACGCAGGAGGCCACCGCGTCACATAGGGCAACCCCTGCCCTCCAGCACCCCCCGCCAAGCCAGAGGACAGACCGACACGAAACCGCAGCCCCAGTCCGAGGACCCACCCACCTACCCTGCACAACCCCTCAGACCAACACGTGCCAGATGGGTGGTGCGTTGACATCGTCGGAGGGCGAACAGGATGACCAGCCCCAGCAGCCTCGCAGTCCACGCCGTCCGCCGCAGAGACGTGGGGCCCCCCAACACGGTGCTGCGGCACACCCACCTGCACAGCAGGAGGGAGGGCAACCGCAGAGAGAGATGCGTCGCAGGAGGCACTACCCTCCGCACAGGGTGTACAGAGCGAGGCTCAGCTTCATGGACCTCTCCGAGGAGCAGTGCATACGGAGGCTCAGAGTCAATTGCCAGGTAGTCGCCGACATCTGCAGCCTCCTTAACGACGAGCTGCTCCCTGATGGACCAAGCAGCATCTTCCTTCCTGTCGCCGTCAAAGTCACCACTGCCCTCAACTTCTTCGCATCCGGTTCCTTCCAGGGTGCCACCGGGGACATCACCGGGTTCTGTCAGTCCTCTGCACACAAGTGCATAAGGCAGGTCACCGATGGGTTGTTCCGCAGGGCCTCCCACTACATCAACTTCGCCATGGACGAGCGCAGCCAGATGGAGAGGGCGGTTGGATTCCATGCCATGGCCGGCTTCCCACGGGTGCAGGGTGTAATCGACTGCACCCACATCGCAATACGGGCACCTCCGCATGAGCCAGGGCTGTTCATCAACAGGAAGGGGTATCACTCCATGAACGCCCAGCTCATCTGTGACCACCGCCAGAGATTCCTACACGTGTGCGCCAGATACCCCGGCAGCTGCCACGATGCCTTCGTCCTCAGGGAGTCCGCCGTCCCGCCCATCCTGCAGGCACCCAACGCCGGCAACGGCTGGCTCCTCGGCGACAAGGGGTATCCCCTACACACGTGGCTCATGACACCTCTGAGGAACCCCATCACCGAGCCGGAGTGTCGGTACAATGACAGCCACACTGCTACCAGGTCTACAATTGAGCAGACCATAGGGCTTCTCAAGATGCGCTTCAGGTGCCTTGATCGTTCTGGGGGAGCGCTCCAATACACACCATTCAGAGTGGGACGAATCATAGTTGTCTGCTGCGCCCTGCACAACATGGCCCAACAGAGGGGGGTGCCGCTGGAGGAGGCCCCATCCACACCCGCCACCCACATTGAGGAAGGCGAGGGCGAGGAGGAGGAGGAGGAGGAGGAGGAGGAGGAGGCGGAGGAGGCGGAGGAGGAGGACGTGCCAGAGGATGTTGGACGACCCATGCGCCGAGCCGCGACTCACCGGGATGGTCGCCGGGCCAGGGAGGCACTCATACGTCAACGGTTCTCCTAGAGTCAGACACTGCGAGGCGCTCGCATCTCCTCACCTGCACATGTGAGCGGCCATACCAGCCCCCTCCACTGACGAGTGCTGCCAGTAATCCTGCACCCACAGCAGTGTGCCCAATGGGTGGCAGCAGGTGTTCGCCGTCATGATGGCCTCCACGGAACGCACCTATTGCACAAGCCGCGGAAGAATGGACGAGAGGTGGCAGGAGTGGTGAGAATAGAGTATTTAATATCTCGAATGTGACATTATATAAGAAAAAAAGTACAAATTAATAAACACCCTGGTGTATTCCCTTTGTGATTATAAGGCCTTTGCAATTCTTTTCCGGGAACCCCTACGTGGTGCTACCCCTGTGGCTCCAGCAGAGGTAGTGGCAGGTTGCTCATCTTCTTGCCTTGACCGGGTAGATGCTTTTGGCGGACGGCCCCTGGGTTTCGGTGCCCGTGACGGCACCTCCACAGACTGCTCCTCCTGCACCGGGGCAGGGGCAGACTCGGCCACCTGGAGAGGAGGCACCATTGCGGGTGCTGGTTGAGAGGTGGGCGACGGGTGGGACGTGGGGGCGCCTTGAGAGGCGTCCCCGCTTCCATGTCCCCGGTCACCATCATCCCTCTCTTGGCCTCGGCCCACATCACCCCTTCCACCCTGCTGGACGGCAGTTTGGATGGCATGTGTGAGGCCTTGCAAGGCCACCCCTAGTGTATCCCTCAGCCTGTTGATGGCGTCGGAATGTTGCTCACCCTGAATCCGTACAGACGTTGTCAGGGCCTGCATGGACTCGATCTGGAGCTGTGCGTGACGCTCGAGGGAGGCCAGCCTGTCCTCCACCGCAGACAGTCCCGCACCTACCTGCGACACTGTGTCGCCGGTACCCTCCTGTGCCTGCGCCACCAATGCCCACATGCAGGAGTTGGACTCCTCCATCGCCTGCGCTATTGTGGACAATGCGCACGGCACCTCTGCCAGTACCTCAGCAATTAGCTGGTGCCTCTCGACGACTCTCCTTTTCACTGGTGGCCCCCTGGGTTCAGCATCTGGGTCCGGCTGAGCAGAGCCTGGAGATGAGTGCTCCCTCCGTCGCGGACCCTCCGCGGCTGCCCCTGCCACCAGGGTCTGCTCATGCTCACTCGTGCGCGGTGACTCACCAAGTGCTACCCCAACTAGTTGGTGAGGGGGACCCACCGAGGTGCGTGTCTCTGCGCTGGTGGATGGTTGGCTCTGATGTGACGATGCACCCTCAGAGACCGCCATGTCCTCTGAGGAATCACCCTCCACGATCGCTTCACCCAAAGACGGACCTGCAAGAGAACAGAGGGCACTTTGAGGCATGTGGACCAACTTGACAGTGCGCCTGATGGCAGGTGATGAGACGGTAACTCGCGATCATGGGTGTTGAGTGTCAGCTTTCCCTTACCGGCCGTTTCGGCAGCGACACACTCGCCATCGGCCACCGACAGGCAATGTCGCGTGCGGGCGAGGTCGAGCGCCTCCACCTCTGCGTCGGTGAGCTCCACCACTTGCGGCGGCCCACCTCCGGTGCGTGCCCTTTCCCTATTGTTCTTGCTTCTCTTCTCCTGTGAAGGCAAAACACAGATGTGTGAGTGGGTGCGTATTGCATCGTGAGACGCATCGAGCATCGGTGTGGTTGGGTTGAGCGTGGCGCGGATGGATGGGAGGAAGCGTGGGCCACGTGCCCATCCCATTGCATGGGGATTGGGGTGTGTGGTAGTGTTCGGGTGGGGTCAGGGACGGTGGGTACTTGCGTGCACGGCGAGGATGGTGAATGAGTGGCTGTGAGGATTGCTGATGGAGCGCAGTGGTGGCTGTGCAGGAGGGGGTTGTGATCTGTTTGGCGTGATGGTGGGGACGGGATGTGGGAGGGTACGTTGGTGTACTCACCTTGCCAGACCTAGTCAGGTCATTGAAGCGCTTGCGGCACTGCTCCCAAGTCCTTGGGGTGTTGCCCCTGCTGCTCACCTCCGCCGCCACCTCTGCCCATGCCTTCCTGGTTGCGGCGGCAGGGAACTTGCGTCCATCTTCTGGGAAGAGCGTGTCCCTCCTCCTCCTCACGCCCTCCAGCATCAGCTGCAGTGCCAGGTCTGAAAAACGGGGCGCAGCCTTTCCCCTTTGCTGAGCCATTCTCTCAAACCTCTTGCTTGCAGCAGGAGGGGCTTTGGGAGACTGCCCCTTTAACTGGAGCTCCTACATCGCGTCGACGGTACTGCGCATGCGCAGCCGGCCGGCACGCAGCTGGGGAGCGCAGAACCCGGAAGCAGGGCTTAATCAGTTCAATTATCCCGCGATCGCGTGGGGGACGCACACGATTAGCCGTCCGCGTTTTCCACGCTCCCGGAGGACCACCCGCTGGGAACCCGCAGGCCTGCTAAATTCGAGCCCATTGTGTCCAGTTCTGGGCACCGCATATTAGGAAAGATATGAAGGCCTTGGAAAGGGTGCAGAAGAGATTTACGAGAATGATTCCAGGGATGACGGACTTTAGTTACATGGATAGACTGGAGAAGCTGGGGTTGTTCTCCTTGGAACGGAGAAGGTTGAGAGGAGATTTGATAGAGGTATTCAAAATCATGAAGGGTCTAGACAGAGTAGATAGAGAGAAACTGTTCCCATTGGCAGAAGGGTCAAGGACCAGAGGACATAGATTTAAGGTGATTGGCAAAAGAACCAAAGGTGACATGAGGAAAAACTTTTTTACACAGCAAGTGGTTTGGATCTGGAATGCACTGCCCGAGGGGGTGGTGGAGGCAGATTCAATCATGGCCTTCAAAAGGGAACTGGATTAGTACTTGAAAGGAAAAAAATTGCAGGGCTACGGGGAAAGGGCGGGGGAGTGGGACTGGCTGGATTGCTCTTGCATAGAGTCGGCATTGACTCGATGGGCTGCATGGCCTCCTTCTGTGCTGTAACCTTTCTATAATTCTATGGTTCTATGATTCTAAACCTCCCTGCCACTCTACCTTTCTCTCCTTTAAGACACTCGTTAAAACCTACCTCTTTGACCAAGCTTTTGGTCACCTGTCCGAATATTTCTTTATGGGAGAGACTGGAGAAGCTGGGGCTGTTCGCCTTAGAGCAGATTAAGGGGAGATTTAATAGAGGTGTTCAAAATCATGAATGGTTTTCATGGAGCAAATAAGGAGAAATTGTTTCCAGTGGCAGAAGGGTCGGTAACCAAAGGACACAGATTTAAGGTGATCAGCAAAAGAGCCAGAGGTGAAGAGGAAACATTTTTTTACGCAGCGAGTTGCAACAATCTGGAATGCACTGCCTGAAAGGGTGGTGAAAGCAGATTCAATAATAACTTTCAAAAGGGAATTGGTTAAATATTTGAAGGGAAAACATTTACAGGGCGATGGGGAAAAAGCAGGGTGAGTGGGACTAATTGGACAACTCTTTCAAAGAGCCGGCACAGGCACAATGGGCTGAATGGTCTCCTGTGCTGTAACATACTATGATACTACGATACTATGTGGCTCGGTGTAATTGCTCCTGTGAAGCGCCTTCTGACGTTCTACTACTTTAAAGGGGCTATATAAGTACAAGTTGTAGTCGTTATTCGAACTCAACCCAGAGACCCTGCACCTGTAGTAATACAAATTTAATGCCTCTTTCGTAAATAGATATGGAAAAATATATAGTGAATTTTATTCGGATTCCAACTGCAATTGAACTCCTGTTCGGCACAGTCACGCCCTGTAATATTTTTAACCAGGTCACATGGCCAGTAAAAACATGGCAGGCACCAGAAAGTCATTTGGATCAAACTGTCCAGTCTGTTTTAAATCAAGCAATTTTATTTTAAATTCACAAGCTTTCGGAGATTTTCTCCTTCCTCAGGCAAATGTTTCAAGATCTCCTTGAAGCCTACGCATTTATACATATTGAACAATAATACATGGTGTTTACAGACTGCCCCTGCAACTGCCCGTTGCCAAGGCAATCACCGTGTTCAGACAGAGAGGTGTTACCTGCAGAACCTCCGAATACACATTCAACAAAAAAACAAACAGGGAAAAAAAACAGAGAAAAAAAAAACACAGAGAGAGGCAGAAACATCCGGAAGGCAGAGAGAGCCAGCAAATGACCCATTATATTAAAAACAGATAACATTTGTTCGCTGGTGGGGTAACGTGTAGCGTGACATGAACCCAAGATCCCGGTTGAGGCCGTCCTCATGGGTGCGGAACTTGGCTATCAATTTCTGCTCGACGATTTTGCGTTGTCGTGTGTCTCGAAGGCCGCCTTGGAGTACGCTTACCCGAAGGTCGGTGGATGAATGTCCATGACTGCTGAAGTGTTCCCCGACTGGGAGGGAACCCTCCTGTTTGGCGATTGTTGCGCGGTGTCCGTTCATCCGTTGTCGCAGCGTCTGCATGGTCTCGCCAATGTACCATGCTCTGGGGCATCCTTTCCTGCAACGTATGAGGTAGACAACGTTGGCTGAGTCACAGGAGTATGAACCATGCACCTGGTGGGTGGTGTCATCTCGTGTGATGGTGGTATCTGTGTCGATGATCTGGCATGTCTTGCAGAGGTTACCGTGGCAGGGTTGTGTGGCGTCGTGGACGCTGTTTTCTTGAAAGCTAGGTAGTTTGCTGCGAACGATGGTCTGTTTGAGGTTGGGTGGCTGTTTAAAGGCGAGTAGTGGAGGTGTGGGGATGGCCATAGCGAGGTGTTTGTCCTCATTGATGACATGTTGAAGGCTGCGGAGAACATGGCGTAGTTTCTCCGCTCCGGGGAAGTACTGGACGACAAAGGGTACTCTGTTGGTTGCGTCCCGTGTTAGTCTCCTGAGGAGGTCTATGCGATTTTTTGCTGTGGCCCGTCGGAACTGTCGATCGATGAGTCGAGCGTCATATCCCGTTCTTACTAGGGCGTCTTTCAGCGTCTGTAGGTGTCCATCGCGTTCCTCCTCGTCTGAGCAGACCCTGTGTATTCGCAGGGCCTGTCCATAGGGGATGGCCTCTTTGACGTGGTTAGGGTGGAAGCTGGAAAAGTGGAGCATCGTGAGGTTGTCCGTGGGCTTGCGGTAGAGTGAGGTGCTGAGGTGCCCGTCTTTGATGGAGATTCGTGTGTCCAAGAAAGAAACTGATTCTGAGGAGTAGTCCATGGTGAGCTTGATGGTGGGATGGAACTTGTTGATGTTATCGTGTAGTCTCTTTAGTGATTCCTTGCCGTGGGTCCATAGAAAGAAAATGTCGTCGATGTATCTGGTGTATAGTGTTGGTTGGAGGTCTTGTGCAGTGAAGAAGTCCTGCTCGAACTTGTGCATGAAAATGTTGGCGTATTGGGGTGCGAATTTGGTCCCCATGGCTGTTCCGTGTGTTTGGGTAAAGAACTGGTTATCGAAGGTGAAGACATTGTGATCCAGGATGAAGCGGATGAGTTGTAGGATGGCTTCCGGAGATTGGCTGTTGTTGGTGTTGAGTATTGATGCTGTCGCAGCGATGCCGTTTTTTTCCCTGTTTGTTTTTTTGTTGAATGTGTATTCGGAGGTTCTGCAGGTAACACCTCTCTGTCTGAACACGGTGATTGCCTTGGCAACGGGCAGTTGCAGGGGCAGTCTGTAAACACCATGTATTATTGTTCAATATGTATAAATGCGTAGGCTTCAAGGAGATCTTGAAACATTTGCCTGAGGAAGGAGAAAATCTCCGAAAGCTTGTGAATTTAAAATAAAATTGCTGGACTATAACTTGGTGTTGTAAAATTGTTTACAATTGTCAACCCCAGTCCATCACCGGCATCTCCACATCATGTTTTAAATCAGTGAGTTAAGTGGGAAGTTTGATTAATGCCCTTGATGATGTTTCCAGCCAAGGTCCAGAATAGGTAGTTACTGATGGAATGAAATGATGGCTTCTCTCTCAGCCTTTCATTGACAAAACTGCCTGTAAATTTCCTGCGGGATTCATTTTTACACAGTTGGCTATTTTCCGACATTCAAAATATATCGTCAATTAAGACATCCATGAACTCAACCCACTAGAGTCAAGTTTCATTCATTACTTATGGAAAAAGCCTATCCAACAAAAAAAAATTGTGGAATATGAAGGACTCGTTACCAACTAATTCCCCTGTGCCCTAGCAGCCTCGAAAACTCCACAGAACAATTATTAGAATAAAGGTTGAAGGTTGGGCCTATCTGGAATATTCAGACCATGAGAAAACCAGATCCAATTTGTTTTATCTTGAACTCTACCCAACATAGTCAATCCAATCAAGGAAAATTCCAGAATATTCATTCAACTTTTACACCCTTGAACTCTGCCCAGTCACATTCCACAGGTCACTCCCTTATGGTCTCAGCTGCTTGTGAATCATTGGTCTGGATTTTAACATTGAGACGGGAACTCAGCGGGTGAGTGAATTTGTGCTTGGGGAACCCAGAAGCAAAATGAGCGTGTTTAAATCTGCGATCGCATCTCGATTGCAGTCAATTATCTTTGTTTCCGGGTTTTGCGTCTTCAAACTGCACAGCCGACTCACTGCGCACCTGGATAACACAATCGGAGCTACAGTATTTAAAGGGCCAATTCAAATATGGATTTTGAAGGAGAAAGAAGAAATGGAGTCCAGGAAAGTAAAGGCAACACCTAGATTCAGTGATGCCTCCCTAGATGTACTACTGTCTGCAGTGAGAGCCAGGAGGGAAGTTATTTTTCCAAGGGATAGCAGGAAGAAACCCGGCTCCGTCACTAGAAAGGCTTGACTGGAGGTAGCACAAGAGGTAACAAGCAGGAGCATGGTGCTCAGGTCATGGCTGCAGTGCAGGAAGCGATTCAATGACCTGAACAGGTCTGGAAAAGTGAGTACATTTGCATATTCACCCACATCCTTTTGTGCACAACAACCTCCCCCTCCTTCATCACTCTGTCTTGGCAAGCGTACTCCATCACAAGACTCCTCACACTCACTTAAGTATCACCAGCAACCATCCTTCACTTTCTATCCCCATTTACGAACCCAAGACTGTCACTCACCCCAATCCTGATGCAATGTGATGCATCTGTGTGACAGTGACCCTCTGATGCATTCATATGACAGTCATCCTCACCTAATGCACTTCATCCAT
Source organism: Heptranchias perlo (assembly GCF_035084215.1). Lineage (NCBI taxonomy): Eukaryota > Metazoa > Chordata > Chondrichthyes > Hexanchiformes > Hexanchidae > Heptranchias > Heptranchias perlo. Next base: position 42,154,170 of record NC_090347.1, read on the forward strand.
TGGGTGAGTACGACACCTTCAGTCACTCACAGGTCTGTTCTGTAGTCCCTTGTAGAAGAGAGCACGAAATGCAAGAGAGAGAGCGAGGATTGGCGGTGGACCTCCACAGATTGTGGAATTAACTGAAGCGGAGGAGGAGACAATGAAGATAAGTGGGACATCTGTGGTCCTCTCCATTGGATATGGAGAGACTGGAAGTTCACAGATGGCTGGTAACACAATATAACACTGCTGACTTTATATAATCAATGCCTCAAATATGAGAAGCCTTAGTATGGAGATTGGCAAGACTGTTATTGTGCCGAGACTAAGTCATTTCGCTTTATTTTGTCTTCCAGGGGCTTCATGCCTACAAGAAGATTCTGCTGATACGGATGATGTCAATTCCTCAGAGGACCTCATTCCTTCTGAGGGTGCACCGTCACAGGACATGCAGCCATGCACCAGTGCAGATACTCGCACTTCAGTGGGTCCTGTTAGATAGATAATTGGGTGTCACCTGGTGATTCACAAGTCACAAGTGAGCACGAGCAAACGTGCAGGTGGTGTTGTTCCCATGTGCCTGCTGCCCTTGTCCTTCTAGGTGGTAGAGGTAGTGGGTTTGGGAGGTGCTGTCGAAGAAGCCTTGGCGAGTGCATCCTGTGGATGGTACACACTGCAGCCACTGTGCGCCGGTGGTGGAGGGAGCGGATGTTTAGGGTGGTGGATGGGATGCCAATGAAGCGGGCCGCTTTGTCATAGAATCATAGAATCATAGAAGTTACAACATGGAAACAGGCCCTTCGGCCCAACATGTCCATGTCGCCCAGTTTATACCACTAAGCTAGTCCCAATTGCCTGCACTTGGCCCATATCCCTCTATACCCATCTTACCCATGTAACTGTCCAAATGCTTTTTAAAAGACAAAATTGTACCCGCCTCTACTACTGCCTCTGGCAGCTCGTTCCAGACACTCACCACCCTTTGAGTGAAAAAATTGCCCCTCTGGACCCTTTTGTATCTCTCCCCTCTCACCTTAAATCTATGCCCCCTCGTTATAGACTCCCCTACCTTTGGGAAAAGATTTTGACTATCGACCTTATCTATGCCCCTCATTATTTTATAGACTTCTATAAGATCACCCCTTAACCTCCTACTCTCCAGGGAAAAAAGTCCCAGTCTGTCTAACCTCTCCCTGTAAGTCAAACCATCAAGTCCCGGTAGCATCCTAGTAAATCTTTTCTGCACTCTTTCTAGTTTAATAATATCCTTTCTATAATAGGGTGACCAGAACTGTACACAGTACTCCAAGTGTGGCCTCACCAATGCCCTGTACAACTTCAACAAGACATCCCAACTCCTGCATTCAATGTTCTGACCAATGAAACCAAGCATGCCGAATGCCTTCTTCACCACCCTATCCACCTGTGACTCCATTTTCAAGGAGCTATGAATCTGTACTCCTAGATCTCTTTGTTCTATAACTCTCCCCAACGCCCTACCATTAACGGAGTAGGTCCTGGCCCGATTCGATCTACCAAAATGCATCACCTCACATTTATCTAAATTAAACTCCATCTGCCATTCATCGGCCCACTGGCCCAATTGATCAAGATCCCGTTGCAATCCCAGATAACCTTCTTCACTGTCCACAATGCCACCAATCTTGGTGTCATCTGCAAACTTACTAACCATGCCTCCTAAATTCTCATCCAAATCATTAATATAAATAACAAATAACAGTGGACCCAGCACCGATCCCTGAGGCACACCGCTGGACACAGGCATCCAGTTTGAAAAACAACCCTCTACAACCACCCTCTGTCTTCTGTCGTCAAGCCAATTTTGTATCCAATTGGCTACCTCACCTTGGATCCCATGAGATTTAACCTTATGTAACAACCTACCATGCGGTACCTTGTCAAATGCTTTGCTGAAGTCCATGTAGACCACGTCTACTGCACAGCCCTCATCTATCTTCTTGGTTACCCCTTCAAAAAACTCAATCAAATTCGTGAGACATGATTTTCCTCTCACAAAACCATGCTGACTGTTCCTAATTAGTCCCTGCCTCTCCAAATGCCTGTAGATCCTGTCCCTCAGAATACCCTCTAACAACTTACCCACTACAGATGTCAGGCTCACTGGTCTGTAGTTCCCAGGCTTTTCCCTGCCGCCCTTCTTAAACAAAGGCACAACATTTGCTACCCTCCAATCTTCAGGCACCTCACCTGTAGCGGTGGATGATTCAAATATCTCTGCTAGGGGACCCGCAATTTCCTCCCTAACCTCCCATAACGTCCTGGGATACATTTCATCAGGTCCCGGAGATTTATCTACCTTGATGCGCGTTAAGACTTCCAGCACCTCCCTCTCTGTAATATGTACACTCCTCAAGACATCACTATTTATTTCCCCAAGTTCCCTAACATCCATGCCTTTCTCAACCGTAAATACCGATGTGAAATATTCATTCAGGATCTCACCCATTTCTTGTGGTTCCGCACATAGATGACCTTGTTGATCCTTAAGAGGCCCTACTCTCTCCCTAGTTACCCTTTTGCCCTTTATGTATTTGTAGAAGCTCTTTGGATTCACCTTTGCCTGATCTGCCAAAGCAATCTCATATCCCCTTTTTGCCCTCCTGATTTCTCTCTTAACTCTACTCCGGCAATCTCTATACTCTTCAAGGGATCCACTTGATCCCAGCTGCCTATGCATGTCATATGCCTCCTTCTTCTTTTTGACTAGTGCCTCAATCTCCCGAGTCATCCAAGGTTCCCTACTTCTACCAGCCTTGCCCTTCACTTTATAAGGAATGTGCTTACCCTGAACCCTGGTTAACACACTTTTGAAAGCCTCCCACTTACCAGACGTCCCTTTGCCTGCCAACAGACTCTCCCAATCAACTTCTGAAAGTTCCTGTCTAATACCATCAAAATTGGCCTTTCCCCAATTTAGAATTTTAACTTTTGGGCCAGACCTATCCTTCTCCATAGCTATCTTAAAACTAATGGAATTATGATCACTTGTCCCAAAGTGATCCCTCACCAACACTTCTGTCACCTGCCCTTCCTTATTTCCCAAGAGGAGGTCAAGTTTTGCCCCCTCTCTAGTCAGGCCATCCACATACTGAATGAGAAATTCCTCCTGAATACACTCAACAAATTTCTCTCCATCCAAGCCCCTAATGCTATGGCTGTCCCAGTCAATGTTGGGAAAGTTAAAGTCCCCTACTATTACCACCCTATTTTTCTTGCAGCTGTCTGTAATCTCCTTACATATTTGCTCCTCAATTTCCCGTTGACTATTTGGGGGTCTGTAGTACAATCCTATCAAAGTGATCTCTCCCTTCTTATTTTTCAGTTCTACCCATATAGACTCAGTGGGCGAACCCTCGGATATATCCCCTCTCACTACTGCCGTGATGTTCTCCCTAATCAAGAACGCAACTCCCCCTCCTCTCTTACCTCCTGCTCTATCTTTCCTATAGCATCTGTCCTGGATGGTGTTGAGTTTCTTGAGCGTTGTTGGAGCTGCACTCATCCAGGCAAGTGGAGAGTATTCCATCACACTCCTGACTTGTGACTTGTAGATGGTGGAAAGGCTTTGGGGAGTCAGGAGGTGAGTCACTCGACACAGAATACCCAGCCTCTGACCTGCTCTTGTAGCCACAGTATTTATGTGGCTGGTCCAGTTAAGTTTCTGGTCAATGGTGACCCCCAGGATGTTGATGGTGGGGGATTCGGCGATGGTAATGCCGTTGATGCAATGGTAATGCCGCACAGGTGCAGTCTTTGGTGGGGCCCTTATGGGCTCCAAAATCCGGAGGTCATAAGCCAAAAGCATCTCAGCAGTCAGGGCAGGGATCTAAGCTGCCTGCCTCTACTTTGCTGAAGCGACAGAGAATGCACCGTGAAGAAGCGGTAGAAAGCGTCAGATTAAGCAATTGTAGTTCACAAGGGTGTTAGAACAAGCGGTATGTTGTAATTTATATATTTTTTATGTTGGCAGATAAAATTTATTCATTGTCAACGCTTCCGAGTCTTGGCCATTATTGCTTCCAGACTTTCAAGTGGACCTTTCATTTGCTTCATGATCAATGCCAATACATGGCGACACCCATTGGGCGGCTGTGCAAGTGGTGTATGTGTGGCTGATGGACTATTTTATGATCATGGTGGTGATTTTACCAGGTGGTATGAGATAGTCGAAGATCTTTATTTTTGGAATGTCATAATAAGAACCTCTGAGAGATGAGGGCATCCCTGGCACCCCGGGAATCAATGTGCGCGGCTGGTCTAGTGATGGGTGCACCATTGCCATATTCCTCCGCCTCGTCCTCCGCCTCGTCCTCCTCTTCCTCTTCCTCAATGTTGTTGCCAACAGAGGATGCTTGCTGAGCGCCTTCGTCCTCGAACACCTGTAAACCTCTCTTCAGTGCAATGTTGTGCAGGGCGCAGCACACCACGATTATCCTGGAGACTCTCGCTGGCGAGTACTGAAGGGCTCCCCCAGACCTGTCGAGGCATCTGAAGCACATCTTTAATGTGTCTATGGCTTGCTCAATGACACACCTGGTGGCCATGTGGCTCTGGTTGTATTGTACTTGTGCCTCCTTGGTGGGGTTCCTCACCATGTCATGATCCATGTTTGCAGGGGGTATCCCTTGTCTCCAAGGAACCAGCCCTTAAGTGTGGAAGAGATCTGGAATGTTTGACTGGGGTAAAATGAAGGCATCATGACAGAATGTGGTACACGTCTACAGAGAGAGAGAGAGAGAGAGTGGGAACCCCCCCCCCCACCACAGGGGCCCAGTGTAAAGGAGCAGAGGAGAGGGAGAGAGAGAGGGAATCCCCCCAGGGGCCCGGTGTAAAGGAGAGAGAGAGAGAGAGAGAGAGAGGGAATCCCCCCCAGGGGCCCGGTGTAAAGGAGCAGAGGAGAGAGAGAGAGTGGGAATCCCCCCAGGGGCCCGGTGTAAAGGAGAGAGAGAGAGAGAGAGAGAGAGTGGGAATCCCCCCCAGGGGCCCGGTGTAAAGGAGCAGAGGAGAGAGAGAGAGAGAGAGGGAATCCCCCCCAGGGGCCCGGTGTAAAGGAGCAGAGGAGAGAGAGAGAGAGAGAGAGAGGGAATCCCCCCCCAGGGGCCCGGTGTAAAGGAGAGAGAGAGAGAGAGTGAGAATCCCCCCCAGGGGCCCGGTGTAAAGGAGGAGAGGGAGAGAGAGAGAGTGAGAATCCCCCCCAGGGGCCCGGTGTAAAGGAGGAGAGGGAGAGAGAGAGAGTGAGAATCCCCCCCAGGGGCCCGGTGTAAAGGAGCAGAGGAGAGAGAGAGAGAGAGAGGGAATCCCCCCCAGGGGCCCGGTGTAAAGGAGCAGAGGAGAGAGAGAGAGAGAGAGGGAATCCCCCCCAGGGGCCCGGTGTAAAGGAGCAGAGGAGAGAGAGAGAGAGAGAGGGAATCCCCCCCCAGGGGCCCGGTGTAAAGGAGCAGAGGAGGGAGAGAGAGAGAGAGAGAGGGAATTCCCCCCAGGGGCCCGGTGTAAAGGAGCAGAGGAGAGAGAGAGAGAGAGAGAGGGAATCCCCCCCAGGGGCCCGGTGTAAAGGAGAGAGAGAGAGAGAGTGAGAATCCCCCCCAGGGGCCCGGTGTAAAGGAGCAGAGGAGAGAGAGAGAGAGGGAATCCCCCCCAGGGGCCCGGTGTAAAGGAGCAGAGGAGAGAGAGAGAGAGAGAGAGAGGGAATCCCCCCCAGGGGCCCGGTGTAAAGGAGCAGAGGAGGGAGAGAGAGAGAGAGAGAGGGAATTCCCCCCAGGGGCCCGGTGTAAAGGAGCAGAGGAGGGAGAGAGAGAGAGAGAGAGGGAATCCCCCCCAGGGGCCCGGTGTAAAGGAGGAGAGGAGGGAGAGAGAGAGAGAGGGAAATATAATCAAGGAGTGACGTCACAGGACGGCAGGTAGGTGATTGGTTGGTGAGTATTACAGTTTTTATTTGCTCTCTAAGCTAGGTCAGTGGTTTAGACTAGGAGTTGGGAAACTATAACTTGCTATTACTTTATTAAATTAATAACTTAAACTAGATAAACTAATTGGTTAATAAAACTAAAAATATCGAATAAATAAAAACTTCAACTAATTAAATATATAAAACAAGGTTAGATTGGGATGACAGGGCATGTGATGTGTCATATCTGCAGCATGTGGGAGTTTGTGGAGAGCAGTGAGATCCCGAGCAATCACACCTGCAGTCAGTGTCTGCAACTCGAGGAACTTCAGCTCAGAGTTGTTGAGCTGGAGTCTGAGGTGCAGACATTGCGATGCATCAGGGAGGGGGAGAGTTATCTGAACACTTTGATCCAGGAGGCAGTCACACCCCTTCGATTAGGTAGTAGTTTAGATTTGATCAGTGGTCAGGGACAGGAGGATGTGTCTGTGAGTCAGGCAGGTGAGGGGACCCAGGATACAGTGATGGAGGAGCCTCAGCCTTTGACCTTGTCCAACAGGTACGAGGTACTTGCTACCTGTATGGATGAGAACAAGGATTGCAGGGAGGATGGACAAACTGACCACAGCACCGTGGTACAGGAGGCCATTCAAGTGGGGGGAGTAAAGAGGAAAGTGGTAGTGTTAGGCGACAGTATAGTCAGGATACTGTATAATCATAGATACTGTTCTCTGAAGTATCGACCGGGAATCCCGAAGGCTGTGTTACCTGCCGGTGCCAGGGTTAAGGATATCTCCTCTCAGCTGTAAAGGAAATTGGAGCATGAGGGGGAGGATCCAGTTGTCATGGTCCACGTAGGAACCAACGACATAGGTAGAACTAAGAATGAGGTTCTGCTGAGGGAGTTTGAGGAGCCAGGGTCCAAATTAATAAGCAGAACCTCAAAGGTAATAATCTCTGGATTACTACCTGAGCCACGTGCAAATTGGCACAGGGTCAAACAGGTGTGGGAGACAGGGGTTTCGATTCATGGGGCACTGGCACCAGTACTGGGGAAAGAGGGAGCTGGTCCATTGGGACGGACTCCACTTAAACTGGGCTGGGACCAGTGTCCTGGCGAATCGAATAACGAGGGCTGTAGATCAGGCTTTAAACTATAAAGGTAGGGGGAGGGTTCAGGTGAGGGAAAATTTATAACTGTAAAGAGAAAGGTCAAGGCTGTAGAGCAGTGTAGCGATTTGGGTAAAGATAAACAGACTGTGTCAGGAAGGGACAGGGAGTTCAACGGTAACAGTGCATCAGTGAACAAGGTCAAATCAGGGAAAAATAGTAAGAAGTTAAAGTTAAAGCGCTTTATCTGAATGCACAAAACATTCGTGACAAGATAGACTAATTAATGGCACAAATAGAGATAAATGGGTTTGATCTAATAGTCATTACTGAGACGTGGTTGCAAGGTGACCAAGGTTAGGAACTAAATATTCCAGGGTACTTGACTTTTGGAAAAGACAAACAAAATGGAAAAGGGGTGGGGGGTGGGGGGATAATAAAATATATTATAAGGAGAGTGGTGAGAAAGGATCTTGGATCGGAAGATCAGGAAGTAGAATCAGGATGGGTGGAGATAAGAAATAACAAGGGCAGAAAACACAGGTGGGAGTAGTTTATAGGCCCCCTAACAGTAGTTATAGTGTTGGCCAGCATATTAATCAAGAAATAAGAGGAGCTTGTAATAAAGGTAATGTAATAATCATGGGGGAACTTTAATCTTCATTGTAGACTAGGCAAATTAAATTGGCAAAAGTAGTTTTCAGGACAAGTTCATGGAATTCATTCAAGACAGTTTTCTAGAACAATACCATGTGGAACCAACCGGGGAACAGGTTATTTTAGATCTTGTCTTGTGTAATGAGACAGGGTTAATTAGTAATCTCATAGTAAAGGATCCTCTAGGGGAGAGTGATCATAATATGATTGAATTTTGCATTGAGTTCAAAAGTGACGTACTTAAGTCCGAAACTAGAGTCTTATACTTAAACAAAACCAATTACATAGGTATGAGAGGCGAGTTGGCTAAAATAGATGAGGAAATTAGATTAAAAGATATAACAGTAGATAAGTAATGGCAAATATTTAAAGAAATATTTCATCATTCTCAACAAATATGCATTCCATTGAGAAATAAAAACTCCACGGGAAAAGTGATCAATCCGTGGCTAACTAAAGAAGTTAAGGATGGTATTAAATTAAAAGAAGAGGCTTTTATTGTTGTAAAGAAGAGTAGTAAGCCTGAGGATTGGGAGAGTTTTAGAAACCAGCAAAGGATGACCAAAAAATTGATAAAGTGGGAGGAAATAGAATATGAGAGTAAACTAGCAAGAAATATAAAAACAGATTGTAAGAGCTTCTACAAGTATGTAAAAAGGGCGAGATTAGCGAAAGTAAACGTGGGTCCCTTAGAGGCAGAGACAGGAGAAATTATAATGGGGAATCAGGAAATGGCAGATGCGTTAAACAAATATTTTTTATCTGTCTTCAGAGTAGAAATCACAAAAAACATACTGGAAATATTGGGGAACCAAGGGTCGAATGAAAGTGAGGAACTTAAAGTAATTAATATTAGTAAACAAAAAGTACATGGACTAAAAGCCAACAAATCCCCTGGACCTGATGACCTACATCCTAGGGTTCTAAAAGAAGTGGCTGCAGAGATAGTGGATGCATTGGTTGTGATCTTCCAAAATTCTCTAGATTCTGGAACGGTCCCAATGGATTGAAAGGTAGCAAATGTAACCCCGCTATTCGAGAAAGGAGAGAGAGAGAAAGCATGGAACTACAGGCCAGTTAGCCTGACATCAGTCGTCAGGAAAATGCTGGAATCCGTTATTAAGGATGTGGTAACAGGGCACTTAGAAAATCACAATATGATTAGGCAGAGTCAACATGGTTTTGTGAAAGGGAAATCATGTTTGTCAAATCTATTGGAATTTTTTGAGGATGTAACTAGCAGGGTAGATAAAGGGGAACCAGTGGATGTAGTATATTTGGATTTTCAAAAGGCATTCGATAAGGTGACACATAAAAGGTTGTTACTCAAGATAAGGGCTCATGGGGTTGGATAGAGGATTGGTTAATGGACAGAAAACAAAGAGTAGGAATAAACGGGTCATTTTCAGGTTGGCAGGTTGTAACTAGTGGGGTGCTGCAAGGATCGGTGCTTGGGCCTCAGCTATTTACAATCTATATTAATGACTTTGATGAAGGGACCAAGTGTAATGTATCCAAGTTTGCTGATGATACAAAGTTAGGTGGGAAAATAAGCCGTGAGGAGGACACAAAGAGTCTACAAAGGATATAGACAGGTTAAGTGAATGGGCAAGAAGGTGGCAGATGGAGTATAATGTGGGGAAATGTGAGGTTATTCACTTTGGTAGGAAGAATAGAAAAACTGAATATTTTTTAAATGGTGAGAAACTATTAAATGTTGGTCTGCAGAGGGATTTGGTTGTCCTTGTACACGAAACACAGAAAGTTAGCATTTACAGCAAGCAACAAGGAAATAAAATGTTACGTTAGCCTTTATTGCAAGGGGGTTGGAGTACAACAGTAAGGAAGTCCTGCTGCAATTGTAGGCTTTGGTGAGACCACACCTGGAGTACTGTGTACAGTTTTGATCTCCTTACCTAAGGTAGGATATACTTTCCTTAGAGGCAGTGCAACGAAGGGTTCACTAGATTGATTCCTGGGATGAGACGGTTGTCCTATGAGGAGAGATTGAGTAGAATGGGCTTATATTCTCTGGAGTTTAGAAGAATGAGAGGTGATCTTATTGAAACATATCAGATTCTGAGAGGACTTGACAGGGTAGATGCTGAGAGGCTGTTTCCCCTGGCTGGAAAGTTTAGAACTAGGGGGCTTAGTCTCAGGATAAGGGGTCGTCCATTTAGGACTGAGCTGAGGAGAAATTTCTTCACTCAGAGGGTTGTGAATCTTTGGAATTCTCTATCCCAGAGGGCTGTGGATGCTCAGTTGTTGAGTATATTCAAGGCTGAGATTGATTTATTTTTGAACCCTAAGGCAATCAAGGGTTCTGGGGATCGGGCGGGAAAGTGGATTTGAGGTCGAAGATCAGCCACGATCTTAATGAATGGCTGAGCAGGCTCGAAGGGCTGTTTGGCCTACTCCTGCTCCTATTTCTTATGTTTTCTTAAATCTATTGTGGTCGCACATCAGTTGCGCATTGATGGAGTGATGGTCCTTTCGATTAACGAATACTGCTGGTTCATGTGGTGGTCCTTGGATTGCCATTTATGTGCAATCAATTGTGTCCTGGACCCGTGGGGAGCCAGCCAGAGAGGAAAAATCCAGTACCTGCATCTTCTGGCTGATGTTGTCATGGGGGAAGTTCATGTAATCGGACTCCGTGGCAAACAACCCATCCGTCACCTGCCTAGGACACCTTTTTTTCCCTTTGTTCATGGGATGTGGGCGTCGCTGGTGAGGCCAGCATTTATTGCCCATCACTAATTGCCTTTGAGAAGGTGGTGGTGAGCCGCCTTCTTCAACTGCTGCAGTCCATGTGGCGAAGGTTCTCCCACAGTGCTGTTAGGTCAGGAGTTCCAGGATTTTGACCCAACGACGATGAAGGAACGGCGATATATTTCCAAGTCGGGATGGTGTGTGACTTGGAGGGGAATGTGCAGGTGGTGTTGTTCCCATATGCCTGCTGCCCCTGTTCTTCTAGAAGTCGTGGTTTTGGGAGATGCTGTCGAAGAAGCCTTGGCGAGTTGCTGCAGTGCATCCTGTGGATGGTACACCCTGCAGCCACGGTGTGCCGGTGGTGAAGGGAGTGAATGTTTAGGGTGGTGGATGGGGTGCCAATCAAGCGGGCTGCTTTGTCTTGGATGGTGTCGAGCTTCTTGAGTGTTGTTGGAGCTGCACTCATCCAGGCAAGTGGAGAGTATTCCTTCACACTCCTGATTCGTGCCTTGAAGATGGTGGAAAGGCTTTGCGGAGTCAGGACGTGAGTCACTTGCCGCAGAATACCCAGCTTCTGACCTGCTCTTGTAGACACAGAATTTATGTGGCTGGTCCAGTTAAGTTTCTGGTCAATGGTGACCCCCAGGATGTTGATGTTAATGCCATTGAATGTCAAGGGGAGGTGGTTAGACTCTCTCTTGTTGGTGATGGTCATTGCCTGACACTTGTCTGGCGTGAATGTTACTTGCCACTTATCAGCCCAAGCCTGGATGTTGTCCAGGTCTTGCTGCATGTGGGCACGGACTACTTCATTATCTGAGGGGTTGCAAATGGAACTGAACACTGTGCAATCATCAGTGAACATCCCCATTTCTGACCTTATGATGGAGGGGAGGTCATTGATGGAGCAGCTGAAGATGGTTGGGCCTAGGACACTGCCCTGAGGAACTCCTGCAGCATTGTCTTGGGGCTGAGATGTTTGGCCTCCAACAACCACTACCATCTTCCTTTGTGCTATGTACGACTCCAGCCACTGGAGAGTTTTCCCCTGATTCCCATTGACTTCAATATTACTAGGGCTCCTTGGTGCCGCACTCGGTCAAATGCTGCCTTGATGTCAAGGGCAGTCACTCTCACCTCACTTCTGGAATTCAGCTCTATTATCTCTGTTTGGACCAAGGCTGTAATGAGGTCTGGAGCCGAATGGTCCTGGCTTGACTGGGCTTGGTTTGCCTTTGTTGTGTGCAGTACCTGGTTGTCCATCCAGTTTTATTCTTATTATGATTTTTTGTAGCGAGATTGTACAACTGAGTGACTTGCTAGGCCATTTCAGAGGCCGATTAAGAATCAACCACATTGCTGTAGGTCTGGATTTACATATAGGCCAGACCGGGTAAGGACGGCAGTTAGTGAACCAGATGGGTTTTTACGACAAAACCTATACACTTATTTGCCGAGGATTGTTAAACCCTGGAGATGTCACCGGTTGAGCCCTGCAAGGAGCCAGAGGCAAATAAATTCAGGGTTGTGGTTACTTTCAGTGTGACGGGCAATGCGTGGCCACCAGGTCTAGCCGGGAGCAGCTCTTCCCGGAGGAGGCTGCAGATATCTGCGACCACCTTGCGACTCAACCTGAGCCTGTGTAGGTACTGCTCCTCAGAGAGGTCTAGGTAGCTCAGCCCCTGCCTGTAGACCCTCTCACGTGGGTAATGCCTTCCGCGGCCTCGGCCCCGTTCTTACTCCCCTCTCTGCTGTTCTCCAGATCCGTGTTGCACACCTCTGACTTGTGCACCTACAGATCCCAGGACGACACGACATGCCTGACCTGAATGGTGTTTTTCCTCCTCCTCAGATGTGCTGTGGAATAGTTCCATTGTGTTTCCCCTCCACCCCCCCCCACCCCAATTCTGATCTTGTCAGTTTGATGGGGTCCAAAATGTTGGTAAATTTGACTGAACACAAGAATTCTCAGACTCAACAAAGAAACCTCAGTCTAAACACAAAGAACTCCCAGCCAAACGAACTGAGTGACCAGCTGTAAAACCTGACCTTTTATGGCGATGTCTCAATCGCAGGTTTAAAGGTCCAAATGAGCGTCTTTCAGAAGCCATGGGAAACATGGGCAGGAGAAGTTAAATCTGTTTCTGTTGAAGAATGGACGAAAAATTAAGTAGCTGAACTGTTTAAATGACCGACATTGCCCCTTTAACAATCGGCCCGCCGGTTTTAAGTGGGGACGGGACTTCTGGGTTTCAGACGTGCGCACACATCCTAACACGCTTGGGCTAAACCCGAAAGTGGGCGCATTGAAGCCCGGATGGGGTCTTGCTTCCAACTTCTGTCATTTTGAACTCACACCCACTCCCAACCCACCCGGTTCTTGGGGGTTAAAATTCCCCCATAGTTTTCCTTGTCGTATTTGATCAGCTGTGCCTGTTCCTTCCATCATAACCTTCAATCCTGTTCTTAAATCCTTGATTCTGGCCCCTTGTGCATCCTTCCTCCCTTTGCTCCACCATTGGCGGCCGTGCCTTCAGCCACCTTGTTCTAGAATTCTCTTCCTAAACTCCTTTGCCTCTCCTCCCTCTCCTCCTTAAAACCCACCCCTTTAACCAAGCTTTTGGCCACCCCTCCTAATAACTCCTTTGGCTTGTTATCAAATTTTTTCCTTAAACCTCTGTGACGCTCCTTGGGATGTTTTTCTACATTAAAGTGCTACATAAATGCAAGTTGTTGTTGTTAAATAGAATTTATTAAGTTTTAAAAGTTGCTAATTGGCACACCGTTAATTGTGTTTGCACAGTCTGTTCCACATTTCAATAACTATGTTCAGAAAAAATATTAATATCTGTGCAATGGACAGGGGCCAGGTCTGTTGCCATTATAACAGGTGACCACTGGACATTACAGAAGACTCTGGGTGAGAAATTGGGCCATGTAACGCCCGTTGTTTCAGCACTACGCAGCCTCCCGAAGTGCCAAGGTGGCGCCTTGGCTGTGCACGCATGTTTCCAGTGTGACGTGCGCCGGACGCCATCTTGTTATAGGTATTAGCGCAGGCACAAACACCGAATGCAGGCTGCATGTAAAGTAAGGAGAAAATGGATACAGTGTGCAACACTGATTTAAAGTGATAGACACCATTTTGGAACATGACGCTCAACTCAACACACAGTCTTAACCCCGACCATCTGAACTTGTCTTAGAGTGCCTGGAGGAATCCCCGCCCCACCCCACCAGCGCTATTTAAAGGGACCATGCAGGATTTACAGGTTAGTGGCTGGTTTATTGCTTCTGGTTGCCAAGACATTTGTAACTGTTTTTGGAGGTCTCCTACACTTGAATACTAGGACACGGGGACATAGCCTAGCATTTAGAGCCAGGACGTGCAGGAGTGAAGTTAGGTAACGCTTCTACACGCAAAGGGTGGGAGAAGTTTGGAACACTCTTCTGCAAACGGCAGCTGATGCTAGCGCAATTTTAAATTCTAAATCTGAGATTGATAGATATCTGTAAACCAAGGGTATTAAGGGATATGGGGCTAAGGCGGGTATATGGAGTTTGGTCACAGGTCCACCATGATCTCATTGAATGGCGGAACAGGCTCGAGGGGCTAAATGCCACTTGCTGCCTCCTGATATGCGCCACCTCCTCCTGCAAGAAAGCGGGACGTGTATCTGGGTGATGTGCCTGTCATGGTTGAATAGCTGCCAGTGTGTGTGGCCTGTGAGTTGTGGGCGGGCGGCTTGAAACAGTGGTAATGTGTAAGGATGAGAGGAAACATCTGATTGGAAGAGTTGAGTACTGATGGAAAGAGTTTATTGGTATGCGGGTGATGGGGGGGTGTAGTGCATGGAGCAGTGGATGAGGGTGGTGGTGCAGTTGGTAGGAGATGCCACTTGACAGTTGACCTCACTCACCTTGACTACTCGTGTCAAAGCATTGAACTTCTTCCTGCACTGCATCCATGCTCGTGGTGCTGTACGCCTGGCATTGACTTCGTCCCCCACTGCCTCCCACTGCCTTTTGGGTATATGTCTGGAGGGCCTCTTACACCCCCCAACCCTCCATGGATGTAGGATGTCCCTCCTTCTGTCAACCTCTTGCACCAAGGCCTGTAGTGCATCATCAGAGAACCTTGGTGCACGCACTCTCGCAGGCCTGGTACCAACTCAGATCGGCAGATTGGCGAGGTCTGGCGTGCAGATTGGAGGATGTGGGATTTAGTAGTGTACAACCTTTATTCAATGTTTTAACATAACTCATCAGTTTGTAAACATAGGGACGGGACTTGCATCTGTGTTTTGTGATGTCTGATCTCTGTTCAGACTCCGTGCAGACAGCAGACTGTTATTTTCAGCGAATATCAGGTACCGCCTACCTTTAAGAGATTTTAAGTGACATCCTCCCTTTAAGAGATTGGGGCTCCCCCTGCTGGTGGAAAGTGAGAATTACACTGAATCGTCAAGTCAACACTAATTTCCAAGGCTGCTTGAAGGTAAATCCTCAGGCCGGACAAAAGTCTCATCCTGCCTGCACAGGAGCCATCAGGCATGGATTAATAGTGGGTCGTGCTACCCGCGCCCAAAAATAGGCCCTATCCAATTTTTTTTTTCCCCCCCACAGTATTGTATGGACCAAAGGCAGAGTGGCTAAATATCACATCTTATCCTGCACTCTTGTAAACTAAAGTGGGCGGAGGTGGGTGGTGAATATGTCAATTGATGACTAGCGCTGATGGCTTTTTACAGACAGTACATTGTAACTGAAAAAAACGGGCTGCTCATTGTCCTCTCCTGCCTCTTCATTCTGTCCTCTTTATTGAGGTCAGTCTTTCCATTTCTTTTGCTCCCTTTCTTTTTGCTCAAGCAGCAACGTAGTCGAACCATAATGAATGAGCAGTATTGAAATAATTTGTTGCTGGATGTGACCCCTTATTATTGTGTTGATGTGTTTAAAAAATTCACCTCTCCACTTCCTTTCTCCTCTGAGCAGAAATCACAGTGATTTATCTGCAGTTCATACTAAGACTGCTCCAAGTAGAATGTTAACACATTTATGTTGAAACGTATTTAACAGTTGATAAAACACAAGCATCTTCAAGAACCAAACTCAAAATGGCTCTGAATGTCACAATGAGTCTCTGATTGCTGAGGGCCCAATTGCCATGTGGCCCGTGGTTTATTTTAGGTACAGAAGGGAGTGCTTCGTATGGCAGGCTGTACTGGGAAAAGGAACAAACTGCAAAGAGAGGCCCACTGTAAAATGGTCCCGGTTGCTCAAGGAGTGACCTCAGTGTAACCTCAGAGACTCGTCCATCACATCTTACTGGCCCGGAGACTGTCAGAGTGATGGGAAGATATGCCCGTTTGACAATTTAATTACGACATATTCAAGAGAGAGACTTTCTCTAAAAGCCAGCTATCACGAATTGTAAAATCTGTGCTAGTTTATATTTAATACACTAAAAAAAACACTAGCAGGATTCAGCAGACTGATTTTTTTTTACTTCAACAAGGAGATAGTTGCTTTTGTTCTTGTGAGTTATACAAGATCGCAAGATAGAAAATGGGAAAGCACAATCAGCTCATCTTAGCTCCAGAAAGACCTGACAATCCTCCATCATGGCATCCAACTGGTTCTTAAATAATTCAGGGCTTTGGCTCCCACTACCTTACCCAACTATTCCTTGTGTTGATCTGTTTTTTTCGCTATATAAATGCAAGTTGTTTGTGTGAAGAACTCCACAATATCAGCTCTACATTTGTATTTTTAATTAAAATTTGGCTCAGAGTTCATGTCCTTACTTTCAAATCTCTCCATGGCCCTGCCCTGCCTTCACGATCTCCCCCTGCCTTACCTCTCCACACGTGCCCTTCACTCCTCTAACACAGGACTTCTCCATACAGCTTGCTCCCTCCGCTGCACCACTCATCCAATCACTATGCTCATGTCCTTTGGAATTTTCTACCAGTTCCCTCTATCTGGCCACCCTCTCTCCCTACTCTCTATCTGGCCACCCTCTCTCCCTACTCTCTATCTGGCCACCCTCTCTCCCTACTCTCTATCTGGCCACCCTCTCTCCCTACTCTCTATCTGGCCACCCTCTCTCCCTACTCTCTATCTGGCCACTCTCTCTCCCTATTCTCTATCTGGCCACCCTCTCTCCCCACTCTCTATCTGGCCACCCTCTCTCCCTATTCTCTATCTGGCCACCCTCTCTCCCTACTCTCTATCTGGCCACCCTCTCTCCCCACTCTCTATCTGGCCACCCTCTCTCCCTATTCTCTATCTGGCCACCCTCTCTCCCTACTCTCTATCTGGCCACCCTCTCTCTGGCCATCCTCTCTCTATTTCTATTTGACAATACTCCCTCCCTACTCTCTATCTGGCCACCCTCTCTCCCTATTCTCTATCTGGCCACCCTCTCTCCCCACTCTCTATCTGGCCACCCTCTCTCCCTACTCTCTATCTGGCCACCCTCTCTCCCTACTCTCTATCTGGCCACCCTCTCTCCCTACTCTCTATCTGGCCACCCTCTCTCCCTACTCTCTATCTGGCCACCCTCTCTCCCTACTCTCTATCTGGCCACCCTCTCTCCCTACTCTCTATCTGGCCACCCTCTCTCCCTACTCTCTATCTGGCCACCCTCTCTCCCTATTCTCTATCTGGCCACCCTCTCTCCCTACTCTCTATCTGGCCACCCTCTCTCCCTATTCTCTATCTGGCCACCCTCTCTCCCTACTCTCTATCTGGCCACCCTCTCTCCCTACTCTCTATCTGGCCACCCTCTCTCCCTACTCTCTATCTGGCCACCCTCTCTCCCTACTCTCTATCTGGCCACCCTCTCTCTGGCCATCCTCTCTCTATTTCTATTTGACAATACTCCCTCTCTACTCTCTATCTGGCCATCCTCTCTCTCCACTCTCTACATGGCCACTTTCCTTCTCTACCCACTATCTGGCCATCCTCCCTCTCCGCTCTCTCTATCTGGCCATCCTCCCTCTCTACTCTATCTGGCCACCCTCACTCTTTACCCTCTATCCGGCCATCCTCCCTCTCTACTCTATCTGGCCACTCTCCCTCTTTACTCACTATCTGGCCACCCTCTCTCTCTACCCTCTATCTGGCCACCCTCTGTCCCTACTCTCTATCTGGCCACTTTCCCTCTCTACCCACTATCTGGCCAACCTCCCTCTCTACCCTCTATCTGGTGACCTTCCCTCTCTGCTCTCTATCTGGCTATCCTCCCTCTCTACTCTCTATCTGACAGCAATCTCTCTCTACTCTCTATCTGGCCACCCTCCCTCTCTAACCTCTATCTGACCATCCTCCCTCTCTACTCTCTATCTGGGATCCTCCCTCTCTACTCTCTATCTGACCACCCTCCCTCTCTACTCTCTATCTGGCCACCCTCTCTCCCCACTCTCTATCTGGCCACCCTCTCTCCCTACTCTCTATCTGGCCACCCTCTCTCCCTACTCTCTATCTGGCCACCCTCTCTCCCTGCTCTCTATCTGGCCACCCTCTCTCCCTACTCTCTATCTGGCCACCCTCTCTCCCTACTCTCTATCTGGCCACCCTCTCTCCCTACTCTCTATCTGGCCACCCTCTCTCCCTATTCTCTATCTGGCCACCCTCTCTCCCTACTCTCTATCTGGCCACCCTCTCTCCCTATTCTCTATCTGGCCACCCTCTCTCCCTACTCTCTATCTGGCCACCCTCTCTCCCTACTCTCTATCTGGCCACCCTCTCTCTGGCCATCCTCTCTCTATTTCTATTTGACAATACTCCCTCCCTACTCTCTATCTGGCCACCCTCTCTCCCTATTCTCTATCTGGCCACCCTCTCTCCCCACTCTCTATCTGGCCACCCTCTCTCCCTACTCTCTATCTGGCCACCCTCTCTCCCTACTCTCTATCTGGCCACCCTCTCTCCCTACTCTCTATCTGGCCACCCTCTCTCCCTACTCTCTATCTGGCCACCCTCTCTCCCTACTCTCTATCTGGCCACCCTCTCTCCCTATTCTCTATCTGGCCACCCTCTCTCCCTACTCTCTATCTGGCCACCCTCTCTCCCTATTCTCTATCTGGCCACCCTCTCTCCCTACTCTCTATCTGGCCACCCTCTCTCCCTACTCTCTATCTGGCCACCCTCTCTCCCTACTCTCTATCTGGCCACCCTCTCTCCCTACTCTCTATCTGGCCACCCTCTCTCCCTACTCTCTATCGGGCCACCCTCTCTCTGGCCATCCTCTCTCTATTTCTATTTGACAATACTCCCTCTCTACTCTCTATCTGGCCATCCTCTCTCTCCACTCTCTACATGGCCACTTTCCTTCTCTACCCACTATCTGGCCATCCTCCCTCTCCGCTCTCTCTATCTGGCCATCCTCCCTCTTTACTCTATCTGGCCACCCTCACTCTTTACCCTCTATCCGGCCATCCTCCCTCTCTACTCTATCTGGCCACTCTCCCTCTTTACTCACTATCTGGCCACCCTCTCTCTCTACCCTCTATCTGGCCACCCTCTGTCCCTACTCTCTATCTGGCCACTTTCCCTCTCTACCCACTATCTGGCCAACCTCCCTCTCTACCCTCTATCTGGTGACCTTCCCTCTCTGCTCTCTATCTGGCTATCCTCCCTCTCTACTCTCTATCTGACAGCAATCTCTCTCTACTCTCTATCTGGCCACCCTCCCTCTCTAACCTCTATCTGACCATCCTCCCTCTCTACTCTCTATCTGGGATCCTCCCTCTCTACTCTCTATCTGACCACCCTCCCTCTCTACTCTCTATCTGGCCACCCTCTCTCCCCACTCTCTATCTGGCCACCCTCTCTCCCTACTCTCTATCTGGCCACCCTCTCTCCCTACTCTCTATCTGGCCACCCTCTCTCCCTGCTCTCTATCTGGCCACCCTCTCTCCCTACTCTCTATCTGGCCACCCTCTCTCCCTACTCTCTATCTGGCCACCCTCTCTCCCTACTCTCTATCTGGCCACCCTCTCTCCCTACTCTCTATCTGGCCACCCTCTCTCCCTATTCTCTATCTGGCCACCCTCTCTCCCTACTCTCTATCTGGCCACCCTCTCTCCCTACTCTCTATCTGGCCACCCTCTCTCCCTACTCTCTATCTGGCCACCCTCTCTCCCTATTCTCTATCTGGCCACCCTCTCTCCCCACTCTCTATCTGGCCACCCTCTCTCCCTATTCTCTATCTGGCCACCCTCTCTCCCTACTCTCTATCTGGCCACCCTCTCTCCCTACTCTCTATCTGGCCACCCTCTCTCCCTATTCTCTATCTGGCCACCCTCTCTCCCCACTCTCTATCTGGCCACCCTCTCTCCCTATTCTCTATCTGGCCACCCTCTCTCCCTACTCTCTATCTGGCCACCCTCTCTCCCTATTCTCTATCTGGCCACCCTCTCTCCCTACTCTCTATCTGGCCACCCTCCCTCCCTACTCTCTATCTGGCCACCCTCTCTCCCTATTCTCTTTTTGGCCACCCTCTCTCCCCACTCTCTATCTGGCCACCCTCTCTCCCTACTCTCTATCTGGCCACCCTCTCTCCCTACTCTCTATCTGGCCACCCTCTCTCCCTGCTCTCTATCTGGCCACCCTCTCTCCCTACTCTCTATCTGGCCACCCTCTCTCCCCACTCTCTATCTGGCCACCCTCTCTCCCTACTCTCTATCTGGCCACCCTCTCTCCCTACTCTCTATCTGGCCACCCTCTCTCCCTGCTCTCTATCTGGCCACCCTCTCTCCCTACTCTCTATCTGGCCACCCTCTCTCCCTACTCTCTATCTGGCCACCCTCTCTCCCTACTCTCTATCTGGCCACCCTCTCTCCCTACTCTCTATCTGGCCACCCTCTCTCCCTACTCTCTATCTGGCCACCCTCTCTCCCTACTCTCTATCTGGCCACCCTCTCTCCCTACTCTCTATCTGGCCACCCTCTCTCCCTACTCTCTATCTGGCCACCCTCTCTCCCTACTCTCTATCTGGCCACCCTCTCTCTGGCCATCCTCTCTCTATTTCTATTTGACAATACTCCCTCTCTACTCTCTATCTGGCCATCCTCCCTCTCCGCTCTCTCTATCTGGCCATCCTCCCTCTTTACTCTATCTGGCCACCCTCACTCTTTACCCTCTATCCGGCCATCCTCCCTCTCTACTCTATCTGGCCACTCTCCCTCTTTACTCACTATCTGGCCACCCTCTCTCTCTACCCTCTATCTGGCCACCCTCTGTCCCTACTCTCTATCTGGCCACTTTCCCTCTCTACCCACTATCTGGCCAACCTCCCTCTCTACCCTCTATCTGGTGACCTTCCCTCTCTGCTCTCTATCTGGCTATCCTCCCTCTCTACTCTCTATCTGACAGCAATCTCTCTCTACTCTCTATCTGGCCACCCTCCCTCTCTAACCTCTATCTGACCATCCTCCCTCTCTACTCTCTATCTGGGATCCTCCCTCTCTACTCTCTATCTGACCACCCTCCCTCTCTACTCTCTATCTGGCCACCCTCTCTCCCCACTCTCTATCTGGCCACCCTCTCTCCCTACTCTCTATCTGGCCACCCTCTCTCCCTACTCTCTATCTGGCCACCCTCTCTCCCTGCTCTCTATCTGGCCACCCTCTCTCCCTACTCTCTATCTGGCCACCCTCTCTCCCTACTCTCTATCTGGCCACCCTCTCTCCCTACTCTCTATCTGGCCACCCTCTCTCCCTACTCTCTATCTGGCCACCCTCTCTCCCTATTCTCTATCTGGCCACCCTCTCTCCCTACTCTCTATCTGGCCACCCTCTCTCCCTACTCTCTATCTGGCCACCCTCTCTCCCTACTCTCTATCTGGCCACCCTCTCTCCCTATTCTCTATCTGGCCACCCTCTCTCCCCACTCTCTATCTGGCCACCCTCTCTCCCTATTCTCTATCTGGCCACCCTCTCTCCCTACTCTCTATCTGGCCACCCTCTCTCCCTACTCTCTATCTGGCCACCCTCTCTCCCTATTCTCTATCTGGCCACCCTCTCTCCCCACTCTCTATCTGGCCACCCTCTCTCCCTATTCTCTATCTGGCCACCCTCTCTCCCTACTCTCTATCTGGCCACCCTCTCTCCCTATTCTCTATCTGGCCACCCTCTCTCCCTACTCTCTATCTGGCCACCCTCCCTCCCTACTCTCTATCTGGCCACCCTCTCTCCCTATTCTCTTTTTGGCCACCCTCTCTCCCCACTCTCTATCTGGCCACCCTCTCTCCCTACTCTCTATCTGGCCACCCTCTCTCCCTACTCTCTATCTGGCCACCCTCTCTCCCTGCTCTCTATCTGGCCACCCTCTCTCCCTACTCTCTATCTGGCCACCCTCTCTCCCCACTCTCTATCTGGCCACCCTCTCTCCCTACTCTCTATCTGGCCACCCTCTCTCCCTACTCTCTATCTGGCCACCCTCTCTCCCTGCTCTCTATCTGGCCACCCTCTCTCCCTACTCTCTATCTGGCCACCCTCTCTCCCTACTCTCTATCTGGCCACCCTCTCTCCCTACTCTCTATCTGGCCACCCTCTCTCCCTACTCTCTATCTGGCCACCCTCTCTCCCTACTCTCTATCTGGCCACCCTCTCTCCCTACTCTCTATCTGGCCACCCTCTCTCCCTACTCTCTATCTGGCCACCCTCTCTCCCTACTCTCTATCTGGCCACCCTCTCTCCCTACTCTCTATCTGGCCACCCTCTCTCTGGCCATCCTCTCTCTATTTCTATTTGACAATACTCCCTCTCTACTCTCTATCTGGCCATCCTCCCTCTCCGCTCTCTCTATCTGGCCATCCTCCCTCTCTACTCTATCTGGCCACCCTCACTCTTTACCCTCTATCCGGCCATCCTCCCTCTCTACTCTATCTGGCCACTCTCCCTCTTTACTCACTATCTGGCCACCCTCTCTCTCTACCCTCTATCTGGCCACCCTCTGTCCCTACTCTCTATCTGGCCACTTTCCCTCTCTACCCACTATCTGGCCAACCTCCCTCTCTACCCTCTATCTGGTGACCTTCCCTCTCTGCTCTCTATCTGGCTATCCTCCCTCTCTACTCTCTATCTGACAGCAATCTCTCTCTACTCTCTATCTGGCCACCCTCCCTCTCTAACCTCTATCTGACCATCCTCCCTCTCTACTCTCTATCTGGGATCCTCCCTCTCTACTCTCTATCTGACCACCCTCCCTCTCTACTCTCTATCCGGCCACCCTCCTCTCTACTCTCTATCTGGGATCCTCCCTCTCTACTCTCTATCTGGCCATCCTCCCTCCCTACTCTCTATCTGACCACCCTCCCTCTCTACTCTCTATCTGACCATCCTCCCTCTCTACTCTCTATCTGACCACTCTCCTCTCTACTCTCTATCTGGGATCCTCCCTCTCTACTCTCTATCTGACCTCTCTACTGTCTATCTGACCACCCTCCCTCTCTACTCTCTATCCGGCCATCCTCCCTGTCTACCTGAAAAAGCCTCCTCAAAATGTTTCTCTTCGACTTTCAATTCCTCCTCCTAGCCTCTCTGTGCTTTTCGCCCTGCCTCGTGCTTGGTTCCTACCATATGCCTTTGCCCCTTATTTTAAAGCAATCTGAAATGTCTTTTCTGCACATTATATAGAATTTACATCACAGAAACAGGCCATTCAGCCCATCAGCTCTATGCCAGAGGTTATGTTCCACACGAGCCTCCTCCCACCTTACTTCATCTCACTTTATCAACATATCCTTCTATTCCTTTCTCCCTTATGTACTTATCTAGCTTCCCCTTAAATGCATCTATACTATTGTAGGGTGTTCTGGGGGTGTTCTCACCCTATTGATCGATGCCGATATCGGGTCCCCGGTCTAGCCCAGGAACACCTATACCTCACGGATCGGGGTCCGGGAAAAACGGGACTTATGCTAACGCACCCGGTGATGGATCACGTAGCCAAATAGCACAGAGAACACACAAACTCGGTGTTTGATTTTTGAATTGGAAGGTTGGTTTTATTGTACCGCCAATGCGAAGAAAATGACGATTAAAATGGTCCTACGCAGTACATTGGGTTACACACACACTCCAGTACACTACCCCACTAAACTAAGAGGTTGGTGGGGACCCTGGAGGCACCTTTCACACCCACACACGTGGTCGAGGCTCACCAATCCTTGCGCACTTGCGGGTCTGGCTGACCTGTTTCCTCACGTAGGGTTTGTTGGTTTCGCTGGAAGCCGCTCTCCTCTCTGGAGAGCTCGGGTGGCGGAGGAATCAGCCCAAAAGTCAGGGCTGAGTTGCACGAGTGAGGAATCCAAAAGATAAAAAGAAGGGGGGTTTCAGGCTTTCACTTTTATACCCCTCTCTTACAATAGTTTTTAACGTTAACAAGGTTACTTCAATGCTCATTTAAAAGTTCTTTCAAAGCCTCTTAAAAGTCCTTGATGGGTTTCGATGGCCCCTCGTCTTGCTGCAGTTGCCTCTCTCGATGGGCTATTGTTCTTCGAATTAATGCGGATTGTTGATCACCTGCTATACAGGACTCCTTTTGTATCCAACGTCCAAGGTGTTGATCGGTTTTGCTTTAAAACAAAGACATGGCCCCACCATGTCTGGAGGTGTGATTCACTGGGTGGGGGTTGTTTAATTCAACCTTGCTTTTTTTCCCCACATTCCACTGTGTTTTGTTGATTCGTTTGGTGACCTTTCAACTGCACCTTCCATCTTAGAATCTTGGTCAATGGCCAAATTTTACAGACTCAGGGAAAAGGTGGAATTCACTGATTTCTACACTATTCACCTCAACTACTCTATGTGGTAGCACGTTCCACATTTTAACCACTCTCTGAGTGCCTTTAACATGGACGCATCACAGAGGCATAAGGAAACAAATGAATGCTGAGCCAAAGAAGACAATATTAGGGAGGCCGACCAAAAGCTTGCTAAAAGAGGTGGGTTTTAAGAAAGGTCTTAAAGGAAGAGAGGGAGGTGGAGAGGTAAAGGGGCTTAGGGATGGTATTCCAGACCATGTGGCCTCGTAGCAGATGGGATTGGGAGGACACGCAAGAGGCCAGAGTCAGAGGAACAGAGAGTTCAGGGCAGGGATGTGGTAGCACTTGAGGAGTTATAGACTAAGAAGACCATGGAGGCATTGGCACATAAGGATAAGAATTTTAAATTTGAGGCAGTAGGGGACTGGGACACAAGGTAGGTCAGCGAGAACAGGTGAAGGGGGGGAGGGTCTTGGTGTGAGACGGGATACAGACAGCAGAATTTTGGATGAGCTGAAGTTGGGGAGGCCGGCCAGGAGAGCATTGGAATAGTCAAGTCTGGAGGTGACAAAGGCACGGAGGTGGGTTTCAGCACCAGGTGGGCTGAGGTTGGGGCAGAGGCAGGTAATATTATGATGGTGGCATTAAGGGGTTTTTGTGATGGAGAGGATATGGGGTTGGAAGCTCAGCTTGGTGCTGTGAATAGTCTGGTTCGGCCTGAGACGGTGGCTGGGGTGGGAGAAGGAATCGTTGGCGAGGGTACGGAATTGGTGGTGGTGACTTCGGTCTTTCCAATGTTTAACTGGAGGAAATTGCAGCTTTTCCAACAATGGATGTTGAACGAGCAGCCTGACAGCACAGAGGCGGTGGAAGAGTTGAGAGAGTTAGTGGAGAGGCAGAGCTGCAACAACAACAACAACAACAACAACTTGCATTAATATAGTGCCTTTAATATAGTAAAACACCCCAAGGTGTTTCACAGGAGCATTATCAAAAAAAATTGACACCAACCCACATAAAGAGATATTAGGACAGGTTGGTCAAAGCTTGGTCAAAGATGTAAGTTTTAAGGAGCATCTGAAAGGAGGAGAGAGAGGTAGAGAGGGAATTTCAGAGCTTAGGGCCCATGCAGCTGAAGGCTGTGTACTTGTGGAAGTTGACCTCATGTCAAGAGGCAGCATTTAATGATACAAAATCACATTGACACAAATTAAATGACCAATTAAACAAAGTGAATGAAAAGGCAATTGTATTTTTATCACATCTTCATCAATTCACCGGAATGATACCAGGGCTAAAAGGGTTAAATTATGAGGACAGGTTGCATAGACTGGGCTTGTATTCATGTGAATATAGAAGGTTAAGGGGTGATCTGATTGAGGTGTTTAAGATGATTGAAGGATTTGATAGGGTAGATAGAGAGAAACTATTTCCTCTGGTGGGGGAGTCCAGAACAAGGGGGCATAACCTTAAAATTAGAGCCAGGCCGTTCAGGGCTGATGTCAGGAAGCATTTCTTCACACAAAGGGGAATGGAAATCTGGAACTCGTTCCCCCAAAAAGCTGTTGAGACTGAAGGTGAACTAAAAATTTCAAAACTAAATTTGATAGATCTTTGTTAGGTAAGGGTATTAAAGGTTACGGAACCAAGGTTGTTAGATGGAGTTAAGATACAGATCAGCCACGATCTGATTGAATGGCAGAACAGGCTCGAGGGGCTGAATGGCCTACTCCTGTTCCTATGTTCCTATCTTAACACATCTTTTTAAACAATTCATATACAGGAAACAATTTGAGCAGTGGCTGTTGTTATGCACTTAAACGTGGCAGCCACTTTGTACACAGCAACATCCCACAAACAACAACGAGATAGATGACCAGGTATTCTATTTTCATTGTTTTGGTTGAGAGAGAAATGTTAGCCAGGACACCGGTCACTAGAACTACTGGAACAGGTAGGTAGGGCTTTATCCAACAATGCAGAACTCCCTCAGTACTGCACTGGATCTTCAATTATGTTCTCAAGTTCAAGAGTGGGATTCAGCTCAGAACCTTCTGTCTCAGAGGCAAGAGTGCTATCAACTGAGCTAAGCTGACCAAATGGAAACAGTTGAATGGATTCCCTCGACATCATCCGAACTTTTAACCAGACTTACTGAAGGAGGCGTGGCCCCTTTTCAAGCTTTGAATAACTTCATGCACAACCCAAACAACTTGGGGTTTCCTAAAAGGTGTCATCCTATCGCCGATCCTAATCCCAAAACGATCCAAGAAAACACCCTTAAAATGAAAGGCTCGCATAAGCTTTAATGTTTACATATGAAAGCTTGCCAATTCAAAAACGGGGAGACGTGTTGTTCGTACATGGGACTACCCACCTTTTTTTAATTGGTCATTGAATTTGTGTTATAAGGTCAGGGGTGGGGCTGTTCATAGGCACATAGGAACATAGGAACAGGAGTAGGCCATTCAGCCCCTCGTGCCTGCTCCGCCATTTGATAAGATCATGGCTGATCTGTGATCTAACTCCATATACCTGCCTTTGGCCCATATCCCTTAAAGGAAGAGAGGGAGATGTTTGCTGATGATCCCACATTATTCAGTCCTATTTACAACTCCTCCAATAATGCAGTAGCCTGTGCCAGTCCACAACAGGACTCGGACAACATTCAAGCTTGGGCTGATAAGTGGCAGGTAACGTTTACGCCACATAAATGTCAGGTAGTGGCCACCTCCAACAAGAAAGGGTCCAGCCACCTCCCACTGATCTTCAACAGCACCATCATCACTGAGTCTCCCACCATCAACAACTTGAAGGCTCCCAGAGGCTGAACTGGACATGTTACATGAACACCCTGGCTACAAGGGCAGGTTAGAGGCTGGAAACTCTGTGATGAGTTGGGTACCTCCTGACCCATCAAAGCCTATCCACCAGCTACAAGGCTCAAACCTAGAATGTAATGGAAAACTCTCTAAGGTGTCAGTCATGGCCCATTGGTAGCATTCTTGCCTCTAAGTCAGAAGGTTGTGGGTTCAAGTCACTAATCCAGGGACTTGACTACATAATCTAAGCTGACACTTTAATGCAGCACTGTTGGAGGTGCTGTCTTTTGGATGAGATGTAAAAGAGGGGAGTTCTCCCAGACGTCCTGGCCAATATTTATCTCTCCAGCAACATCACTAAAAACAGATTATCTCATTGCTGTTTGTGGGATCTTGCTGTGCGCGAATTGACAGTGGCCTTTCCTACATTACAACAGTGACTACACTTCAAAAGTACTTCATTGACTGTAATGCGCTTTGGGACGTCCTGAGGTTGTGAAAGGTGCTATATAAATGCAAGTTCTTTTTTTCTTTCATTTTTTACTCATCACTTGCCTGGATGGGTGCAGCTGCAACAACACTCAAGAAATTCAACACCACCTAGGACAGAGCAATCCGCTTGATCAGTGCCCCCACCACTGGACTCAATATCCACCCTCTCCACCACTGACGCAACTGTGGCTGCACCATGTATGATCTATAGGATGCACTGCAACAACTCACCAAGGTTACTTCGACAGCACCTCCCAGCTCCGCAATCTCGACCACCCAGAACAAGTGCAGCAAAATCATGGACAATTAGAGATGGGCAATAAAGATGTGATTTTGCCAGCGTCACTAGCACCCCAAGAATAAAAATAAATTGGATGCAGAGGTCAGTGCACCTGATTTGTGGAGCTCCCAATTGTGTAATAGAAAGAAAGAACTTGCATTTAAATAGCACCTTTCACAACCTCAGGACATCCTAAAGTGCTTTACAGCCAATGAAGTATTTCTTGAAGTGTAGTCACTGTTGTAATGTAGGAAACACAGCAACCAATTTGACACAGCAATCAGCAATGTGATAATGACCAGATGATCTCTTTTAGGTATTGGTTGAGGGATACCAGGAGAATTCCACTGCTCTTCTTCAAAATGGTGCCATGGGATCTTTTACATCCACCTGAGAAGGTAGATGGGGCCTCAGGTTTAATGTGCCATTTGAAAGACGGCACCTCCAACAGTGCGACACTCCCTCAGTACTGCACTGGAATGTTAGCCTAGATTTTGTGCTGAAGTCTCTGGAGTGGGACTTAAACCCACAACCTTCAATGACTCAGAGGCGATAGTGCTACCACTGAGCCACAGCTGACACCAAAATTGCTGAGCAATGTCTTTATTAGGTGCTCAGCCCAGGGAAATCTCAGCAGCTCGTTAGTGCAGTGAGGAACATTTTATTGACCGTGAATCCTTGTGCCAACTTTATTACATAAAAAACAGACTGAATCTGCTCCTTTTCTGCTTTCGAGCTTTAACCAGCGACTTCAATTAACCCTGTCTGAATGTGACTTGCCGATGTTTCCCAGATTTTGACATCACCAGTGCCTGTTTTCTGAAAAACAGCTCTAATTAGATTCATGGAAATGAACCTTAGCAACAAGACACCGCAGAGAGAAAAATTAAAGGAGTTTGTTGCAATGAGAGAGATAAGTGTGGACCTAATTAATTTACCCTGATGCTTGATTAGATCAAAGATAATGTTAGGCCTACCACTGGGAGGTGAGCTGGGTTCCTCTATTCAACTCAATTAGTGACCACCTAGTGACAAAATGAGTCCCTGACCGTTACCATAGTAACATGTCATTAAAAACTTTCGCCCGTCTCTTCTTCATGAAGACGTAATCCAAATCGACAAAGAACAGTCTACATTACGTGATGGAAACATTGTCATAGACCGTGTCACCAGACCCTTTATTGGGAAACTCAAAGCTTTCCTGACACGTCCCTCAGATCAGAGGGGATCGTAGTCCAATGGTAGAATTCTGGGTTTGCTTTCAGAAGGCCGGTTACTGATTTATCATGACTGAATAACTCAAATTCCACTTTTATTAGGCAGAAGAACATTCTGAGGTTGAAGTTCAGGCATATTGACAAGACAAAGTCAGCTTCACTCTTTATGTAACTCATGGCATTGCTGACTTGAGAGTACTTGGTGCCACGTCATGCGGGGAGCTTTACTTTGCATCTAACTATGCGATACATAATGGCACAATGTGCAGATATTTTGGATGTAACCTCATTTATAGAGTTTGTCAAGGTTATAAAAGGTTTTGAGATGGTAAATAGGGATGGGTTATTCCCACTGGTTGGTGTATGGTTCTGGAGGCATCAGTGGTTCCCTGGCACCTTACCCCAGTGGCGATTCTTAATGTGTGAGCCTAGACAGGGAATGTGGCCAGGTTATTTTATTGTGGAGAGCATCACAGCTGTGACCGATCCTTTATTCACCCAGTGTCCATGCACACACACATACACATTACAAGTGTGTGTATATGTACACACACACATTCACATGCACAAGCATGCGTACACACACATGTACAAGTGTACGTACACATGTACAAGCGTATGCACAAACACGTACAAGCGTATGGAAAAAACACATGTACAAGCGTACACATATACATTTTTTTTATTCGTTCATGGGATGTGGGCGTCGCTGGCGAGGCCAGCATTTATTGCCCATCCCTAATTGCCCTTGAGAAGGTGGTGATGAGCCGCCTTCTTGAACCACTACAGTCAGTGTGGTGAAGGTTCTCACACAGTGCTGTTAGGTAGGGAGTTCCAGGATTTTGACCCAGCGACGATGAAGGAATGGCGATATATTTCCAAGTCGGGATGGTGTGTGACTTGGAGGGGAACATGCAGGTGGTGTTGTTCCCATGTGCCTGCTGCCCTTGTCCTTCTAGGTAGTAGAGTTCGTGGGTTTGGGAGGTGCTGTCGTAGAAGCCTTGTCGAGTTCCTGTGGATGGTACACACAGCAGCCACGGTGTGCCGGTGGTGAAGGGAGTGAATGTTTAGGGTGGTGGATGGGGTGCCAATCAAGTGGGCTGCTTTGTCCTGGATGGTGTCGAGCTTCTTGAGTGTTGTTGGAGCTGCACTCATCCAGGCAAGTGGAGAGAATTCTATCACACTCCTGACTTGTGCCTTGTAGATGGTGGAAAGGCTTTGGGGAGTCAGGAGGAGTCACTCACCGCAGAATATCCAACCTCTGACCTGCTCTCGTAGCCACAGTATTTATATGGCTGGTGCAGTTAAGTTTCCGGTCAATGATGACCTCCAGGATGTTGATGGTGGGGGATTTGGCGATGGTAATGCTGTTGAATGTCAAGGGGAGGTGGTTAGACACTCTCTTGTTGGAGATGTTCATTGCCTGGCACTTGTCTGGCACGAATGTTACTTGCCAGTTATCAGCCTGGATGTTGTCCAGGTCTTGCTGCATGCGGGCTCGGGCTGCTTCATTTTCTGAGGGGTTGCGAATGGAACTGAACACTGTGCAATCACCAGTGAACATCCCCGTTTCTTACCTTATGATGGAGGGAAGGTCATTGATGAAGCAGCTGAAGATGGTTGGGCATGGGACACTGCCCTGAGGAACTCCTGCAGCAATGTCCTGGGGCTGAGCTAATTGGCCTCCAACAACCATTACCATCTTCCTTTGTGCTAGGTATGACTCCAGCCACTGGAGAGTTTTCCCCCTGATTCCCATTGACTTCAATTTTACAAGGGCTCCTTGGTGCCACACTCGGTCAAATGCTGCCTTGATGTTAAGGGCAGTCACTCTCACCTCACCTCTGGAATTCAGCTCTTTTGTCCATGTTTGGAACAAGGCTGTAATGAGGTCTGGAGCCGAGTGGTCCTGGTGGAACCCAAACTGAGCATCGGTGAGCAGGTTATTGGTGAGTAAGTGCCGCTTGATAGCACTGTCGACGACACATTCCATCACTTTGCTGATGATTGAGAGTAGGCTGATGGGGTGGTAATTGGCCGGATTGGATTTGTCCTGCTTTTTGTGGACAGGACATACCTGGGCAATTTTCCACATTGTCGGGTAGATGCCAGTGTTGTATCTGTACTGGAACAGCTTGGCTGGAGGCGCGGCTAGTTCTGGAGTACAAGACTTCAGCACTACAGCCGGGATGTTGTCGGGGCCCATAGCCTTTGCTGTATCCAGTGCACTCAGCCGTTTCTTGATACCACGTGGAGTGAATCGAATTGGCTGAAGCATATGTACACACACATGTACAAGCTTACACACACACACACTCTCTCTCCAACAGGAGATAATAGATACAAGAGTGGGAACTGTAGCTGATTTTTCCCTTTCCCTTTCTCTGCTGTGGCCCCTCCAGCTGTTGCCCTGGCTGTGATAAGTCTGTGATTTAAAGGAACGATTAATTGCAATGCAGTAACTTCCAGATGTAGAAATGTGTTTTACTAATTACATGGCTGGCAAAAATAAGTTTCTTTCACTCAGGTGATTTTCATTCTGTGATAAAACTTTCCCTCAGCGCCTTCACCTTCAGCGAGGCAGTGAAACCAGCCCATTACTGGAACAGTTCTCTCTATGAAAGCTAACAAGGGTTATATTATAATCTCACTGCGCACTGTGAAGCAGAACTTTTAAACAGCGGGAGCACGTTCCATTCACTAGCACTTCATAAACTCGATAATAAACTGGCTCTCATCTCCTTGAAAGACACGTGTGCAGTTACCCTGGAAACTGGCTACCTCGAACCTACCCAGCAGACTACTGCATGCGATCGATTGGCTTCACAGTCATTCCGAACAATTTAGTCTCCTGTTTAGTCGATGTTTCTTTTGATTGAAAAGATTCATCGGCAAGAAAGAAGTTTCTGTTAAGCTCCTACTGATCAGACGGCCGGGTCTATTCTCCGCTCTGCAGAGAGGGAGCCTTGCACATCGGACGCACAATTCAGGAAATCATGTACGTGTGAAGCTGGGAAATTACACCCTACATTTTGAGCAATTTGCATTCATTGACGGGGCACCGATTGGTTAAAACTTTTGTCAAGCCCTTTGTTTTAGTGTTCAGCCACAATGAGTTTTGATGGGATTTAGGTCGTCAAGTTGTTTGTGATGAAACCGAAAATATTTTGCCAAATCATATTCTTCATCAATGCCCCTTTAATTCCCAGAGATAACCTTTATTTGTGTGTTACGATTTCTGTCACATCATGCATGTACTTTTCATGACATCTGTACGGGTGCAAATGTAAATAGAGGGCATTAAGTTCCAGTAAGACCATGAGGGTAATTTTACCCTAAACCGCCCGGCAGGAAACTGACAGGATTGAATCTGCTGTCCGTTTTACACGTCGATGGGGAGTAAAATCGGGCGAGGATGTAAAGTGACGTCTGATCTGATCCCATCAGTTTCCAGCCGGGCAGATTAGGTTAAATTTACCCCCACGTGTCCAGAATAACATTACATGCTAATTGGCAAATCAACATGACGGAGACACACTTGGACATTATTAGGTGGGCAGCAGGGAGTATGCCCACACAAGATGCTCTCAATGGCTGCAGGGACTTAATCCATCCAAACCACTGTTTGAAATCCAGCCTCAGTTCCCACATCAACCACTCGTTTTGTAAGATCAGTCTGGTTAGGAGCAGGGTCACTGGACTCGTTGGTGTTTGAGGCTACAAGATTAATTTTTCTTCAGTGAACTGAGTGATTGGATAGGGAACCAAAGTTTCTGAAGGTTATTTTCCACTGATTCTCGGATGCAATAGTAATCAGAGCAACAATTACTGGGGCTCACGCCCAGAACATTCCCCTGCAACTAAGACCACAAGGTGGATCGAGATGAGAGAGAATATTTGACCCATCTTAACTTTTTCATCTAAAAAACCTACAGTTCCTCCATTACAACAACCATGTGTCTCTCCTGGACTAGTTTCGATTGCCTAAGGGGATCGGAGAGGAATTTTCTGGATTTTTTTTTTTCCTCAATTGCTCTGGGTTTATATCTGCTTTATCGCCTCGCCCATGAGATCACATGGCTCCCTCAACTTCTCAATCCTTCCTTCCTCCTTTAAGACGCTCCTTAAAACCTACCTCTTTGACTAAGCTTTTGGTCACCTGTCCTAATATCTCCTTCAGTGGGTTGATGTCATATTTTGTCTGATAACGCTCCTGTGAAGCACCTTGGGACGTTTTACTACATTAAAGGTGCTGTATAAATGCAAGTTGTTGTTGTTTCAGGTGGGGTGGGGTGTGTATATATTGTGATGCACAAGGCATTGCAGTTGAGTGGCACAGGCTGGATGGACCAGTGGGTTGTTTCCTCTCCGTCATTGTTTGCATGTTTGATTAATGAGGCTGAAGTGTTTGCCTTCACTACCCAGAAGACCATTCCATGTATTGATCACTCTCTTAGTGAAGAGGAACTTCCTAACTTTGCCTTTCAAAAGTTTGAACCTGTGGCCCCATGTTCTACTGTCATAGTTTAATTTGAAGTTGTGTTCCAGATTTACATTGTCTAGACAAATGACTGGCCTCGAGTTTACTCACTAGGTTCCTGCTCCGT
Organism: Heptranchias perlo; assembly: GCF_035084215.1. Classification (NCBI taxonomy): domain Eukaryota; kingdom Metazoa; phylum Chordata; class Chondrichthyes; order Hexanchiformes; family Hexanchidae; genus Heptranchias; species Heptranchias perlo. Next base: position 42,187,752 of record NC_090347.1, read on the forward strand.
AATGGCTGCACTGAAGCTTCCATCATGATCCGGGGCCTTCCATATTTGTGCTTGCTGATGGTGCAAGGAGCTAATTGAGACTAATTGATAGAGATTTATTGCACTGATTAGTTAATAACTCTATTAGTTGCATCATACGACCAGCAGAATGGTAGAAGGTGAGCTAGGTGGACCTTGGTCTTTTATCGTCTCACAATTTCTATGTTCCTAAGAGCTAATTAACATTTATTAAAATGAGGAGGAAAGGCATTGGCAATGTTTTAATCACATGACATCCCCTCATTGCACCAATAAATGAGGCATATCTGCTACCAGTCTCACTGATTTGGTGTCATTGGTTGAGGCATAAATGTTGGCTAGGGCACTGGGAGATCTCACCTGGGGATAGATGTTGGCCAGGAAACTGGGAGTTCTCACCTGGGGATAAACGTTGGCCAGGACACTGGGAGAATTCCCCTGGGATAAATGTTGGCCAGGACACTGGGAGATCTCACCTGGGGAGAGATGTTGGCCAGGACACTGGGAGAACTCACCTGGGGATAGATGTTGGCCAGGACACTGGGAGATCTCACCTGGGGATAAATGTTGGCCAGGACACTGGGAGATCTCACCTGGGGATAGACGCTGGCTAGGACACTGGGAGAATTCCCCTGGGATAAATGTTGGCCAGGACACTGGGGGATCTCACCTGGGGATAAATGTTGGCCAGGACACTGGAAGAACTCACCTGCTCTTCCTCAAATAATGCCATGGGATTTTTGCATCCACCTGAGCAGGCAAATGGTGCCTCAGTTTAATGTTGCATCTTAAAGGCAGCACCTTCGATACAGCAACTCTCCCTTTGTACTGCACTGAAGTGTCAGCTTGGATTATGTGCTCAAATCCCAGGAGTGGAATTTGAAGCCACAGCGTTTGGACTCAGATGCAAGAGTGCTGGCAACAGAGCCAAGCTGACCCTTGTAAGTGAGGAAAGCAAACAGAGAAAAATACCAAAGAAAGAAAATCTATTTTCAAGTTGGAAAGGACACAAAATTGGAGATAAAAGTAGAAAATTAATATCAAAGCCTAAAATCCAAACCCAAAAGCCTAGAAGTGTGAGGTAATGCATTTGGGGAGGGCAAACAAGGCAAGTGGTACACAATAAATGGGAGGATACTGAGAGGTGTAGAGGAATAAAGGGACCTTGGAGTGCATGTCCACAGATTGCTGAAGGTAGCAGGACAGGTAGATAAGGTGGTTAAAAAGGCATATGGGATACTTTCCTTTATTAGCTGAGGCATAGAATATAAGAGCGGGGAGGTTATGCTAGAACTGTATAAAACATTGGTTAGGCCACAGCTTGAGTATTGCGTACAGTTCTCGTCACCACATTACAGGAATGATGTGATTGCACTAGAGAGGGTACAGAGGAGATTTATGAGGATGTTGCCACGGCTGGAGAATTTTAGCTGTGAGGAAAGATTAGATAGGCTGGGGTTGTTTTCTTTGGAACAAAGGAGGCTGAGGGGGATTAAGTTGAGGTGTATAAAATTATGACGGGACTAGATAGAGTGGATAGGGAGGACCTATTTCCCTTAGCAGAGGGGTCAGTGACCATAGATTTAAAGTAATTGGTAGAAGGATTAGAGGGGAGCTGAGGAGAAATGTTTTCACCCAGAGGGTGGTGGGGGTCTGGAACTCACTGCCTGAAACGGTGTAGAGGCAGAAACCCCCAACTCATTTAAAAAGTACTTGGATGTGCACTTGAAGTGCCGTAACCTACAGGGCTACAGACCAAGTGCTGGAAAGTGGGATTAAGCTGGATAGCTCTTTTTCAGTCGGCACGGACACGATGGACCGAATGGCCTCCTTCTGTGCCGTAACTGTCTATGATTCTATGAAACCTAATGGGATTTTATAATTAGCATAAAAATAAAAGTAGGAATCTAGCAATGTACAAGCTGTTGAACAAAGTTAAAAATATACTGCAAGCTCTCTCTTTTAGCCCTCGATCGTTTCTTTCACTGGAGAAGCTGGGATTGTTCTCCTTGGAGCAGAGAAGGTTAAGGGGAGATTTAATAGAGGTGTTCAAAATCAATAAGGGTTTTGATAGAGTAAATAAGGAGAAACTGTTTACAGTGACAGAAGAGCTGGTACCCAGAGGACACAGATTTAATTGACAAAAGAACCAGAGGGGAGATGAGGAGAATTTTTTTTTTACACAGAGAGTTGTTATGATCTGGAACGCGCTGCCTGAAAGGGCGGTGGAAGCAGATTCAATAATAACTTTCAAAAGGGAATTAAATAAATACTTCAAGGGGAAAAATTTGCAGGACCATGGGAAAAGAGCAGGGGAGTGGGACTAAATGGACAGCACTTTCAAAGAGGCACAATGGGCCGAATGGCCTCCTTCTGTGCTGTATCATTCTATGATTCACCAAAAGGTGCATCCACTTCCCTCTTGAATTTAATGATTCGATCCAGCTCCAGTGTCTCCCTGAACAGTCTGTTCCATTGTTTCATAGTTCAAACCTTGAGGAGGGAGACTGGAAGTAATTAAGTGAAAACTGATAAAGAGAGGTAAACCTGGACAAAAATTAGAAAAGAGATGCCGGGGGATGAAGATGTTTTTTCGATGTACTATGTATGGAAGAGAAAGGGAAACAATGAGATAGCGCAGCAGATAAACGGTGGGAATTTGTCATTTCTTTTGACAGCAGATATTTGGAGGGGTTGGAGATCTGTCTGAGATCCTGCAGAAAATAGGGATTTGGAAATAAACATAGTTATTACAAACTAGAGGGACTGAATATTCACAAGGCAATTTAATCAACTGGACTCCATCCAGGAGTACTTAGGAAACGAGGGTGGAAGTAAAGCTGTGGCCAAAAGTTTTTGCAGCTCAATAAGCACAGGGGTAGTGCTATGATTGGTAAATAGCTGATTTTCCAGTTCTTAATAAGGTCAGAAACATGACTCTGCTATTATCAGCCTGTTAGGAAAACACTGGAGACTGTTGACAAGGAAACAATTCAAGCGCCTTTGATAAGAGAAAAAGGAACAATTCCAAATGGGTTTGTGCCAAAGCCATTCTGTTTTGTTACTTCCTGTCCTCAAGACACTGACTGAAAGAAAGAAAGAACTTGCATTTATATAGCACCTTTCACAACCTCAGGACATCCCAAAGCGCTTTACATCCAATGATGTACTTTTGAATTGTAGTCACTGTTGTAATGTAGGAAACACGGCAGCCAATTTGGGCACAGCAAGATCCCACAAAAAGCAATATGATAATGACCACAAAATCTGTTTTTAGTGATGTTGGTTGAGAGATAAAATATTGTCCAGGACACTGGAGAGAATTCCCTTGCTCTTCTTTGAAATAGTGCCGTGGGATCTTTTATGTCCACTTGAGAGGGCAGATGGGGCCTCGGTTTAACGTCTCATCCAAAAGACGACACCTCCGACAGTCCTGGGGCTTCGTTCCATGGGTGGCAACAGGTCACTGAAAACTCATCCAAGAGGCCAAAATTCACATTTGAGCCTAGACAGCGAGCATTGACAGGCTAGTCAACATCGGAAGGTATCGCAGCCCAGCCCAATCCTGTTCTCATCCGACATCCACGCACGTGGGATTTTCCAGCAGAAATCCGTGGATAGGGAACAGGAACAGGAACCCAGGCTGATTTTTAAAAGTCTTTGAGGGCTCTCCTCATAATCATCCTGGAGTAAGCATGATGGGAGAAATGGATGTGTCCTTGTCAGATATCAGATAGTGAGCAGGAAGAGGAGCCCCGTCCAAACGCTAAGCTTCTCCACGTGTTTAGCCAGTCCCATGTTTCCTGTACGCCCTTGGTGAACTCTCTCATCATTTTCCCCCTCTTTTACATCAGTTTACCTGGGATATCAGTGATACCTGGGTATTTTGGGCTCTTGATCCCAGCTCCAACTTCTGTTCCAGTGCGTGAAGGATTTCTTTTTTTCCTATTTTCTTGGGATGAAGGACAGGGGAAGTCAGTGAGTCAGTGTCCACACACAGGTTCTTGTGGCGTTTCTTCAATCTGCTCTAATTGGCTTCAGTCTCACTCAAGACTGTGCCTCTTTCTTTCTTTATCATGTCATTTTTGTGTCTGAGTGTTCCTGTGCACTGAGAGTTCATTGTCAGTGTGAAGCAGTTTCAGCTTTGCACCAAGACTAAACTTGTGTAGTGTAAATCTGATATTAAGGCCCGGCCTGACTCTGGAGAGAAGCAAAGTGAAACTCCCTCTTCGTTGGAACCTCGCTACACTCCAGTGTCAGGTCAGGTCCCGACTCCAGATTCAGAGAGTAACTTTAGCATTGATGTGAAGTGAAACCACTTTGCACCAATGCTACAGCTGTAGTATAATTCCATCCCTGTCCTAGTCCCTGGTTGCCCTCAACATACCCAGAAATATCAGGAAAAGAATAGTTGCCTGCTGCTGACGAGGAGACATTTCTCACTTTCATCATGTTGCATAAAGTTGGCTTGTATTCCCTTGAGTTTAGAAGGTTGATGGGTGATCTGATTGAAGTCCTAAAAATGATAAAAGGATTCAATAGGGTAGATACAGAAACTATTTCCTCTGGTGGGGGAATCAAGAACAAGGAGGTGTTATCTTAAAATCAGACCCAGGCCATTCAGGAGTGAAATCAGGAAGCACTTTTTCACAAAATGGGTAGTAGAAATCTGGAAAACTCTCCCTCAAGAGGCTGTGGTTGCTGGGGGTCAATTGGAGCTTTCAAGACTGAGCTTGACAGATTTTTGTTAGATAAGGGTATCAAGGGATATGGATCAAAGGAGGATAAATGGAGTTGAGGTACAGATCAGCCATGATCTGATTGAATGGTGGATCAGGCTCGAGGGGCTGAATGGCCAACTCCTGTTCCCATGAAGCCAAACAAAGTCTGCTGACTTGACAGGTGACATACTTGACGGGTCCAACTTCAGCTGGATGTCACTGTGTTGAGCACAGATTGGCAAAAATCCAATCTGAGCTGAATTGCTGAGTTTCCAGCCAGCTGCTTAGAAAGGTGGGAGACAGTTTTTTTAGGATCGGCAGGAATTCTCTCGGTGCATCACCCGCTCTGCCATCATAGCTTTCGGAGGGAACCATAGATGGGGGGGGGGGAGGGGGGGTGCGGGTAGAAATTCATCGCCGCCCGATTCGGGGGCGAAGGCGGTAGAGTTGCCAACTTCCAGGACGCTTCATCACATAATCCCCAGGCTCGAACCTCCTCTCCCCCACACTCCGTCATTGGTCCGTTTTAAGTTTCTAGCACTTAAGGTTTCCCCATTATGTGAACAGAAGTCCTCTCAGCATGAAGCAGTTTCAATCCAGTTTCAAAACAGGTGCACTGTTTTCCTAGCCAATTGGAGAGGGGACAGACTCATTGTTAACCAATTGGATTAATCTTGACTGTTAGTGAAACAGCTTTTTCCCCCCATCTCCAATATTTTTCTAATTAATAAATTAAAGTGTTCAAAGAAAATTAAAATAAACACAATTTTGTTTAACGCCCCTATGATTTTTCTCCCGGATTGCTTACAGCAGTGCCCAGGAGATTCATCTTCAATTCCTGGAGGGTTGGCAACACTAGAAGGTGGCGGTGCAGCCGCAATGCGTACCCGATCTGGGAGGCACGAGGCCGGCCAGAAATTGGACATCGGGCCTCATCTATCGAATGCGGGCACCTGCTCCGCTCTGGGCAGCCCAACTTCCCAGAGGGGTCCTAAAACAGGCGTTAGGCCCCTCATTAGCACATGCAAGGGGCCTAATGCTTGTTTTAGGCAGCCGCCCTGGACGCCTGAATAAGGGCTTGACCCAATCTCAGGTCAGACGTCTCAAGTATTCACGGGGCGCAGGAGGTTGGTCCTCAAAGTTGGCCGTAAAACGGACAACGAAGTCCGATTTCTAGCCAGGGTTTCCGCCGGACTTACGACGTCAGACCCGAGGACTTTACCAGTGAGTGTTTCTGATCCTAAGGTGGGGTCTGGTGTAAAGGGGTGGGGGGATTCTTTAGATTGAAACTGCTTCATGCTGAGAGGACTTCTGTTCACATAATGGGGAAACCTTAAGTGCTAGAAACTTAAAACGGAAGATGCCGGAAACACGCAGCAGGTCATTTAACACTTGAAAGAATAAGAATGATTAAATGTCTACTCAAAGACCCATCTTTCTCTTTCAGATACTGACCCATTGTGCATTTCCACCTTTTTCTATACTGTGGATGATGCTTGTTTGCTGTGGCTCTGGATCCAGTCTGGGACAGGATCACTCGACTATAGTATAATCAATACTTGTGATATTGCCCTTCCTGTGTATTTTGTTCACTCCTAATCAGTCACATAACGGAGTTTAGAAGAGGATTTTATACAAAGAATCTTTCCCAGAAGGCAGGATATAGCAAGCCCTTGAGAGCACTTTCTTTGCTAATATGTTATATTGATTCTTTGAAATGTTTTTTTTCTGAATGTCTTTGATGAATTGGGATTTAATTGAACTCTGCCTACACTTAAAATAATGGCTGCTTTCTGAAGAGTTTGTGCTGGGCAGAGATTAAAGGGTGACCTCAGTTTGAGTGATGAGGCCTAGGGGATACTGCATGCTGCAATTAGGAACATAGGAACAGGAGGAGGCCATTCAGCCCCTCGTGCCTGCTCCGCCATTTGATAAGATCATGGCTGATCTGTGATCTAACTCCATATACCTGCCTTTGGCCCATATCCCTTAATACCTTTGATTGCCAAAAAGTTATCTATCTCAGATTTAAATTTAGCAATTGAGCTAGTATCAATTGCCGTTTGCGGAAGAGAGTTCCAAACTTCTACAACCCTTTGTGCGTAGAAATGTTTTCTAATCTCACTCCTGAAAGGTCTGGCTCTAATTTTTAGACTGCGCCCCCTACTCCTAAAATCCCCAACCAGCGGAAATAGTTTCTCTCTATCCACCCTATCTGTTCCCCTTAATATCTTATAAACTTCAATCAGATCACCCCTTAACCTTCGAAACTCTAGAGAATACAACCCCAATTTGTGTAATCTCTCCTCGTAACTTAACCCTTGAAGTCCGGGTATTATTCTAGTAAACCTACGCTGCACTCCCTCCAAGGCCAATATGTCCTTCCGAAGGTGCGGTGCCCAGAACTGCTCACAGTACTCCAGGTGCGGTCTAACCAGGGTTTTGTATAGCTGCAGCAGAACTTCTGCCCCCTTGTACTCCAGCCCTCTAGATATAAAGGCTAGCATTCCATTAGCCTTCTTGATTATTTTCTGCACCTGTTCATGACACTTCAATGATCTATGTACCTGAACCCCTAAGTCCCTTTGGACATTCACTGTATTTAACTTTTTACCATTTAGAAAGTACCTTGTTCTATCCTTTTTTGATCCAAAGTGGATGACCTCACATTTGTCTACATTGAATTCCATTTGCCACAGTTTTGTCCATTCACCTAATCTATCAATATCGCTTTGTAATTTTATGTTTTCATCTACACTGCCACCAATCTTTGTTAAGGAACTGTTATGTAATGTGGGGATTTTGTTTCTCATAGGCCCTCTTCCAGGCCCATTGGCAATTTTGCTTATGTTGGTTACTTCAATATCCACTCCCTCCGCACTGTGGCTGCAGTGTGTACTCGCTACAGGATGCACTGCAGCAACTTGCCAAGGCTTCTTCCCCATCACCTCAGCCACCAAGAAGGACAAGAGCAGCAACGTCGTGGGAGCGCCATCACCTCCAAGTCCCCCTCCGAGTTGCACGCCATCCTGACTTGGACACACATCGGCGTTCCTTTGTCGCCATTGGGTCAGTATCCTGGAATTCCCTAGCTAATACCATTGTAGGAGCACCTTATCCACAAGGACTGCAACTATGTTTATTTCCAAATTTATATTTTCTGCAGAAACTCAGACAGATCTCCAGTTGGAGGTACTGCCTTTTAGATGCAACACTAAACTGAGGTCCCATCTGCCTATTCCGGTGGATGTAAAAAGGTAGTGCATTGTTAGAGGTGCTGTGCTTCCAGTGACTGAACACACCAGGTTGTGGAGATGGGTGGGAACTACGAGAAGCTGCTTTTACATTGTAAAACACAGGTCCCAATCCCAATAGTAATGTATGTTTTTCACTCTTTCAGATATATCTCACCTTCAGATAAGACGTTAAACCAACCTGCCCCTCAGGTGGATGTAAAAATCCCATGGCATCTTTCGAAGAAAAGCAGGGGAGTTCTCCCCTGTGTCCTGGCCAATATTTATCCCTCAACCAACATTACTAAAGCAGATTATCTGGGCATTATCTCATTGTTGTTTGTGGGACCTTGCTGTGTGCAAATTGCTTGCCGTGTTTGCCCAAGTAACTTCAAAAGTCCTTCATTGGCTGTAAAGTTCCTTGGGATGACCTGAGGATTTACATAAATCCAAGTTCTTTCTTTACTTATCTCTGCATTTCAACACTCATATCTTTAAAAGCAGCAATCACTGATACTACACTCTGACGTAACCAACACAATTTCCATTTGCCCAATGCTTATAATGCAATAAAAGATCTCAAGTAGCTTCACATGGGAGAGATGGACTGAGCAGGAAAGGATTTCGGAGGGTAGTCTGAAGGCATGGTTAGAAAGGTAGATGTTGAGCTGCTTTTTAAAGGCAGGGTGGTTAGGAGCAAGGGTGATGAGGTTTAGTGAGGGAGCCTCAGAGGGAAGGGCCAAGATGGCTTAAAACTCTGCCAGCAAGTGAATAATGCCAGAATTGGGGGGGGTGGGGGAGGAGTTAGAGGGGTCAGGTTTTCAGAGGGGACCAGTGCACAGGCTAGGATGTACGACTAGAGAAGGGTGAAGGTTGAGAGCCAAGTCTATCAGGTGCAGTGACAGTATTCAGAAGTGGGGAGATTGGCTGAGATTTTCTCTTTCTAGCCCAGTTTTGTTGAGCTGAACTGGGGCCAATTGTAAGACCCTTCTGAGACCCCAGTTGAGATCGGATAACTACTAAGCACAAGCCAGGAGTGAAACCTAAAAATTTCAGTCCATGACCCAGTTTTGAATTTCTGTTTTGATCTCATGATGTAAACCAACAGATGCCTCTAATTGAGTACAATTAGCACTAATACAATTATTACTGATATGACTGTCTCAGAGGATATATTGAGCTGAATATTCGTTTTCTTGGTATTGCTGTTTATGTTAATGGTGATTAGCATTGCTTGAGTATATCCGAGTCGCCATATGAAGGGTAGCTCGGTGAGACTGTTGGAGGATAAAATGGACATAGTTTCTACACGTGCTCCTTGGTCTAGGTGAAACCACTACTCAAGGCTACAAAATGGTTTCACATGCATTCGGGAACATGGGTCAGAGCTGCTGTTTCTTTGATTTTAAGGCTTTGCCAAAATTCATGTAACCCTGTAGAGGAGTTTCAGGTATACAAGGGAGCATGGGTAAGAAGTTCAGCCATTTTGAATGACTATAAGAGTATCCATTATGAAAACTTCTGAGGCACTTTTTTATTACAGGGTCTACGTCCAGAACACAGTAATCCATGATATAAATGGCCCGCTCTTAGGGGAACCGATGGCAATGTCGACATAGGGAAATCGGGGTCTATGTATGTTCCCTTGCGTTTGTACTGATGCAACAACTGAGCCTCTAAATAGCAGAGTGCAGTCTGACCGGCACTCGACTGGAAACTAAAATAAGCTGCTTTTATATTGGTGTGTTAGTGGCATTGTTCCCTGATGCGTGGGTCTCTTGCAGCTGTCAGCAACACCAACACTAAAGCTTGCTAAGGCTGGTAGCAGGGAGATCCTGTAAAATACACATCTTCCTGGCCTGCCGGCCTTAGTGAAGCCAGCATGTTTACTTTGGTGTTGCCGCTGACTGTGTGAGGCCAGCATGTTGAGAGCCGCTGTCAGTAACATGTCAAAACAGTAACTAGAGAGAGAGTAGCACTCAATGGTCACTCCCAAGGCGGGTAATTTTCATTTTATTATTCATTCTCAGGGTGTGGGGATCGCTGGCAAGGTCGGCATTTGTTGCCCATCGGTAGTTGCCTTGAGAAGGTGGTTCAGGGCCTTCTTGAACCAGTGGTAGAAGTTTGATACAACTGAGTGGCTTGCTAGGCCACTTCAGAGGGCATTTAAGAGTCAACCACCTTGGTGTGGGGCTGGAGTCACATATAGATCCAGACCGGGTAAGGAGGGCAGGTTTCCTTCCCTAAAGGACATTACTGAATCAGTTGGGTTTTTATGACAATCCGACAGCTTCACGGTCACTTTTACAGTCTGAGATCGCGGGTGGGGCGGGGGGGGGGGATGGTGGTGGGAGCAGTTGGAGATCGGGGGGGGGGGTGCGAGCAGACGGAGATCGGGGGGGATGAGCAGTCAGAGATCGCGGGGGATGCGAGCAGGCGGAGATCGGGGGGGTGGGCAGTCGGAGATTGGGGGAGGGGTGTGAGCAGTCAGAGATCGTGGGGGATGCGAGCAGGCGGAGATCGGGGGGGTGGGCAGTCGGAGATCGCGGGGGGGTGTGAGCAGTCAGAGATCGTGGGGGATGCGAGCAGGCGGAGATCGCGGGGGTGTAGGCAGTCGGAGATCGTGGGGGGGCGAGCAGTCGGAGATCGGGGGGGGGAGGTGAGCAGTCGGAGATCGGGGGGTGAGCAGTCAGATATCGGGGGGGTGGTGGGAGCAGTCGGAGATCGTGGGGGGGAGATGAGCAGTTGGAGATCGGGGTGGTGGGAGCAGTCGGAGATGGGGGGAGTGAGCAGTCAGAGATCGGGGGGGGGTGGTGAGAGCAGTCAGAGATCGGTGGGGGGGTGGTGGGAGCAGTCGGAGATCGCGGGGGGGGGTGAGCAGTCGGAGATCGTGGGGGGGAGGTGAACAGTCGGAGATCACGGTGGGGGGGTGGGGATGAGCAGACGGACCGACCCGCCTCCGTTAAACTTGGAAGTAGGTATTTTGCATCCGGGTTGTGGTCGCGCTGCAAATTTCTATTATTTTAACTTCCCACCCACCCGTTCTTAGGGGTTAAAATTCCCCTCATGTTCTCTGGAGTGTAGTTCAGTAACACAACCACTATATTACTGTACCCCGTACAGTAAATGTAAAAGCACCTCTGGAATACATGCTCCACAGTGTGGTAAAACCATATCAATAGAGTGGATTTACCCATAATAAGGAGCTCATGTGACCAATAGATGAGCATGCCAATATTGAAAGGCTGCATAGCAACCTCAGTAGCCTACCAGCTGTTAAACAGATATCTCCCTCTCCCTCCCACTCCCCATCTGATGCATGAGCCGGATCATCAATGCTTAATGGGTGAACGCACTGTCTGATGTGGAAATAAGCAGGAAGGTCTCAGGTTCAAGACTGTACTGTGTCAGAGGCACTGGGCGGCACAGTGGGTTAGGTACCGATGTTTAACCAATGGGACCTGGGTTCAAACCCATCCCAGTCTAATGGGAGGAAAGAGACTGCCAGCTGTAAGAGCCTGACATGAAATGAGTTTGGGCATCTCAGTAGCAGAAACGTTGCACTAATCATCTCTCACTGGGTGCCTGAAATGGAAATTGTTCCATTCCTCAGCACTAACACCCCTCATCTTAATGGCCAAGTGTGCATAATGAGTTGTCATGATCTAATTGAATGGTGGTACAGGCTTGAGGGGGTGAATGGCCCACTCCTGTTCCTAGTTGGGGTAGTATTAGGTGCACTATAGTTGGAGTCAGTGCCCCAGACTAGGATTAGGGAAAACAAATCAGCCACAGTTTCTCATTGATAGTCAGTGACTGATGCTGCAAAGTGTGTTGTATGTTGGGTTACGCGATCAGGCTCAGATGCAATCAGGGTGTACTGGCCATGTGGGAAACAGGTTAAATTCCCCGAGTGCCCTATGAATGGTTCCGTGGTGCTGTATTGTTGGTCTTGCCCTTTTTCTGTGAGAATTCTGAAGAATCCCGCGCCCTTTAGGGGGAGCCAGTCAGCCCCTGGATGTGAATGTCCCCCTCCCCTTCACATTCGAATAGCCTGCCAAAATTCCCCGGGCAGTCTCACACGAGACAAGGTGCCAGAGGTCCAATGTGGCTTAAAATCTTTGGGTCTTCCTGGGCTAGGAAGAGAAAAAAAAAATCACCCCAGATTCCTGCCCGTGACTGCTATTCGGTGACCCCATGAGTGGGCATCGGATAAGGACAGGGTCGGGCGCGACTGTGATGCACTCCATAGTTGAACAGCCCACCAATATTCACTGTCGAGGATTACACACCAAGGTTGGCTGGTTCTACGAACTACCAGTGTGATTGGCTCCTTAGCAACTGCATCCTGGCCTGAGTCAGCAGCTTCAGAAGGGGAGAGGAGAAAATGGAGAGGGGAGAGGGAAGAACAAAAATGGCTATTTAACCTTTCAAGCGGCGTATAGTTTAGTTATCATCCTGCCAATCTAGGCTTTCAACTGACTGAAAAATAGTCTTTTCACCAATGAAAACCCACTTTTAAAAAAATGGACAGTAGGAAGCTTCAACTGTTTAAGGTCAATTTAAAAGTTTAAATTTCTAAGTTTCTGTCAGGCTTCAGCAGAGAGCTGCTGTAGCAAGTTAATTGGTTAGCTAGATTCAATTGGTACCTGAAGGTGGGGCAGGCCTGACTCATCTGAGTCTCAACTGTAGAAATACAGGGGCCTGTCAGTGCGGACTGCACGGTGTGCGGATACTACACAGTGTGCTGAGAGTTCGGTAAGTGTGGGAGTTGGGGGAAGGAGGTGCTGCTTTGCCTTGCTTTTCCAAACTTTTCCTGCAGAGCGGTAGTGGACCTGAGAGTAGAAGACTGAGATTGTGGAATAAAAGCAGCAGCAGACCTGCACCAAGAGACAACTACTGTGCGACATCACAGGGACTTAACTCCTGGACCTAAGATAATTAAGAAGCAAAAAGTAATCCAAGTGGGACGTCACCAAGGAAGAGGTAAGTGATTGGCTGGTGAGTATTTTCCTGCTGAATTTGTCTAAGGTTAGAGTTTGTGGATTCTCTGGTCTCTGTTGTGTAGTGGGGGACTGCTGTTCAGCAAGAGCCCTTGAGTATACCTTTTTAATTGAAGTGAAATTGGTGGGATTCATTTAATTTGAATTAATTAGTTAAAGGGTAAGTCATGTCAGGACAGCCCAGCCCCGTGTTATGCTCTTCCTGCTCTATGTGGGAAATCAGGGACCCTTCCGGTGTCCCTGACGACCATGTGTGCGGGAAATGCATCCAGCTGCAGCTACTAACAAACCGCATTGCGGCACTGGAGCTGCGGATGGATTCATTAAGGAGCATTCGCGATGCTGAGAACGTCGTGGATAGCACGTTTAGTGAGATGGTCACACCGCAGGTAAAGGTTGTACAGGCAGGAAGTAATTGGGTGACCACCAGGCAGAGTAAGAAGAGCAGGCAGGCAGTGCAGGGGTCCCCTGTGGCCGTCCCCCTCTCAAACAAATATACCGCTTTGGATATTGTTGAGGGGGATGACTTATCAGGGGAAGGCAGCAGCAGCCAACTTCCTGGCACCAGGGGTAGCTCTGCTGCACAGGCTGGGAGGAAAAAGAGTGGAAGAGCTATAGTGGTAGGGGATTCTATCGTAAGGGGAACAGACAGGCGTTTCTGTGGCCGTAAACGTGACTCCAGGATGGTTTGTTGCCTCCCTGGTGCCAGGGTCATGGATGTCACTGAGCGGCTACAGGGCATTCTCAAGGGGGAGGGTGAGCAGGCAGAGGTCGTGGTCCACATTGGGACCAACGACATAGGTAGGAAGGGAGATGAGGTCCTGCATCAAGAATTTAGGGAGCTAGGTAGCAGATTAAAGAGCAGGACCTCAAAGGTTGTAATCTCTGGATTACTCCCAGTGCCACGGGCTAGTGAGTATAGAAATAGGAGGATAGAATAGATGAATGCGTGGCTAAAGAGTTGGTGCAGGAGGGAGGGTTTCAGTTTCCTGGATCACTGGGCCTGCTTCTGGGGAAGGTGGGACTTGTACAAGTCGGACGGGTTGCACCTGAACCAGAGCGGGACAAATATCCTTGCGGGGAGGTTTGCTAGCACTGTTGGGGGGGGTTTAAACTAACTTGGCAGGGGGATGGGATACAGAGTGGAGCTACAATAGGGGGTGATGTGCAGCCAAATATAGAGAAAAAAACAAGTCAGCTTGGAAGACAGGGCAAATATGTGAGGGCAAGGCTGGATGGCATCTATTTTAATGCAAGGAGTCTTGCGAATAAGGTGGATGAACTGAAGGTGTTGATAAACACATGGGAGTATGATATTGTTGCTGTCACAGAGACATGGTTGAGGGAGGGGCAAGACTGGCAGCTCAATATTCCGGGGTACAGAATCTTCAGGCGAGACAGAGGGGGAGGTATAAGAGGAGGGGGGGTCGCAATATTAATTAAAGAATCAATTACTGCCATAAGGAGGGATGATATATTAGCAGGTTCCTCTAATGAGGCCATATGGGTGGAGCTTAAAAACAAAAAGGGGGCAAGCACTTTGATGGGAGTGTACTATAGGCCCCCAAACAGTCAGGGGGAGATAGAGGAACAGATATGTAGGCAAATCTCAGAAAATTGTGCAAATAATAGGGTTATAATAGTGGGGGATTTCAACTTCCCCAATATTAACTGGGATACTCAGAGTGTAAAAGGCTTAGAGGGTACAAAATTCTTAACGTGCATCCAGGAGAGCTTTTTGAGCCAGCATGTCGAAAGTCCTACAAGAGAGGGGGCGGTACTGGACCTAATTCTAGGGAATGTGGCCGGCCAAGTGGTGAGAATGACCATAATTCGGTGAGATTTAAGGTGGTCATGGAAAAGGACAGGGAGGGGCCGGAAATAAAGGTTCTAAATTGGGGGAAGGCCGATTTTAATAGGATAAGGCAGGATCTGGCCAAAATGGACTAGGATCAGCTGCTTGTAGGAAAATCCGCATCGGAGCAATGGGAGTCTTTCAGAAGGGAGATTGAGACCATACAATGGCAACATGTTCCCGTAAAGGTCAAGGGTGGTTCCAAGAACTCCAGGGAACCTTGGATGTCAGGGGATATACGAGAATGGATTAGGAAAAAAAGGAGGGCTTTTGGCAGATACAAAAGGCTAAAGACGGAGGAAGCCCTAGAGGAGTACAAAAAGTGCAGGGGGATACTTAAAAAAGAAATTAGGAGATCAAGGAGGGGCCATGAAATAACACTGGCGAGCAAAATAAAGGAAAATCCTAAGATGTTTTTTAAGTATATTAAGGGTAAGAGGATGACTAGGGAAAAAATAGGGCCCATTAGGGACAAAAATGGCAATCTGTGTGTGGAGCCGACAGATGTAGGAGGGGTTCTAAATGAATTTTTTGCATCTGTTTTCACTATGGAGGAGGACGATGTAGACATAGAAATACGGCAGGGGGACTGTGATATACTCGAACATATTAACATCGAGCGGGAGGAGGTATTGGCGGTTTTAGCAGGCCTAAAAATGGATAAATCCCCAGGCCCGGACGAAATGTATCCCAGGCTACTGTGTGAGGCAAAGGAGGAGATTGCGGGGGCTCTGACACATATATTCAGAACCTCTCTGGCCACAGGGGATGTGCCAGAGGACTGGAGAACCGCTAATGTAATACCATTATTCAAGAAGGGGAGTAGGGAAAAACCGGGGAACTACAGGCCAGTGAGCCTAACATCAGTGGTAGGAAAATTATTGGAAAAAATTCTGAAGGACAAAATTAGTCTCCACTTGGAGAAGCAAGGATTAATCAGGGATAGTCAACATGGCTTTGTCAAGGGAAGATCATGTCTGACTAATTTGATTGAATTTTTTGAGGGGGTGACTAGGCGTGTGGATGAGGGTAACGCAGTGGATGTGGTATACATGGATTTCAGTAAGGCCTTCGATAAAGTCCCCCACAGGAGACTGGTCAAGAAGGTACGAGCCCATGGAATCCAGGGATACAAAACTGGCTTAGTGGCAGAAGGCAGAGGGTGATGGTCGAAGGTTGTTTTTGTGACTGGAAGCCTGTGGCCAGTGGGGTACCACAGGGATCGATGCTGGGTCCCTTGCTGTTTGTGGTCTACATTAATGACTTGGATATGAATGTAAAAGGTATGATCAGTAAGTTCGCTGATGATACAAAAATTGGTAGGGTGGTAAATAGCGAGGAGGATAGCCTCAGTCTGCAGGACGATATAGATGGGTTGGTCAGATGGGCGGAACAGTGGCAAATGGAATTTAACCCGGAAAAGTGCGAGGTGATGCACTTTGGAGGGACTAACAAGGCAAGGGAATACACAATGAATGGGAGGACCCTAGGCAAGACAGAGAGTCAGAGGGATCTTGGTGTGCAAGTTCACAGATCCCTGAAGGCGGCGGAACAGGTAGATAAGGTGGTAAAGAAGGCATATGGGATACTTGCCTTTATTAGCCGAGGCATAGAATATAAGAGCAAGGAGGTTATGATGGAGCTGTATAAAACACTGGTTAGGCCACAGCTGGAGTACTGTGTGCAGTTCTGGTCGCCACACTATAGGAAGGATGTGATCGCTTTGGAGAGGGTGCAGAGGAGATTCACCAGGATGTTACCAGGGCTGGAGCGCTTCAGCTATGAAGAGAGACTGGGAAGATTGGGTTTGTTTTCCTTGGAGCAGAGGAGGCTGAGGGGGGACATGATTGAGGTGTACAAAATTCTGAGGGGCACAGATAGGATGGATACTAAGGAGCTTTTTCCCTTCGTTGAGGGTTCTATAACAAGGGAACAAGGGGACATAGATTCAAGGTAAAAGGCGGGAGGTTTAGAGGGGATTTGAGAAAGAACTTTTTCACCCAGAGGGTGGTTGGAGTCTGGAACTCACTGCCTGAAAGGGTTGTGGAGGCAGGAACCCTCACAACATTCAAGAAGCATTTGGATGAGCACTTGAAATGCCATAGCATACAAGGCTACGGACCAAATGCTGGAATATGGGATTAGAGTAGACAGGGCTGATGGCCGGCGCGGACACGATGGGCCGAAGGGCCTCTATCCATGCTGAAAAAAAAAGTAGGAGAATGGAGAGAAGAGTTAAAGGTTTTAAACTTGATCTTAAGGTTGAAAAAGATAGAAAGATCACATTAATAAAGAAAACATAAAAGTAAGAAAGAGAGGGAGTGGAAAAGAATGGGTGAAATAACACAGCTGGGCGAGGGAATTAAAGGCTGGGAAATACCCGCTCCGTCGTCATTACTTTGCCGGAAGTGCGCAGAAACCTTGTTTATAAGAACATAAGAACATAAGAAATTGGAGCAGGAGTAGGCCAATCGGCCCCTCGAGCCTGCTCCGCCATTCAATAAGATCATGGCTGATCTGATCCCAACCACAAATCTAAAGAACACAAGAAGTCGGAGCAGGACCCGGCCACATAGCCCCTGGGCCCTCTCCGCCACCCACAGGGCATTGACCGATCCGAACTCAGCTTCATGTCCAATTTCCTGCCCGCTCCCCATAACCCCTAATTCCCTTTACTTCTAGGAAACTGTCTATTTCTGTTTTAAATTTATCTAATGATGTAGCTTCCACAGCTTCCTGGGGCAGCAAATTCCACAGACCTACCACCCTCTGAGTGAAGAAGTTTCTCCTCATCTCAGTTTTGAAAGAGCAGCCCCTTATTCTAAGATTATGCCCCCTAGTTCTAGTTTCACCCATCTTTGGGAACATCCTTACCGCATCCACCCGATCAAGACCCTTCACAATCTTATATGTTTCAATAAGATCGCCTCTCATTCTTCTGAACTCCAATGAGTAGAGTCCCAATCTACTCAACCTCTCCTCATATGTCCGCCCCCTCATCCCCGGGATTAACCGAGTGAACCTTCTTTGTACTGCCTCGAGAGCAAGTATGTCTTTTCTTAAGTATGGAGACCAAAACTGTATGCAGTATTCCAGGTGCGGTCTCACCAATACCTTATATAACTGCAGCAATACCTCCTTGTTTTTATATTCTATCCCCCTAGCAATAAAAGCCAACATTCCGTTGGCTTTCTTGATCACCTGCTGCACCTGCATACCAACTTTTTGATTTTCTTGCACTAGGACCCCCAGATCCCTTTGTACTGCAGTACTTTCCAGTCTCTCGCCATTAAGAAAATAACTTGCTCTCTGATTTTTCCTGCCAAAGTGCATAACCTCACATTTTCCAATATTATATTGCATCTGCCAAATCTCCGCCCACTCACCCAGCCTGTCTATATCCCCTTGCAGGTTTTTTATGTCCTCCTCACTCTCTACTTTCCCTCCCATCTTTGTATCATCTGCAAATTTTGATATGTTGCACTCGGTCCCCTCCTCCAAATCGTTAATATAGATTGTAAAGAGTTGGGGACCCAGCACCGACCCCTGTGGAACACCACTGGTTACTGGTTGCCAGTCCGAAAATGAACCATTTATCCCAACTCTCTGCTTCCTGTTCGATAACCAATCCTCCACCCATGCCAGAATATTACCCCCAATCCCGTGATTTTTTATCTTAAGTAATAATCTTTTATGTGGCACCTTGTCGAATGCCTTCTGGAAGTCTAAATACACTACGTCCACTGGTTCCCCTTTATCCACCCTAAACGTTATATCCTCGAAGAACTCAAGCAAATTTGTCAGACATGACTTCCCCTTCATAAAGCCATGCTGACTTTGTCCTATTAAATTATGCTTATCTAAATGTTCCGTTACTGTCTCCTTAATAATAGACTCCAAAATTTTACCCACCACAGATGTTAAGCTAACTGGCCTATAATTTCCAGCCTTCTGCCTACTACCCTTTTTAAATAACGGTGTTACATTAGCAGTTTTCCAATCTGCCGGGACCTCTCCTGAGTCCAGGGAATTTTGGAAAACTATCACCAAAGCATCCACAATCCCTACTGCCACTTCCCTCAAGACCCTAGGATGGAAGCCATCAGGTCCAGGGGATTTATCCGCCTTGAGTCCCATTATTTTACTGAGTACCATCTCTTGAGTGATTTTAATCGTATTTAGCTCCTCCCCCCCGAGAGTCCCCTGTTTGTCCAGTGTTGGGATATTCTTAGTGTCCTCTACTGTAAAGACTGAAACAAAATATTTGTTCAGCATTTTTGCCATCTCCATGTTTCCCACCATTAATTTCCCGGTCTCATCCTCTAAGGGACCTATGTTTGCCTTAGCCACCCTTTTTCTTTTTATATAACTATAGAAACTCTTGCTATCTGTTTTTATATTTTTTGCTAATTTCTTTTCATAATCTAACTTCCCTTTCTTAATCAATCCTTTAGTTACTTTTTGCTGTCTTTTGAAGAATTCCCAATCTTCTATCCTCCCACTAAGTTTGGCTACCTTATATGTCCTTGTTTTTAGTCGGATACTATCCTTGATTTCTTTACTTAGCCACGGGTGGCTGTCATTCCTTTTACACCCTTTTTTCCTCAGTGGAATATATTTATTTTGAAAGTTGTAAAATAACTCCCTAAATGAACACCACTGCTCATGTACCATCTTACCCTTTAATCTATTTTCCCAGTCCACTTTAATCAATTCCGCTCTCATACCATCATAGTCTCCTTTATTCAAGCTCAGTACGCTTGTTTGAGAATCAACCTTCTCACCCTCTAATTGGATATGGAATTCAACCATGTTGTGGTCGCTCGTTCCAAGGGGATCCTTAACTAGGACATTATTAATTAATCCTGACTCATTACACAGGACCAGGTCCAAGGTTGCCTGCCCCCTTGTAGGATCAGTTACATACTGCTCAAGAAATCCATCCCTGATGCACTCAATGAACTCGTCCTCAAGGCTGCTCTGCCCAATTTGATTTGTCCAGTTAATATGATAATTAAAATCCCCCATAATTATGGCTGTTCCCTTATTACATGCCCCGACTATCTCCTGATTAATACTTCTTCCAGCAGAGTTGCAACTATTAGGAGGCCTATATACTACGCCCACTAATGTTTTTTTTCCCTTATTATTCCTTATCTCCACCCAAACTGTTTCATTATCTTGATGCTTTGTCCCAATATCATTTCTCTGTATTACAGTGATTCCTTCCTTTATTAACATAGCCACCCCACCTCCCCTTCCTTCCTGCCTGTCCTTCCTGATTGTTAAATACCCTGGCATATTTAATTCCCAGTCGTTGTCACCCTGCAGCCATGTTTCTGTAATGGCCACAAGATCATACCCATACGTAGTTATTTGTGCCGTTAACTCGTCCATTTTATTACGAAGGCTACGTGCATTCAGATAAAGAACTTTCAAATCTGTTTTGTGACGCTTAGTTCCTGCTTTTTCCTTTTTTAACACTTTACCTATTACTCCATACCTTCTGTCCCTTCCTGTTACGCTTTCCTCTCTCTCCCTGCTCAGGTTCCCAACCCCCTGCCACTTTAGTTTAAACCCTCCCCAACAGCACTAGCAAACACTCCTCCTAGGACAGCGGTCCCGGCCCTGCCCAGGTGCAGACCGTCCGGTTTGTACTGGTCCCACCTCCCCCAGAACCGTTTCCAGTGTCCCAGGAATTTGAATCCCTCCCCCTTGCACCATTCCTCTAGCCACGTATTCATTTGAAATATCCTCCTATTTCTACTCTGACTAGCACGTGGCACTGGCAGCAATCCTGAGATTACTACCTTTGAGGTCCTATTTTTTAATTTACCTCCTAACTCCCTATATTCTGCTTTTAGGACCTCATCCCCTTTTTTACCTATATCGTTGGTGCCTATGTGCACCACGACAGCTGGCTGTTCGCCCTCCCCCTCCAAAATGTTCTGTAGCCGCTCCGAGACATCCTTGATCCTTGCACCAGGGAGGCAACACACCATCCTAGAGTCTCGGTTGCGGCCGCAGAAACGCCTGTCTATTCCCCTTACAATTGAGTCCCCTATCACTATAGCTCTGCCACTCTTTTTCCTCCCAGCCTGTGCAGCAGAGCTACCCGTGGTGCCAGGAAGTTGGCTGCTGCTGCCTTCCCCTGATAAGTATATAGGATTTCCACTGCACTTCCGGCGGAGCGGGAGCAGCTCCCAGGAATTTTCTGGCCACAGTGTTTTAATTATCTCCAAATTTACAATGGCATTTTAGTTGTTTATGGTTAACAAGCTGATAAGCTGACATTTGAGTGGATTTATTACTGTAATATTAGTGTTTGCTTCAGAGTCACAACATGTGAGCTGAACACAAACGAAATTGGCCAGCCCATGGAGATACTCGATTTCACGGACTTTACTGCAGCCTAAGGGTTAACGTTATGCTTATGTTACAGAAGACCAGATATACTGGAGTGCTTCCAAGGTAACAGCACTGCGTAACTAGTATCATACCTGATGTCACAACCGTTTTGAAATAGGCCACTATAATTGAGTATTTGATCTGAAGAGTTACTGTTGCAAACACCTGGGTAATGAGTGCTACATGACTATCTGACTGGGTTGTCTCAATGATCCTCAATGGATGAACATGCAGTTTAATAGATGAGAGCTATTATTGCTAGTTGCAACCAATGGTAAATCACAGGGCCTCACAGCAAAGGGAACATCAGACACCGTGCGTAAGTCAGTCGGGAGCTGACTGGAAAGAGGCACATGCTGTCTTGGAAATTCTAACTGAAAGAGATCAAATAGCAATTGACCCCGTTTTGCACATGGCTCCTGATCTGAGTTCAGCCTGAGTGAGACAGGTCGAGAAGGAACACGTCAACTTTCATTTTGTCCAAATGAGCTTTCACAGCAATGCCGATCGCATCCAGCTCCTGAATTACTTCTGAGTCATAACAAGGTTTTCATTACTGAAGGAGCAAGGCCAGTCACACAGCAATCAAACACTGGCAGGCTCTACTGGATCTTTTAGCAGTCCCTAATTGAAAATTCAAGAGATAAAGGGATGCAATTCTTTTTGTACCTGAAAAATGTGCCCTTTGTTTCCTTGGCATAACAAACTTACAAGGACCTACTATTTTGAGCAGACCAATTCCTGAGAGACCCAGAACTGACGAGATGAAGGGTTAGATGAAATAGGGAGGGAAGAGGCTCATGTGGAGCATAAATGCATAGGCCAATTGGGCCGAATGTTTCTGTGCTGTAATTTCGATGTAACTCGATCTAATGCAACTGCAATGATGCTGCTGAGCATCAAACAAGTCACTCAGGCAATATAATAGGTGGACAGTTCATGAATCCAATCATGGAATCTACAATGTTCTGCAAAACGAAGCAGAAAAGACATTCGGCAACAACAACAACTTGCATTTATATAGCGCCTTTAAATTAGTAAAACGTCCCAAGGGGCTTCACAGGAGTGTTATCAAACAAAATTTGACACCGAGCCACATAAGGAGATATTAGGACAGATGACCAAAAGCTTGGTAAGTTTTAAGGAGCGTCTTAAAGGAGGGGAGAGAGGTAGAGAGGCGGAGAGGTTTAGGGAGGGAATTCCAGACCTTAGGGCCGAGGCAGCTGAAGGCACGGCCGCCAATGGTGGAACGATGAAAATCGGGGATGCGCAAGAGGCCAGAGTTGGAGGAGTGCAGAGAGCTCGGAGGGTTGTAGGGCTGGAGGAGGTTACAGAGATAGGGAGCGGCGAGGGATCATGGAGGGATTTGAAAACAAGGTTGAGAATTTTAAAATCGAAGCCAGGAGCCAATGTAGGTCAATGAGCACAGGGGTGATGGGTGAATGGGTCTTGGTGTGAGTTAGGATGAGCTCAAGTTTATGGAGGGTGGAAGATGGGAGGCCAGCCAGGAGAGCATTGGAATAGTCCAGTCTAGAGGTAACAAAGGCATGGAGGAGGGTTTCAGCAGCAGATGGGCTGAGGCAGGGACGGAGACGGGTGATATTACGGAGGTGGAAGTAGGCGGATGGTGAGGGTGTTTTTGCAACAGAGCTCAAGAGGGACCAGAGACAAGTTTCTTCAATGCAGAAGTCCTGCAGATTCTTATAGACAGTGGTAATGGAGCAGCAACATGCCCTCTTTGAGGTGAAAGTCGCCCGAATAACAGGCTGATCAGAGGTCAAGCGATATTAGAGTGGATCAACGTAATGTCATGTAGCTACTAGATGTGACAGGAAGAGCACAAAAAAGTTGTCAGATCTCAAGAAAACCACAAAGGCAAGCACTGTCAAGTGTCAGTTTAGCTCAGTTGATAGTATTCTTGCCTCTTGAGTCAGTGGGTTGTCGTTTCAAGCCCTGTTTCATAACTTGAGCACATAGTCTGGGCTGACACTCCAGTACGGTATTGAGGGAGTGCTGCATTGTCAGACAGGCTAAGACTTTTGAAGAGGAGGATTTTGAGGAAGTTTTTGCAAGAAGGGACAGAGGTGGCAAGGTGATGGGAAGAATGCAGGGAGTTCCAGAGGGCAGGGACATAGTAGCTGAATGAATAGCTGTCAATGCTGGAGCAGAGGAAGCGATGGGCGAGGCAAGGTCTGGTGCTAGAGGAGCAGGAGATGTGTGTAGGGACCATAAAGCAGGAGGAGATCGCTAAGGGCCAAGACCCATGATTTGAAAATAAGGACATGAATTTTGAAATGATCACACTAAGGGCTTGGGGAGCCAGTGGAACTTCAATAGAATGAGGGTGATGGGAATATGGGACTGTGTGCAAGTAAGGGTGCAGGCTACAGCATTTTTAATGAGTTGAAGCTTGTGGAGAGTTGAGGCAGGAGAGGCCGGTTAGAAGGGCATCAGAGGTCAAGCCTTGAGGTGATAAAAGCATGTTCTAGTATTTTGGTGGAGAAAGGGAAAAATGGGGTGGAGGCAGTCAATTGTGTAGATGTGAAAGAAAGTGGTTTTAGTTACCATGGGGTAAGAGAGAGTGGAGGGAGAAAAGAGAAGAGGGCAGCATGGATAATAAGTGTGGCTAAAGGACAGAAAAGAGACACTAATGGTTACTGTATGTTTTTCAAACCAGTGGGATGTAAAGCTATCTAGACTGTGCCAGTGCTAGAACCACTCCTCTTCTCAAAATATATAAATGATAGGAGGCACAGTATGAAAATTTGTATGACACAAAAGTAGGGAGTATGGTTAACTGTGAAGGGGGCTGTAAGTGACTTCAGGAAGACATAATTATTAGATTGGCCAGATACATGTCAGATGAAATTTAATGCAGACTAATGGCTTAGCAAGGTTATAATTACAGTTTATATTCAAAGTACCGCAGGTAAATTGCCAGCTTTGAATTTGCAGGCTACTCTCTGTGTTATGAACACGTACATATGACCTTATCCTTCTGTTAGATCGGTGTGGTGCCATTGCCTGTTTGACTTGCTCTAGAATGCTCAGCTTCACATCTGGGGATGTTTGCGATGAGTGACCATCAGTGATAGTTGTCGTCTTCTATCTTCTTCTCATCCTGGTTTAACTAAGCAGGGGTACGGTAGCATAGTGGTTATGTTACTGGACTAGTAATCCAGAGTCATGAGTTCAAATTCTGCCACGGCAGCTGATGAATTTAAATTCAATTAATTAATTAAAATTCAATCAATTAAATAAAAATCTGGAATTAAAATACTAGTATCAGTAATGATGGCCATGAAACTACCGGATTGTCGTAAAAACCCATCTGGTTCACCAATGCCCTTCAGGGAAGATAATCTGCCGTCCTTACCCGGTCTGGCCTAAATGTGACTCCAGACCCACAGCAATGTGGTTGATTCTTACTCACCCTCTGAAATGGCCGAGCGAGCCACTCAGTTGTAAAATCTCGCTACGAAAAGTAATAATAAGAATAAAACCGGACGGACCACCAGGCACCAGACACGACAATGGCAAACCAAGCCCAGTCGACCCTGCAAGGTCCTCCTTACTAACATCTGGGGATTTGTGCCAAAATTGGGAGAGCTGTCCCACAGACTAGTCAAGCAACAGCCTGACATAGCCATATTCACAGAATCATATCTTTCAGCCAACGTCCCAGACTCTTCCATCACCATCCCTGGGTATGTCCTGTCCCACCGGCAGGACAGACCCACCAGAGGTGGCGGTACAGTGATATACAGTCAGGAGGGAGTGGCCCTGGGAGTCCTCAACATTGACTCTGGACCCCATGAAATCTCATGGCATCAGGCCAGAAATGGGCAAGGAAACCTCCTGCTGATTACTACCGACCGTCCTCCCTCAGCTGATGAATCAGTCCTCCTCCATGTTGAGCACCACTTGGAGGAAGCACTGAGGGTAGCAAGGGCACAAAATGTACTCTGGGTGGGGGAACTTCAAAGTCCATCACCAAGGGTGGCTCAGTAGCACCACTACTGGCCAAGTCCTGAAGGACATAGCTGCCAGACTGGGCCTGCAGCAAGTGGTGAGCGAATCAACACGAGGGAAAAACTTACTTGACCTTGTCCGCACCAATCTACCTGTCGCAAATGCATCTGTCCATGACAGTATTGGTAGGAGTGACCACCGCACAGTCCTCGTGGAGATGAAGTCCCGTCTTCGCACTGAGGACACCATCCAACGTGTTGTGTGGAACTATCACCGTGCTAAATGGGATAGATTCAGAACAGATCGAGCAGCTCAAAACTGGGCATCCATGAGGCGCTGTGGGCCATCAGCAGCAGCAGAATTGTATTCCAGCACAATCTGTAACCTCATGGCCCGGCATATTCCTCACTCTACCATTACCAACAAGCCAGGGGATCAACCCTGGCTCAATGAGGAGTGTAGAAGAGCATGCCAGGAGCAGCACCAGGCGTACCTAAAAATGAGGTGCCAACCTGGTGAAGCTACAACACAGGACTACATGCATGCTAAACAGCGGAAGCAACATGCGATAGACAGGGCTAAGCGATTCCACAACCAACGGATCAGATCAAAGCTCTGCAGTCCTGCCAAATCCAGTCGTGAATGGTGGTGGACAATTAAACAACTAACGGGAGGAGGAGGCTCTGCAAACATCCCCATCCTCAATGATGGCGGAGTCCAGCACGTGAGTGCAAAAGACAAGGCTGAAGCGTTTGCAACCATTTTCAGCCAGAAGTGCCGAGTGGATGATCCATCTCGGCCTCCTCCCGATATCCCCACCATCACAGAAGCCAGTCTTCAGCCAATTCGATTCACCCCACGTATATCAAGAAACAGCTGAGTGCACTGGATACAGGAAAAGCTATGGGCCCCGACAACATCCCAGCTGTAGTGCTGAAGACTTGTGCTCCAGAACGAGCTTGCGCCTTTAGCCAAGCTGTTCCAGTACAGCTACAACACTGGCATCTACCCGACAATGTGGAAAATTGCCCAGGTATGTCCTGTCCACAAAAAGCAGGACAAATCCAATCCGGCCAATTACCGCCCAATCAGTCTACTCCCAATCATCAGCAAAGTGATGGAAGGTGTCGTCGACAGTGCTATCAAGCGGCACTTACTCACCAATAACCTGCTCACCGATGCTCAGTTTGGGTTCCACCAGGACCACTCGGCTCCAGACCTCATTACAGCCTTGTTCCAAACATGGACAAAAGAGCTGAATTCCAGAGGTGAGGTGAGAGTGACTGCCCTTGACATCAAGGCAGCATTTGACCGAGTGTGGCACCAAGGAGCCCTCGTAAAATTGAAGTCAATGGGAATCAGGGGGAAAACTCTCCAGTGGCTGGAGTCATACCTAGCGCAAAGGAAGATGGTAGTGGTTGTTGGAGGCCAATCATCTCAGCCCCAGGACATTGCTGCAGGAGTTCCTCAGGGCAGTGTCCTAGGCCCAACCATCTTCAGCTGCTTCATCAATGACCTTCCCTCCATCATAAGGTCAGAAATGGGGATGTTCGCTGATGATTGCACAGTGTTCAGTTCCATTCACAACCCCTCAAATAATGAAGCAGTCCGAGCCCGCTTGGGCTTGGGCTCATAAGTGGCAAGTAACATTCGTGCCAGATAAGTGCCAGGCAATGACCATCTCCAACAAGAGAGAGTCTAACCACCTCCCCTTGACATTCAACGGCATTACCATCGCCGAATCCCCCACCATCAACATCCTGGGGGTCACCATTGACCAGAAACTTAACTGGACCAGCCATATAAATACTGTGGCTATGAGAGCAGGTCAGAGGCTGGGTATTCTGTGGCGAGTGACTCACCTCCTGACTCCCCAAAGCCTTTCCACCATCTACAAGGCACAAGTCAGGAGTGTGATGGAATACTCTCCACTTGCTTGGATGAGTGCAGCTCCAACAACACTCAGGAAGCTCAACACCATCCAAGATAAAGCAGCCCGCTTGATTGGCACCACATCCACCACCCTAAACATTCACTCCCTTCACCACTGGCGCACAGTGGCTGCAGTGTGTACCATCCACAGGATGCACTGCAGCAACTCGCCAAGGCTTCTTCGACAGCACCTCCCAAACCCGCGACCTCTACCACCTAGAAGGACAAGAGCAGCAGGCTCATGGAAACAACACCACCTGCACATTCCCCTCCAAGTCACACACCATCCCCAAACATCCCGACTCGGAAATATATCGCCGTTCCTTCATCGTCGCTGGGTCAAAATCCTGGAACTCCCTTCCTAACAGCACTGTGGGAGAACCGTCACCACACGGACTGCAGCGGTTCAAGAAGGCGGCTCACTACCACCTTCTCGAGGGCAATTAGGGATGGGAAATAAATGCCGGCCTCGCCAGCGATGCCCACATCCCATGAACGAATAAAAAAAAAAAATCCTATGCCCTTCTTGAGCTCATCCGGTCCATGAGAACCACTTTCTGTTCCCTGGACCCCATTCCCAATAAACTGAAGACCATCCAACTCCCCTTCTTGGCCCTCATGCTAGCTGACATTGTAAATGGTCACCTCTCTTCAGGCACTGACCATCTCTCTTTCACACTGCCACCATCGCCCCCTCGTTAAAACATTCACCCTCAACCCTTCTGTCCTTGCAAACTACTGTCCCATCTTCAACCTCCCTTACCTCTCCAAAGCCCTTGAATGCATTGTCACTTTCCAGATCTGTGCTGATCTCTCCCCTAACCCTCTACCACTTCCACAGCACCGAAACAGGCTTAACCAAAGTCACAAATCGCATTCTCTGTGATTGTGACCAGCGTGCATTATCCCTCTCCACATTCTCGCCCACCTCCCTGCAGCCTTTGACACAGTCGTCCACACTCATACCTTCCAACACCTCTCTTCTGTTGCCTTGTGTGGTTCCACTCTTATCTATCTGATTATAGACGGAACATTTTCTGGAGGTGACCCTATATGGTCACCTCCAGACATGAGGTCAGTTTCCACATGTATACTGATGACACCCAGCTCCACCTCTCCACCACCTCCTCTCGATTCTCCCACTGCCAAAATCCAGTCAGACTGCTTGCTTGACATCCAGTCTTGGATGAGCCGCAATTTTTTCCAGCCAAACACTAGGAAGACCAAATCACCTTCTTCTGCCTCTGCCATAAACTCTGTACCCTTGACACGACTTTCATTCTCTTCCAAGGCCATTGTCTCAGGTTGAATCAGACAGTTCGCAACCTCGGCGTCCTATTTGACTACTTGTCTGACATCCAGTCTTGATTTTTCCAATTTTTTTCTGGCTGGCCTCCCATCCTCCAACCTCCATAAACTTCAGCTCATCCAAAACTCTGCTCTCCACTACTCCTGTCATTACTAATCTACACTGGTTCCCAGTAGGCCAATGACTCAAATTTAAAATTGTCATCATTGTGTTTAAATCCCTTCATGGCCTTGCCCCTCCTTCTCTGTAACCTCATTCATCCCCTCCCCCCCCGCCCCACTTTGAACTCTCTGTTCCTCTGACACTGGCTGCTTGTGAATCCCCCCTCTCTTCACTCTACCACTGGCTGCTGTGTCTTCAGCCGCTTAGCCCCCACATCCTGGATTTCTCACTCTAAACTCCTCCAGCTCTCCACTTCCTTCTCCTCTTAAGATCCTCCTTAACACTCACCATTTTGATCAAGCTTATGGTCATCACATCTAATATCGACTTTGGTTCAGCGTCAACTTTTTATCCTTACGCTTCCTTGAAGCGCCTTGGGATGCTTTACTACGTTAAAGGCTCTATATAAATGCAAGTTGTTTTATTTCTGTATATGGTTACAATACCATTTTACTCACACTGTGCTCAGACTTGCACTATTTATTAACAGTTGTGATACACGTTATAAGTTTATTTCTGTCAAGTTGAACACCTAAGCGTTCTTAGCTGTCCAACTTTCTTGCCTCAAAAGTCTCCCAGTTTGCCTCATAAAAACAATGACAACAACAACAACTTGAATTTCTATAGTACCCTTAACATAGTAAAATGTCCCAAGGTGCTTCACAGGAGTGATTATCAAACAAAATTTGACACCAAGCCACGTAAGGAGATCTTAGGACAGGTGACAGGTGGTCAAAGAGGTAGATTTAAGGGGCGTCTTAAAGGAGATGAGAGAGGTAGAGTGTAACAGATTCAGACATGATGCCAGATGGTAATCAATGTCTCATTTATTAATAGTCAAATCAAACATGTAAAAGTTTGATGAAAAACCTAGACCCAAGATTGAAAGACAGTAATAATACAAAGATTAAAACAATATTACCCCGTTTGATCTCTGGGCAGAGGTTGTAATTAAGCTAGCGGTGTGGTCATTGAATTTTCTGGCATCTTGGTAGTCTTCTGACAGCGAGGTGCTCTAACATCGAGTTACGTCGAGTCTACAGAACAGAAACAGGACATTCAGCCCAACTGGTCTATGCCAGCTTTTATGCTCCACACAAGCCTTCTCCCTCCCTACTTCATCTAACCCTATCAGGATACCCTTATATTTCTTTCTCCCTCATGTGCTTATCTAGCTTCTCTTTAAATCCATCTATGCTATTTGCCTCAACTACTCCTTGTGGTAGCACGGTCTACATTCTTACCCCTCTTTGGGTAAAGAAGTTTCTCCTGAATTCCCTATTGGATTTATTAGTGACTATCTGATATTGATGACCTGTAGTTTTGGACTCCCCCACAATTGGAAACATTTTCTCTACGTCTACCCTATCAAACCCTTTCGTTATCTTAAAGACCTCTATCAGGTCACCCCTCAGCCTTCTCTTTTCTAGAAAAAGGAGCCCCAGCCTGTTTAGTCTTTCCTGATAAGTATATCCTATCAGTTCTGGTATCATTCTTTATATAATATGGAGACCAGAACTGTGCACAATACTCCAAGTGTGGTCTAACCAAGATTCTATACAAGTTTAACATAACGCCTCTGCTTTTCAATTCTATCCCTTTAGATATGAACCCCGGTGCTTGGTTTGCCTTTTTTATGGCTTTATTAACCCGCATCGCTACTTTTAGTGATTTGTTTATCTGTACCCCCAGATCCCTTTGCTCCTCTACCCCATTTAGACTCTTATTATCCAAGCATTATGTGGCCTCCTTATTCTTCCTACCAAAATGCACCACCTCACACTTATCTATATTGAAATTCATTTGCCAATTACACGCCCATTCTGCAAGGTTATTAATGTCCCCTTGCATTTTAACACATTCTTCCTTTATATTAACTACCCCCAATTTGGTGTCTGTAAATTTTGAAATTGTACTTCCGATTCCTGAATCCAAATCGTTGATGTAAATTGTGAACACCAGCGGTCCCAGCACCGATCCTGATGGAACACCACTTCCCACCTTTTGCCAGTCTGGGTAGCTACCCTTAACCCCTACACTCTGTTTTCTGTTTTGTCGCCAGCTTGCTATCCATTCTGCTGCCTGTCCCCTGACTCCACATACTCTGACCTCAGTTATGAGTCTACTATCCGGTACCTTATCGAAGGCCTTTTGAAAATCCAAATATATTACATCTACTGCATTACCTTTGTCTACACTTTCTGTTACTTCTTCAAAGAATTCAATAAAGTTGGTCAAGCATTACTTTTGTAAGGGATTATCTGTTATAATGGTTTTTTAAAGGTATTAGAAGTTTAGTTTAAGTTACTGCATTTATTCAGTCATCTATCCAGTATTTAGTGTTTCTCTAACAAAAACTCAGTATTTTTCCACAACTAGCAGACGCATTGGCCCCATTCCACATAGACTGTGGAAGACATCCCATGTCTTCTAAGACATGCTAATATTGGAGATTGGCCAGAACAATGGAGGGACAGAAACTGGTCAATAGACCATCACTGAGATCACATTTAACTGTCTGGGATGGGTCTAAGACATCTCATGTTTCTTTGAAATGCCTGGCAGGGAACATCAGGTTAAATTGATTAGCAATTAGACAAATAGGATGGCCATTATCTGTTGAAGGGAGATGAAATTGGGGCGGTGTTAACCACGACAGTTTTGATGGCTCAGGGGTGGAGTTTCTAAAAGTGGTGTATATGAACCCAGCACTAACCAATATTAAGTTGTAGAGAAGAGTGTGTGGAAAAGGAAGACAGCTCAGTGAGAAGGAAGCAGGTGGGATTCGAGGCAGAGACAAGGTTACAATCTCTACCCAGAGGACAATGGGGTAATATAGTTCCTTGTTCTTTGCTAATTACCACTTAAATACTTGCATGTATTAATCCTTGCTTTTGTTCAAATAAAAGGTCATCAGTATAACCAATTAATATCAGGTCGAAATGGTCTCACACTTTACCTTCTGAAATCCGAGCTGACTAATCTTCATTATATTTTCATTTTCTGGATGTCTTTCTATTACATCTTTGAGTAAAGATTCCATTATCTTTCCTATCACCGACGTTAAGCTAACTGGTCTATAGTTCCCTGGACTTGTTCTATCTCCCTTTTTAAATATAGGAATAACATTAGCTGTCCGCCAGTCCTCTGGCACTATTTACTTTTCTAAAGAATTCTTATGTATATGTAATAGTGCATCTGCTGTCTCTTCCCTAACTTCTTTTAATATGTGTGGATGCAATCCATCCGGACCAGGGGTTTTATTCTCGCTAAGTTTAATTAGTTTATCAATTATCTCTCCCCTTTCTATCTTAAATGTCTTTATATCTTTTTTGATCTCCTCTTCTATGTCATACCCACCTTATTAGTCTCCCTGGTAAATACTGAGGCAAAGTAATTATTCAATATTTCTGCCATTTTGCTGTCATTACCTGTGAGTTTATCTTGTGTATCCCTTAGTGGCCCTATCCCTATTCTGATTTTTATTTTGTTATTTATGTAGCTGTAGAATACTTTACTATTTCTTTTTATATTCCTTGATGATTTAATCTCGTAGTTCTCTTTGCTTTCCTAATTTTTTTTGACATCCTTCCTAACCTCTTCGTATTCCCTTTTGTCATTCTCTCCTTCATTGTCTATGTACTTAAAATATGCCTTTTTTTGTTTCAATTTTACCTTTATCTCTTTATTCATCCATGGTGTTTAATTACTGGCTAGTTTGTTCTTGTTTTTTAGAGGAATATATTTCTCCTGAACTCTACTGATCACCGTTTTAAATATTTCCCACTGCTGTTCTATCTCTGTTTATCATTTTTTTTCCAGTTTACCTTCCCTAGTTCCATTCTCATCCCTTCAAAATTTGCTTTTTCTCAATCTATTACTTTGGTCTTTGTCTTATGTCTTTCTCAATCATTATTTAAAAAATTTTTATGTTATGATCACTATTGCCTAGATGTTCCCCTACACTTACTTCTCTTATCTGTTCCAGTTCATTTCCCATTACTAGATCCAGCAGTGATTCCCCTCTTGTTGTGCTTCTCACATACTGGTTAAGAAAGGAGTCCTGTACACACTAAAAACTCCATTCCCTGTTCCCTAACTCTTCTTGCCAGTTTATTTGGGGGTAGTTGAAATCTCCCATGATTATTATTCGATGCTTTTTACTCATTTCATAGATTTGCCTGTACACTTCTTCCTCCACTTCCCTTCCACTATTAGGTGGTCTGTAGAATATGCCTATTAATGTGATTGATGCTTTTTTATCCTTTGTCTCAATCCATATGGATTATGTTTCTGTCTTAATATTGCTTATGTCCCTTTTTTCTATTGCTACCATGTTGTCTCTAATTAGTACAGCTACTCCAGCTCCCCTATTTCCTTCCCTATCCTTTCTAAATACGTTCAGGGAAAAATTGGATAGGGGCCGTTTTTGGGCATAGGTAGCACGATGTGCTATTACCCCATGCCCAATGGCCCCTGTGCAGGCAGCATGCAAGTTTCAGCCCACCAGAGGACTGACCTGCAATCAGCATTCCATTCCAGGCCTTGCACATGGAATCAATGCAATTCGCACTTTCCACCATCAGGGGGAGCTTAATCTCTTAAAGGGTGGATGTTTCTTAGAAATCCCTTAAAGGTAGATAGTACCTGTTATTTGCTGAAAATAACAGTCTACTGTCTGCACGGAGTCTGAACAGAGATCAGACACTGCACACGTAAAACACAGATGCAGGTCCCACCCCTATGTTTACACACTGATGAGTTATATTAAAACATTGAATAAAGGTTGCGCACTACTAAATCCCACATCCTCCAATCTGCACACCAGACCTCACCAATCTGCCGATCTGAGTTGGTACCAGGCCTGCGAGAGTGCGCGCACCAAGGTTCTCTGCTGATGCACTGGAGATGCAAGAGGTAGACAGAAGGAGGGGCATCCTATATCCGCGGGGCGGGGGGCGGGGTGGTGGTGGTGGTGGTGGGGAGGCAAGAGGCCCTTCAGATATATATCCAAAAGGCAGTGGGAGGCTGGGGGACGAAGTCAATGCCAGGCGCACAGCATCATGAACATGGATACAGTGCAGGAAGAAGTTCAATGCTTTGACATGAGTGGTCAAGGTGAGCGAGGTCAACTGTCAAGTGGTGTCTCCTACCAACTGCACCACGCACCACACCCCCCATCATCCACATACCAACAAACTCTTTCCATCAGTACTCACCTCTTCCAACCAAATGCTTCCTCTCACCCTTACACATTACCACTGTTTCAAGCCGCCCACCCACAACTCACAGGCCACACACACTGGCAGCTATTCAACCATGACAGGCACATCACCCAGACACACGTCGCGTTTTCTTGCAGGAGGTGGCGCATATCAAGAGGCAGCAAGTGGCAGTGGCATTTAGCCCCTCGAGCCTGTTCCGCCATTCAATGAGATCATGGTGGACCTGTGACCTAACTCCATATACCCGTCTTAGCCCCATATCCCTTAATACCCTTGGTTTACAGAAATCTATCAATCTCAGATTTAACTTTCACAAGTGAGCTAGCATCAACTGCCATCTTCAGAAGAGTGTTCCAAACGTCTCCCACTGTTTGCGTGTAGAAGCATTTCCTAACTTCACTCCTGCACGTCCTGGCTCTAAATGTTAGGCTATGACCCTGCATCCTAGTATTCAAGTGTAGGAGACCTCTAAAAAACAGATACAAATGTCTCCGCAGCCAGAAGCAATAATCCAGCCACTAACCTGTAAATCCTGCATGGTCCCTTTAAATAGCGCCGGTGGGGAGTCCTCCAGGCACTCTAAGACACGTTCAGATGGTCGGGTTAAGACTATGCGTTGAGTTGAGCATTAAGTCCCAAAATGGTGTCTATCACTTTAAGTCAGCGTTGCACACTGATTGTATCCATTTTCTCCCTACTTTACATGATTCCAGCGTTCATTATCTGCACCTGCGCTAACTCCTATAACAAGATGGCGTCTGGCGTATGTCACGCTGGAAACGTGCGAGCGCGTCCAAGTCGCCATTTTGGATGTCAGAGAGACCGTGTAGCACCGAAACAACGGGCGCTACACGACCCAATTTGGCACCCCTTATATTCTGCAATATTTAACTGCGAGCCCTGTTCTTTATGTAGCCTTGTCTCAGTTATTCCCACTGCATCTGACTCCTCGCTGCGAATTATTGCCTCCAGATCCCCCATTTTGTTTCGGATGCTGTACACATTGCTGTACAGGCAATTTAATTTGTTTTTAATAATTGGTCCCCTCACTTTATTTTTAACAGCCTGACCTTTACTCTCATCTCCTATTTCTTTTATCTTCAGATTTATGTTATTTTCAACCCCCCCAGCAACCCCCCCACCTCCGTCTAACTAGTTTAAAGTCCCATCGACAGCCCCATTTATCCTTTCCACTGAGAGCTGGGTCGTCTTCTCTGGATCCTCTGCCTCGAGCTCAAAAGACGTTGGGTTTTTAAAGCTGGACCCTCACGCCACATATGGAGATGTTATTCATAAGACCCTTATGGATTAACAAAGTTGTTTTTCAAAGAATTTAAGATGGTCAGCTTGTTTTAACATTACTCATCGAGTCACAAGACCCTTTGCAAGATTGTTTATCAAGGTGGCCAGTTTGTTTGACCGTAGTTGTCTAGCTATCTCATCATTGTCCCGTCCTTATCGCTATCTTTAGAGTGTTGTTCTGCTTTTTGGGTTATTGTTCCTCTTTTAGCCATATAGCTGTCTGCCTCACCATGGGGTGATAAAGTTCAGTCATTAGTCAAAGGTCAGTATTTTACAATTCAGCAAAATAGACAACTTTCTCAGCAAACCAAGCAACACAGCTTGCAGAGCATGATGGTTAATAGCATTAAGAAAAAGATGTCAATTTGTCCCTATTCCCAATATTCTGACCGATCCCTCATTTGAGAGTGAGAAAACCCTAAGGGTTTCGATCTCTCATCTATCCTTCAATAAGGCTGTCAGTTCGAAGTGGCCCTGCCTCCATCTAAGGTTCCTGATAGCACGTATAAGTACACATAATGCTTTTGTGGACAAAATTTACAAACACTCATAAGCTTTCTGTCTGGAGGATAACTTGCATTTTTGTAACATTGTGGGCTGTAACAGGCACCAATATCTTAGCCCCAATTTAGTAATTCTAGTTGGTGTAAAACAAAATGTTAACAGCCGAACTGAACATATGATGTAGCCTGGTGTGTAGCGCTTTTTATTAATTGTAATGCAATGCCTTCCTCTCTTTGAATGAGTGACATTGGTCCTTTTTGAATTTAATAGTGCAATTAGGGAATTCTTCATTCAGGGCGAAACCACAAGCTGGCAGTGCACTTTGTAAAACGTCACATCTGCACAACTATGATCCACTTTTCCTGGAACAGCATGAAGTGTTTAGTGCAATCATAACCCTTCTTTTCCCCTTTACTGATATCTTCGATCCTCAGATAATTTACAAATTCCTTATGTATGTCATCCTCCAACAAGCCCATTAATTCCACTTTAAATACTTTCATCTGTTTTACATCAGCAGATAACATTGGTATTGCCACTACCACAGGAATCAGTCGTGAAATAATGTCACTCAGCTTGCAAAGATTCCTGGCACTATATGCCAATCCAAGTCTTCACACCTAACACCAATCCATATTCCCATCTGATTTCCAGATTTTCATTTGTTTCTCCAATATAAAATTTGGGATCAAATTGTTTTCTGTAGCATTTAACCCTCTTTTGAAACTGAACATTGTAAAAACCCTCCATACAAAATTGACAATTCGGAAAGACCATGCAGACACTGCGACAACGGATGAACGGATACCGCACAACAATCGCCAGACAGGAGGGTTCCCTCCCAGTCGGGGAACACTTCAGCAGTCAAGGACATTCAGCCTCCGATCTTCGGGTAAGCGTTCTCCAAGGCGGCCTTTGAGACACACGACAACGCAAAATCGTCGAGCGGAAATTGATAGCCAAGTTCCGCACCCATGAGGACGGCCTCAACCGGGATCTTGGGTTCATGTCACGCTACATGTAACCCCACCAGCGAAAAAAAGTTATCTGTTTTTAATACAACTGGACATTCTCTCTCTCTCTCACTGCCTTTCGGGTCTCTTTCTCGCTCTGTCTTTGTGATCTGACCCATTGTGTATTCAGTATTCTGGGATGTAATGTTTTCCGTGGCTAACCTGTCTGAACACAAACGACTCCTTTGATTGCTGTGATCGTCTCCCAGCCGATGTGTGATAGGGGGCAGTTGGAAAGATTATCTGTGATCACCAGGCATTGTTCTCTGACTATATATGCTATGCGTTTTTAGAACCCCTCACTCACCTGACGAAGGAGGAAAGCTCCGAAAGCTTGTGATTTCAAATCACCGGCATCTCCACATTATAAATAATCCCTCTAATTGCTTGTGCATTGTTTTATCATACTCCCATTGTCTTTATATGAGTTCACCTAAATCTCTTCCCCATTGCACTTAGTAAAACTGTGTACCATTTCTCTTAGTGTGACAAAAAAAATCTACATACGTTCATTACATAAATCAGAAGACAAAAGATACAGAAGGATAAATTTAACAGAGCAGGAATAATCTCTAACTGCAAATTATAACAAGCTTCTTGTGTTTGCGGCACCACAAATTCGTTCACATGTCCTTCATAAACGTGGGCACGGAATTTGCATCTTTTCCTCCGCCTCCCATTCTAAAGTTTTAATTACATTAGTCTCAATTTAAGATAATGCCTACACCGTCTGCACTCAGGCATATGTGCAGGGAAACATCCACATCAGCCTAAGTATTGGCTCCCTTGCTTGTCACACCAATCCAAATTGGGCACCTTCCAGGATGCAGTTTTCCTGTCATACACCGTTAACTTAGATGAGTTTACCCTTTGCTTATGGACTTCTCCATCTAAATATCCTAAAGAATGTGGTTCTGCCAATTTAGCAAATACTTGGGTCATAACATCCACAATAGGTAAGGCTAGGGTAAAAATCGAGGTTTATCCTTATCCCTAACTTGGGCCATTGGGTGAATGGTAGCGTCCCCCAGACTGCAGATTGTTGATACAGGTGGAACTTCAATCTTCACATTTGTTTCACCATTTCCCTTAGAATACCAACAGGCAAGGTCGCAGTGCCTTAACATATCTGCGACTTCACCTCGCATCAAAAATATCAGTGTTTGATCAATAGACAAAAACACATATGCTCCGTATGCTACACAAATGGTTGCATAAGAACATAAGAAATAGGAGCAGGAGTAGGCCATATGGCCGCTCAAGCCTGCTCCACCATTCAATAAGATCATGGCTGGTCTTCTACCTCAACTCCACTTTCCTGCCCTATCCCCAAATCCCTACTGTCCAAATACCTATTGATCTCAGTTTTGAATATACTCAATAACTGAGCCCTCTAGGGTAGAGAATTACAAAGATTCACATCCCTCTGAATGAAGACATTTTTCCTTATTTAGGTCCTAAATGGCCGACCCCTTACTTTGAGACTATGGCCTCTAGTTCTAGACTCTCCAGCCAGGGGAAACAACCTCTCAGCACCTACCCTGTCAAACTTTCTAAGAATTTTATACATTTCAATGAGATCACCTCTCATTCTTCTAAACTCCAGAGAGTATAGGCCCATTCTACACAATCTCTCCTCATAGGACAACCTTCTCATCCCAGGAATCAATCTAGTGAACCTTCATTGTACCCCCTCTGAGACAAGTATATCCTTCCTTAAATAAGGAAACCAAAACTGGACACAGTACTCCAGGGTGTGGGCTCAACAGAGCCCGATATAATTGCATTTACACTCCAATCCCATTGCAATAAAGGCTAACATACCATTTGCCTTCCTAATTGCTTGATGTGCCTTTTTAAAAATTTGTTCATGGGATGTGGGCGTCGCTGGCGAGGCCAGTATTTATTGCCCATGCATGTTAACTTTCTGTGATTCGTGTACAAGGACACCCAAATTTCTCTGAATACCAACATTTCTTAGTTTCTCACTTTTTAAAAAAATATTCCGCTTTTCTATCCTTCCTACCGAAGTAGATAATTTCACATTTCCCCACATTATACTCCATCTGCCATCCTCCTCACAGCTTACTTTCTCACCTAGCTTTGTATCATCAGCAAACTTGGATACATTATACTTGGTCTCCTCATCATTGATATAGATTGTAAATAGCTGAGGCCCAAGCACTGATCCCTGCGGCACCCCACTGGTTACAACCTGCCAACCCAAAAATGACCCGTTCATTCCTACTCTCTGTTTTCTGTCCGTTAACCAATCCTCAATCCATGCTAATATATTACTCCCAATCCCACAAGCCCTAATCTTTTGTAACAACCTCTTGTGTGGCACCTTATTGAATACCTTTTGAAAATCCAAATATACTAAATCCACTGGTTTCCCCTTATCTACCCTGCTAGTTACACCCTCAAAAAACACTAATAGATTTGTCAACGACGATTTCCCTTTCATAAAACGATGTTGACTCTGCCTAATCATGTTGTGATTTTCTAAGTGCCCTGTTACTACGCCCTTAATAATAGATTCTAGCATTTTCCCTACTACTGATGTCAGACTAACTGGCCTGTAGTTCCCTGTTTTCTCTCTTTCTCCTTTCTTGAATAGCGGGGTTACAATTGCTACCTTCCAATCCATGGGGACCATTCATAATCTAGGGAATTCTGGAAGATCAAAACCAGTGCATCCACTATCTCTGCAGCCACCTCTTTTAAAACCCGAGGATATTGGCCATCAGGTCCAGGGGATTTGTCAGCTTTTAGTCCCATTAATTTCTCCAGTACTTTTTCTTTATTAATATTAATTGCTTTAAATTCCTCACACTCATTAGCCCCTTGGTTCTCCACTATTTCCGGTATGTTTTTTATGTCTTCTACTGTGAGGACAGATACAAAATATTTGTTTAACGTCACTGCCATTTCGTTATTCCCTATTATAATTTCTCCTTCTCTGCCTCTAAGGGACCCTCGTTTACTTTTGTTAATCACACCCTTTTAATATACTTGTAGAAGCTCTTACAATCTGTTTTTATATTTCTTGCTAGTTTATTCTCATATTCAATTTTCTCTCTCTTTATCAATTTCTTGGTCATCCTTTGCTGATTTCGAAAACTCTCCCGATCCTCAGGCTTACCACTCTTTTTGGCAATTGTAAACAATTTTACAACACCAAGTTATAGTCCAGCAATTTTATTTTAAATTCACAAGCTTTCGGAGATTTCCTCCTTCCTCAGGCAAATATTTCAAGAGCTCCTTGAAGCCTACGCATTTATACATATAGAACAATACATGGTGTTTACAGACTGCCCCTGCAACTGCCCGTTGCCAAGGCAATCACCGTGTTCAGACAGAGAGGTGTCACCTGCAGAACCCCCGAATACACATTCAACAAAAAAACAAACAGGGAAAAAAAACAGAGAAAAAAAACAGAGAGAGGCAGAAACATCCGGAAGGCAGAGAGAGCCAGCAAATGACCCATTATATTAAAAACAGATAACATTTGTTCGCTGGTGGGGTAACGTGTAGCGTGACATGAACCCAAGATCCCGGTTGAGGCCGTCCTCATGGGTGCGGAACTTGGCTATCAATTTCTGCTCGACGATTTTGCGTTGTCGTGTGTCTCGAAGGCCGCCTTGGAGTACGCTTACCCGAAGGTCGGTGGATGAATGTCCATGACTGCTGAAGTGTTCCCCGACTGGGAGGGAACCCTCCTGTTTGGCGATTGTTGCGCGGTGTCCGTTCATCCGTTGTCGCAGCGTCTGCATGGTCTCGCCAATGTACCATGCTCTGGGGCATCCTTTCCTGCAACGTATGAGGTAGACAACGTTGGCCGAGTCACAGGAGTATGAACCATGCACCTGGTGGGTGGTGTCCTCTCGTGTGATGGTGGTATCTGTGTCGATGATCTGGCATGTCTTGCAGAGGTTACCGTGGCAGGGTTGTGTGGCATCGTGGACGCTGTTCTCTTGAAAGCTAGGTAGTTTGCTGCGAACGATGGTCTGTTTGAGGTTGGGTGGCTGTTTAAAGGCGAGTAGTGGAGGTGTGGGGATGGCCATAGCGAGGTGTTTGTCCTCATTGATGACATGTTGAAGGCTGCGGAGAACATGGCGTAGTTTCTCCGCTCCGGGGAAGTACTGGACGACAAAGGGTACTCTGTTGGTTGCGTCCCGTGTTAGTCTCCTGAGGAGGTCTATGCGATTTTTTGCTGTGGCCCGTCGGAACTGTCGATCGATGAGTCGAGCGTCATATCCCGTTCTTACTAGGGCGTCTTTCAGCGTCTGTAGGTGTCCATCGCGTTCCTCCTCGTCTGAGCAGACCCTGTGTATTCGCAGGGCCTGTCCATAGGGGATGGCCTCTTTGACGTGGTTAGGGTGGAAGCTGGAAAAGTGGAGCATCGTGAGGTTGTCCGCGGGCTTGCGGTAGAGTGAGGTGTTGAGGTGCCCGTCTTTGATGGAGATTCGTGTTTCCAAGAAAGAAACTGATTCTGAGGAGTAGTCCATGGTGAGCTTGATGGTGGGATGGAACTTGTTGATGTTATCGTGTAGTCTCTTTAGTGATTCCTTGCCGTGGGTCCATAGAAAGAAAATGTCGTCGATGTATCTGGTGTATAGTGTTGGTTGGCGGTCTTGTGCAGTGAAGAAGTCCTGCTCGAACTTGTGCATGAAAATGTTGGCGTATTGGGGTGCGAATTTGGTCCCCATGGCTGTTCCGTGTGTTTGGGTAAAGAACTGGTTATCGAAGGTGAAGACATTGTGATCCAGGATGAAGCGGATGAGTTGTAGGATGGCTTCCGGAGATTGGCTGTTGTTGGTGTTGAGTATTGATGCTGTCGCAGCGATGCCGTCATCGTGGGGGATACTGGTGTATAGTGCCGAGACGTCCATCGTGGTGAGAAGTGTTCCTGGTTCAACTGGTCCGTGGGTACTGAGTTTTTGTAGGAAGTCTGTAGTGTCGCGACAGAAGCTGGGGGTTCCCTGTACGATGGGTTTCAGGATGCCCTCGATGTATCCAGAGAGGTTCTCACACAGGGTTCCGTTGCCTGATACGATGGGACGTCCGGGTGTGTTGGCTTTGTGTATCTTTGGGAGGCAGTAGAAGTCTCCCACGCGGGGATTACGTGGGATGAGAATGCGAAGGGAATGTATATTCGTTGCGAATGATGAATTATTTTTTTAAATGTTCGCTATTGCTTATCTTTTAATCTAAATTTCCAATCCACCGTAGCCAACTTTTAAAAAATTCGTTCACGGGATGTGGGCGTCGCTGGTGAGGCCAGCATTTATTGCCCATCCCTAATTGCCCTTGAGAAGGTGGTGGTGAGCCGCCTTCTTGAACCGCTGCAGTCCGTGTGGTGACGGTTCTCCCACAGTGCTGTTCGGAAGGGAGTTCCAGGATTTTGACCCAGCGACAATGAAGGAACGGCGATATATTTCCAAGTCGGGATGGTGTGTGACTTGGAGGGGAACGTGCAGGTGGTGTTGTTCCCATGTGCCTGCTGCTCTTGTCCTTCTAGGTGGTAGAGGTCGCGGGTTTGGGAGGTGCTGTCGAAGAAGCCTTGGCGAGTTGCTGCAGTGCATCCTGTGGATGGTACACATTGCAGCCACAGTGCGCCGGTGGTGAAGGGAGTGAATGTTTAGTGTGGTGGATGGGGTGCCAATCAAGCGGGCTGCTTTATCTTGGATGGTGTCGAG
Organism: Heptranchias perlo; assembly: GCF_035084215.1. Lineage (NCBI taxonomy): Eukaryota > Metazoa > Chordata > Chondrichthyes > Hexanchiformes > Hexanchidae > Heptranchias > Heptranchias perlo. Next base: position 42,230,111 of record NC_090347.1, read on the forward strand.
CTTCTTGAGTGTTGTTGGAGCTGCACTCATCCAAGCAAGTGGAGAGTATTCCATCACACTCCTGACTTGTGCCTTGTAGATGGTGGAAAGGCTTTGGGGAGTCAGGAGGTTAGTCACTCGCCGCAGAATACCCAGCCTCTGACCTGCTCTCGTAGCCACAGTATTTATATGGCTGGTCCAGTTAAGTTTCTGGTCAATGGTGACCCCCAGGATGTTGATGGTGGGGGATTCGGTGATGCTAATGCCGTTGAATATCAAGGGGAGGTGGTTAGACTCTCTCTTGTTGGAGATGGTCATTACCTGGCACTTATCTGGCGCGAATGTTACTTGCCACTTATGAGCCCAAGCCTGGATGTTGTCCAGGTCTTGCTGCATGCGGGCTCGGGCTGCTTCATTATTTGAGGGGTTGCGAATGGAACTGAACACTGTGCAGTCATCAGCGAACATCCCCATTTCTGACCTTATGATGGAGGGAAGGTCATTGATGAAGCAGCTGAAGATGGTTGGGCCTAGGACACTGCCCTGAGGAACTCCTGCAGCAATGTCCTGGGGCTGAGATGATTGGCCTCCAACAACCACTACCATCTTCCTTTGTGCGAGGTATGACTCCAGCCACTGGAGAGTTTTCCCCCTGATTCCCATTGACTTCAATTTTACTCGGGCTCCTTGGTGCCACACTCGGTCAAATGCTGCCTTGATGTCAAGGGCAGTCACTCTCACCTCACCTCTGGAATTCAGCTCTTTTGTCCATGTTTGGACCAAGGCTGTAATGAGGTCTGGAGCCGAGTGGTCCTGGCGGAACCCAAACTGAGCATCGGTGAGCAGGTTATTGGTGAGTAAGTGCCGCTTGATAGCACTGTCGATGACACCTTCCATCACTTTGCTGATGATTGGGAGTAGACTGATGGGGCGGTAATTGGCCCGATTGGATTTGTCCAGCTTTTTGTGGACAGGACATACCTGGGCAATTTTCCACATTGTCGGGTAGATGCCAGTGTTGTAGCTGTACTGGAACAGCTTGGCTAGAGGCGCAGCTGGTTCTGGAGCATAAGTCTTCAGCACTACAGCTGGGATGTTGTCGGGGCCCATAGCCTTTGCTGTATCCAGTGCACTCAGCCATTTCTTGATATCACGTGGAGTGAATCGAAGTGGCCGAAGACTGGCTTCTGTGATGGTGGGGATATCGGGAGGAGGCCGAGATGGATCATCCACTCGGCACTTCTGGCTGAAGATGGTTGCAAACACTTCAGCCTTGTCTTTTAGCACTCACGTGCTGGACTCTGCCATCATTGAGGATGGGGATGTTTGCAGAGCCTCCTCCTCCCGTTAGTTGTTTAATTGTCCACCACCATTCACGACTGAATGTGGCAGGACTGCAGAGCTTTGATCTGATTCGTTGGTTGTGGAATCACTTAGCTCTGTCTATAGCATGTTGCTTCGGCTGTTTAGCATGCATGTAGTCCTGAGTTGTAGCTTCACCAGGTTGGCACCTCATTTTTCGGTGCGCCTGGTGCTGCTCCTGGCATGCTCTTCTACACTCTTCATTGAACCAGGGTTGATCCCCTGGCTTGTTGGTAATGGTAGAGTGAGGAATATGCCGGGCCATGAGGTTACAGATTGTGGTGGAATACAATTCTGCTGCTGCTGATGGCCCACGGCGCCTCATGGATGCCCAGTTTTGAGCTGCTCGATCTGTTCTGAATCTATCCCATTTAGCACGGTGGTAGTGCCACACAACACGTTGGATGGTGTCCTCAGTGCGAAGACGGTACTTCATCTCCACGAGGACTGTGCGGTGGTCACTCCTACCAATACTGTCATGGACAGATGCATTTGCGACAGGTAGATTGGTGAGGACGAGGTCAAGTAAGTTTTTCCCTCGTGTTGATTCGCTCACCACCTGCCGCAGGCCCAGTCTAGCAGCTATGTCCTTCAGGACTCGGCCAGTCGTGGTGCTACCGAGCCACTCTTGGTGATGGACATTGAAGTCCCCCACCCAGAGTACATTTTGTGCCCTTGCTACCCTCAGTGCTTCCTCCAAGTGGGTGCTCAACATGGAGGAGGACTGATTCATCAGCTGAGGGAGGACGGTCGGTGGTAATCAGCAGGAGGTTTCCTTGCCCATGTTTGACCTGATGCCATGAGATTTCATGGGGTCCAGAGTGAATGTTGAGGACTCCCAGGGCCACTCCCTCCTGACTGTATATCACTGTACCGCCACCTCTGGTGGGTCTGTCCTGCCGGTGGGACAGGACATACCCAGGGATGGTGATGGAAGAGTCTGGGACGTTGGCTGAAAGCTATGATTCTGTGAGTATGGCTATGTCAGGCTGTTGCTTGACTAGTCTGTGGGACAGCTCTCCCAATTTTGGCACAAGTCCCCAGATGTTAGTAAGGAGGACCTTGCAGGGTCGACTGGGCTTGGTGTTTTGCCGTTGTCGTGTCCGGTGCCTCGTGGTCCGTCCGGTTTTATTCCTATTATGACTTTTTGTAGCGAGATTTTACAACTGAGTGGCTTGCTAGGCCATTTCAGAGGGCAATTAAGAATCAACCACATTGCTGTGGGTCTGGAGTCACATATAGGTAAGGATGGCAGGTTTCCTTCCCTAAAGGACATTAGTGAACCAGATGGGTTTTTACGACAATCCGGTAGTTTCATGGCCATCATTACTGTTACTAGTATTTTAATTCCAGATTTTTATTTAATTAATTGAATTTAATTAATTAAATTTAAATTCGCTAGCTGCCGTGGCAGGATTTGAACTCATGATTCTGGATTTTCATCCAGGCCTCTGGATTACTAATCCAGTAACATAACCACTATGCTACCGTACCCTACTCTCCTCTCATACCTATGTAATTGGCTTCGTTTAAATGTAAGACCCCAATTTTGGACTTAATTACCTCACTCTCAAAGTCAATATGAAATTCTATCATATTACGGGGCCCGATATTAGGAGGGCGGTGGGTTCTCAGCGGGGGGTCAACTGGGCGCGTGGGTAACGCACCCGATGAAATCAGTCTGCTCCGCACGGAATCGCTGGCTAATTGGAGCCACTTACCTGTGCTTCCGGGTTTCGCGCCGGTAAGCTGCGCGGCGGGCGGACTGCGCATGTGCAGCAAAGTCTGTCAGCTGGAGGAGCCCTATTTAAAGGGGCAGTCCACCAATGCTCCTCCTGCAGCAAACAACCAATGCTACACCATGGAGCAGGCCAGAGGGAAGGCTGCCACAAGATTTTCGGACTCCTCACTCCAGCTACTGCTGGATGGGGTGAGGAGGAGGAGGGAAATCCTTTTCCTGTCTGATGGGAGGAAGTGCCCTCCCTCCACCACGAAGGCGGCCTGGCTGGAGGTGGCCGAGGAGGTCACCAGCTGCAGCAATGTGGCACGAACCTGGGTCCAGTGCCGGAAGAGATTTAATAATCTAACCAGGTTAGGTAAAGTGAGTATACTTACGCATTCTCACACACTCAGTCTTCCACATCACCTCCACCACCACACAACCCCTTCTGCACTGCCACCACAACACTCTCACATCACTCCTCACATCCACTCAACTATCATCCTCACCTTGCCTGCACGTACTCACCTCCCCGTCCCCATTCGAACACTACCACGCAACCCAATCCTCATACAATATCATGGCTATGTTGCACACGCACCCTCCCATGCATCTCCCTCACGCTCAACCCCACCCACACCAATGCATGCAGTGGCTCACCATGCAACCATCACTCAATCACGCCTCTGTGTTTTGCCTTGATAGGAGAAGAGATGCCAGAACGCCCGGGAGAGGGCACGGACCGGAGGGGGCCCGCCACACCAGTGGCACTAACAGACGCAGAGCAGCAGGCACTGGAGATCAGCCGCACGCTGGAGTGCCTGTCCGTGGCGGAGGCCGAGGCTGGGATTGCACAAGCGGCCGATGACAGAAAGCTAACACTCAGCACTCATGATAGTGAATGATCTTAGCATCACTTGGCATCTGCAGCACCTCAACATCTGTCCACATGCCTAATATTGCTTTCTGTTCTCTTGCAGGGCCATCTGCGAGCGCCGTGACCGTGGAGGGCGATTCCTCAGAGGACCTGCCGGCCTCTGAGGGTCCATCGTCACATCTGAGCCATGCATCCACCAGCGCAGATACACACACCTCGGTGGGTCCCCGTCCTCACTTCGTTGGGCTTGCACATGGTGAGTCACCACGCACATGTGAGCACGAGCAGACCCTGGTGGCAGGGGCAGCCGTGGAGAGTCCACGTCGGTGGGAGCACTCTTCTCCAGGCTCTGCTCAGCTGGACCCAGATGCTGAACCCTGGGGGCCAGCCGTGAAAAGGAGAGTCATCGAGGGGCAGCAGCACATCGCCGAGGTGCTGGAACAGGTGCCACGCACACTCTCCACAATCGCGCAGAGGATGGAGGAGTCCAATTCCTGCATGAGGGGAATGGTGGCACAGGTACAGGAGGGTATCTCCGAGATAGTGTCGCAGGGACGTGAAGGCATCTCTGAGATAGTGTCGCGGGTAGGTGCGGGAACGTTTGCGATGGAGGAAAGGCTAGCCTCCGTCGAGCGTCAAGTACGGCTCAACAATTAGTCCATTCAGGCCCTGACAACGGCCGTTCGGATTCAGGGTGAGCAATATTCTGCCGCCTTAAACAGGCTGACAGATACTTTACAAGTGGCTTTCCAAGGCCTCACACAAGCCCTCCAAACTGCCGTCCAGCAGGGTGGAAGGAGTGATGTGGGCCTGGGCCAGGAGAGGGATGATGGTGAAAGGGGACATGGAAGTGGGGACGCCACTCAAAGCGCTCCCACGTCTCACCCATTGCCCCCCTCTCAACCAGTACCCGCAATGCTGCCCCTTGTCCAGGTGGCCGAGTCTGCCCCTGCACAGGTGCAGGTGGAGCAGTCTTTGGAGGGGCCCTCACGGGCACCGAAACCCAGAGGGTGTCGGGCCAAAGCATCTCATCGGTCAGGGCATGGACAAGAGCAACCTGCCACTACCTCTGCTGAAGCCACAGGGGTAGCACCACGTAGGGGTTCCCATAAACGCAAGGCGAAGGTTTTGGGAGCACAAAGGGAATGCACAAGGGTGTCTGACGATTTTTCATGTTCTTTATTTTTATTTGTTTTGTTTCACATGCACAATAAATATTATTATTATCACCACCACTGCCACGTCTTGCCCATTCTTGACTGGCTTGTGGAATAGGTCCCTTTCATGGGGTTCACCATGAACATGCACACTTGATGCCACCCATTGTGTCACTGCAGAGTGGGTGTAGGTGTATTTGCAGGGCTCTTTTGTGCAGACGACTGAGAGACGTCGGCGATGTCCCCGGTGGCACCCTGGAAGGATGCGAAGGAGAAGTTGTTGAGGGCAGTGGTGACTTTGACAGTGACAGGTAAGAAGATGGTGCTCGGGCCAGCTGGGAGCAGCTCGGCATGAAGGAGGCTGCAGATATCCATGACTACATGTCGAGTGACTCTGAGCCTCCGTGTGCACTGCTGCTCAGAGAGGTCCAGGAAGCTGAGCCTCGGTCTGTGGACCCTGTGTCGAGGGTAGTGCCCTCTGCGACGCATCTCTCTCTGCCATTGCCCTCCCTCCTGCTGTACAGGTGGATGTGTCACAGCACTCTGTTGTGGAGCTCCACGTGTCAGAGGTGGATGGCGTGGCCGGCGAGGCTGGTGATGCTGTTCACCCTCCGAGGAGGTCATGACTGCAACTACGGCGGCCCCCATCCGGAAGATGTACGTTTGAGGGGGTCCGCAAGGTAGGTAAATGTGTCTGGACACCAGGGTAAGTGTGCAAGTTGGTGAATTTTATTGTTAGGAGGAGGGTGGTGGAGGCCAAACTTTGTCCAAAGTGACAGAGTGGCCTCCTGCAATGAGTGAGGGTCTCCCTCACCCACCTGTCAAATGGACCTTTGCAGCTGCCACAGGCTGATGGCTGCAACACGTCCATTTGAACTGGGAGTGTTTCCCCCAGTACGGGGCAAACAGTCTCAGTTCATTTCAAAATCCCAGCCCTCCTAAAATATCAGGTCAATCAGTCTGTAAACGACCTGAAGTACCTGTTTAAGTACTTTAAGTGGCACTCCGCTGGCTTTAATTGCCGGTGGGAGTCCCACATGCGGGGGCTGCGCGCGCATGTCAGCGCGTCACTGGGGAACCCGGAAGTGGGCGGGATGGAGCCAGGCTCCAGACCCGTCCCGGGAATCCCCGATTTTCGCAGCCCCCCCACCACGAACGCACCCGCCCCAGGGTGCGAAAAACGAGCCCATGATCTCTCTGCCCCAGAGGATCCTTAACTATAAGATTTCTTTTTAACCCTGTCTCATTACACAATACTAGATCTAAAATAGCCTGTTCCCCAGTTGGTTCCTTGACATATTGATCTAGAAAACTGTCTCAGATGCATTCTATGAACTTGTCCTGCAAACTACTTTTGCCAATTTGGTTTGCCCAGTCTATATGAAGATTAAAGTCCCCCACAATTATTGCATTGCCCTCGTTACAAGCTTCTCTAATTTCCTGATTTATACTCTGTCCAACACTATAACTACTGTTAGGGGGCCTGCAAACTACTCCCACCAGTGTTTTCTGCCTCTTGTTATTTCTTAGCTCCACCCAGACTGATTCTACATCCTGATTTTCTGAGCTAAGATCCTTCTCACTACTGTCTTTATCTCATCCTTTATTATCAGGGCTATCCCCACCCCCTCCTTTTCCATTTTGCCGATCTTTTCTAAAAGTCAAGTACCCTGGAATATTTAGTTCCCAACCTTGGTCACCCTGCAATCATGTCTCAGTAATGGCTACTAGATCAAACCCATTTATCTCTATTTGTGCCATTAATTCATCTATCTTGTTACGAATGCTTCATGCATTCAGATAGAGTGCCTTTAAATTTAACTTTTTACTTTTTTTCCCTGATGTGACCTTAGTCACTAATGCCCTATTACCTTTGTTAAACTCTCTGTCCCTTCCTGACACACTACTTGTTTTTACCCAAATCGCTACCCTGCTCTTTAGTCTTATAAATTTGCCCTGACCTGAACCCTCCCACCCCCCCTTATTAGTTTAAAGCCCTATCTACTGCCCTAGTTATTCGATTCGCCAGGACACTGGTCCCAGCCTGGTTTAAGTGGAGCCCGTCCCAACAGAACAGCTCCCTCTTTCCCCAGTACTGGTGCCAGTGCCCCATGAATTGAAACCCCTGCTTCCCACACCACTCTTTCAGTCACGTATTTAACCATCTAATCTGTTTGTCCCTGTGCCAATTTGCACGTGGCCCAGGTAGTAATCCAGAGATTATTACCTTTTGAGGTTCTGCTTTTTAATTTGGGCCCTGGCTCCTCAAACTCCCTCAGCAGAACCTCATTCCTGGTTCTACCTATGTCGTTGGTTCCTACGTGGACCATGACAACTGGATCCTCCCCTCCTGCTTGATATTCTTTTCCAGCCACGAGGAGATGTCCTTAACCCTGGCAACACAGCCTTTGGGACTCCCGGTTGCGGCTGCAGAGAACAGTATCTATCCCCCTGACTACACTGTCCCCTACCATTGCCACATTCATTTTTACTCCCCTCACTTGAATGGCCTCCTGTGCCATGGTGCCATGGTCACTTTGTCCATCCTCCCTGCAGTCTTTGTTCTCATCCTCACAGGTTGCACACACCTCGTACGTTATGGACAAGGTCAAAGGCTGAGGCTCCTCCACCATTGCAACTGGGGTCCCCTTACCTGCCTGACTCGCAGTCACATCCTCCTGTCCCTGACCACTAACTGAATCGAAACCACTACCCAACCTAAGGGGTGTGACTGCCTCCTGGGTCAAAGTGTCCAGATAACTCTTCCCCCTCCCTGATGCATCGCAATGTCTGCACCTCAGACTCCAGCTCAACAACTCTGAGCCGAAGTTCCTCGAGTTGAAGACACTGACTGCAGATGTGGTTTCCTGGGATCTTGCTGCTCTCCACAAACTCCCACATACTGTAGTTACGGCACACTGTTTAATTTAATTTATCTAGTTTATGTTATTAATTTAATAAAGTATTAGCAAGTTCTAGGTTCCTAGTTTAAACCACTCCCCTAGTTTAGAGAGCAAAAAAATCTATTACTCACCAAGCAGTCACCAACCTGCAGTCCTCTGATGTCACACTCTCAAACTTCTGCCTGTGTTTGAGGTGGTCTCAGCTATATATCCCCGCCCTGCTCTCGGTCACTGCTCCCTCTCCTTTATATCCCCGCCCTGCTCTCGGTCACTGCTCCCTCTCCTTTATATCCCCGCCCTGCTCTCGGTCACTGCTGCCTCTCCTTTATATCCCCACCCTGCTCTCGGTCACTGCTGCCTCTCCTTTATATCCCCGCTCTACTCTCGGTCACTGCTGCCTCTCCTTTATATCCCCGCCCTGCTCTCGGTCACTGCTGCCTCTCCTTTATATCCCCGCCCTGCTCTCGGTCACTGCTGCCTCTCCTTTATATCCCCGCCCTGCTCTCGGTCACTGGTCCCTCTCCTTTATATCCCCGCCCTGCTCTCGGTCACTGGTCCCTCTCCTTTATATCCCCGCCCTGCTCTCGGTCACTGCTCCCTCTCCTTTATATCCCCGCCCTGCTCTCGGTCACTGGTCCCTCTCCTTTATATCCCCGCTGTGCTCTCAGTCACTGGTCCCTCTCCTTTATATCCCCGCTCTGCTCTCGGTCACTGGTCCCTCTCCTTTATATCCCCACCCTGCTCTCGGTCACTGGTCCCTCTCCTTTATATCCCCGCCCTGCTCTCGGTCACTGGTCCCTCTCCTTTATATCCCCGCCCTGCTCTCGGTCACTGCTCCCTCTCCTTTATATCCCCGCCCTGCTCTCGGTCACTGGTCCCTCTCCTTTATATCCCCGCTGTGCTCTCAGTCACTGGTCCCTCTCCTTTATATCCCCGCTCTGCTCTCGGTCACTGGTCCCTCTCCTTTATATCCCCACCCTGCTCTCGGTCACTGGTCCCTCTCCTTTATATCCCCACCCTGCTCTCGGTCACTGGTCCCTCTCCTTTATATCCCCGCCCTGCTCTCAGTCACTCGTCCCTCTCCTTTATATCCCCACTCTGCTCTCGGTCACTGGTCCCTCTCCTTTATATCCCCGCCCTGCTCTCAGTCACTAGTCCCTCTCCTTTATATCCCCGCTCTGCTCTCAGTCACTGGTCCCTCTCCTTTATATCCCCGCCCTGCTCTCAGTCACTGGTCCCTCCCCTTTATATCCCCGCTCTGCTCTCAGTCACTGGTCCCTCTCCTTTATATCCCCGCCCTGCTCTCGGTCACTGGTCCCTCTCCTTTTTATCCCCGCCCTGCTCTCAGTCACTGGTCCCTCTCCTTTATATCCCCGCCCTGCTCTCAGTCAGGGGTCCCTCCCCTTTATATCCCCGCCCTGCTCTCGGTCACTGGTCCCTCTCCTTTATATCCCTGCTCTGCTCACAGTCACTGGTCCCTCTCCTTTATATCCCCGCTCTGCTCTCGGTCACTGCTCCCTCTCCTTTATATCCCCGCTCTTCTCTCGGTCACTGGTCCCTCTCCTTTATATCCCCGCTCTTCTCTCGGTCACTGGTCCCTCTCCTTTATATCCCCGCTCTGCTCTCGGTCACTGCTCCCTCTCCTTTATATCCCCGCTCTGCTCTCAGTCACTGCTCCCTCTCCTTTATATCCCCGCTCTTCTCTCGGTCACTGCTCCCTCTCCTTTATATCCCTGCTCTGCTCTCGGTCACTGGTCCCTCTCCTTTATATCCCCGCTCTACTCTCGGTCACTGCTCCCTCTCCTTTATATCCCTGCTCTGCTCTCGGTCACTGGTCCCTCTCCTTTATATCCCCGCTCTACTCTCGGTCACTGCTCCCGCTCCTTTATATCCCTGCTCTACTCTCGGTCACTGGTCCCTCTCCTATATATCCCCGCCCTGCTCTCGGTCACTGCTCCCTCTCCTTTATATCCCTGCTCTGCTCTCGGTCACTGGTCCCTCTCCTATATATCCCCGCCCTGCTCTCGGTCACTGCTCCCTCTCCTTTATATCCCCGCCCTGCTCTCAGTCACTGGTCCCTCTCCTTTATATCCTCGCCCTACTCTCGGTCACCGGCCCCTCTCCTTTATATCCTCACCCTGCTCTCGGTCACTGCTCCCTCTCCTTTATATCCCCGCCCTGCTCTCGGTCACTGATCCCTCTCCTTTATATCCCCGCCCTGCTCTCGGTCACTGGTCCCTCTCCTTTATATCCTCGCTCTGCTCTCGGTCACTGATCCCTCTCCTTTATATCCCCGCCCTGCTCTCGGTCACTGATCCCTCTCCTTTATATCCCCGCCCTGCTCTCGGTCACTGGTCCCTCTCCTTTATATCCTCGCTCTGCTCTCGGTCACTGATCCCTCTCCTTTATATCCCCGCTCTGCTCTCGGTCACTGATCCCTCTCCTTTATATCCCCGCTCTGCTCTCGGTCACTGATCCCTCTCCTTTATATCCCCACTCTGCTCTCGGCCGCTGGTCCCTCTCCTTTATATCCCCGCTCTGCTCTCGGTCACTGATCCCTCTCCTTTATATCCCCGCTCTGCTCTCGGTCGCTGGTCCCTCTCCTTTATATCCCCGCTCTGCTCTCGGTCGCTGGTCCCTCTCCTTTATATCCCCGCTCTGCTCTCGGCCGCTGGTCCCTCTCCTTTATATCCCCGCTCTGCTCTCGGTCGCTGAGTCCGCTCCTTCTGCTCTCGGGCCTCCACTCCCTCTCGTTCAACCCCAGTAACCACTAAAAACACTAACCAATGAATTAAATACTTACTGACTTACCCACGGCGCTCCTCCTTTTCGTTTTTTTTTTCTCGTGAGGCTTCCTTTATGCTTCGCTCAGTCTTTATCTGTTATTCTTGGTTTAAATCATTTAGCGTC